>NC_133518.1:10187500-10812500 GCF_049354715.1 Callithrix jacchus
CTGCCTGCGCGGATTTCCCCTCCGCATTCCCCTCCCAGGGAGCGTGAGAGCGATCTCTACTTCTCTCGCTTTCTCTTTCTCTGCCGAATAAATCGCTCTTTGCTAGACTCTTTGGGTCCGATATTTGCTGGAACGGCAAGCTCACCAGCAGGGCCCCTTCCTTATTCTTGGGGCAAAGGGAGCCCAAGAACCTCGGGCACATCCAGTCGGGGAGGGAGCTGAGCCCCGTCCTGTCCCACCACCCACTTATAAGAGGGCACTCTCCTCCCAAATTACGCCTTTTCAGTTAAAAATGTATGTAGAAAGGTAGAACAAAGGGCTGCCAATTAGCCTCATCTATTACCAAATGATGAGAAGCATAAAAACCTATATGTAAATGTTAAACTTTTAACTTTGAAGTATTGCTAAAGTTATGAAAAAGTTGCAAAACAAGTTCTTGTGTAACCTTCACCTTTCTCTGTTTAACATTTTATATAATGTTGTAACAGTTATCAAAATCAGGAACTTGGCATTGGTACAGTAGTATTACTAAACTATAGACGTTATTTGAATTTTATCAGTTTTCCCTCTAATGCCCTTCTTCTCTTCCTTTATGTAATATAGGATACTACATTGCATTTACTTGTGTGTTTCCTTAATTTTATTCAGTCTATGACAATGTTCTTATTTTGCTCATCTTTCACAATCCTGATACCTTTGGAGTACAGGTAAGTTATTTTGTTGAATGTCTTTTAGTTTCTGTTTACCTGTGTGTTAGTCAAAGTTCTACATAAAAATAGGACCAACAGCACATAAGAATGCATGTGCGTGCGCGCGCACACACACACACGCCCCTATAAAAAGATTTATTATAAGAAATGGACTCACACAATTATGGAAGCGGAAAAGTCTAAAATCTGCAGAGCTAATTTCTCAGTTTGAGTCTGAAGGCTGGGAGCTGCGTAGAATGAGGAAGAGCTTAATGCTCCAATTCAAAGGAAGAGCTGATTATCTAGTCTGATGGCCATCAGGCAGGAGAGTTCTTTCTTACTCAGGGAGGATCAGCCTTTCGTTTTATTTAGACATTTAACTGTTGAATGAGGGGCACCTACATTATGGAGGAAATTTTGCTTTACGCAATCTGTCGATTTAAATGCTAATCTCATCTAGAAACACCCTCACAGAAACACTCAGAATAATGTTTGACCAAATAGCTGAGCACCCCGTGGCTCAATCAAGTGGATAAATAAAATTAACAATCACAGCCTGATACTTTTTCATGATTAGCTTGAGGTTATGCCTTAAGGCAAGAATACAACAGAAGTGGTTTTTACATGACCAGTGAACATCAGGAGGTACATGATTTCCTAATATGCTGCTATTGGAAATGTTAACCTTGATTACTTGTACCAAGCACCAAGGTGGTACTTGTGATTTTTCTATTCTGTAAAGTTACTGTTTTCCCCCACAGTAATTTTAAATATCTTGATGGAAAGTCTTTGCAACTCTGCTAATTTTTCATTTCTTTTCAAACTTTTGCCTACTTGGAGGATGGTATTTAGAAATCAAAATCGGATACTGGCTGTGCTCATTGCTACTGAGGTGGCATTGCCCTAAGGCATATATATCTCTTTATTGTGACAAGAAAGTATCTCTCAATTTCTATTTTCCTGAGCATTTTAATTATGAATGGGCCTTGAGTTTTGTCTAACACTTTCTCAGCATCTATGGAGATAATCACATCATTTGTTTCTTGGGTTTATTGATATGTCATATATTTTCTTATAATTGGATCAATCTAACATTCCTGTAATAAACCCCAGTTCGTCATGGTATATTTTCAATGTGGCATTAAAATGGATTTGTTAATATTTTATTTAGTATTTTTGGATTGATATTTATAAATGGTACTAATTGTTTTAAAAAAACCTTATTTGGTTTTGGTATAAGTTACCCTTGCTTCATAAAAGGAGTTACAGAGTTTTCCTTCCTTTGCAATGCTCTGGAATATCTTATGGGGCACTGGAACTATCTGACATTGAAAGGTTTGGAGATCTGTGTCTTTTTCTATTTTTGAAACATTTTCTTATAGTTTTAAATATTAGCTCTCTTCCATTGTTTTATTTTTCTTCTTAGGGACTGATAATTGGAATATTATTCTTTCTTTGCCTGTCTTCCATTTGCAGTACTTTCTCTCTGATTCTTTTTACATTTTCTTTGTTATTTTTAACTTTTTGATTATTTCTTTTTATACCAATACTACCAGGTTTGATCCTGCTTAGCTTCTGAAATCAGATGAGATTGGGCACTTTCAGGGTGGTCTGGCTGTAGCTGTTTTGTTTATTTCCCACCTTTCTTTTATGTCTCATATGAAAAATATAATTTCAGTTCATTCTCCCTTCAGCACCCTGTAATTTATTTTTTATTATCTGAAATGTTTTCAACTTTTTCTTAGTTCTTTTCTGAGTTCAATTAATTCTCATTTCATTATGCTTTTCTTTTTCTCTTTATTTTTGCTATTCATTTCTGTGAGTTTTGAATTTCTGATTTAAGGTGGTGTTTCATGTCTTCAAATGTTTGAGCATATTCAATTATTTTTAGATTATTGGCTTACAGTATTCTTCTGTTTCATTATTTTTTTTTGGGAGGTACATTTTCTTCTGTTTATGTATCTGTATTAAAATCTTATCTTCTTAAGATCTTTATATGGATTTTATTTCCCCATTGTTCATTTTCATGGCATTGGGATAATTTTACAAGATTCTAAGTTTAATGGCACCCTTTTCTGTCAGTATAGCACAGTCTAGATACTTCAGTAGGGTTTTCTGTTCATTTGTTTGCCTATTTCAATGGTGGGGAAATGTGGGTGAGTCCTTGCATCTTACAGTTTTATTGTGCTCAGACCCTAAACTTTTCCTTCTTTTCTGTTTTCTTTTTACTATCTCTATCAGGCAGGGTTCTCCAGAGAAAAAGAAACATTTAAACAGGATGTAGATAGGTAAATAAATAGATAGATAGATACCTAGATCAATGTTAAGGAATTGGCCAATATGATTGTGGAAGGTTGGTGTGTCTAAAATCTGACGGGATGGCTAGCAGGCTTCAGACCCAGGAAGAGTTGTAGTTCAAGCCCAAGGGCACTCTGTTGTCAGAATTCCTTCTTGTTTGAGGGAGATCAGTTTCATTTTATCAAAGCCTTCAGCTGATTGGATGAGATCCACCCACACTATGGGTGGTAATGTGCTTTACTAAAAGTCCAATTATTTAAATATTAATTGTATCCAAAAAACATCTTCACAGAACATCAAGAATAGTTTTTGACCAAATATCTGGGCATGTGGCCCAGCCAAGTTGCCTGAAAAAATTAACCATCTTCCTACCCAATTACCAAAGGGTGTCTCTAGCTTCTGTTTTTTTTCTACCCCATCCTTGAAATTATGCACTTTGAAGAGTGACTCTTTCAGTCACTTCAATAGTCTATTCTTTGTTATGCCACTCCTTTCAATGACATGCCGTTCAATCATACATACTTTGAAAGCTGTTCCTTGTAGTTCATGCTCTGATTTTCCTAGACACTTTTTCAGTATTTACTTATTTAGTGTGGACTTATTTTTTAATGGTCCCTTTGCTAGCCTCCTTATAGTGTCTCATTTTTTAATGGTCCCTTTGCTAGCCTCCTTATAGTGTCTCTTCTCCATTGTATTACATATAGACATTGTATAAAATGTATACAATGTATTATATATAAACATTGTCTATATATAGACAAAATGTTTCTGATAAAAACATTTCCTTATCCAAATATATGTATATAATATGTCTATATATTCTTTGAGTAAATATAGATTCTTAATATATATGAGTAAATGTATATTACTTATACTATATTACTTATAGTATATATATATGAGTAAATATATATATATATACACATATATATACACACCTTAAAAGTCTATATGTATATATATATTTTAGACTCCATGTAATATATATGTGTATATACATATGTATATATACACATATGTATAGACGTATATATGTGTATACATAGACACATATATGTGTGTATATATATACCTTAAGATATATATTAAGTTGTATATATGTATATATACACATATACGGGTGTATATATGTACACATATGTGTCTGTATATGTATATAGACACATATATATACATATATATATATATATACACACACACATGTGTATATATACCTAAGAATATGTACCTAAGACATAGATCTATCAATCTATCTAGAGATTATAGCATTGGCTTATGTGATTATGGAAGCTGAGAAGTCCAATAATCTGTTGTCTACAAGCTGAGAACTGGGGAAGCCAGTGATAGTTGAGCTCTCCAGCCCGTCCGGCACTTGCATGTAGTCGGGTCCACATGTGTTGCATTGAGTTAGCATCACATATAAATCGAATCTGGACACTTCTCAATTTTGCTGGACTCTGATGACTTACTTAAACATGACTTCTCATATTGTTTCCCTACCAGTTCCTGTCTTCCCAAAGACTGATATTATGACTCACTGTTTTCTGCCCACAGCTCCAACCAACTTTTTGGTTTGCTTTTAATTCTATTGAACTTTTACCTCCATTATTTATTCCGAATTGAACTTATAATCAGCTGCTAGTCTTTTTCATGAGAATGAGACCACCTGTATCCACATTACTTAATGCCCAGAACTGATAACTGAGGCCACCTGTGTCAGCAAGTCCACTATTTATTCCAGGATATTTGTATTTAGGAAGATAAGATTGTAAATCAATAAATAACCTCATTGTTTACTTCAGGAAATTTCTGAACACTAATTTGCTCTGGGAAATAATTTGCTCATCTGGGTAAACAGCTCTCCTATCTGGACAATAGACAGCATACCTGAGCAAACAGCTTGCTTATCAAGCAACAGCTCACTTGTCAAGATTCTCCTCAAGACTTGCTTCAGATGGCCACCAATCTGAACCTATTATGTCACAAATCTTGCCTAATCCCTGTTCTGTGCCTTGCAATTTTGCCTTGAATTACTTGATCCTACACCCCAAGATCTAGAAATATGCTTCCCAGCCCACCTCTTCCTGAGACAGTATTAAGACTGTCAGGGTGGTATTGCTAAAGTAGGTCTAATAACCTTAGCATTTTTTGATCAACATGTTTTCTTGTGGCCTTTTGGGAAATCAATAGGTAATACTAGGTAAATATATCATCTGGTCCAGCCTACCCATATTGATGTTACACACCAGGTTAGGTCTTATGTACTTGTATTTGACTAAAAATAAAAAGTTATTTTCTGTCTCGGGGGTGGAATGCTTAAAAGAAGAGGATGCAAATTGTTCTTTATTCAAAACATTTATATATAAGTTAGTAGTTCTTATTTTTTTTTGAGACAGAGTCTCACTCTGTCACCAGGCACCAGGCTGGAGTGCAGTGGCGCTACCTTGGCTTACTGCAACCTCCACCTCCCAGGTTCAAGCAATTCTCTTGCCTCAGCTTCCCAAGTAGCTGGGATTACAGGCGCGCACCACCACGCCCAGCTAATTTTTTTGTATTTTTAGTAGAGACGAGGTTTCACCATGTTGGCCAGGATGTTCTCGATCTCTTGACCTCGTGACCACCGACCTTAGCCTCCCAAAGTGCTGGGATTACAGGCATGAGCCACCGCACCCGGCCTAGTTAGTAGTTCTTAAGCATGTCGATCGGGAGTGGTGGTGGTGAGGATGTGGGGAATAATGCGATGGAGTTGGCATTTGATTCGCCTGTGGGGGAGTTTCAACTTACTCGCTTGAAGGTCCTGATAATCAATCCCTTTGCCCACCCTCCTACTCCAGTTGGAGGTGAGAACTGGTAGTTCAGGTACTTGTTTTACCCAAGAAGGTGAATAAGAGGATGGAGGCCATTGTCAGTTAATGAGTAAGTATGCAAATAATTAAGGCAAAGTCGTCCCGTGAAGCGTATTGTTCAGTATTTACTTTCTTTCTCACTTGATTTAGTCATTGTACAAAAGAAGTAGCGGTTTCCCTTTACCTTCTATCAACTTGTTTTTCCATAGAAGAACCAAAGCATATTTGGCATCAGGCCCAGAGGGGCATATGGTTATCCAGAGAAATAAAAAAGTGAGGCAAGATTTATACAAATCAATCCTTAGTTATTTTGGAAATGTTTTTAGTAGAGCTTTGGCATGAAGACTTTTTCTTCTTAAATATAGAAATTGGTACTGTCTTATAACATGCTCATCCAAAATTTTGTTTAAAAATTTTTTTAGGCTCATTGAGGAAGTTTTTATTTTCTTATGTGATATGAAAACATTTCCTTTTAAGTTTAGAAAGAGTTCATATAGGACATAAGATTTTAATTTTAACCAGCTGGTGAGTGAGGACTGACAGAAGATTTCTCAGTTGGAGTGGTGAAGAAAAGAAAGAGAAAATCTATAACCATAAGTCCGGCTGCCATTTCTGCCTCAAAGATGCTGTGTGTAGCAACTCACCGCAGTGTCCTCTTTTCTCTCACTGGGATTTTTGGTGATTATTTATCAATTTAATATAGACTCTGCATTCTCTTTGATGGTTTCGTTGTTATAATTGATTTTTCCTCTAGGTCTTCTTTGCTGACAAAAATTTTCATAGCTCTCATATAGTTTGCTTTTGGCATTTAGTCTTCCCAAAGTTCATTTTCACATCTGACAGGGAGTTTATAGCTGTTCGCTTTTCACTTTTCTAAGACGTTTAATATTTAAATTTTAATAATCCCCTCAATCTTTAGTCATACTGGTGCTGGACAGATGGCTCAAGTTATGTCATAGAAGAATTCTATGCAGGATGCAAGGAGTTGTTAAGGAAAAAAGTTGATTCTATTCTTTGTATTAAATAAAATATTGGGAGGAAACCACAACAATCAGGCTTGTTTTGAAAGAGGGCTCTACTGCTGTGATAAATTCAATTCTGCCCTTGCTTTATTTGCATTGCTCCCCAAGAACTTCCTCTTAAATCTACAAATAGGTCAGAAAGGATTATTTTTAGACTCCATGTAATATTACTTAACAGAGACAATATTATTTAAACTTAGCAGATATGAAAAGTTTTATGGGACATGTGTGGTGGCCCACACATGTAATCTTAGTGATTTTGGAGGCTTAGGTGAAAGGATTGCTTGAGCCCAGGAGTTTGAGACCAGCCTGGGCAACATAGCAAGCCCCTGTCTCTATGAACAAAAACGAAACGAAAGTTATATGCATGTTAGAATTATTTTTGGGGAAACTAAATTAGAACCCATTTTGCCATCGTATCATTTAGGCCAGACAGAGAGGAAACTGCTTCATTAAAAAATAATTCTATGTGAGGTGGGGATATGGTTGTTATGTAGGGTTCATTCATTCTAGATACTCCTATACAATAATGAGTAGGAGGGATGTCTTAGACTACGCTTTGTACAATGATATCAAAGTATTTCTTGGCTCATCTCTCTCGAACTCCAAATCCAATCCCCCAGCAAATACTGTTGGTTCTATTTACAATATCATCACTCCACCTTTCTCACTGTATTTTGAGCATCTCATCTAGAAGACTACAGCAGCCCCATAACAAGTCAATTTGCTTCTGCCATAGACTGTTTATTCTTCACACAGTAACCAGGATGATCTATTCAAAATAAAAGTAAGACTGTGTAACTCCTCTGCTCAAAACTTGCCAATGACTTTCTTTAGGCAAGAAATAAAACTGAAGGCCTTTTTCTACCGTGACTCCAAAGGCACCGTCATCACCCCCAGACTCCCACCTGGCTCCAAGTTCTTACAACACTCTCCTTGCTCATTCTGGCTCCATCAGCCCTTTGCTGCTCTTAGAACACATATTTACTGGGTTTTTGAAATTGCTAGTTTCAGCCTGGATTGTTCTTTTCTGAGACACTGGAACATTTTCTCTCAATTCCTTCAGATTTCTGCTTCAATGTCGTTTCATCCTAGAGGACTCACCTGACCACACTCTTAAGCAGCATCCCCACTGTACCCTTGCCCTGCAGAAAGTATTCACTTACTGCCATCTGGACATCTTCTACTTACCTGTTTATCGTCAGTTTCCTCCCCTACATTAGAATGTCAGCTTCATGAGTGCAGGAGCACATCTGTCTTGTTTATTGCTCTGTTCCAAGATCAAATAATGGTGCATAGTCTATAGTTAGGTACACAGTAAGTATTTACTTATTTATATAAATGTAAGAATGATCATATGAATATGCATAGGTTCTATAATGACACAAAGCCAGAATTTACTATGAACAGTTATGGGTGTAGAGTATGTTATAGTATCATTCTCTCATTCCTTCTCACTGGCTGATAATCTTTAACCAATGATTTTATATTAATTGATGGGGGTCCTTCTTCAGGGATATGCTCTCACTTGTGTTTTTGTAACGAACAGTGTACTTCTTACTCTAGGATCATGGACATAGCATTAAATCTTGTTTTCTCTTGAATCTAAGCTTAGTTCATTTTGTAACTGTTAGAATGAATATTCTCTTCTGCTGATATTATCTTTTCTACTTGAAATTTTTTTTGTTATGTTGTATTAATGAGTGCCTTCTTTTTAAGAATAAAATTGGTTGTGAGCTTTTTCAGAAGCATTATAAAAGACACATGATATTTTAGCAAATTTGGAAAAGCCAGAAGTGTATTTTAGACAATAAGTATTATTCTTGTGATACAGTATCTGCTTAGGAGTTTTAGCCACTTCTTCTGTGCATATGGCAGGATTATACGTGCCTACTCTCTTTGATGTCAGTCTCAGCCATGTGATTTGCTTTTCCAAGAAATGTGAGTGGCAGTGACATGTGTTCCTTTCAGGTAGAAGTTTCAGAGCTGTGTACAATTCACCAGTCTTTTCTTTGGTTCCAGTGATCATGGTAGGATGTGTGGAGATGAAGCCTCTGTCAGTGTGGATTGCTGTTTGACTCCATGATCAGAGACTCTCTGCCCACCTATGTGAGCAAGAATTGAATCTTCCTTAGTAAACGTTGCTGAGAACCCGGGATGTTTGTTACCATTGCACAATGTAGTCTGTGCTACGGATATAAGAAATATAAGGAAGACAATGTCATTTAGAAACGACAGAATTATGTAAAAATGAAAAAAAGTCAATGATGATTGCCCCAGTATCTTGGCATATATTCTCTGGTGTTTTATAAATTTATGTGCTTGTTTGTATAATTTGAAAAAATGCAATTCTTCTCCCAGTATTATTTTTTGATGTTTTTTCACTTTCTAGTAGTAAAAGATTTTGTGTCATTTAACATCCTTCTAAAACCTGAATTTTGATCACTACATAGTAGTATATCATCCTGTCTTTCTTACGAATCTACTCGCTCTGTGTGCTGTGTTTACGAGAAGATTTCTTTCTACGGCCACTTGGTAGGTAAAGGCTTTTCTCCCTGGAGACCTTCCTAAAAAGGAATGTCCCATTCAGGCTGCAGTGTGACGCCTCTTAACCAATAGCATTAAACATTCTCCAGGTAGCTCAGACATAATCATTCACACATTTAATACTTACTCTTAAATACGTTACATAATACAATTAAAATACTCTGCAGTAAATCATTTCTGAAGGCAAATAATTGTTTGGTAATATTAATAAACAGCCTTAGATTTTTGTAAATGAGATTTTTATGTATTATTTTTTTCTTACAGTGGCCCACAGCTGTTGAAACCAATAGCCATACATTAATGTGTTTGTAACTCAGTGCTATTATTGTGATACAAATAATGCTTTGCCATCTAAAGCTCAAAGCAATATATGGAAAATGTCAAGTTGAATGTGAAAGTTATTTCTATTTCAGCCCTTGGGAAGTCATTTCAAGAGCTTTGGGACAGAGTAGAGTAATTTTAGTTCTACAAAATTCATTTCTATATTTTTATTTTTTAAAACTTATTATTTTTATAAAGATAATTCATAGTTACTATTGCAAAAGGATGAGTGTTGACATTTAAGATTTTGGCCTAAATTCAGTTTGTTAAAACATTAAGAGGATGATAGTTCCACTTTATATTTTAGGATACCATATATTGATCTCTTATATTGTGGAATTATTTTGCCAAATTTACCTAAACATTTTATTTTTAGCATAAAATGCTCAGTAAAACTCCAACAAATGGTTTATATTTCAGATTTCGAGCTAGTTACTTATTTGCCTTATCTTTGACATGTAGGATTTAAGGATATTATCATCAAATGAAAACAGTGGAATTCAGAACTAAGAGCCTGATTTCTTTCAGTTCTTTTTACTCATTTTGTGATTGAAAGTAGGGCATCTAGTAGGCAGTGCATAAAATGTCTAGTTTCTTTCATGGGGTTCCTGTCCTCTGGCTATCTCAGGAAGAACCTCACAGTGTTTACAAGTTTTGTTGTATGCATACTTGTGGCCCCAAGTGTAGCATGTCCTCATCACCAGACTTCCAAGTGTCAAAATGGTTTTGACAAAGGAGGAGAACCCTCTGACACTTTCTCTGTCACCCTTTTTATTACACATTGTCACCTGACTCCAAGCCGCTGCTGGCTGTGTTGAAACCGGGTGAAGACAGAGACAACTGTGCCTGACGAGAACCCCAGAGACAGGGGAAAGTGGTATCCACAGTGAGCACCAGTAGCTTTGCTGGGGGAAGGACATGTGAGGATGAGTGCAGTGCATTCTTCATGATAGCCTTCTGTGGAGGAAGAAAGTAGAAGCTTTTTCCGTGGAGGTGAAGACCCTACATTAGGAAGTAGTAATAATGAGGTATACAATAATCTGACCAAATCCTCATAAAGATGTGGTACCTATATTTAATTTGCCTAAAAAAGAAAAAGGAAAAATTTCTAAACTCCAATCAGTGGCTGTTCTTTATTTACTGTGTACAATATTTGATTCATCCACATTATAATTTAGGAGTATGGACATTCCATTGTAACGTGTTTATTTCATTCCCATGCCTGGGATGTTACTTATCTGGATCTTCTATAAGTTGTGAGACAAAAATTGTGGAACCAGTAAACTCTATGGTAATTTTCATCAGACAGAGTCCTGTGACTTGCTGCCCTTTCCTTTCCCCAATTTATGATACAGCTGATCCTCTAGTGAGGATGTGAGAATATGTGAATTAGATACTGATGCTAACAGAAGTCTTCAGCCACTGAAGGGAGGGTGTAAATGTGAGTTTGTGCACTGATGTGGGCTAGTGTAGATTTATGTGTCTGTGACAATGTCTCTTCTTAGAAGAGTGGAAAAAAAATCCCAGAATCTTTTAAATAACATTTGGAGTGACAATGATACTCTAAAAGAGTGGTAGCTTTTTGGAAGGGCGTCTTAAGCAGCTCATTCTCATTCTAAACACATGAGCTGGACTGACTTGAATAAACCTCATCGTCTCTATCTCTTCCAGGTCCTAACTCACCCCAGAAAGAGTCCTGTGTGCCTTCTGTTCTACCTGGAATCAGAGTTTCCCAGTGGGGAGCGTGCCATCTTCCCGTGTTGGTGGAGAGTTTTGCGGTCTGCCATGGCTTTCCTGGATGTTACAGTGAATGTGCTGAAAACTGTAGGTAAATGCTTGTTTAGGCTCCACCCTGATTCGGAAAGTCTGGATGCATCCAGGGCATTGTTATGCATGTGACTGTGTGTTTGTGTTAGTTCAGGCCCCCGGAGGAGTAAACATTAAGGTAGGATTCTACTTGCAAGAGGTTTATTGGGTAAAACACCTATGAAGGATAAAGGGAAGAGGTTAGGAGAAGATAAAGGAAGTTTCAGACTGCAGTGCAGGTCCGCCACCCAAGAGAGAAAGAAGAAAGGATTGGGTAGGGCCCTCAGCCCCTGAGAAAGTTTCAGCCAATGGGGAGTCCCTATGCCAAAGGTGTATAGTTCCCTCTGGGCAGGAATTGCTGGGTCCTTGTACTGCAGTGCTAATTCAGGAACAGCCTGGGGAGGCATGGTGTGAAAACTGCCGTGGATCCAAAGGTGTGGCACATGGAGGCTGTCAATCCGCCATACTCCCTCCAGCGGGCTCTCCGGAAGGGAGGGCAAACACCTCCATGTCCGTCCGGCGCCCATCATTGCCGCAAAAACATTTTGAAGAGCTCAAATTAGAGCCTAAATTTAAGGAGGCAGCTTTGTGTGGGGCTGCTGTCCTTGGTTGAAAATCTGGATTCATCATTTGTTAGTCATGAACAAGTACCTATACCTCTTCAGCCTTAGTTTTTTTTTTTTAATTTAGAAAATGAAGTTAATAATAGTCACAGAGCAAGATTGCTGAGTTGATTAAATAAGGTGTGATGTGACAGTTCCTAGCAGATATTTGTTGCTTTGCCATTTTTCTTATTTTTCTTTCATTCTTTCAACTCTATTTCTTTCTTGCCTGTCTGCCTCTCCATGAGATGCCTTCTCCTCCTCTTCTCTCCTCTAGCCTCCCGTCCCCTCCCCTCCGCTCCCCTACCCTCCCCTCCTCTCTCCTCTCCTCTTCTTCTCTCTTCTACTCTGCTTGAGGTAGAGCAGAGTAAGTGAGAAATGTAAAGGAAGCTAGAAATGTGTGATTCTTTATAGATTATTTTAAAGGAGAAACAAGAGAAAGTCAATGACTGAAAATGTCATAGAAGACTGGTGATATTTATAGCAATAGAGAAGTCAGTAGTAAGAACGTTTAGAGGAAGAAGTTTCATTGGAATAGAAAAGAAGCAGAATGGACTCACAGAAAAATGGTAGCTGTGAGATGAACATCCTGGGTTTGAATTTCTTCTTTGACCTCTGTCACGTCAACTCGTAGAATCTCAGCTTCTGCAATTGTTACAAAAAGTATGAGTTTGGACTAGAAGAGTTTTAAAGTCCCTTCCAGTTCACCATTGTAGAATCTCGACCCATTCTGTAAGCTGCTCTATTATTTGGGTTTTGAAAGGAAGCAAGATAGGGTATATAGGCCATGACTCCAAATTGAGTATAAAGCACTGGCAATGTCCAGGCGTAGTGGCCCACTCTTGTAATCCCAGCACTTTGGGAGGCCAAGGCGGTTGGATCACGAGGTCAGGAGATCGAGACCATCCTGGCCAACATGGTGAAGCCCCATCTCTAATAAAATGTGAAAAATAGCCAGGCGTGCTGGTGTGTGCCTGTGGTCCCAGCTACTCAGAGGCTGAGGCTGGAGAATCTCTTGAACCCAGGAGGTGGAGGTTGCAGTGAGCCAAGTATGCCACTGCACTCCAGTCTGGCAACAGAGGAAGACTCCATCTCAAAAAAAAAAAAAACCAAAAAAAAAAACCAAACAAACACTGGCAATGGTGGCTGTTTCTAACCACCACAGAAAAGAGAGCATGGTGCCTTGCTGTTTGGGTTGCCTGCTGTGAGAATCAGTCTCATACCACCTCATCATTCTATGCCCCAGGACACTTGCTTTCTCAATAGATTTACTGACCTGTGCGTCTTTTTGCTTTATTCTAGCAGTGATTCCCTAGTGTGACAGATAATGATGGGGATAGCTGTCCAATTTGGCAATAGTGGCAAGAATACAGAGCCTCTGAAGGAGAGGTGAATGCGGGGAGTCTGTCAGGACTTTGTCGGGTACAGTTTTGGGTATTCAGACTTCAGAATAAGTAGAGCCAAGGACACTAAAGAGAATGAGAATATTCTTTTTCTTATTATTATACTTTAATTTATGGGGTGCATGTGCTGAACATGCAGGTTTGTTACTCTTTGAAGAACAAATAGATGGAAGGACAAGGGAGAATATAAATGAATTTTAGGGCAATTTTCTTTTGGTGGTTGTCTGGAAGAGAAAATGGAGGAAAGAGTGAATTGATCAGAGGGCAGGAGCAGGACCGATTTGGAGGCAGGACCACAATATATGCAAGGCAGAAAGGCTGGCTTATTAACTGACAGATACTTACTGCAAAGAGGCACAGAGCCCTGACAAGGGGGAAGAGATGCTACATCAGGGCTTCAACCCTGGAGAATGCGCACTGTCTGGAGTAAGGGTCACAGCAGAGCCAATAAATAGAATTCTGTCAATTCCAATCTGGTGCTGACGTTAACCTAATTTTTTTTTTAAAGTCGCGTCTTCTAATTTTATGAAATTGTGCTACAAGTGGGCAAGTGGAAGGCTTTGCTCTTACCTTCTCTTAGGAAGTGAGTTTCACTGTAATTGCTTTTTATTTTCCTCACTGTGTAAAATATTTTGGGACCCTTACCTATCAGTGCCCCAGGTTTTCATGTGGGCAACTGTTTTTAATTCTAATCAATAGGGGAATAAGCCCCAAGGAGTGTATTTAAGGTTTTGAACTGACTGCATCCCAAAATCAAGCAAAGCATTTCCAGATCTGCAGTGTACTGCATGAATTCAATAAAAGTTGCCATGCTCATTAACATCAGTGCCTCTTGTTATGGCCATGAGCACATTCTATCTTTCATTGCTCATTTCGCTTCAGTTCTTTGACCTAATGATCCCCATCCCAGAGAGAAATCCATTAGCATTCTCAGATGTCAATGTAAATGTAGGAAGAAAATGCTTTAGGACATGGACTAATCGGGGAAGTCACTGGATATCTTGCTGCTTCTAAAAAAATTTCAGAAGAAAAACGTTTCCATGGGATGGGAATAAAACCCTGGAAAAATGCCACTTAAGGCTTCAGTTACTTATTATGTTTATTTATTTTTATTCATTCTTTATCTCATTCTGAAAAGAATTTGTGGAGACTTACTACAAAAGCACATGCAATGAAACAGTAAAAAGTAGAAGGGAGATAAAACATTAGCATGGAAAATAAAATAATATATTTATGACAGCGATGACAAGGCTTCTAATTTATGCTTTCTGTAGATGAGAAAAGACAAAGTATATAATTGCTGGTTGATCTCATGTTATTAGAAAATGTTAAGCATTTCGTTTCTTAAAGGAAACAAAATTTTTCCCAGCACTATTAATTTTTAAAAAAGCAAAACTTCCTGTGGAACTTTATAAAGGGTCATTGAGTAATATAATGTATAATAGCCTACTATTTTTGTCATGTTTGCAGTTACAAATATCATACGTATGCTTCTGGCAGTGAGCTTTGATAGAAGCCAAAGGAATATTAATAGTTGTAATAGGATATAAAAGCAGTACTCAAGGGGCTCAACTGTGTGTAAAGGAATGCCGGACTGTATGAGGTTCAACTTTAGTCACGCATACAGAACAAGTGCATTTCTCAAGTTGGAAGAATATTATAAGCCTCTAAGTTATAAATAATTCTTATGGGGTGTTTTGGTTCTAGGCGAGATGGAATAAACATACTGCACTCTGCCGTTTTTCTCTTAATGTAGCTAAAAAATATGGTCAGGATTTATGGAGCAGCTGTTTGAGGGCTGTAATAAGTAAATAGCATTGAGAAAAGGTTAACGTTGAGAAGAATACCAAAGTCAAAATATCACCAAAAACTGATGGTGAGTTGTCCATATAGTTCCTTTCAATATCTTCTAACTTGAGCTCAATGCAGCCAGACACCTGGAGGTGAGCATTAGCTTGGGTAGGGAGAGTTGTGGAATTCCTCTAATTGTGGTTCAAAGAGCAGCAAAGAGTTTTCTAAAGCTAACACAGAGTGCAGAAAGTGTCTCTTTGTCATTTACTTATTTATTTTTCTTCTCTACATTCCCTGATCTTTAGCCTTCTAGAAATCCTGTGAGAGGGACGACAACAAAAGTCAGCAGGAACCTACACTAGCCAAGACCTTCCTTTCCAGTCAGGGGGCTGTGATCCCCAGAAGGAGGATAAACTCTTATGAGTTTTCCCTCTTTCTTTCCTTCTACAGCTTAACTCTACATGTGGGCATAGCTGCGGGGTGCATAAGGCAGAGTGGGGCAACAAAGGCCCCATTTTTCTGGCCAGATAACCAAAAAGTAAGATCACAGGGAATCAAAGTATTAAGGAGCTCCTTGTGAGGGAGAAACTTGAGAAAATGACCCTTAAAGTTTTAAATGGATTCACACATAGGTGTGGCTCCAATATCAAAAAGCATACGTAGACTTTGGGAACTGAAAGATAGGATATACCAATGTCCAACATGCAAACTGACTACGGGGTGGCTCACATTCAGGACAGATATGAATAGCACTGCAAAGGCCTTGAAAGCTTGTTTAAATACTGCAACCACTGCCGATAGGTAACTGGTCATGACTTAAAGCCTGGATTTGAGCAGGTCAATTGGCTGCTAAAATAAAACTACCAATATTCTCTGTAGGATTTAAGGAAGTCATCTCAGAGTCACAAAAACAAATAAATAAAAGAAAATTGTTTAGAAGATAATCCATAATTACTCAGCATATAAACATCTAGGTATATCTCAGTGGAAAAAAACAATCAACAAATATGAATATTAAGATGACACAGATGTTGGGATAATTTGAGAAAGCCTTTAAAGAACTATTTTTAAAAAGTACTCCGACAAGTAAGAGTGAGCACTCTTGAACTGAATCTCAGAATAGGAAGTCTCAGCAGAGAATGGGAGATGTAAATGAGAACCCACTGGAAATTTTAGAACTAAATGAGCTTCGTAACAGAATGTAAATGATAGATGAAAGAGTTAGTGAACTTGAATATAGTTCAATAGAAGTCATCGAATCTTGACAAATGAAGAATAAAAGTTGAAAATAAATGACTACAGCCTGAGGTCTAATATTTATGACATCGGAGCTCCGAAAGAAGAGGAGAAAGAGAGTATGCAGAAACACATTTGAAGAACTATGAATGAAAAAGTTTTCTATCTCTAACATGGAGAAATGACAGAAACCTACAGGTTCACAAAGCTGAGAGACCCCACCCTTTGTGATACACCCAAACATATCCATATTCAGACACATCACAACCAAACTCTGAAAAACTAAACACAAAGAAACAAATCTTGAACATAATAAAAGAAAAATGATTAGTTAGTTATAGAAACACAACTCAAATAAATATAAATTTCACATCAGAAGCCATAAAAGCCAGAAGTGGCATAGCATTTTTCAAATGTCAAAAGAAAAACACTTATATAATCTGTGAAGCAAGAAGACAAAAGAAATTCTCAGATGAAAGAAAACTGATAGATTTTGTTGCGGTAGACCTATTCCAAAAGGATTACTGAATGGAGCTCTTCAGGCAAAGAAGAAATGCTACAAAAGAAAACTTGGAACGTCTGAAATGAAAGTAGAGTACCAGAAATGGTAAATACCCAGGTAAATATAATAAATGGCTCTTTTGTTTAGTACTTTAAAATGTTCGATAGTTTAAAGAAAAATTACAACAGTTTTAATAGGCTTTTCAATGAAGTAGATGCGATATGGAAGACAACTAAATTGGGAGAGAGGGACCTATAGGACGTTATGATTTTCATGTCCTCTTCAAAATGGCAAGTGTTAATTCTAAAAATGTGAACAGTTTGTACGTATTTTGTAATCACTAGCAAAAATTACACTGAGACTTAATTGAAAACAAAATAAATTAAAAAAGAATACCTAGAAAATGTGAACAATGCAAAAGAAAGAATTAGAAGCTGAAACTACCCAATTTTAAGCCATAAAGGTAACAGATAGTAAATAAGGCAGGGTGGCACTGGCAAAAGGATGGATACATAGAGCAACAAAAAAGAATAGAGTACAGAATTAGACCCACACACTTAAGATCAACTGATTTTTGACAATGATGCAAAGGCATTTCTATGTAAAGAATAGCCTTTTTAAAAAATAGTGTTGATACAATTGAATGTCCATGTGCCAAAATTTGCACCTTGACTCAGACCCCACACCTGGTAAAACTTAATTCAAAATAAATTATATATGTAAATATAAAGTGTAGGACTATAAAATTTTAGAGGATAATATAGGAGAATCTTCATGACTTGGGGCTAGGAAAAAGTTCTTAGGGAGAACACCAGAAGCAAAATTCACAAACGAAGAGAAAAGGTTAAACTAGCCTTCATCGAAATTAAAACATCTCTGAAAGACATTCTTAAGAGTAAAAAAAGAGAATCTGTAGGCTGAAAGAGCATTTGCAAACCGCATATATGACAAAGGACTTCGATTCAGAATATAAAAGAACTCTCAAAACTCAACAACAAGATAAGAACCCAATCAAAAAGAGGGCAAAATACTTGAAAAAATGTTTAATCAAAGAGAATATATGAGTGACATATAAGCAAATAAGATACTCATCATCACTCTCCATGAGAAAAATAAAAATAGGCTGGGCATGGTGACTCAAGGCTGTAATCCCAGCCAAGGCAGGTGGCCTATCAGATGGCTGAAAGAAAAGTACCAAATGTTGCTGAGGGTGTAGAGCAGCTAGAAATCCTATACATTGCTGCTGGAAATATAAAATCGTATATACACTCTGGAAAACCATCTACCAGCTCCTTAAATCCTTAAAAGTTTAAATATATGTATAAAAATAAATATATATACTTTATATATATATATATACACACACACACACACACACACATATATAAAACATGTGACTCAGCCATTCCATTTCTATTTACTTAACTGATATTTTATGTTCACACAAAAACTGTGTACATTAACATTTCTATCTTCTCTGCTCATAATCACTGAAAATGGGGACAATTTAATGTAATGAGTGACTAGATAAACAAACAGTGGTACAACTATGCATAGGAAAAACTATTTAGCCATGGAAGGGAATGGATTATCGACACGCAACAACTTGGTATTTTTTTGAGGGAAAGAAGCCAGTCTCAAATAGTTACATACTCTATGATTCCATTAATATGGCATTCCTGAAAAGACAAAACTATAGTGATGGGGAACAGATCCATGGTTTCTAGGAAGACAGTGTGAGTACAAAATGGTGCATAAGAGAGAGTCTTCTGGGATAGTGGAATAGTTGTGTCCTGATTGTAGTGGTGGTTGAACAAATCCATGTGTGAAACTTACAGAACTGTACAGAAAAGTCCATTTTAATGTATGTTGATTAAAAACAACATTGAAAATGACTTAAATTTTTTTGTATCTCCCACCAGTGTAGATTTAAATTTCATAACTATTTAAATACATAAGCTTAAAACTAGGTATGCACTTATGTGTTTATAGCTTCAAAGAACCAAAAAAGCAAAATCAATTTACAAAATAAATACAAATCATGAAATGGATAAAGTTCAGAGCACCATTAACTTAATGTGACTGATAATGTTGGGTCGAAATGAAATTTCCCTCCTTATAGGAATATGATACTGACCATTAAAGCACAGATGCTTCTGAGTAAGCATGTTTGTGTTATTCAGTGATTCAGTTATTTTACATTTACGTTCTAAATATAGTGAAACCTTTGTTTATACAACGCATTGTGAGGTCATTTGATTTACACTTGGCAAATGGCATCATTGATTTGTTTCATATTTGCGTAAGACAATGAAAGCAGTATCTTCACATTGCTGCAATTGCCAAGGAAGATGTGGATGTAGATAGTGAAATCACAGGACAGAAAGTCTTCAGTTATAAGATAAACATTCAGGTAATTCAAAATACATATACGCATGTGTCTGTGTATGAGAGTGTAAAAGTTGCTGGCTGGGCGCAGTGCCTATAATCCCAGCACTTTGGGAGGCTGAGGCAGGGGGATCACTTGAGCCCAGGAGTTTGAGACCATCCAGGGAAACAGTGATACCCTGTCTCTACAAAATAATACAAAGATTAGCCTGTATGGTGGCACACGCCTGTAGTCCCAGCTACTCACTAGGCCTAGGCGAGAGAGTTGCTTGAGCCCAGGAGTTCGAGGTTGCGGTGAGCTGCGATCGTGCCACTGCACTCCAGCCTGGGCATCAGAGCAAGACCCTGTCTTAATACAAAAAGTTGCTGAGCAAACAGAAACATTAAATTAAAATATTGTGTAGAACTCAAGATCTCTAAAAATATTTCTATATTCTGATACATGGAGAAGCACCTAGTTGAAGCATTTGGGAGTTAGATAATGAGGGTGATAGGGTTTTGAAGTTTTAAAGCAGTAATTATTCATGTACTGTATAGGAGAGTCCCACCTAGGCAGTCTTTGAAGTTGGGCTGTTTTATTCCCAGGACGTTTCCATGGCTCTCTGTAGCCGCAGTCCCCTCCTTAGCCCTGCGCTCTCCAAGTCTCCCTGCAATCCTGGTCTGAGCTGTTGCTTGCTGGGTTTACTCCCTTGCACCATAATTTATTTTTTTTAAATCATCATTCATTTTGTTTTCTTCCATTTTATTCTGCAAATATTTATCTTTTTGAGCGTCTGTATATTAAATCACAGGTTTTTTTGGCGTCTGCTTCTTTTGGTCAGCATGATGTTTTTGGGATTTTTTATTTTCTCATGTTTAAGTAAGTTACGACATTTTATCACTGCATAGTATTCCACTGAAAGACCATGTCATGACTTGTTTACCTAGTGAACTTTGGGTTGTTTCTAGTTTATTTTACTGTCGTGAATGAAGCTGCTTTGGACATCTGTGTACATTTATTTGGTTAGAGCCAAGTTTTTCTTGAGTGAATACCCAAGAGTGCATTTTCTGGGTTGTACGATAATGGCAAGGTCGTATTTATTTTTACAAGATGCAGTCAGGCTGACTTTCACGATGGTGTACCATTAATATTTTACATTCTCAACAGGGATGTTTGAGAATTCCAGTTGCTCCATGTCTTTGCCAAAATGAGATATTTTCGGTGTTATTATTTTAGCCATCCTAGCAAATATTTTTGTGTATTAGTTTTTCATTTTGGACTTCATTTGCATTTCCCTTATGAACAATGATTTGTTTATTGTGTGTTTGATTATTTTGCCAATATTTTAAGAATGGGAAATTTGCTTGTAATTATTTAATTGTAAGAGATCATTGTATATTCTGGATACAGGTCATTTGTCAGATATTTGTATTATGGATAACTTCTCAAAACATTTGGCTTGTCTTTTTATTTTCTAGCTTCTGAAGAGCATAACATTTCTATTTTCATAAAGTTCAGTTATGAGTGTTTCATTTTATAGTTTGTGCTATTTGTGTTACATCTAAAAAAATTTCCTATGACAACCTCATGAAGGTGTTTATTCTATTTTTTTCTGACAGTTGAGGTGTTTCAGTTTTTGAGCAGTGTTGGTCAGGTGTAGCGTAAGATGCCCCTCTATTGGGATTCCTCTGATGTTCTTCTCATGGTTAGACTGGGGCTATGGGTTTCGGAGAGGATCACAGAGGTAACGTGCAATTTCATCACATCCTATATCCTATCAAAGGTGCATACAGACTATCAACATGATTTATCACTATGATGTTGACCTTGATCACCTGGTAGACATATGTTGATCAAGTTTCTCCACTGTAAAGTGAAGTTAATCTTTTTTCCCTCTTACCATGCTGTACTCTTTGGAAGAAAGTCACTCTGCACAACTCATACTTAAAGAGTCAGGAGTTATGATCCCCTTCCTTTAGAATGACTTATCTACATTTTTTTTTTTGGAATTCTTCTGCATGAGAGATTGCCTCTTCTCCTGCATTTGTTTATCTGTTTAATTGTTTATAGACATATGGATTGTTTTATAAATTGGGGTTATAATTAAATAATATTTTATTTATTTTGGTATTCATATTTTGGCCACTGGAAGTTCTTTTGGTGGACTCCTGTGCTCCTTTGACCTAATCCCAACTGTGTGTGTGTGTGTGTGTGTGTGTGTGTGTTTGAGTACTTGCCAGTTATTTTATGGTGCTGTAAGTTGCTCCAGGCTCATCTGGTGTATTTCCTCTAGTCCTAAAATTGGCTGTTTCTCCCAAAAGCCCTGGTCCTGTTTAATGGAGCATGGTATTAGACATCTAGACCCAAGTGTTAGGTATGCTCAATACTATGGCAGTGCTGTTTCTTTTAAGCCCTGTCAGATGACAGAGCAAAAACAAATTTGTGTGTATTCACATATCTAAATATTTTCATATGTAGGCATTTATATCTACATTAACCATCTCATTGATGCCTCCAACACTAATCCAGTACCACGTGAATGTCCTAGCCTGTTTCTTTTGCTTATCTGTAGCTACCCACTCTAATAGTGAGAACAGTGTTGAGTTTTTAATATTTATTTTTATTAATATGAATCCTGAATGCAACACACAAGGCTTCTGGAGCACAGAAGACTGATTATTATTTACAGCAAATAACAACAAGGTGGCTCCCCTGTGCCCCAGTTTTTATCCCCAAGGACCGTGATGAGAGCAGGATGAACAAACCTATACATCCAGGCTCTGTATTGCAGGTGAGGAACCCTGAAGAACAGAAACCTTTGTGCCTTTAGGCATTCTCTCTCCATCCAAAGGAGGCAGAAGATTTTTTGCTCCTTGAGAAAGATTCTAGGTTCTTACTCTAACTCTTTGGAATGTAAATAAATCTTTCTAAGCAAAAGATAACTACCATTTCCATCTTTACAACCAGGGATACCTTTCTGGTTCCAGGTCTCAGCCTTCCTTGAAATGCAAACTCATAAACTCTGAGAGGTAAATGTCACTGGAGTTCTCTTCATATAATTTATTATAAATTGCCTTCCAATACTTGCTTTTAGTCAAGGTTCCAAGTTCAATAACATTTGTTAAAAAATCCTTAACTCTGTAGAAACATAAAAATATTATCTCTGAATCCCTTAATACAGATGAGGAAAGTGAGACACAGATAGGCCAAAACTTTGCGAAGTTAAGAGTGCTGAAGGTCGGCTTTAAACTGAAATTCATCTGAACCCAAAGCTCGTGTTTCTTCCCTCAGTGATTGAGTGCTGAAGGTGGGCTTTAAACTGAAATTCATCTGAACCCAAACCTCGTGTTTCTTCCCTCAGTGATTGAGTGCTGAAGGTGGGCTTTAAACTGAAATTCATCTGAACCCAAAGCTCGTGTTTCTTCCCTCAGTGATTTAGTTCAGGGAACACTTTCCTGTTACGCAGCCAGTTCAGATGTTTCAGGAACATACTTAACTTAGTCTTTTGACCTTGCTTTCGTTCATACTCCTTGGTCTGAGCACCTTGTATCTCTTCATTAGTTAGCTCTGCAGAGTTTTGCTTTCTATTTAATTTCAATATTCAGAAGTGGCTTTGTGTTTTTTTTTGTATTTTGGTGCATCATTAAAGTATTTTTTAAAAATACACCTTGCTTTCTAGAACTCGATACGGTATGGAATGTCTTCAGAAGGTTCCAGAGGTGTTAGGAAAATTGGACAATACTGAAATGACGCTCTGATAAGAAAAACCATTTATTTCTATTTCTGAGCATAGAGTTCCTAGTTCAATGTGAGTGAATAGCTCATCTTCAGTTTTAAACATGCCATCAGTTTCCCACGTCTTTCTTCCTTGGTGCCCCAACACATATAATGCTTACTCTAACCTCATAATTTGTTATTCCTGTGTCTCTGAATGGTTGTATTAATGTGACGGTAACCCTCAAGGTCAGAGTGTGTGCCCATAAATAGTTATTCATAAGCGTGTAAAAACCCCGTGGCTTTTCCAGATAATGAGGTACAAGACAAACTCTATGGCTGACATTTTTACTAGTGCAATCTCTTTAATGCTGCTCCCCGTATGTAGGAGTCTCAGGAAGAATCTGCAATGTCATGAAGATTTTAATATTGCTTTAGAGGGTTTTGAGCATTTCAGTTATGACTTGGATTCAGCACCACCATTTAGTTTCTGACAATTGCTCGAGTTTGACAATTCCTGATTTAGCTGTTATCTCTTTTCCAGTGCTTTCAAGAATGGGATGATAATGTAGACTCCTATTATAGAATACAAAGGGGCTCTGGACAGTTCTTGTAAATGTTCACCTGCATGCTTAATTTCCTGTGGTCACAGCATTAGAATAAAAGCCCAAGAGAAAAGCTCACTAGGCCCGGTGTAGCTGGTTCCTGGAGTATGCTGTTTCACAGGCCGTGACTACTGACCTGTAACTGGGGAGGCTTCTCCTTCTGTAGGTTAGACTAGCTAACACGCCACGGAGGAAGAGGAAGTCTTTTCAAACAGTACACAGGCTTCCTGCAGTGACAGAGCCCTCTAGTTAGCTTCAGTGGCCGTGGTACCTGAAGTTAACACAGTTTTACTCTTTGGAGCTCAGATGTTTGTAAAGCTGCATGAAGCCTTTACCCCAAGCAATCTGCAGTCATCATTGAACACTGCACAATGGTGTGGCTGCTTTTTCTGCTGTTTCTAGTAGCTGCCGTGCTGATGAACATCTGCCTGTCAAACATGCAGCATAGTGCCCCCAACACTGTTTTGACAGTGAGTGAGTTCTTGGTTATTCTCTTAATGTATATGCTTTCTTTAGTCTACAATTTTGACTACATTTCATTGCCAACTGACTGCATGCTGCTTACCAAAGATAACTGCTTATTTTAGATACAGCTCCAGAAATCTATTTACCTACTGCCACTTTATTTGAAAATCTCACAGTTGTTGAGGGTATATGAAATATATGAATGGTTTTTTCAATTTAAGATCATGCAGAGAGGTAAGGTTACAATATTAACTGCATCCTTTGTATAGAAAAAGGGCTCCTTGGATGACAAACATCTATCCTTTCTCTTTACAAATTAAAGATACAGTGGCAGGAATAAAGACTAATTACGACTTTAAAGAAACATGACTTATTTTGTTCACATAATTGATAATAACTCACTCATTTAAAATTTATTCTAACAGCCTCAAAGAACTCTGCCAGTATGTCCTTTTAGTCATGTGTTCATATATTTTTTGTTCATTCATTCATTATCAACCCACAAATTCTAAGTGGAAATGTACTAGGCAGAAGCTGTGCTAGGGTCAGCCTACACAGAAGATAAAGAGATAGTTCTTATATTTAACCATAAGTCATTTTTTCTTATAGAATAACTAGATGAGTGAATGAATGAATAACTCTTTTCTCTTGTTCTTTCTTGCAATTGATGTTTTGAATATTGAGAGGGGGAAATGTTGATATATTTAAGGATAAGCAGATTAGAATTTCTATATAGGATATTAGCAACTTCTACATTACTTCCTTACTGAGTGTGTCCAACCACAGAATAAGAAATGATAATGGCAATAATAAGAGCAATAATAAATGGTGGAAACAGTTCTTACAAACCAGAGACCTGCACAAGTGAACACTGTATTTTTCAGGGCTGTGAACTTCTACATTTAGAAAATTGTCACTTGTCCATGTGCTGCAAACTTCACAGTTCTTACTTAGGATATATCCAAAGAGCAAAGAATCGTTCTAGGTGCCTTCATAATTTTTATATTCTGATTTTGTTCTGCTGCAAGTAGGAAAAGGAATTGATGTCTTTAAATTGTCTTAGGGAAGGAGTGTCCAGTCTTCTGACTTCCCTGGGCCACGTTGGGAGACAAAGAACTGTCATGGACCACGCATAGAACACGCTAACACCGATGCAGGCTGGTGAGCTGAAAACAATTGCCAAAAATCTTCATAACTGAAGAAAGTTTACAAATTGGTGTTGGGCTGCATTCACAGTCATCCTGGGCCACGTGCAGCCCATGGGCTGCAGGTTGGACAAGCTTGTCTTAGGGGTTTACACTTTTACTAGGCAAGCTCACCATGTACGATCTAATTCTAAAATTTTGGGGGGAACCTCTTATGAGCCAGGCACTCTTCCGTGTTCTCTTAGGGACACAAAGATGGACAAGACTGGATAAATAAGGAATGTGCACAGATAACCATACTGCAAGACAATGTGATAAACGCTGTGTGAGGACAAAACCAGACCCATTGTCACACAGAAGAGGGGGTATATACTCCTGGTGCGTCTCAGAGAAGGATTTATTAAAGAGGTAATATTGATCTGGAAACTGGGAATCTCTAGGGTTTAGACAGTAAGAAAGTGGTGGCGATTCAACGTGAGCAAACCTTATTATCAAAGATCATTTGTTCATATATTAATCAAACGTCTATTAAGCACCTATGCTATGTAACTGCAGTTCACAAGTAGTTTATAATCTATCTGAGAAGACAATCACTTACCTAACAAATAAAATGGAATGTGATAAATTTGGTGAGAGTGATATGTGCTGAGCATACAGGGAGCACAGAGAGGGAAACCATTTATCTGGACTAGATGGGGAAGGCGATTAAATTTGACCTGCCTTGGGGAATAAATAGGAATTTTGTGAGCGACAAGAGAAAGACTGGCACTTCAGAGTGAGGGAAGACCACGTGCTCATTGTTAAGCCAGCGTTACTCAAAGTGTAATTTTTGGGCCATCTGTGTCCGAGCCAACTGGTGTGCTTATAAATATAGATTCATCACCCTACCGTCGCTCTACTAAATTACACACTTTCTGAATATAACCCAGCATTTGCCTTTTAAACATGTTTCTGAGCTTGATAAAAGTTAACAATTGCTGTTTCAAGGATGAAGTGATGCAGCCCATTTGGGGAACGAGTAGCATGACTCAACGTGTATGTGAGACTCACTGACGGAGTGAGAGGAATGGGAAAGGCACTTTTAATTGGCGCTGGTGCTGTTTGTTTGCAGTGTAGCAGGAGCGGGGAGAGATAAAGCTACAGGAATGGTTGGTGCCAAATAATGAAGGGGCTTGAGTAGCTCATCAGCTTTGTTCCCCAGACAATGGGGAGCCATCGACGTTTTGTAAGTAGGTGAGGGCAATGAATAAAAGGTTGTACATGTGAAAACAAGAAATTTCTGACGTTACCACCACGACAGACTCTTTTTTTTTTTTTTAAGACACATGCACATGTATGTTCATTGCAGCCCTGTGTACAATAGCAAAGTCCTGGAACCAACCCAAATGCCCCTCAGTGGTAGACTGGACAAAGAAAATGTGGCACATATACACCATGGAATACTATGCAGCCGTAAAAAACAATGCATTCGTGTCCTTTGTAGAGACATGCATGAATCTGGAAACCATCATTCTCAGCACACGGACACAAGAACAGAAAACCAAACAATAGATACTTTCTAACACAGTTATCAAACTGATTTCTTTTCTTTTCCTACAAGTATGCAAGTTTTTCAAAAGCACTTTAAAGACAATCCAAGTTTAATTTCTTACTTAACCATTTGTCAGTTGTGATTTTGGATGTTACCAATAAACATATTGTTGATTTTCTTTGTAATGTGTCTTTCATGGTTGCACTTTTGACTATGTAGAGAATAGCTCGAATATGCCTGAGCTGTATTCATTTGCCAATTTGATGAGATAATTTTCACGTGCTTGGGCCATCACGTAGAGAGAGTCGAGTAAATTGGCCTGTAAGTTAGTTAAGAGGAATCTACCTGGCATCACAACGTGGCTTCGTGAGCCCTTTACCATGCTACTTTTTGTAGTGTGGAGAGAGTACATCCTACACTGATAGTCGTGACTTTGGGAAGTTTAAGCTGATTGTAGCTTTGAAAAGAGAGTTCATCTTGAATCTGAGTTACTGTTTCCCAGATCCCTGTGCTTGAGCAGTCCACTGTCCTGCCTTTCAGAAGAGCTCAGAGGTCCCATTTGCCATTGGCAAGCCTGTTGTGTTAGTCCCTTATAGGAACAATGGCATGCTAGCGAATGGCTGGCATGATGGCCCAGGCAGAGGGGCTATGCTGCTGCCACACTACCTGGGCCTATTTGAGTCCGTGCTCTAGACATTTTGATTGACCACTGCAGATTACAACTGTGTTTTCCCATTGTTTGATCACAGAAGCCTGGTGATAAAAGCCTCCCTTTTATAGTTCCTGTGAAATAAATCGAAATGCAGTGTTTACAAAGACACTCCACTTGACCAGTCTGCTGCGATAGCCTTTGAGTGCTTTGACCCTGCAGATAGCACTTATTTTAATGGCCAGAGGGAAAGAACCTTTTAAGAAGATCAAATGAGACACCCGAAAAGAAATCTGGCTTCTTAGTCCCATGAGTAGGAAAAGAAGCTTTTATGTTTCGATTTAAAGTTTGAGAATTGTTTGCCTTTTCAGACTCCAGGGAGGAGAAATAGGTTTATATTGGAGTCTTACCTGGAGATAAAACTACGTACTGCTAAGTTAACTTGCTGCATTGGGAGAGTGTGGCTGCCTGGTGGTGTGAAAGTTGGAAAGACTTGGGTCCCTGTCCTGGCTATGCCACTTACAAGCTGTGTGATCTTGGAAAAGTGAATTAGCCTTCCTGAACCTATTTCCTCATCTATAAAATACAGATTACAATGTCTTCCTAGAAGGGTATAATTTAAAAAGAAAACAAATTCTTTAGTTCATCAATGACTTTTTAGCAGGCTGTCAGTTCCCCTGGTTCTGAACAGGGGACCATAGTTTTAGTTCTGCAAATTGGTGTAAGATCTTGAGTAAGTCATCTCATTTCTCAGGGTTGTTGTTTTTTAATTGGAAAGAATGAAGAACTTGATTCGGAAGTCCTTTGAAGTTTCTTTTTTCTTTCCTTTTTATTTTTTTTGAGACAGAGTCTTGCTCTGTCACCTAGGCTAGAGTGCAGTGGTGTGATCTCGGCTTCCTGCAACCTCCGCCTCCTGGGTTCAAGAGATTCTCCTTACTCTGCCTCCAAGTAGCTGGGATTACAAGCATGCACAACCACGCCCAGCTAATTTCATATTTTTAGTAGAGACAGGTTTTCTCCATGTTGGTCAGGCTGGTTTTGAACTCCCGATCTCAGGTGATCTGCCTGCCTCGGCCTCCCAAAGTGCTGGGATTACAGGCCTGAGCCAGCGTGCTGGCCTGATGTTCCTTCTAGCTCAAACATTCTATATGTATATAACTGATCAATTGCTAAAACCGCTAGAATTTTGGCAGCTGCTACTTGAGATACTTTGAAGAAAATGCTTTTTAATGGCCCTCACAATGTTATATTGAGAAACAGGGATCATTTGAGGGCAAAACCAAAAGAGGATACCTTCAATCTACTCTCTGGATATTTTAGATGAGGTTGCATGTGGTCATGAACTTGCTTGACAACATGTGTTTCTATCCTCAGCAGACTGTGCAGCTTGAGGGCAGACATCTGTGTTTCATTTGTCTTCATGACACACAGTAGAACTCTTGACGCCCAGCAGTTGCTTGATATGTATCAACCGATAGATTTAAAAAATTTTTATATGTACAATTATCAGAGCTATAGACTTACTTGGACAAATAAAGAAGAAACAGTTTGTTGGCATTTCTTTAAATGTTTATACTCCTTTTAGCTCTAATGTATATGTTTTAGACTGACTTATGCTAATTGCTAAGGAAGAGCATGTGTGTTCTATGTGGCCCATTAATGGCTACTAATGAATTAGCAGCTCTTCCTTTGAAATTTCTTAGCAAGGGCCAACCTGAACCTATACTTTGGCAGATAAGACATGGGTATTATGTTTATATGACTACCTTCCCTTCTACTTGTCTTCCTTTTCCTGGCTACAAATCCTCCAGTAGCTTCTTCTTTACGACTATATTAAATCTAAGCATCAGCTGGCTTTTTTGGCTTTCTGTTTTGTATCAAACCAGTCTCAATCTTTATTGGAAAGGCCTTTTCCTAACTTACTACATTTTCTCTTGTAGAAATAGTAGGAAAGCCCTGGAAAAGACTTGAGAACTATTTGATTATTTTGAGGTTATCATTTTCATAACTGAGAACAATTTGAAATTCTAGGGAGAGCTGGAAATCACAGGCATGCAATATCATCTTTACTCCTTTTATTGTGAGAAAAGAGTAGCATTCAGGAAGCTTTCATTGAGTCACCGGAGACAACAGAGTGATAAAGGTTTAGTGTTTCATTGAAATGGGTCTCAGTTACCTCTGTGAAATCCTGAAACTAATCACAGATGGTGGTGTTTTAAATCCATATAGACCTTGTCATTACAAAGGATGACAAAGCACTGACAAAGTCTTTGTGGTCACCAAGCTACAGAGTGTCCAAGGGGGAGATAAAAGGCTTACACGGACCATTAGCACTTGAGAAATTGAACAAATGTGTGCAGAAGAAAAATGTTGACTAGTGACACCAAGAGGAACTCTACTTTTCTCTAAAGGAACCCAAGAGGTGTCAGATCAAAGAAAAGACTAGATTTTGATGTTAAATAATTCTTGTTCCCATTCATTGAACAATTTTTTTTGAGCGTTGACTATGTGTCTGATACCATTTTAGCACTGTGGGGAACACTAGGATGGATAAGACAGAGTATCCACTTTTGCAGTAAGAAGAACCAAAAAAAAAAAAAAAACCACTTCTTATTGACTTTTTATCTTTGGAACCAATTGAAAATAAGATACAAATTATCTTGTAATCAAAACAGTACCTTTATTATTGATGAAGCTGAAAGAAGAACATGCATAAGTGGACTCAGAGTATCTGTTCTAAGTCAGCCCAATGCACAGCCCACTCTGAGAAGAGTTTGGATTGGCAGAACAGACATACTTATAAATATTATTCTCCAACCAGCCTTGCCTTTTCAGTCCAAATGATTAGCTTTTATAGTAGGTTAGCTCTGCCTCATCATATTCACAGCATCTGCTAATTAGATAACTGATTTCTCCTTTCATGGAGATAAATTAGTAAGGAGCAATGTGGAATGATACTTGGTGTGTTCCCTCAGTGTAATAATCTCATGGAATTGTGAGGTCAGAAAATAAAGATCTACAGTTAATAATCTCCAGCCTTTTGTTCTCCTAACTCATATAAGTTAAAATTACACTATACTTTTCCCTCTTAGAAGAAAAATCATCACTGTATCAGGAAAGCCCTGTGGTACCCTTTGTGATGCCACTTTGGCATCACAAGTCCTCGTCAGTATTTCATTTTGGGTGTCTTCTTGGGACCACTGCTGGGCAGTTTAGTTTTGGTTTTAAAGACAGCCTTTGGAAAGGGTTGGAATGGTACCTTAGGCTAAAATGCACTTCCTTTTCAATATCCCTAACTAAGTTGCATTTTATCATATTGTCCAACATCAGAGGTTGTAAAATAAACCCAAATAACCACAGTTAATATCATGAAGATGTCCCCAATTTGGATGCAACCCTGTTCTCACTGCTTAGTTTTTAGGGAGAAACAAGAGTATGAAAAAAAATTCTCTTGGCCTTTTAATAAATTCAAATTTATTGAAGTCCAAAAATCTGCTTAAGGACATCAATAGGTCAGATTTGAAAGTTTTGAACCTTGATATGGAAAGAGATGACCTCTAGACCTGTGTTTGCTTGTAGAGATGCCTTTGTACATCACTAGTCCATCTCCATGATGTGGTCAATTTGTGATTTCTTTTCCACCAGTGGAGTGGAAGTCAATGTAGCTAACACTGATAGAGTATTTCACGTGTACAAGGCACCATGGGTAACAGAGAGACTACTGAAGATGGAACCCCCTTCCCTAAGAGGTTTACAATCAAGTAAACTGGGTAAAATGTAGTAATAGGTTGAAATACAAAACCTTTCTATTCAGGTCCACCTAAATTGCAAGCATCGTTTCTCATTTTCTCATCTGTACTTTCAACTCCGGCCACACTGGGTCTTTATTCTTCCCAACATAGTATGCTTAGTCACATCTCTATTACATGTGCATTTTCTTTCAGATATGACTCCTCTTATGTCTTTTTAGACAGGTAGCCTTTAAGAACCAGCTTGAATATTACTTCTTTGGTTAAAACTTTGTTGGTTTTCTGCAAAGAGAGATTTAGATCCTCCACCGAACTCCTGTAGTATTCTTTTCTGTCTCTATTTTAACAGCAGCCTCTGGTTTGAGAACAAGAGGCTATCTTCTTGTTTGTTCATTCTTCAGTGGTAGTTTGTAATGGTAGCTTCCATTCTTTACCTCCGGCTGTGTCTGTGCCTTTTACCATATGACTTTAAGGGTTCTCCCACTCAAGGCGCATGATTCTGAGTTTGGTTATGTGACTTGTTTGGCTGATGGGATATGAGCAGTCATGAGACAGTTTGGAAAAACTACTTGAGTATTTCTGGTTGTATTCCTATGCTTCTTTCATTGTCTTGAGAATATGACTGCACTAGATTTTTGGAGGATGAGGGATGTATAGAGCACAGAGAGCCCCAATAATATGAGCTAAAGAGAGATAAGATCAGCTAATAGTCAGCTGACCCCCAGATATTTGAGCAAGCCAAGGAAAGTATAGAATAACCACCTTATGTATAATCTAAATTACATCACTGACCCACAGACTTATTGCTTTAATAAATACATGCTTTTTGCTTTATGCCATTGAGTTTTTGTGGTTAGATGTCAGATAGCTATTATGTGGAAATCAATAACTGGTAGCCCAACTGTTCCCACCATTAGACTGAGTTTTCTGAGAGCAGGGATTATTTAAGACTCATCCTTTTTCTTCCCCAATACCTAGCATAGAGAAGGCATATTTGTTTACTAAAAGAAAAATGGCCTTAATAAATAAATAATATTATACTCTAAAACTAGAGATTACCCCCAATGTTGTTAAAATTGCCAAAATATTTAGTCAACGTAAAAGACCACCAATGAATGAATGGATAAAAAATATGTGATATGTATACACAGTGGCATATTATTCAGCTATAAAAAGAACTAAATTCTGCCATTTACAGGAACATGGGTGGAACTGGAGGTCATTATGTTAAGTGAAATTAGCCAGGCATAGAAAGATAAACGTTGCATGTTCTTATGCCTATATGGATGTTAAAGAAGTGGATTTTATGGAGGTAGAGGGTGGAATGGGTTGTTATCAGAGGCTGGGAATGGAAAAGAGAATAGGGGAATAAAGAGAAGTTGGTTAATGGGTACAAAAATGCAGTTAGAAGGAATAAGTTCTAGTATTTGATAGTGTAGTAGGAAAATGATAGTTAATAATTTGCATATGTCAAAATAGCTAGAAAAAAATTGAATCATCTCAATAAAAAGAAAAGACAAATGTTCAAAGTGATGGATATCCCAATTACTCTGATTTGATCATTACACATTATATACATGTACTAAAATATCACACGAATTCCCAAAATATGTACAATTATAATATATCAGTAAAATAAAGCACAAATATATTGGGCTTTGAAATTATACAATAAAATTTTTTTATGGTTATGGTTCATTTATTTTTCTAAGATTTCCTTAGGCTAGCATTTATGTTTTTATACATTATATCAAAACCAGAAGAAGAGTTGACATCCAGGAAGTAAAGAAGCAAGAAAAATCAAGTTGGGGATGGAAGGAAATGTCACTGCTAATCAGTAGCTGACTGCATGAAACAAATAAACCATGGATGTCGGTGTCCTCCCCTTTGTGCTGTTATCAACCATGATCTGTAAAAAGTATTCGCAGCCACCATTTTCTGCCTATCCAGAATAGCTATTGTTTGACACTGAAATAGTTTAGGTAATCATTAGGGTAAACCTAAATATTTTATATGCTAGTTTGTATACATGTGGTTCTTTTTTAAAAAGTTCTGAGACAGAGTTTCCCATTGTCACCTGGACTGAAGTGCAGTGATGTGACCATGTGTCACTGCAGCTTTAACCACCTAGGCTCAAGCAATTCTTCCAACTCAGCCTCCCTAGAGTTGGGATCACAGGTGTGCACCACCATGCCAGGCTAATTTTTCTAGAGAGTCCTACTCTATTTCCCAGGCAGGTCTTGAACTCCTGGGCTCAAGCGATTCTCTCATCTTGGTCTCTCAAAGTGCTGGGATTACTGGCGTGAGCCACTGCCCCTGGTCTTGTGTGTATATATTTGAGAAAGCACAGAGTTCCCAACTAAAGAAGCAGAATCAAGTTGTTTAATGTTTGTCTACTAGTGTCCTAGTGATGAGATAGTCCAAATTGTTGAAACTTGGGTTTTAAGAACAATTGATCAGTTTTTGATAGAAGGGGCAACAAAAGAGTGTTAAATGAAAAGTTGAGGGAGCACTCTAGGTAGAAGTCAGTTTTGAAGTCAGTTTTGAGGACAGTAAACCGGGACTCTAGAACTCCGTGCAGTGTGAGGTTTCCTCTGGGTCACAGCCTTTCTTGAGCTCTTGTGTACCGCATTTGATGAATGATATGTACATTTTGAATATGCTATAAAAATATAGATACTGTAGATTTGGGGGCTATAATCAAGATGAATCTATCTCTTCAGGTGAATTCCTTTTAATTTCCATTTGGAGAACAATGAATAAACATTGTCAAATTAAGACACTTTTCGAGTCTTTTAGAGAAACGGTAAGAAAAAAAAAGCAAAGCCACTTTGATAAGGTGTTAGGAAATATAAATCAGGAAATTTGCCTAATACTAGTTTCTTACCTGCCAAATGTCATGCTGGCTTGAAATGTTCTGAACTGACAAGTTGAACTTTTCAGTTTAGTTATTGTTTTAAATGTTAATAGGAAGAGGAAGTGCTGGTCCACCAAGGTCTTCATAAGTGATTACGTGCTGCCTAGTAGACAGTATATTACAATGTTGGTTGGCATTTTCTCAATTTGTCTTCATTTTCACTCCTAGGTCATTTTATAGTGAGACTGTGCCCTAAACGTGAACCTATTTGCCAGACTCATTAAGTGAATTCTGTGATTCTTATGAAAAAGCTAAGTTTATTTTTAAGTTTTAGTAGAACACATTGAAAATAGTCATCACTTACTGTGTTCAGAGCCAGTTCAAACTGGCTTTATTTCTTTAACTAGATAGCTATCAAAGACAAAGTCAGCCTTCTGGGAAGAAACTCATGTATCATGAAGGCATCATGAATTTTGGGATAAGACAGATCTGCATTGCAATCTTTGCTTGGCCATTTGCTAATAATGCAATCAAGGGTGGTTCCATGGGCTAGCTGAGCTTCAGTTTCCTTATTTGTGAAATGGAGTCAATATAAGTATGATGGATTAGCACGAATGAAGTATATGTAGCAAGCATTCAAAACACATTACAATTCTTTGCTTATTCCTTAGCCTTTTTGGTATCTTCACATTTAGCCCATCAAATAAACCATCCCTGGTTTTGGGTGAAGATATGAAACCTTAGAGCCCAGAATTAGTACAGATCTGGTGGTAAAACTCTGTGCTGAGCGGTACCATCTACATCCCTTAATTCCACTTCTAGGTTCTGACCACTAAATGCTGGGATGATGTTAAATTTACTTGGTGAGGATGAAACCTAGAGCTATGAGCTCATTAGTAATCTCCCCAGTCAAGCCTTCCACAGCATTGTTTTTCCCTTTTTAGGCTCAAGAGGTTAACAACTTTTTTTAAAAAATATGTTTTCAAGTTCTTGAAGATTACAATTGAGCTGGATATATAATCTGCTCCATTTTTGACCCTAAAAAACTGTAAAATGTAGAAATGTAACTGATCTTATCCTAACTCACAGAAATTTACTAAAACACACACATATACTTTATTTACATTGGGAAAAACAATTCTAAATTCAATCCTGGGTAAGTGTTTGTAAATGCAAACTTTATGACCCAGTTCTATTTCTACTCAACAGTGAGCTCCAGGGAAAGTGTTCAGGGATATGATGAAATCTGTATAATTTGAAGGAGAATATATGCCCATAGTGAAAGATATGGAAGGAAGTCCTCATAAATGAGAGAGAAATGGTTGCTTTTCCTATCACATTTTGTAGGGTGAGACGCAGATCTGATTTCTGGCTATTGCAGATCACGAGACCGAAAAACTCATAGAATGCTTTACTTTCTCCTCCTTCTTTCCCTACTTGGCAAACTGTTGGCCTGGGGTCTGGGAAGCCATCTCTGAGTTGATCCCCCCAACCTGCTCTCCATGGAGTTCCAAGAAGGTAACCTGATCCCCTTGCTCTTACCCCTCGGATTATGCAGTGCCATTAGACCTATGAGAGGACTGGAGCAGTGGAAACTGAATGAAGACAGGAAAAGTCTGTAGAGGATGGATGGTTATGTTCACCATTCAGATTGCAAGAAAACCACTAAGAGGTCACTCAAAGTGAGAGGTGGGACTTGTGCAAGTATGATTCTTTTCTACAATGACATAAGTACATTAAGGTTATGAACTTTTCACTCCCGTCAAAGCTCATTCCTCCTGCAGAAATTCTCCTGTTACAAAGCAAGGGAGCCTCAGGGAAAGGATTTAGGATTGCAAAAGAAGCCCTTATCTGCCATTTTCTTCTCTCTGTTTTTATAGTTATGTCACATTAACTTTAATGAGGCCAAATGTCTATCAAACTTTAGAACTATATGAGAAATTTTAAGGAGAATGATTATAGATTCAATTCAGAAAAGATACTATAAATAGTCAGTTAAATCCTTTTTGCTTCTTATTAAGGCTGACTTTTTAAAAATAGGAGCTTTTTACATTTTGTACGATGTGACATAACCTAAAAAAACTTAGAAAATCCTGTGATAAAATTTTAAAGTGAAGTGTTTTGAGAGGTAAAAAGAGTATGATGTGAGAAATCTTTTGACAGAAAGATGACAAGCAGGTAGACAGAAAAGACTCATGCATGCCAGTTGAAGAAAAAAAAAACGATCCCCCCAAAAAGATACACCATGTAACAATGGCCTGGGATGAGTAATATTCTTTTTATTTCTTAGGTAAAAACTGTTTAATGATTTCAACATTTATCCATTAATTTTTTTTTGTTTGAAGTATAATTCAAAACTCTATATCAATCCTTTGAAGGTTAAGGCAGGTATTTATTTCAAAATGAAAAAGGATTACAGATTTTCAACTACACAAGTCATAATATAGAAGAGATGCATAGTCGGAGACTTTCTGGGGAAACGTTTTCATGCCATGACTCCTCTTGATGAAGGCCTGTAATGATGACTAACCTCTATTCCAGCTAGAGAGAGAAAGCATTTCAGAACAAATGTAAAATTTCTTTCCCAGGTAAAAGCAACCAGCTCTGTAATTTAATTCTATTCGAAGCCAATGTCTGGAATTTCAGGGGGAAGGTGAATTAAAACACCTCCATGATGTTCAGTAAACGAGTTTTAAGATTTGCCTGTGGGGGATGCAAACGCATCCCCCTGAGGAAGCTTTAGATTACTTCCTTTACTGCCTGACTTGGCTGAGTTTGTGACAATAGAGAATGGTGTATGGAGGAGCAAATTGGTTTCGACTGTTCATCGTCAAGGCTAATATGATGTCAGGATTGCGTATTTAAAAAAATTAATCACAAAAAAATTTACGCATGAGTCATATTTTCATCAAATTACATTATTCCAAATTTCAAGTATTGGGTTTTGCAAAAATACCTAGCTTTTTTCCCATAATCCCAGGAGATGTGCAAACTCAATGGCTGTTCAAAAGTTATGAGCAGACAGAGAATTAAAACTGAGACTCTAGTCTTCTAATCTATACTGGATCAAAACACTTCTCTCTGATAAGATAGAGTCTGGAATATGGGCAAAGGAGTTTGTATTTAAAACACGCTCAGAATTCTCAAAGTCTTAGAGGTTGATTAGATACACAATTAACTCTGTGGGGATAGGTTAGTGTCTTGAGAGCTATAGATTATCCTAAAATTATGACAGAACTGAATGGCACCAGGTTCTTCTAAAAAATTCTCATTTTATGTCATTTGATGAACACTAATAGTAACCACTACCACTACCATTGGTCACTTACCAACTATTGGGCAATGTCCTTAATTTCTTTACATGATCTGGAATGAGACAACAGCATCACAGAGATTTTTTAGGAGTTTGCCTAAAATCATGCAGGAGAGTCAGCATTGAACACAGATATGTATCTTTTCAAAATCTCATGATGTTTTACTACATCACATTGCCCTCCAAACTGAGAGGGGACATAAAGTTTAGCTCTTCCAAAACACTCCAAATGATAGCAACTTGAAGTTTATTTTTCTATCTTGTTGCAGGCCAAGTTTAATTGTCAGGATCTCTATGGCAGCTCCATGGTACTGGGGACTGAGGCTCTGCCATCATTAGGGTACGACATCTTTGTCCATATGCTTCAAGAGAGCGTATCACCAGATCTGCCTTCCAGCCTGTGGAAAGTGGGCAGGAAATTGAGGAATGGAGGGCATACTGCTTCTCTTTACAGGCACAATCGTTTTTATTCATATAAATTGACTTAAAGTTACCCATAGAGTCATGCCTACTTGCAAAGAAAGATGGGAAATGAGAATAAAATTCTGAATAGCTATGGGACTAGATGAAAATCTAGGAGGTTCTATTAAAATGGAAAAAGGGAAGCACAGTTATTGGAAGTAAGTTAGAGTTTGTCACAGGGACTTTTTAGATAGCAGAGACTACCTGCTTCATTTTAGTGAGGATGATAAGTTCCAGAGAGATGGTATATATTAACCAAAGTGACACACAATTTGGTGGCATAGCAATTTCTAGAAACCAGTTCTCCTGACCTCCAGGTCTCTGCTTTATCTACCATATCACGTTCATTGTAAAACTTCACTGCTGCTGGTGAAAAACCATAAAAACCCTAGAAGAAAATGTAGGAAATAACATTCAGAACATAGGCATGAGCAATGACTTCATGACTAAAACACCAAAGCAATGGCAACAAAAGCCCAAATTGACAAATGGGATCTAATTAAACTAAAGATCTTCTGCACAGCAAAATAAACTATCATCAGAGTGAACAGGCAGCTCACAGAATGGGGGAAATTTTTTGCAATCTAGCTATCTGACAAAGGGTTAATATTCAGAATCTACAAAGAACTTAAACAAATTTACAAGAAAAAACCAACCCCATCAAAAAGTGGGCAAAGGATATGAACAGACACTTCCCTTGGTGGTATAAAGAAGACATTTATACCACCAACAAACATATGAAAAACTCAACATCACTGGTCATTAGAGAAATGCAAATCAAAACCACAATGAGATACCATCTCATGCCAGTTAGAATGGTAATCATTAAAAAGTCAGGAAACAACAGATGCTGGAGAGGATGTGGAGAAATAGGAACACTTTTGCACTGTTGGTGGGAGTGTAAATTAGTTCAACCATTGTGGAAGACAGTGTGGCGATTCCTCAAAGATCTACAACCAGAAATACCATTTGACCCAGGTATCCCATTATTGGATATATACCCAAAGGATTATAAATCATTCTATTATAAAGACACATGCACACGTATGTTTATTGCAGCACTGTGCACAATAGCAAAGACTTGGAACCTACCCAAATGCTCATCAATAACTGATTGGATAAAGAAAATGTGGCACATATATGCTGTGGAATACTATGCAGTCATAAAAAGGATGAGTTCATGTCCTTTGCAGGGACACGGATGAAGCTGGAAATCATAATTCTCAGCAAACGAACACAAGAACAGAAAACCAATCATTGCATGTTTTCACTCAGAAGTGGGAGTTGAACAATGAGAATGCATGGACACAGGGAGGGGAACATCACACATGGGGGCTTGTCAGGGTGTTGGGGGCTAGAGGAGGGATAGCATTAGGAGAAATATCTAATGTAGATGATGGGTTGATGGATACAGCAAACCACCATGGCATGTGTATACCTGCATAACAAACCTGCATGTTCTACTCATGTTATCACAGAACTTAAAGTATAATAAAAAATAAAAGAAAAAAATGCTGACCACATGGGACAGGTGTCCCTGAGTTATGTTTATTAACACATAAAACGTTCTCAATGAATCCTGAAGATGTTTTGTGGTCTTCTTCTATGAGTTAATTTGAAAAATACAAAAGTTTTGTACATATGTGTATTGCTTAGAAAGATGATTTTTTTTTGAAAAGAGATTTTAGAAAGCACTTCTTTATAGCTGTAGAAATGTAGTGTGGAGTAACTTAGTGGAATTTTCTAATGGACAAAGAGAGAGAACAAGTTTTGAAATTTATTACACTGTGCATTTCACTTGGATTGCCTGACAGATCACTGAAATTTAATTTTAATTAAAAATATGGTGCATCATAGCCTAATAATCTATGGCCTCATACTGCCATGCAATTTTGGAAAGCAACAGAAAATTGAAATCGTTCTTGGGTAATGAAAATGTTTATGTTCTCAGCCCACAGGCCAATTCACAATTTGCTTCTTATTCTTGAAATACCCATGCTCTGTGAGCACACTGATTAAAAAGAAAAATTTGAATTTACTGTGACTTGTCATCAGCTTAGTGCAAAACTGACCCCTAAAAGAAATGGTTGAATCGACTGTGGATTGTGCAGGCATAGTAAGCAAAAACCCAAACTGAAGTAGGATAGAGGACTAACTCTTCCAACTCCTACTATCAGCTCTCCATGATTATACACTTCTATTGTTTGTTTGTGCCTTGATGTCTTGTGTCAGTGTTCATCAGTACTAATAATACTTTCTACAGATACAGTGCTTTAAGCTTTATAAAGTGCTTTCCTGTATGAGATAGAATTTCATATGGAAAACATCCAATGAGAGAGGGGAGAGGAGTAGTAATTCTCATTTTTGCAGGTAAGGAAATCAGTCATGTTATTATGAAATATCTTGATTATATTAAAAGAAAGTGTCATGTTTGGCTATAAGCTTAGTGTTTGCTTTTTTGGGAAAGGGTGTTTTGCATATACAAATGTGTCTTTCTGGGAGAGACGTGCAGATAGCAAATTCAGAGTCATCCCGTGACTATGTCTGCAGAAATGGAAACAATATCCAGTCTAATAGCTGCATGCTTTACATAGCTAGACTTTTGATTTTCTATGTGAGGTTCATTTTTTTTCTCATATGAGACTGTTTGAGAATTTTAATTCTGGGAGGCCAGAATATCTATGCTAAATTTTTCTTTTTTTGTTCTTTCTGTCTGTCAGCATCTTTTACTGCAGCCAGAGCCCTTGATGTCCTGCTGTTTCTTTTTTTCCATATGTGTGTGTGTATATATATAGGTACATACATGGCAATGTGGTTTGCTGCTTTCCTCCCCCATCACCTATACCTGTCATTTCTCCCCATGTTATCCCTCCCCAATTCCCACCCCCCACTGTCCCTCCCCTAGATCCCCCACCACAGACCCCAGTGTGTGATGCTCCCCTCCCTGTGTCCATGTGTTGTCATTGTTCAACACCTGCCTATGAGTGAGAACATGGAGTGTTTGATTTTCTGTTCTCGTGTCAGTTTGCTGAGAATGACGGTTTCCAAGTTCATCCATGTCCCTACAAAGGACACAAACTCATTGTTTTTTATGACTGCATAGTATTCCATGGTGTATATGTGTCACGTCTGCTGTTTCTTGTTATAGTACCTTGTCTCTGCATTCTTCCTCATTGCTCCATTTTGTGCTTGGTTTGATAATTCTGTTTGTCATCCCATCTCCTCTTAGAAAACTTGCCTAAGATCAGGAGATGTCAATGTACATTCAGATAGCGAAATGTAGACAAACACACAGGGGTAGACATATCCAGTTAAATGACTGATTGACTGATTCTTTTCACTGGAAGCCTGTAGTCTGTGTGGTCATGTGGTCAACACAAGATTTTCCCTATGTGATAGGGTGCAGAATGGGACATTTGCCCTTTTCCCTTGAGTCTCTCCGGAAGTCAAACTTAGCCAAATTCATGGAACAGACCAAATTCTATTTTAAACCTTCTAAGGAGTAATTTGCTAATACTTTGGCTGCTCAGAGACTCGTACTGCCACTAGCATTTTATCGCTCTACTTTTGCGAGTTCACTTACGTGAACTTTGGCTCTGCTTAAGATTGCTGTGATCTTTGGCATGACATCTCAAGACTCTCTCAGCTTAATTTGCTATCAGACTAAAAGGCTCAAGAAGTAAGACTGTTTAATTTTTGATTGTAGACTTGGACCACATTACTAGTTTCTATGTTCTCTATTCACCCTTTTCTACATCCTCAGATCTTTTAAAACAGGGATTAGGTAAGGAAATCATTTTTCATAATCTCGGCAGGCCAGTAACTTCCATGGTACAGAATATAATAGGCTATGCCCTAGCTGTAGGATTGCCAGTTGGCTGGAATTCAGCTTTTAGGGAGGGTCTTTAATTTCTTTAAACTCAAAGGATCTAACTGGTCATTTTCTTGTTTTCCTTGTCGAGGTGCCTGATGCTGTGAAGCTGCCCAGTGATTTTCTGGTGACTTCGGATATTCACCTGTGAGATAGCAATCTATTTTCTGCTCTCTGCTTTTCCATAGGACAAGCTTGAAGATCTGATGTTGGCTGATAATGGGGCTTCTTAGGGAACAGATGGGTTTTTGAAATGTTCACTTCCAGTAAGATTTTCGTGATGGAAATTTGTCATTGTATATGCATAGACTAAAGATCTCAGGGTAACTAAAAACATTTGCCTTCTCCTTCAACTTACCCAATAAATAAGGATGGCCATAGACTCAAGTTACAGACTAAGAATGAGAATAACATTTCAGAATTAGGTTATTTAATTTTTGTACATCTAAATAACTATATCTGGATGTTTTAAAACATATTTATTGGCCGGGCGCGGTGGCTCATCCCTGTAATCCCAGCACTTTGGGAGGCTGAGGCGGGTGGATCACGAGGTCAGGAGATTGAGACCATCCTGGTCAACATGGTGAAACCCCGTCTCTACTAAAAAATATACAAAAAATTAGCTGGGTTTGGTGGTGCGTGCCTGTAATCCCAGCTACTCAGGAGGCTGAGGCAGGAGAATTGCCTGAACCCAGGAGGCGGAGGTTGCCGTGAGCCGAGATCGCGCCATTGCACTCCAACCTGGGTAACAAGTGCGAAACTCCATCTCAAAAAAAAAAAAAAAAATTATTTTTTCTGAAGATTCAATTTCTTGGCTTTGTTCCAAACTTGTCAGAGAAAGGACAACTCTTACTTCAGTGAATGCATCTTGCTTTCGTAGTTTGTGAAATGAGAGAAAGAGATTGTGGTTCCAAGTTTCTTACTTTGTAGTCAGCTATTTTAAGATCTTTTTTTCTATATTGTAAATATAAAGATTTAAAGGATTTAGAAAGGTAACACTTAATATTCCATCACCAAAGGTGAAGGAGAAAGTGCGACCTGAGAAAGTGCACACAGTAAGGGTAACTTGCAGTGGGCTCTTCCCTAAAAACAAAACCAAAACCAAAAATCAGGAAGAACTTTTGTATGTGTTACAGGAGAAACCCTGAAATAACCTGTGCTGTTTCCGTATTGCACCATAAAGTCATAAATGTAGGACTTTGCAGTAAAATATGACATAATTCTGTCTTTTATTGTTTTAGTAAATTTATGGGTAGAGAGTGTAAAATCTCTGAGAGTAATTGCATATCACTTTAAATTTAGCTCCACGATTCTTCCCTTTATTTCCCAGGACCTGTCCTATCTGATCAGCTGGTCTATTAAACATTTCTCCAGACACTTTGCAAAGTGTGATCTAACAGTGGGACACGATTCACTTCTAATGGTTCTAATTAAGCTTGAGAAAAAGCCAAGATTGAAAATTAGGAAACTTGTCTTAAAATCTCATTTTGGGGAAATTATTTAATTTATCTCAATGTTTGTTTCTTTATCTATAAATTAAGGGGATTTCATATAAATATCATAAGCCACACTTTTTTTTCCTCAAAGTATGGATTGGGAAAGCTGCATTGGAGATGTGATGCATGTCTTACTATCTGCATTTAAAAGAAAGAGAAGAATGACTTTGTGTAAAAGAGACACCTCCGTCTTGAGTCCTTGGAACAATAGTTCTGAAACTTTAGTGTGCTCAAGAATCTATTCTCTGGGGAACTTATTAAAAATTACACACTCCTGGGATGAGAGTGGGTTAAAGACCCTCCTGGGACTCACTACAGAAAGTGTGATTCAGAAAGTCTGGTGTGAAGCTTACTAATCTGTCTAGTCAGCAAGTGCCTCAGTGGGTCTGATACAGTGGCTCCTGGGACCACCCCTGAGGAACCACCGCTTTGAAAGCTATGTGGCTGTGGGTGGCACAGTACAAGCACTCACAAGCTACCAGTTGATAAGAGCTAATGTTTTCCCGCAAGTTTCCTGAAGCTCAGCAGATTTTAAGCTTAGTTAGTAATTGACTACATTTTAGCTGGATGTGCTTTCGGATGAAGTTTAGCTCTAAGCAGAGAATACGGCCTGAAGGCTAGTTTTATCCTCCAGTTCTGGTTAATGGTGAGTGCTCTGATTTCCTTCTAGAAGACTGGCTCCGTCGTCACTTTTTAGTATGTGATGTGAGGCAAGCCATCTTCCCTTGGAAGCCTCTGTTTCTTCTCTCTAAGAGGAGGGTGGTATAATATATTTTCCATAGTCTTATTATGATGAATATATACGATAAAGCATACAAAGCAGTTAACAGAGTGTCTAGGATGTAACAATGCTGAATAAATATGCACATCATTGTTGAAAGCAACAGGTGAGACACATTTGACTCAGCAATCAATTTTTAGTACAAGATGCCTTTAAATTTTCAATTTATTCTCCAAGCATTTATTAACTATTCTTTTCCGTGAACTAAGCATGCTGGTGTGGTGAGACTGGGTTACATGAAAAGGAGAGGTGAAACAGAGATGGGTATAGTTTTCTCTGACCTCAAAGGGATGTGCAGGCTAGTTGTGGTAGGCAGACATCAACTAAGACATGGGCAGAGACACTGGGAAGAGGAGGCAGAAATCCAGCATGGCTTAATTCTGGAAGTATCTTTCCTCAATTGCAAATTAAGGCTGATGAGTCCTCTCACGTCCGAATAGGCCTCAATCTAGGGTTGCAAGGAAGGGCTGCTGGAGAGCTTTACCTACCAATTTCCAAATGGCAATATGTATCACCATCTGTTATGGTTTTCCCTGTCAAATGGTTGGATAGCTCACAACATATTTTTAAAATAAAATAAAGCTGAGGAATCATTTTTTCTCTTTTTATGTACTTAAGAATTATTCATTGTGGCACTGTTTACAATAGCAAAGACCTGGAACCAGCCCAAATGCCCATCAATGACAGACTGGACAAAGAAAATGTGGCACATATACACTATGGAATACTATACCTCCATAAAAAAGGATGAGTTCATGTTGTTTGTAGGGACACGGATGAATCCAGAAAACATAATTCTTAGAAAACTGACACATGAGCAGAAAACCAACTACCACATGTTCTCGCTTATAGGTGGGTGTTGAACAATGAGAACACATGAGCACAGGGAGGGGAGCATCACACACTGGGGTCTGTTGCAGGGGGCACTAAGGGAGAGACAGCAGGGGATGGGGGTTGGGGTGGGATAACATGGGGAGAAATGCCAGATAGAGGTGATGGGGGGATGGAGGCAGCAAACCACCTTGCCATATATGTACCTATGCAAGAATCCTGCATGTCCTACACATGTACCCCAGAACTTAAAGTACAATTAAAAAAAGAAAAAAACGAACTATTAAGTAAAATTTTGAATAATCCGTGAGAATAAAAAAGCAAAAAATATTCTTTATAAAAGGAGGTAGTATTATATGTTTTCCTAACTGGTACAGGCAAAATGGATGCCTTTGAATTTGGCTATGCCATCTTGCTGAGCTCTTGCTGACCGGTCTTCATAATGGAGAACACTTCCTTTGGTGGACTTCCCAATGCCTTTGTAAAACATACAGAAGTCACTCCCTGGGTTAGAGACACAGACTCCACAGATAATTTTTCCTGAAAGAAATAATCTCCTCTCCATGTCTTTCAGAAGTCACTGATGAAGGGAAAAAAGCTAAAATAAGGTTAACTAGATCTGGGTTTTATGATACCTACAAAAATCTGCAACCCAAAGATAAAGATTTCACATTTCTTTTTGGGAAGATACACAGCACCGTCTAAAGAGTAGACACAATTCCTTCAGTGAGAAACAGAGGTTCTCAGAGGAAAAAGGGGGGAGTAGGAACCATTGCTATTTCCTGAACACTCTGCGGCTCCTGTCTGCTTCATTAGCAATGGGCAACGTGGTACTTCTAATTAAGAAGTCATTTAAAATAATTTGCAAAGAGCAGGGACATGCTAAGTGTGGAAAGTTCCTCGTAGAGGACCACTTCAGGGCTAATGATGATGAGACTGACAGCAGTTGGGGACCTCAGAATCTTATTCTGGCAGCTTGAAAGAGCACCTAATTAGCACCTGTGCTTCTGTTCAAAACAAAATAAAGAACCAGTTTGTGGTCCTGGGCCAGGTAATTTTCAGTGGCAGAAAGCCTTCATGTGCTCCAGGAATCCTGCTATTCTAAATAAACTAATCAATAACAGGGGTAAATTCTATTAACTGAGAAATTAATACCTCAACTGAAATTGCAATGATAAGTAGCTCAGAAAGCAAGGAAGCTGCCAGATTCCTACATAGTCATTTAAACCAACAGCACGTATTCTCTAAGACCAGCCTGGATTTCACTATTTTGGCTTGTGAGATAATTTACATTGGCACATCTAATGTGCTGTCTTTCATGGACAAAGAAGGTGACAGTGGCTGGTCCTTCATTGTATCCTCATCAATGAAAGGACTTGTGAGTCAGAGGGGCTGCTGTTCAAATTTTTAACTTGCCATTCACTAAATGAATAATACTGACTTTAAAAAAAGCTTATGTAAGCCTCTGCTTTCTTGGAAGTATTAGTGTTTATTTCACAGAGCTCTTGTGAGTACTGGTTATTATATGTGGTAGTTACTAAAACAATGGTAACCATTATTACTCATATTTCAACACTGGAGATCCATTTACTCAAAAATATTTTTGAATGCTTATTATGTTCTAAGCCCTGTGTAGCTGCTGGGTGGCTTTGTCATAAACAGCTGTGCGACACTACATTATTCCCTAAATAAGATAGCTTTGCTAATTTTCAATATTTAGACTAGAAAAATATTGATTTATGAAACCAATGAAATTGATAATGCATGTAGGGCTTAAAACCTCGATGACTGGTTGATGGGCACAGCAAACCACCATGGCATATGGATAACTACTTAACAGCCCTGCATGTTCAGCATATGTATCCCAAAACTTAAAGCAAGATGAAAAATTAAAAAAGAATTTTTTTCAAAATATGGCAATCATCATGTTGCATTATCCCAAATCGTTCTTGAAAGTGTAAGAAATTTCTTTCTTTCTCAAACAATAAAGCTTTATTAACATTGAAGATATTTATCTGAATGTGCCATGGAAGAGTCCATGACATTCTCCAAGATGGATTTTCAAATTGAGTTTGTCATGATACTCTAGTTGAAATAATACAGTCTTCTGCTTGTTATATATATTTTTAAACATAAAGCTTAGTTGAATTTCTGTAATTTGTAATGTTTACTTTAAACTCAGACTCAAAACATAGCCTATGTTATCAGTGAAATTATTCTGGACAGGAACTCTACTCTGATTTTCATCCTAGTGGGAGGACTTCTGAAGTAGGGTAACAATGGTCTAAATGAAAACCTGAGGATTTTGTGACTTTTGGCTTATTTTGACTTTGGCTATTTTTTCTGGCCAATTAAAAGACTTGGTTGGCTTCTGCTTTAATTTCCTCATTGGTAATTAGGAGCGAGTGTCTTGTACCTACTAGGATTCATAGTACCTGTGTTTTGATCTTACACAGATAAGACTCAGAAGTGGCTTTCAAATTTTAATTGCAGCAGAATCGCTTGAAGGGCTTAAGACATGTATTTCTGAGCTCAGCCTCCAGTATACGATTCACGACATTGAGGTGGGGCTCAGGAATAAGCATTTTGGACATGTTTCCAGGTGATCCTGATGCTGCTGTTTTGGAGAACTTACTGCAAGAACCACTGGATGAGAGTAAGCTGGCCTAATTTTTGTCAGGTGCCACAGTTACACTTTTACTAGCTGGTACGGGTATACTACTTGATAGCAACATGCTTTTGCATACAGTTTCATTGTATCCTCACAATAACCCTGGGAGGTAGGCTTTATTAGATCTGATTTATACATGAGAACTGTACTGTGCTGTTCTTTCTCTCTCTCTCTCTCTCTGTCTCTTTCCTTCTTTCTTTCTGATGGAGGCTCACTCTGTTGCCCAGGCTGGAGGGCAGTGGTGCAATCTCGGCTCACTGCAACCTCCACCTCCCAGGTTCAAGCAATTCTGCCTCAGCATCCTGAGTAGCTGAAATTACAGGTGTGTACCACTGTTCCTGGCTAGTTTTCGTATTTTTAGTAGAGATGGGGATTCACCATGTTGGCTAGGCTGGCTTCGAACTCCTGACTTCAGGTGATGCACCCACCTTGGCCTCCCAAAGTGCTGGGATTACAGGCGTGAGCCACTGCGCCTGGCCCTTTTCTCTTTCATCATGACTGCTTTACCAAATGCAGGCAATCTTCTTCACTTCGGTAGTTCAGGACAGTAAAAATGATTGTGCAAGGTAAAATGGTAAGAAGTGGTAGTAATAATGGGGAAACTTACATGACAAAAAACTTTCTTTTTTGTCAGAACATTAAAGACTTATTGTTGGTTATAAATGTATGGGGAAATAAAAAAATATAATACCCATATTTATTTAATATGTTGCAATTTAGAATAGAAGCATTTAGAATTAAAGTGTTTTATTTCTTTGTAAATAACGTTTCAAGCATAGTTCAGATAGGTTTGCCTTCTGCTTATCATATAACTTATGACATGGAATAAGCGCCTTTTCCATGCCTTGGAACATTTTCATACTCCTAAGTTTGGATAAGCCTTTAACATTTTATCTCTTGCACTTTCAATGTTGTAAAATATCCCTAATAGTTACCTTAACGTGCACGTTTTTGCTGAAATCTCTCCTCTGGACACTGTCATCTGTTTCATCTCAATCACTTACCTCATTTATATTGATGAATTTGCCCTCACTAAGTTTCTTCTGCTGCATAACCAAGAGTCTCTTGAATGGCTGCAGTGTCAACATTTCCTTGGTCAGCTATTTTTTTCTATATCTCTTTGGAATCTGGGTGTAAGTTTCACATCAGTATCTTTATTCGAGCTATTGCTTCACCAGATAGCTTAACATTAACCAATTTATGAAGATTTACAAAACAATGAAGGTAGCCTTTACTGGCAGTAAAAGGTCCTGCGTAATTCTCCTTAATTATAGTTTTCTTTCATGTTTCTTTCTTTCATAGTTATAGTTTTCTTTCGTCTCATTGCTTTGGCCTCAATGCTAGCTATACTGATGAGGATTTCTTTTAAATTGCAGTCTTCAATTAAAAATATAAGTAAATGCTCCATTTCAACATTAAGTGACTTTCTATTTAAACTGACAAATGTTAGAGGAAACTGACTTCGTTTTTCTAGTCACTGGACTTTTTCATTATGGGTCATACCATACCATATCATCTTTCAGGCTTAGGTCTTGTCCTATCTTCAACATTTTCAAATCTAGCATATAATTTTACTTCACTTTTTATATCTTTGCTGCACTTTATTCTTTGTTATTCAGTTCTATCTTTTGATTATCAATTTTTGTAAAATGTCGTGGGGTTTATCACTTGTAGACAAGGAGGCAACATAACTATATGCTTTCCTGTGTGTGTGTGAAATGAGTAACAGATGGTGCTCGATGAATAACTGACAGACTGTGAAAGAATTGGTGTAGTCAGTCATCTATCATGATGTGCATTGGCTTATGCAGTGTTTGTGGACTGAAGAGTTAGCAGTGAAGTACTTTGTATAATTACTGTACTCACAGGTAATATGTTGTGTTTGAAATTTGAACCATGTTATTGGGCTATTGGTATTATTTAGCTAAACAATAGTAAATAAATTTCCTGCATATTAAAAATGTGCAATGTGAGGACCACCTATAACTATAAAAAATTTATCTTCATGTCAGAGTAAAAATATTTGCATGATTTCAAAGCCATCCCTGTCAAAATAGTGGCCAAAAATATCTTCTAAGTTGTTTAAAGAAAGAACTTTCTTTTGCCTCCAGATGGACTGATTAAGTTAAGAAAACCAGAGATACATATTTCAATATGATTAAAAATATATATAGAAAGAGAGAGAGAGAGATTCATAAACTTTTTTTTAAGATTCAGTGCAATTTAAATCAACCTGTAGAGATAAAAGTTTAAAAGCTCAATGAAATATACAAGGACTATGTTAAAAGTTCATTATTTAAGTTTTCTGCTAATCTTTTTCCTATGATGTATCTTCCTCCTGAGTATTTCAGTGGTATAAATAAAAAGAACAAAGTTCTAAGCCAGACTAGGTGAGTTAGGCTCAAGGAAATTTGGCTTGGTCTAAAGAATCATTTGTCTAAGTTCCTGAGTTTTTTCTTTTTTCTATGCTAAGATTTTATTCACTGTGCTATGCATTGTTGTGATGGAATAGTTGGAAATTTTTTTAGGGATTTATTTGTTCATTCACTGCCTAGAACAGTGCTTAGTGCATAGTTGGCATTCAATAAACACATATTTTATTGAACTCATACTGGACCCTGTGAAAGGAAAGATGATATAGACACTGTCCTTGTGGGCACAGAATAGGGCTCTCTGTACCCCCACCTTCTGGTGGATCTCCAGTATTGTCCAGTGACAATATTAATGAAGTTTCTAATTTATCCAGTGCATGCAAAGTACTAGAAACTCGGTTAAAGCTTTGCTGAAATTATTGCCATTTGAAACCAAGATTAAAGATGGAGGTTCTGCTTTCAAGGTGATTTGCTTAAATGTCTGTCAAGGTTTGCTGGCTGCTAGACAGGGGTCTCTGTTTGTCTCCACTAGGCCTCTCCATGGGTCACTTGAGTATCTTCACAATATGACTGGCTACCCCAGAGAGATTGATCTAAGAAGTCATGATAGAAACCTCAATGCTCATTGTGCCTCACCTTGAAAGTCACACATTGTCCCTTCCTCAATATTCTATGGATCATGAAAGGATAGCCATGATTCCGTGGAGAAGGTATGAATACTAGGAGGTATTTTATTTATGAGATTTAAGTGATTTTTATATTATTTTGTAGATGAGCAAACTGAGGCATGGCTAGTAAGTGGCAGAGCTGAGATTTCTACAAAGGCATTCTGGTTTGAGAGTTATGCTCTTTAGCATTATGTTATTGGGTAAATATACTTTAGTACTTACTATCATTATTAGATGCTGTTTCCATATGTCTGGGTGTTTATGAACTATTCTATTTTATTGGTCTATTTGTCATCCCTGTAGCAGCAGTACCACATTGTTTTTATTATTATGGCTTTGTATTAAGTTTTTATACCTAAAACAATTCCTCCACTTCATTCTTCTTCATGACATTCATAGCTATTCTTCAAACTTTATACTTTTATATACATTTTATAACAGTCTGTCATATTTCATGAAGAACTCTGCTGATGTTTCTATTTGAATCATATAGAACCTAAAGATCAGTTTGGGAAAAGTGGCTGTCTTCAAGAGATTTTGTCTTCCTTTCTTCAACTAGTAGATTTTTGGATATAGTATATATGTCCATTGACCTGCCCTATCTTTTTACAGATCTGGGTGACTTCTGTTTGTCACTCATGACATTACTAGACTACTTTAGCATTTTTTTGGTGGCAGTCACTCAATATAGGAAGCAATTTTTTTTTCACTTTAGTTCTTTGCCTGTCCTAGTTTTGCAACTTGGAAAGAAGTACTTCCTCATTTGTACTTTGGCACACAGTAGCCAGTCGTTCTCAGAAAATTTCAATCATTCTTGCTTTTCTACTTGTTACAGCCCTTTACATCCTTCAAATACCCTGAGATGACCTCAACTTTCTGCTTATTGTGTCTGCCAATCCCAAGGCTTTTTTTTTTTTTCATTTCTTTAGATTATTAGGGGTGTTAAATGTGTTTTGTCAAAGTGCCCAGAGGAAGAGTTGGGCAGAGAGGACAGAAGATGAGAAGCTGTATGAGAATGGTTAGATACGTGGGTGAAGATAGAGCAGAAGCTGTTTGGTTGTTGGGCTCTAGGCCAGTGACTGCTAATAGGAAGGTTCATTTGGGTGCACAGCCTGAGTGGCTTCGATTTTGAGGGTTCATACTTGCCATACTTCCCTCTTCTCATCACACACTTCTTTAGTCTCCTGAGGTGCCTGGTAGCCCCTGGAGAAATAAGACTTAATGACTGTGTGTCTGCATTGCAATATGAATGCATATTTCTTTTGGTTTCTCTATGCATTATATATGATCTAACATTGTTCTTAATCTGTTGACTAAATGTTGTGACCAGTGCAATTTTTTGTTTATTATAAGAACCAATAAATAAGAAATTCCACTTTTGGGGAGGAGGGTAAATCCTTAAAGTTACATTAATGCTGTGGGTTCTTAGGTATCACATAGACCTCTGTATGTGGGTATGTAGTTAGTGGCACCTGTGCAAACTGAAAAACAGCTGTTTAGGTCTAGCAAAAGCGTTCTGAACCCTTAAATCTATCTCATTATTTATCCTATGTAGAAAGTCCCCAGTGAAAGGGAGTTGTGCCCAAATAAGGCTAGGGTATTTGGATGCTAATTTCGCTAGGGCTCTGATCTTAACAAGAGTGTTTACAAGTACATGTTAATAACGAATTCCAAATAACCTAGGAGCATTCTGTGGAGTTCCGGCAGCACAAGCATGGTGGGCACATTTCCTTGTGAAACTTTAATGCTGAAGCTGGGAAAGGCCCTCAGTACAGTGCTGACTGAAGTGGAAAATTTTCATGGTGTGAAGTGTACCCATTGCTATTCAATATTTACTGGCATAACAGAAGCACTAGGGAACAAATATTTCCTTGTATGTGTTAAGCCTCATTTGGAGCCAAGCTTTTTTTCAAATACTCCATTTGCAATCAAATTGTGGACAGAAATGTAGCAAATCTCTAAAACAGCAAATTGTGTGTTTATTCTGGAGTATTTGCCGAGTTTTAATAGGATTTTCAAAAGCATTTTTTTTTTTGCTTCTTTAGTTTCCTTCCCTTTGGTTTAGTGCATTTTCTTTTCTTTCCCTTTTTTTTTGGGGGACAAAGTTTTGTTCTTGTACAGGCTGCAGCGCAATGGCACGATCTCGGCTCACAGCAACCTCTGCCTCCCGGGTTCAAGTGATTCTCTGGCCTCGGCCTCGCGAGTAGCTGGGATTACAGGCATGCGCCACCATGCCTGGCTACTTTTGTATTTTTAGTAGAGAGAGGAATTCTCCATGTTGGTCAGGCTGGTCTCGAACTCCCAACCTCAAGTGATCTGCCTGCCTTAGCCTTCCAAAGTGCTGGGATTATAGTTCATATTCTCAAGGGAAACCCTGTAAGACAGAAGAAGATGATGCGAAGAAAGAGTTCTCAATTTAATGCTTCTGCTTAGAGAATTGGTATCAAAAGAAACTGAAACTTTAATAAAGCTTTTTAAACATGACACAAATTTGTGTGACTGGGAGCAGAGCTGAAGTTCAATTATACCTTTCCCCTCTTTTCCCTTTTAGAAGACAGTCTAATAACAGAAGTTCTATTGGAGATAATCTTCAGTTTTGAATGTTTATTTCCCACCCTCCTTGGATTTAGAGATTTTTTTTTCTGAGTGTCCTAATGAGACGAGTGAGTTTAGGTATCTGGTGCTTCAGGAAATATGCCTTCTTAGATGTAACACAGATCAAAATGGGGCTTAGCTTTGTCTACTGGTCTATGCATAGGCACCAGAGACCACCCTAGAAACAAAGCACTCATCACATTAAGTTGAATACCACTGTGGGACATTAGGTACTGGGATGTGGTTAGCTACCCCCTGCCCCCAGAAACGTGTCCTCATTGCTTTCCTTATCTCCTTAGGTAAGAGATTCCAAAATTCATAGCTGGGATATATTTTACGTACCACATTCATATTATTTCCTTCCTCCCTCCTTCCTTTACTTTCAAAAGGAGCAGAAAGAGAGACAGAAAATAAGGCTGAGGGAAAAAGGGCTGTGTGCATGATAGAAAGACTGGTGGAGGGCTTATTTTGTGGACAGTGAAAGATCCGCCAATGCTGGACGAGTCAGCTAATCCTAGGGCTCACCGTCTTCATATACAGATTTAGAGTTTTAAATTAAGCGCCTTACTATTCTTAAATGACTCAATATCTTAGATTATTCTAGGCTTTTCTCAAATGTCCTCTTACAGCTGAGCATAGTCTGTGAACCTGCAGAACTGTCTCACCCTGGAGCTTGTCAGAAAGGTAGAATGTCAGCCCCACCCCAGACCTACAGAATCAGAATCTACATTTTAACAAGTTCTCTGGGTAATCCATATACCCATTCCAGTTTGAGAAGCTTGTTCTTTATTTTTAATTAATTTATTTTTTATTGCCTTTTAGGTTTGGGGGTACATGTGAAGAACATGCAAGATGGTTGCATAGGCACACACATGGCAGTGTGATTTGCTGCTTTCCTCCCTATCATCTATATCTGGCATTTCTCCCCATGCTATCTCTCCCCAACTACCCACCCCCGGCTATCCCACCCCTATTCCCCCCGACCCGCCCCACAGACCCCAGTGTGTGATGCTCCCCTCCCTGTGTCCATGTGTTCTCATTGTTCAACACCCACCAAAATGACACAAGAAGAGAAGCTGTCCTATGGAAAATTTGTGATTACCATTTTTAATGTTAAAAGCAAACACATAACCAACCAACCGACCAGTAAAGCTATCAAACAAAAGACCTCACTTAGACATTGAGCTCTGCCGGACCTCACTGGATCTTACCTCACTTAGAGACTCAGCTCTGCTTTTCTTACTGGAGGCTCTTTGGACCGTGGGAGGAATGGGGAGAGCCCATAAATATTCGGTGTGCTCCGCAGCAGTTTGTGCTCTAAGCAGCCAGAGGCCTATTGAAAGCTGTTAGGTTAACTCTCCATTTACCACCTCTGGTCTCTTGTTACTTGATTCATTCGTCCTTCTTGAAGCCCCACCAAGGACACAGTGCCAGGCTCACGTTAATCGTGTCTTCCCTTGATGGCACATCACATTTTCAAAGCGCTTTTGCGCCTTCTGTGTTTCACAGTAGCCCAGGGAAGGCATCGTTGGGTAACTCCTGAAGCTCAGGCCAGTGAAATGATTGACTCCCCAAGGTCTCCGCCTCCAAGTCCAAGCTCCTCCCACCACCGGGAGGCTGCGCCTTTGGCAGGGAGCACAGACTCTCCACCAGGACCCATTTTCCTTTCAGGGGTTTCCTACCAAGATAGGCAGATTTCATGCCTCTTTTCTAAGATCTAAAACTCAGAGATCACGAAGACCAATATTAGAACACAGAGCGCCTGGAAGTTCCAGGCACCTGGCGTGCCTGCTGGGCCATATGCTTGTCTGTAACATGCACCTGGGAACAGGAACCTCTCAGCGTTGTGAGATTCCTAGCTGGTGCCCAAGAGACTTCTCACCCAACTCAGCCGAATCGTGACCCCTGACAGCCTCAGAGCTTGCAGTGAGCCGGCGGCTGGCCTTTTCCCTCTCTTGACTTGCTTTTCTTTTATCACCTTTCATCTTATGAAATATGATTCCCTCCCACCTGTGGTTCTTTCCCAAGCCCACATATTTTACTTGTTTTAAGAAGCTAAAATCAATATTTTGCTACCCACTGGTCAGGCTGTGAATACGTTTTTATTTCCAGCTCTTCCTTCCATATAGGATTCTGTACGGAGGGGGTTCTAAATTTTTTTGCACCAAGAGGTGGTGCATGAAGAACTACCTCCTAATCTAATGCATGCAGGGCTGTGGCTGAGATTCAGTTCTCTTCTCTAGAACCACATGCAGTGCTTGCAGGGCAGGACAGCTGGAAATTGGTCAATTAAAGTGTCTTGTTGGCAAGATGTTGAAACGTGAATCATCAGCAGGTTTGTTGATCTTTTGACCCATACCCCCTCTAAAAGCTGATTAGAAGGCTATTTTTAGTCTTCTTTGCTTCATTTAGGCATATATTTTATGCTTCCTAAATTATGATAATTTGGCATGTCCAGCTAATGAATCTGTCGACATGTCAGAGCAGACTTGAAATAGGAAGGTTACGTCAAGTTTTTATAGCCATGAAAATCAACAGCAAGATTCCCTCTGAGTCAGTAAGAGAGCCAGTGGCAGCTGTGAGGAGCCTTCCAAAGGGAAAACTTACGGAATTCCTGCCACACATCAGGAAGGACTGTTGTAATTAGTAACACAGAATGATTTTGAGGACATGATATTGTGATTAGATATTTTCTTTGACTCATAGATTGCTCTTCTGAATGAAAAGTAGACCCTGTGTGGCAAATCAGTGTTATTTTCCCTCAAGACAGGAGTGGAAAGGCAGGCAAATTCTATTGTGATGCTCACTGCCTGCATGGATTTGAGTTTTAGCAATGTGTGAGCAATATGGCTCATTTGCCTGACTTGAAGAGACCAAATGTGTCCTCTGTACACAGTAAGCATTTTGGAAATGTTGCCTAATGATGTGTTTTTTTTCCTAGGGCCGAGTTTGGAAAGGAATTTTATTAGAAGGGATATGCTATCTAAACATTATTGTAGATGTTAATAAATATTCCAGTATTTAGGCTGCTTTGGGACATCATTTGAAACAGGTATAGAAAAGTTTTCTTTAGAGACTCCATAGACGAACTTGTTTAAAATAGGTGCTGTCAACGTTTTGGTATCAGATGAACCAGTAAAACAGTGAGGTCTCCCTGTATTATTTCCAAGTCCAAGAACCATTATGTATAATGAGATTAGAGAAAATGTGTTATCCTTAGGCAGTATTTTCTTGAAAACTCTGCCCTTCACCCCAGCTGGTCTCTAGATTGAACTAGGAGAATATAGGTATATCAGAGTTGATGTTAACATACTTTTGCAATTAAGGTAAAATCCAAAGTCCATCATATGGTTTACAAGGCTCAGGATGGTCTGGGATCTTCCTGCTTTGCTACCTACTCTACTGTATTCTACTCACTGTCTCATTCAGTGCTTTCTATACTGGTCTTTTAACTCCTCAAACAGCCCTAGAACCTTTGAACTTGTTGGACAAGCACCTGCTTCACACCTTAATCATCAGCAATCATCACATTCAACTTAAACAACCCAAAACTTACAGCCTTCCTCTGAGACCATGAGCTCATGGGAGCAGGTACCACCTGCATATTCAGCCATATCTTATTCAGGTTTCATTACCAGCATCTAATACAGGGCCTGGTGCATAGTAGACATTTGTTCCTTCATCGAGCACATCCGTATTGAGTAGCTAATGTGTCCCAGGCCATATGCTGGACTAGGTATATCATGGTAAACAAAAGCGTGCATGATCCCTGCCCTCATGGAGTTTGTAAACTAGCCGGAGAAACACACATCAACCAGTCACACTATGTTGAGCTGATATCGAAGTACAGGTTCAGGACAAGAATCATATCCTAGCGTAGCACCTCGTTAGCCATCCATCTTTTCTCTGTCCTCTGTCCATACTATAGGAGAGAAATCATCTTGAAACATAAATCTGATTATTGGGTTATGCCTTTCCCAGTGCCCTCAGTACAAAATTCTTGGTCCTGCAGGCCTTGTGCAGGGTGCGGTCTCTGCCAGCTTTCTGCTGTCTGTTCTCATGTTCTCCCCATTGCTCTCCCTGCTCTGTTTTCCACAACATTCTCAGAACACTTGGCCGTCCTTAGACCATCCTCTCTCCCCCACAAAAAACCTTTGCCTCAGGCGCTACTCTCCTGGAATTTTCTTCCTCACTCTTCCTTCAGACTTGGCTCAATGGCCACTTGCTCAGGGAAACCCAATAGGAACTTTTCCCCTAAAACATTTTCCCTTTATTTGATTCATTTTCCTCCATTATAATCCCTGAGTACTCCCCATCATAATGGTCATCCTGATTGTATTTGGATATCAGCTCAACGTCGTGTGACTATTTGGTTGATGTGTGTTTCTCCTGCTAGTTTATAAACTCCATGAGGGCAGGGATTATGCACACTTTTGTTTACCATGATATACCTAGTCGAGCGTATGGCCCCGGACACATTAGCTACTCAATACGGGTGTGTTGGGTAAAGGAACAAATGTTGACTATGCACCAGGCCCTGTATTAGATGCTGGTAGTGAAACCTGAATAAGACATGGCTGAATATGCAGGTTGTACCTGCTCCCACGAGCTCACCATCTCAGAGGAAGACTGTAAGCTTTGGTTTGTTTTAGCTGAATGTGATGATTGCTAATGACTGAGGTGTGAACCAGGTGCTATGGGAGCTCTAAGGAGTTCCATCTCAGGTGCCTGGATGGACAGGGAGAAGGTGCTTGAGACAAGTTTTGAAGAACAAAAAGGATTTGATGAGGAAAGAGCCTAGGAATGGGAGTGGCTGAGGTGGGTGAAGCGCAGGACCCATAGAAGGAACTTAGGACTCCTGTGCAAATCAGACCCCAAAGAGGGGAAAACGTACCCTTTCCATACTGCTTAAGGGAAAATGCAAAGTAATTTCTAATATCAGAAAGACTTTAGTCTGAATCTTAGATCTAGCATTGATCTAGTAAAGAATTCCTTAGGAGAACTAAGTATCATTTTTGGAAAACTAATTTTTTTTTAGGACTAAAAATTCCGGGGAGTATTTAAACTTTAATTCAATTTATTCTTGGGTGTTAGAAAAGAATATGTATAATACATTTTAAATAGTTAAAATTTCATTTTTATTTAAAAAAGACATTAATATTCAAGTAAACGAGTCTACATTATTGTCACAGTTATTTATCCCTCAATCCTACAAATGACTGGAAGCAGTTGGAAGCTGAGTCAACATCTAGCCGTTATGCTTGGTCTGGATAAAGTGCAAAAAAGCAGGATCTACCGTGTCTAGTTTTTAGCTCCCAGGTCCTGACCTCAGCTTTGATATCATACACAGTATCAAGTAAACTACAATTTTTCCTGTGTTGGTACTGAAGAGTCAGAGAACTGGGCTCCTCCAACTGAGCATTCTGTGCATTGGTTAAAAACATAGACTCCAGAGCCAGATTTCCAAGGTTCAAAGCCTGGCTTCACTACTTGCAAGCAGTGAGAAGCAATTTACTTAAACGCTCTGTGCCTCAGTTTGCATTATCTTTAAAGTGGGAGCAATAATATTACCACATGGGGTTGTTATGAGCGGTTATATAAGTTTATATATACATGTATATATACAATATGTATAAATCTCTTAGAGAAAACCATGTACTATGTAAACTGTAAATATCTCTAAGACTAATGTCAAAGGCTTTTGTCAAATTTTAAAGGTTGTGTATTTCTCCACAACTACAAATTAATGGCGAGAATAAATGTCATTTATATTTGTGAAATTTGGATGGATTTTAGCTTAGACAATCCTCTAAAAAAAGTTATTGACAAAACACAAGATTTGAGTTCAAGCATCTCAAGCATCGTGCCATTGGGTGGCAGCTGAGACAGCAGCAACCCTTCTTGAAAGGCAGAAGAGTGGAGATTGCTGAGTTAGTTTTATGTATGTGTTGGTCATAATTGCAGGGCTCCAGGTTGGGCACTGCCTGAATTTGCATGAGCGTAACACATGCGCACGGTGCGCTGATAGTGTGCCAAGAACCGCTGGGAACTCCAGATGATTAGGGCATATTGCCTGACCTCATGGCTCATAATGCGGTGGTAGAGAGGGCAACTTAACACACACACAAATAACAATCCTAAACTACATACATTGTGTTAGGCGCTAAACTGTAGTTTACCGCAATTTGCTAGAGAGATTCATTCCAAGTAGTAGAATATGAGAAAGCTCTTTGAAAAGACACCACTTGTGTTGGATTGTGAAGGAATGATAAGATACCAGTAGGAGCTATTGTGACAGCTAAGACATGAGCCTGGTAGCAGGGAACTGATGAACAAATTCAGGGTACATCAGACAACTAGGCTGTAGGGTTGAGTAAAGTTACAATCATTTATACACGAGGAGGGTCTGCAGTCCTCGTTTATGTTTGTTTATTCCTGGCACAAGAGTGTAAATTTAACTTGCATGATGAAATCTTGACTCACATATCTTTTTTTTCCCTATCACCTGCCCCGTTCTGTTTGTCCTTTCTCTCCCGTCAAGTTTATGCTTCTCTGGCATAAAGACTGATTGTAATTCTCCTCGAATAGGAACAACTGGGAACTGACAAGGAGGGACTAAAAGATTGTGTAATCAAAAGCAATAAAAAGATTTAGTTGAATGGGTGTCTAGCTCAGAATTCCCAAAGCGTGCTCTTCTGCAAATGGGAAATAACATGTGCCTCCTCTAACGTGCTGGGCGATGTCCATTATCCTATCTGTCTTCCTTTATCATGTAGGTTCACTCCATGGGTAACCACTATTTTAAATCCATCTTTCTTTACTAGAACCATTTTCTCTTTAACTAGGACAAAGGAATCTAAGCTTATATAGCTTCCCGAGAACAGCATGAAAACCTTTTAAATTACACAGCATTGATGGATGTTCACCCCTTCCTCTAAATACAATACATATGCTATCCCTGGGGTTCACTTAATGCTTCCTTCCTGATGATAAAACTGCTGCTTGGCGCAGATGAGGGCAAACACACTGCATCGCTGCACACTCTCGGTCAGATTGCAGTCTAACCAGTGAAGCTGAAATGGAAAGTCTGAGCCCCTGATCCTTGTGGCACACAGCATATTAGATGTTGTGCTTGCTAATGTTTCTCCTCTTGAATGTGAAGTACATTTGCTACTGTCTCCCGATCCCAGTGTCCTAAGTGGTTGGGTGATTCTGAATTGTGTACCACGGACAAGCTGCAGAGGCCTCAGGGGAGAAGCTTTGAAAGGGAAAAAGGATGTGAATGCTGAAATGTTCCACTTCTGAGGGAGTCCGTAACAAGAAAGCCTGCTTAGTTTTGGCTGGAGTGAAGTTTCTGTTCTTTCACTTGCCCCTTTCTGAAAATAATCCTAGCAGCCAGATGGCAGTTGTTGTGCTGCTTGTATATTAAACTTTATATATGAGAAATTCGACAAGAGATGCTGTTAAATGAACACAAAGAACCTTACATTGGATTCCTGAAAGACAACAAAACAAAACGGACTGAAGAGAACGATGCATTCTGTGTCACAGACGATGCTGTGGGCTTGTCCTGACCTCTTCCAGCAGCATCTGTACATGCAACAGTACACTGGTTTATAATTTGGAAAATGCTTTTCACCTGCTCTAGCTTGTTGGCGTCCTGAAAACATGTCATGGAGACAGGTTAGGGAAAGACATTATTCTCATGGGACTGGTGGGGAAATTGAGGCACGGAAAAAGAAATTGTCCAAGTAATGGCCAGTAAGCGGCTACACTGGGCCTAAAATTTAGGCTTTCTGATTTAAGCTCAGTATCTGGTTGTCACATTGCCTCTGACTGAAACACCACTATCCCATAGGATCCTTGTGGGGAGAATGTACCCTTGTCACATTGCCTCTGATTGAAACACCACTATCCCATAGGACCCTTGTGGGGAGAATGTACCCTTGTCACATTGCCTCCGATTGAAACACCACTATCCCATAGGACCCTTTTGGGGAGAATGTACCCTTGTCACATTGCCTCCGATTGAAACACCACTAGCCCATAGGACCCTTGTGGGCAGAATGTACCCTTCTCAAGGTTTTCTGAGAAACCTTCTCTGCTCTTGGTAAGCTCCACATCTGGCTTCTACAGCATTCATTATGTGAACCCCCAAATTTTACAAGTAGTGTGAATTCTCTTTCCTATTTCCTAAATAATTGTGCGGACTTATCAGAGCACAAGTACCCCAAATGCAGGTACGACATTGTTGGACACAAAGCCAGTGTTTAACAAACACTTACTGGTCTCTTACATATTTTTGTGATCAGTGAAAAATATATAAACAAGTACCTCAGGAATATAACTTTACATTGAATAAAGTGTTGTATCAAAGTGATTTATAGCTTTTTTTCCCTGTTACTTTTATTCTCTTAAATATCATCAACATGATGGGATACATAATGCTTTCTTGGCGTGTCCATATTGAAAAAAACACTGGACAGTAGTCTGTAATCTTTTTTAAGCTTTGAACATTTCTGAAAATATGATGAAAACTGTGGATCTGCATTTAAATCTAGTATGAGGGCAGAAAGATCTGTGAAAGCCCATTCTTAGGTCATAATTAAGAAATCTGATATTTGAAAAATATCATTTTATTGCCTGATATTAGAAAAATATCATTTTATGCCTTTCAAGCATAACCTAATTGCAACAAAAGAAAGGAAAAAAAGCCTTCCCTTCCCTGACATGCCCATTGGTGTTCAGCCAGATGGATGTTCCTTTATCTCCACTTTTCTTCCTGTAAGCTCCCTGGTCCCCTTACTCTGTTTTTGGTAAGAAGAGACCATGGCATTTACCTAAAAATTCTTCATCTGACAGTCCTTCACTGCGAACTTAACCATATGCTAGATACTGTGCTGAGTAAACTCTCTGGGAGGTGTGTCCGGTCCTCAAAGGGTTTGCAGTCTAGAAATGTGTACAAACAAGGCTGTGAATTCTGCCTAGGGGAATAGTGTAAGGGTTCAGAGACTAGGTGATGCTTAAATTAGGGGATGAAAATACGTGGGTGCCCTCCTGGTAGAGAAGAAAAGAACGTATGGCATTCCAGCAGAGTGCTCACTAGGTCATGCACAGATTCACAGGGCACGATGACTGTGGTTCTTGGAGTGGACTGCCGGGTGAGGACACCAGTTGATGGAAAGGGAGTCAGGGCTCAGATTGTAAAGGTCCTTTGAGACATGATAAAATGTGTTTTCTTTATTGTCCCATTGCAAATACCTAGATGGGGAAAGCTAAAACCTTCTTGGAGATCCTTTGTATTACTGCAGGGATAAAGTATTTTGCCACTTGCTACCCCTGGATACACAAAAGGAATTATTGGCTCTTGCTATAACCCAGATGCTAGAAACACAGGCCTGTGAACAAAAAAGACACTTCTGCCCCCTTTGCTTGATATGTGAACTGTAAAAGCTCTTCAGTGCAGTAGAAACATTTCCTTGGACTCTGAGGAGGTTAACACATCTGTTTATAAATACCGTCAATCCACAGGTAGCGAGGGGAAGCCACAGAGTGATTTATCTGGATGCCTGAGCATTTTGAAAAAAATGCTGGTGACACGGTAGATTGGCACTCCTGCTGGCATTTTAAGTAGCAGCTAGAATCTGTTTCCAGCTGAATGGACACACAGTCTCTGTCTCTGATTACTTAAGCATCGTATTGCTCCGTGCTGAATCCTCACCATTTGCCTGTTTAATTCAGTGGATGTAGTGGAGCTATATTCTTTCTGTTCATTAGTTGTTCTCTATCATAGTCGGCAGGTCCATAAGGCCAATGCTTGCAGATCAGTGTCTTGTGGGTAAGTGGGTCACACTTCATTGAAATCATCCCCGTCATTGCTCCTCTCTGTGGCAAGCTCCAGTATCATGTATTCAAACAGTGAATTTTTTCCCCTCACTATTTACCTGCCTTACGATTCAGGGGATATGAGCTATAACAGTCCTTTCTCAGCATTGAGGATACATAATTATTAAGTTGATTTACTCTTGCTTCCCAGAGACTGCGTAAAAAATGTCCTGTAGAAGTCAAGTCTCTTAGTCCCCCGGGCACCCTGTGGACATCTGTCCTCCACCAGCGGACTCTAAGATTAGTAGAACCCTCTTGGTGAGGGAAATGATAAAATAAGGTTAATGAGCTGGGAAAGTCTGGGAGTGACCTCTTAAACTCTCTTTGCTAAAGGGTCTTAGAATCCTTGAGTGGCTGATGTTAAACTGAGTCACAGTAGAGAGGCTACTCTAGATTATGTTTAGGGTGAGTCCATACATCCAAGAAAGATGTCACAGATGGCAGTGTCGACAGTGGGCACAATCCAGACCAAAGTGATACCTGTGCCATTCAGATTAGCCCTACAGTCATTCTACAGTTAGCTCAGCTTTCTCAGTGCAGTATTGGGAAGCATTTTGTCCTGAGTATCCATTCTTGATTCATTTGTCAAACCAACTTCAAAAATATTTATTTTTTCCTTCATATTCCTCTTTTTTTTTTTTGGCTTAAATCTAAGCTGCATTAAACAAATGAGAAGCTATTCTTTTCTGTAACTCAGCAAAAAAGGGTCTATACTGGCAACTCATTCTTACATTTTCCTAGCCCTTGAAATATATCTTTACTTAGATAGTCTGTGAAATATCGACTGTCTCCACTTGAAGTTCCCTTCCCTGGCATCCTGTGAAAATTGACCAATGCCAATTACTTTTAATTTTCCTCTCAACTATTGTTTTCATTTCTTTGGATAGATTTCTAAACACATTTTTTATGCGTTTATTATGTTTTTCATTTTAATAAATAATATGCATGATCTCTTGTACTGTATCAATAGGCAGGTATTATTTTTCACCATTTTCTGTATGAAGGCATTGAGGCTTAAAGAGGCTAAATAACTTGTTTAAGGTTCCATGTCCAGTAAATGACAGAGCCTTGATTAAAGTTCACATCTGTCTTATTGCAGACTCCAAATTCCAATACCTATGCTATATTCCCTTTAATCATGGGATTATTTACCAAGTATCATTTCATGTTTTGTAAATAATTTGCAAGTTTTCAGAGTAATTTTTTTTAAACCAAGAGTTATGGCTTATTAGTGGGTCATGACTAGCATGTTTTTTGTTTTACATGAAATGGGTTAGAACAGAGTCTTACAAAATAGAAAACACCAGAATGCATTGATATAGTAATGGTGGGTATGTTTGTGTGAAATCTTTATTGTAAGTGTATATGTCTGTATTGAGTCACAATGCAAATTGTGTTTATTACTGTGAGTTAAAGAAAATTCAGGTAAACAATGCATGACAAGGAGCAGTATAAAACAGCATCCTTCCTGTCAAGGTATTTAGATACTTAGATCACAGGGGGAATGGAAGATATATATATAAACTGATGTTGGAAAAACACATAGCAGTGGATTAGTGAAAGCCAAAATATAAATATGCAAATAACACTCAAGTTATAATCCTCTTCTGGTACTCACTGTCTACTCTGGCTATTATTTCTAAAAATATGTGTGACATGCTGAACATTTTGAGGACAAGGATATGACTTGCTGCTCGGAATTCTCACTGCCTTGAGCAGAAGATGTTTCATAAGTGCTTATTGAATGAATGAAAGAAGGAGTGAGGACAAGTAGCCTTCTATGTAAAGAAACATTATTCTAAAATAGCACATCTTGAGTTTGGGGATCCTTATAACCAGAGTTTTCATTTTATGCCTTTTTCTTCCTTTTAATGAAGAATCTCTTTCTACTGTATGTGGAAGCCCCTGAATAAGCCACAGAAATTTCCCGAGGGAGCGTGTGAGGTGGGAATTGCCATGGTGACTCCTTGCTGTCCTGACTCGGTTGGAGGCCGCTTTGATCAGCTTCTCCAAGGATGTGATAGAAAATGTGTTTAGAAATGAATTGGGCCGAGTTTACCTAAAAGGAAACATGCTAGACACGTGGGCTTTGGTATCTTAGTGCTTAACCTTGTAGCTTTGTGTCAGCCAAATCACTGGTATGAAATTAAAAGCAGAGATAATGCTTTACGAGTCAAAGGGCCTTGAAATTTTTTCTTCTATTTCTTTCTTTTTTAGCAGAGTTATATAAAGCTGTCTTTGTCAAGTTCTTATGATCTTCCCATAAACTGTCTTCCATAGTTTTTGCCTCAATGTTTGCCATTTAAACTTGTGTCAAGTGAATTATTTACCTAAAGGGGCATAAACAAAGGTTTCAGATTTAGTTTTTCACGAGCCGAAGGGCTGCTTTTTAAAAACTAGTGTAAAGAATAAGTAAGAAGAAGCGGAACTACAATGTCTGGACATGCTGAGAGGAGCACTTAGAAATTTGATTTGAGATTCTTTATTTTTTGCTGCCCAAAATGATCCTTATTGACTTTTTCTTCTCAAATTAAGGCCGGGCATGGCGGCTCACACTAGTAATCCCTAATCTCAGCACTTTGGGAGGCAGAGGAGGGTGGATCACTTGAAGTCAGGAGTTCGAGGCCAGCCTGGCCAACATGATGAAACCCCGCCTCTAATAAAAATTCAAAAATTAGATGCGTATGGTGGTGGGCACCTGTAATCCCAGCTACTTGGGAGACTGAGGCAGGAGAATCGCTTGAACCTGGGAGGTGGAGTTTGCAGTGAGCAGAGATCATGCCATTGCACTCCAGCCTGGTGATAGAGTGAGACTCTGTCTCAAAAAATAAATAAATGAAATAAAATAAAAATAAAGAAAAAGAAAAAAATTAAGCATATGATCCAAATGAATATTTATTGGTTCCCTGACAAATGGCAAACATTGAGCTAGGTGCTGATGGTGCAATGGCAGGGAGCCACAGACTGCCTCCTGGTGGTGGAGAGGAAGCAAACAGACGTGTTTGTGTTTCAACAGGGGTGATACAGAATGGCACAAGGGCGCATAGGGCCATCCCTTCAGACTGGGAAGTGCCGGGGCTGCTTCCCAGAGGAAGTGGGATTTAGGTTGAAACAGAAGAACGTGTAGGGAAGTTTACTGGGACAAGAGAAGGGCAAGTAAGGGGTAAGAAAGAGGAAGGTGTGAGAAGGATAACCAGGGTGCAGGAAAGAGTGCAGGTCTCTGGGAGCAGTGGCTCACGCCTGTAATTAATCAGCACTTTGGGAGGCTGAGGTGGTGGATCACGAGGTCAGGAGATCAAGACCATCTTGGCCAACATGGTGAAACCCTGTTCCCCCTCAACCAAAAAAAAAAAAAAAAAAACAAACAAAAAAAAAGCCAAAAAACAAACAAACAAATAAAAAAAGAATACAGGTTGCTCTCTGAGAATTTCTGGATAGTTCCACATGACCAGAACTCAAGAATGTGAGGTGAGGATGTGGAAATGTGACTGGGAGAGAAGGGCAGAGATAAAGGGTCTTCTAAATCATGTTCTGGAGTTTTAACTAAATCTGAGGGGAATGAGGAAGTTTCAAATGGTTTTGTTTGAGGAGTGAGATGACAGTGAACTCAGTAGAAAGTAATGGTGCTTCGCGATAGCCCTGAAACTGCCTTTCTCCTTTTTCTCTGCGGGAGAGACAGGAGAGTGTTTCCCTGGCCACCCTTGTTCATCTGCATTTTCATGACAGGCTGAAGGGAAGGATCAGAACATCGTGCCTGGTACACCTGAAGACTCTAGTGATAGACAGAACAACAATCACAACACCACCTCAAACTAGAGCTCTTCACATTTTGCAAAACTCCCTAACTCCCTAGAGATAATTCTTTTCACTCTGATGGGAGATGAAAAGGGGACAATGGAGCCAGAATGATTACAGCCCTGAATGGCAGAATGAGAGCATTAAGCCCATCAACCTCCACTTAAAATACTGTGAGAAAATTAGCAAATGTTTTCCCCATCTTTATTGAACATAGAATAAAAAGCAATGAGCTTATTTGGGAAGAGCTCTGTTCTACACTCCTGCCTGTGTGTTTACTTATTTCTGCCTGTGGGCTCTGTATTACTCACCTTAGACTTATGCCCCAATGAGAAACATATAACATTGGCTTCAGGTAAAAACTTTTCAGCTTCTGGCATCCCTCATGTTGCCTCTTGTTTGCTTTATTCTACCTCATCTGATCCTCTGGCTCCCCTGGTTCTTAATCATTCTCATAGTCTTTGCATTCGTGCCTTTGCCTGTCATTCTTTGAGCATCTTAGAGCCTTTCAGAAAATTATTTTCATGTGTATCTTAAGGAAGCTTAAAAAATTATTAGACATTAACATTCCCTCTTGGTGGTAAAATGTTCTTTCCCTTCTGTCTTTCTGCACATGTTCTTGTGAATCTGCTTGAAATCTCAGGCACATAGAAACCACTCTGTGTAGGTGAGTGGATGTTATCTGAACGGCAAAACAAAGAAACAGTTCTCAGCACTTGCTAAGGAAAGCATAAAGCAATACATTATTATTCTGCAGAACAGTTACTATCACACACACACATATGGTAACTTAATTAACAACGGCAAAAACAAATTCATGTTAAATGAGTAAATTACTAAACATTTCTGGTTTGTCTGATCAGCTGCTTTCCATATCTCCCATTACTTCTATTTGTCCAAACATCAGTCATTCACTTTCTTTTGACCTTTGATGGTGAAAGCTGGGCACTACATAGAAACCTCTAGGATGACCAAATTATGGTCTTTGCCTTCAGTCCGGCCTGCTCTTGGGCTCACTTAAGTTCTTTATCTTCAGCTCTTCCCAGATCTTCATAATGTAGCTGCTGTCTCTCAGTCAAAGGTTTACTGGCACGTGTGGTTCTGGTAATAATGCAGTAGCTGTCTTACTAAGGTCTCGAATAGAAATTTGCCAGGCTCTGTCTGGCATGCAATCAATGCTTTTTCTGTCCTACTCCTACACATTTATATGGCTAACTTCTTCTCATCATTCAGGCCTCATCTCCTAAATGCCATCTTCTTTTGCCATCCAACTTAATATTTCTGCCTCAAGCCCTAGTTGCCTAGGTGGAGGAAGGCTAAACTGCTATGGTATTGACATGATTGATTCAGGTTATGGGAAAATTCTACTCCATGAGGTCATTCATGGATCCAGGATCCTCCTCTCTTGCTCTTCTGTTGAGTATTGTCCTTATCTGAATAATTAATGCTGGATTGTCACTCCATACATCTAAAAGGCAGTGCAAAGGGGAAAGAGATCATGGATGAGGCATGCTCAACATGTTAACTCTTATTTTTTTAAAAAATTTTATTGCATTTTAGGTTTTGGGGTACATGTGCAGAACATGCAAGACAGTTGCATAGGTACACACATGGCAGTGTGTTTTGCTTCCTTTCTCCCCTTCACCCATATTTGGCATTTCTCCCCAGGCTATCCCTCTCCATCTCCCCCTCCCACTGGCCCTCCCCTTTCCCCCCCAATAGTCCCCAGTGTTTAGTACTCCCCTCCCTGTGTCCATGTGTTCTCATTTTTCATCACCCGCCTATGAGTGAGAATATGCGGTGTTTCATTTTCTGTTCTTGTGTCAGTTTGCTGAGAATGATGTTCTCCAGATTCATCCATGTCCCTACAAACGACACAAACTCATCATTTCTGATTGCTGCATAATATTCCATGGTGTATATGTGCCACATTTTCCCATTCCAGTCTATCATCAATGGGCATTTGGGTTGATTCCAGGTCTTTGCTATTGTAAACAGTGCTGCAATGAACATTCGTGCGCATGTGTCCTTATAGTAGAACGATTTATAGTCTTTTGGATATATACCCAGTAATGGGATTGCTTGGTCAAATGGGATTTCTATTTCTAAGGCCTTGAAGAATCGCCACACTGTCTTCCACAATGGCTGAACTAATTTACACTCCCACCAACAGTGTAAAAGTGTTCCTTTTTGTCCACATCCTCTCCAGCATCTGTTGTCTCCAGATTTTTTAATGATCGCCATTCTAACTGGCGTGAGATGGTATCTCAATGTGGTTTTGATTTGCATCTCTTTGATGACCAGTGATGATGAGCATTTTTTCATATGGCCTCATATATGTCTTCTTTTGTAAAGTTTCTGTTCATATCCTTTGCCCAATTTTGAATGGGCTTGTTTGTTTTTTTCCTGTAAATCTGTTTGAGTTCTTTGTAAATTCTGGATATCAGCCCTTTGTCAGATGGGTAAACTGCAAAAATTTTTTCCCATTCTGTTGGTTGCCGATTCACTCTAGTGACTGTTTCTTTTGCTGTGCAGAAGCTGTGGAGTTTCATTAGGTCCCATTTGTCTATTTTGGCTTTTGTTGCCAATGCTTTTGGTGTTTTGGTCATGAAGTCCTTGCCTACTCCTATGTCCTGGATGGTTTTGCCTAGATTTCCTTCTAGGGTTTTTATGGTGCCAGGTCTTATGTTTAAGTCTTTAATCCATCTGGAGTTAATTTTAGTGTAAGGTGTCAGGAAGGGGTCCAGTTTCTGCTTTCTGCACATGGCTAGCCAGTTTTCACAACACCATTAGTTAAACAGGAAATCCTTTCCCCATTGCTTGTTTTTGTCAGGTGTATCAAAGATTGTATGGTTGTAGATATGTTGTGTTGCCTCCAATGCTTCTGTTCTGTTCCATTGGTCTATATCTCTGTTTTGGTACCAGTATCATGCTGTTTTGATTACTGTAGCCTTGTAGTATAGTTTGAAATCTGGTAGTGTGATGCCCCCCACTGTGTTCTTTTTGCTTAGAATTGACTTGGCTATGTAGGCTCTCTTTTGGTTCCATATGAAGTTCATGGTGGTTTTTTCCAGTTCTGTGAAGAAAGTCAATGGTAGCTTGATGGGGATAGCGTTGATTCTGTAAATTACTTTGGGCAGTATAGCCATTTTCATGATATTAATTCTTCCTAACCATGAACATGGAATGTTTCTCCATCTGTTTGTGTCCTCTCTGATTTCGTTGAGCAGTGGTTTGTAGTTTTCCTTGAAGAGGTCCCTTACGTTCCTTGTGAGTTGTATTCCTAGGTATTTTATTCTTTTTGTAGCAATTGTGAATGGCAGTTCGTTCTTGATTTGGCTTTCTTTAAGTCTGTTATTGGTGTAGAAGAATGCTTGTGATTTTTGCACATTGATTTTATATCCTGAGACTTTGCTGAAGTTGCTTATCAGTTTCAGGAGTTTTGGGCTGAGGCGATGAGGTCTTCTAGGTATACTATCATGTCGTCTGCAAATAGAGACAATTTGGCTTCCACCTTTCCTATTTGAATACCCTTTATTTCTTTTTCTGGCCTGATTGCTCTGGCTAGAACTTCCAGTACTATATTGAATAGGAGTGGTGAAAGAGGGCATCCTTGTCTAGTGCCGGATTTCAAAGGGAATGCTTCCAGTTTTTGCCCATTTAGTATGATATTGGCTGCGGGTTTGTCATAAATAGTTTTACTACTTTGAGATATGTTCCATTGATACCAAGTTTATTGAGGGTTTTCAGCATAAAGGGCTGTTGAAGTTTGTCGAATGCCTTCTCTGCGTCAATTGAGATAATCATGTGGTTTTTGTTTTTGGTTCTGTTTATGTGGTGAATTACGTTGATAGACTTGCGTATGTTGAACCAGCCTTGCATCCCCGGGATGAATCCTACTTGATCATGATGGATAAGATTTTTGATTTGCTATTGCAATCGGCTTGCCAATATTCTATTGAAGTTTTTTGCATCTATGTTCATCATGGATATTCACCTGAAGTTTTCTTTTCTTGTTGGGTCTCTGCCGGGTTTTGGTATCAGGATGATATTGGTCTCATAAAATGATTTGGGAAGGATTCCCTGTTTTTGGATTGTTTGGAATAGTTTCAGAAGGAATGGTACCAGCTCCTCTTTGTGTGTCTGGTAGAATTCGGCTGTGAACCCATCTGGACCTGGGCTTTTTTTGTGTGGTAGGCTCTTAATTGCCTCCTCGACTTCTGACCTTGTTATTGGTCTATTCATAGTTTCAGCTTCCTCCTGGTTTAGGCTTGGGAGGACAAAGGAGTCCAGGAATTTATCCATTTCTTCCAGGTTTACTAGTTTATGTGCATAGAGTTGTTTGTAATATTCTCTGATGATGGTTTGAATTTCTGTGGAATCTGTGGTGATTTCCCCTTTATCATTTTTTTATTGCATCTATTTGGTTGTTCTCTCTTTTCTTTTTAATCAATCTGGCTAGTGGTCTGTCTATTTTGTTGATCTTTTCAAAAAACCAGCTCTTGGATTTATTGATTTTTTGAATGGTTTTTCGTGTCTCTATCTCCTTCAGTTCAGCTCTGATCTTAGTTATTTCTTGTCTTCTGCTGGGTTTTGAGTTTTTTAAATCTTGCTCCTCTAGCTCTTTCAATTTTGATGATAGGGTGTCAGTTTTGGATCTCTCCATTCTTCTCATATGGGCACTTATTGCTATATACTTTCCTCTAGAGACTGCTTTAAATGTGTCCCAGAGATTCTGGCATGTTGTGTCTTCGTTCTCATTGGTTTCGAAGAACTTCTTTATTTCTGCCTTCATTTCGTTGTTTATCCAGTCAACATTCAAGAGCCAGTTGTTCAGTTTCCATGAAGCTGTGCGGTTCTGGGTCGGTTTCTGAATTCTGAGTTCTAACTTGATTGCACTATGGTCTGAGAGACTGTTTGTTATGATTTTAGTTGTTTTGCATTTGCGGAGGAGTGCTTTACTTCCAATTATGTGGTCAATTATAGAGTAGGTGTGATGTGGTGCTGAGAAGAATGTATATTCTGTGTATTTGGGGTGGAGAGTTCTGTAAATGTCTATCAGGTTTGCTTGTTCCAGGTCTGAGTTCAAGCCCTGGATATCCTTGTTGATTTTCTGTCTGGTTGATCTGTCTAATATTGACAGTGGAGTGTTAAAGTATCCCACTATTATTGTGAGGGAGTGTAAGTCCTTTTGTAAGTCATTAAGAACTTGCCTTATGTATCTGGGTGCTCCTGCGTTGGGTCCATATATGTTTAGGATCGTTAGCTCTTCTTGTTGTATCGATCCTTTTACCATTATGTAATGGCCTTCTTTGTCTCTTTTGATCTTTGTTGCTTTAAAGTCTATTTTATCAGAGATGAGAATTGCAACTCCTGCTTCTTTTTTGCTCTCCATTTGCTTGGTAAATCTTCCTGCATCCCTTTATTTTGAGCCTTTGTGTATCCTTGCATGTGAGATGGGTTTCCTGGATACAGCACACTGCTGGGTTTTGACTTTTTATCCAATTTGCCAGTCTGTGTCTTTTGATTGGTGCATTTAGTCCATTTACATTTAGGGTTAATATTGTTATGTGTGAATTTGATACTGCCATTTTGATGCCAGCTGGCTGATTTGCCTGTTACTTGTTGTAGATTCTTCATTATGTTGATGCTCTTTAGCATTTTGTGTGATTTTGGAATGGCTGGTACTGGTTGTTCCTTTCTATGTGTAGTGCCTCTTTCAAGAGCTCTTGTGAAGCAGGCCTGGTGGTGACAAAATCTCTGAGTACTTGCTTGTTCGCAAAGGGTTTTATTTTTCCTTCACTTCTGAAGCTCAGTTTGGCAGGATATGAAATTCTGGGTTGAAAGTTCTTTTCTTTAAGGATGTTGGATATTGGCCCCTACTCTCTTCTGGCTTGTAGTGTTTCTGCTGAGAGATCTGCTGTGAGTCTGATGGGCTTCCCTTTGTGGGTGACCTGACCTTTCTCTCTGGCTGCCCTTAGTATTTTCTCCTTTATTTCAACCTTGTTGAATCTGACGATTATGTGCCTTGGGGTTGCTCTTCTTGCGGAATATCTTTGTGGTGTTCTCTGTATTTCCTGCATTTGAGGTTGGCCTGTCTTGCTAGGTGGGGGAAATTTTCCTGGATAATGTCCTGAAGAGTATTAAAACATGTTCTTTTAGTTCACAAAAGTTTCTCATTATCTACCTTCTGAAGTCTAATTCTGTCATTTCATCACAGTCATTCTCTGTCCAGCTTTGTTCCCTTGCTGGTGAGGAGTTTTGGTCCTTTCTAGGAGGCGAGGTGTTCTGGTTTCGGGTGTTTTCCTCCTTTTTTTGCTGGTTTCTTCCCATCTTTGTGGATTTGTCCACCTGTTGTCTGCATAGTTGCTGACTTTTCGATTGGGTCTCTGAGTGGACACCCAGATTGTTAGTGATGAAGTATTTCTGTTACTTGGTTTTCCTTCTACCAGTCTAGCCCCTCCACTGTACGACTGCTGAGGTCCACTCCAAGCCCTGCTTGTCTGGGGTGCACCTATAGCAGCTGCGGAACAGTGAGGGATGCTACCATTTTCTTTTTCTGCTATTTGTCCCAGAATGATGCCTGCCAAATATCAGTCTTTTGGATATAGAGGGGTCAGGGAGCTGCTTGAGGAGACAGTCTGTACTTTATAGGAGCTCAAGTGCTGAGCTGTGAGCTCTGTTGTTCATTCAGGGCTGTTAGGCTGCTACATTTAATTCTGCTGCAGGTGAACTCATAAAAAAACCCTTTTTTTCTCAGATGCTCTGTCTCGGGGGGGTTGGGGCTTTCTTTGTGAGTATCCGTTGTGCTTTTCTGCCCAGCTACAAGGCAGTCTAGTCAGTGTTTGCCTGCCGAGGCTCTGTCCTGGTGGTGTGAGGTTCGCCCAGTTGCTGCAGGCTCTGCCCTTCTGCTGCGGTCTCTGCCCTGCTGCTACGGGCTACACCCTGCGGTGGAGTCTCTCTGTTGTAGCGGGTTGACTCAGCAATGGCAGGCTGCGTTAGCAATGGGCGTGTACCTCAGTAGGGGCGGATTGCCTTGGTAATGGCGGACGCCCCTCCCCCACGGAGCTGCACCGTCCTGGGTTCAGCTGTGCCCTCAGGGAACCTCTCCACCCGAAGCGTTTGGAATCGCCGTTTTCTTTGTCCCACTGTTCCACCCCAAACGCTGTTTCCCTTGAATTTCCTGGCCTGGCTCACTGTCCAAGTCCCATTCAGTCTCAAGTTCAGCCCTCTCAAGTCTCAGATTGCCAGTTCAACAGGGCACCCGGACCAGTGCACTTTGCGTGGAGTGCTGTGTAGCACTGCTGCACTACAGCGCCAGCTGCCGGCTTCACCAGCCAAAGCCTCTGCCTGGGAATTTTCCCATTCTGTGGGCAACAAAGATCTGTCTGGAAATGTGGCGCTGTCTCACCCTCTCCGCGCATTCGCCGAGAGCTTCAATCCTGGGTTGTTCACCCCGTGCCATCTTGAGTCCCCCCTCCAATATGTTAAATCTTAGACCCAAAAGTGGCATACATCATTTCCTTCTCTATTTTATTGATGGGGACATAGTCACATGGCCACATTTGCTGCAAGAGAGTCTAGAAATGTCATTAGCAAAACAGTCATGTGCCCAATACAATTCTGCTTCTAGAAGGGGAAGATGGGCTGAGCACGTTGGCTCATGCCTGTAATCCCAGCACTTTGGGAGGGTGAGGCAGGCAAATCATCTGAGGTCAGGAGTTTGAGACCAGCCTGGCCAATATGGTGAAACCCTGTCTCTACTAAAAATACAAATATTTAGCTGGGCATGGGGGCAGGAACCTATAATCCCAGATATTCCAGAGGCTAAGGCAAGAGAATCACTTGAATCAGGGAGGCGGAGTTGCAGTGGGCCGAGATTGTGCCATTGCACTCCAGCCTGGACAACAAGAGTGAAACTCTGTCTCAAAAAAATAAGAGGAGTGGGGAGGAAGATGAATTCTTTTAGACAACTAGCAGTCCCCACAACACTTATTTGACAGTGACTCTATCACATGACCCTGTTTTATTTTCTTCACAGCATCTATCATTATCAAAATAACTTTTTATTTATAAGTTAATTCATTTATTTCACTCTCATTAGAATATAAGATTAGTAACAGCAGAACTACATTCTATTTTTTTTTAACCTCTACATCTATAGTGCATAGAACAGTGTTCGGCATATTGAAGGTTTTCACAAGGTTTTGAGGCTTCTGAGACTGGGTGAGCCTCTTGCTTAAGCGGAAAACTACAAGATTCTCATAAGTGCTGTCTGTTCTTTTATATCTGCTAAGAGGCTTATGGCAGTCGGGAGGCCAACCTCGAGATGGTATACTGGAGCCGCACTTAATTAAGTTCTTGCCCTTTTAGAAATGAGAGACCCTCATTTTCATTTGGGTATATTTGGTCCCTGACTCCCTTACCAAACATCCAGAGTTAGATGAATTCCATTTATCTGGGATGTTTAAATCAGGGGAGTAACTAGTGGCCCAGTGTGTTGCAGAATACTGATTTCATGTCTTTGAAAGATGGAGACAAGATTTCTATCATGGCTCATTCTGCTTTCTAGGGGCATCCATCTTTTTAAGCTATCAGATCCTGCTGTTCCTGTTGGAAGTCCACTTTAGGTACTGCCTGACATGTACAGATGCTGAAGGACTGCCCCTTTCCAAGGGAGGGGAAAATTCTTGTCAGGTACTTTCCTTAGCAGCTCCTCTTGCCTTCCCTACTCCTAACTCGTCAACCTTATCATAACCCAACCTGGACCATCCTTGCCTTATACTCACCTTCATGCTTGTCTCCTGGCTTACCTCAATTTCATCTTGTGTTCTTGTTTCACTAGTGTTATGATCCTGATGTTTGCAAGGAAAGAAGATTAATCCAGACTACAAACTCTGTGTGAGTAGGAGAAAGGTCTGTTTATATTTATTATTGTATACCGTTACCATTACCTAGCAGTATCTGTTACATAGCAGGTAGGCAAAAAGGTAAAAAAAAAAGAATAACACTGAAAGGGCATGCATAATACTTTGAGAAAGTGCAGTGAAGGTAACAGTAAAATGTTGCAATGAAATAGGGTAATCAGAGAAGATTCTATCTAAAGTAATAATGTTTAAGATGCAAAGGGCCTGGAGAAGAACAGACTCTAAGGCGGCGTTGAAGCTCAGAATATGATATCTCACAGCATAGCGTGACACTTCAGTGTGTTTAATACTTTGAACTGAAGAAGACTGGAAGGGCCTCAGGAGTCAGAAATTTCCTCTGACTACCTCCCACCCTCCTTTCTGCTTCCCTCATTTCTCCCCCGAAGTAGATCAGAGGAACCAGAATTTCTCTTCCTCAAGGCAAGCCATCGAGCCTAGAAACATCACTCTCTGACTTTCTTCCTTGTTCCTTGAGATTCTCACTTGACAAGTGTCGTGTACCATTTGCAGAGGAAGGAATGCTACATAGAGAAGCCAAAAAGAATCTGAACAAAGAGGCGTTGCTGGCTTCCCTCCTCAATCACCATTAGATTATACCCTTCTTGTCCAATCACATTTCTACATGGCTGTCTATTCTTCATTAAATCTAAGCATAAAAATACAGTATTCCTGGAATCTTTGGGTCTTCATTTTTTAAGACTCCCGTGTCACTTAAAACTTTGATTGAATAAATATATTATACGTTTCTCTTGTTAATCTGTCTTTTGTTATAGGGGTATCAGCTGTGGACCCTGAAATGGGCGAGTAGCAGGTGTTACGTCTTTTCACCCCATCATGGTATAGTGTTGTGTAAAGTGTAGACTTGGAAGCTTCAGTGTGGGTTCAAAGCCTACTTCTATTTATTATGATCTGCATTAGTCTACTAGGGATACTACAGTAAAGCAGTATACACTGGGTGGCTTTAGCAACAGTCATTTATTCCTTAGAGTCCTGGAGGTTGCAGATTTCAAGATGCTGGCCAATTTGGCTCCTGGCGAGGGCACTCCTTGCTGCCTTCTTGCTTTGTCCTCACATGGCAAACAGAGAGAGAGAGAGAGCTCACAAGAGCAAGCATTCTCTTTTAATAAAGCAACGAATACTGTCATCTAACCCTAATTATTTCCCGTGATAGTTAATTTTGTATGTCAACTTGATTGGGCAACGAGGTGACCAGAGAGTTGATTAAATATTATTTGTGGGCATGTCTGTGAGGATATTACTTATTTAAATTTTATTATAAGTTCCAGGATACATGTGCAGAACATGCAGTTTTGTTACATAGGTATATGTGTGTCATGGTGGTTTGCCCCACCTATTGACCTGTCTTTATTATAAATAAGTATTAAATTGTGACAAGTGCTCTTTCTGCTTCTCTTGAAAGGACCATCGCGTTTTTGTTGATTTGTTTTGCTATTAATTCTGTTAGTGTGGTGAATTACATTAAAACAATCTTGCATCCCTGAAACAAAAGCAACTTTGTATTCTCTAGGATTGTTAGCACAATATTAAATAATAGATGTGGGAGCACATAGTTTTAAATATTAGAGGAAATGAGTTCATCATTTTCACATCATCCATATTAACTATCATTTTGTCTTTCATCAAATTTAGAAAATACTCCTTCATTCCTGTTTGGACACCATTTACAGGTAAAGAATGAACAAGGCCACCTAGAAAGGGTATGACAGAAAAATTTTGACAGGAGAAGAGTTGGGGGAGGGATATTTGGATCCTCTTACCAATTAGATTGACTATATAATTTATCTCTCAAATCAGGAAACTTCTTAAAATAAAAATAACTAGAGATACAAACCAAGCTGTTCTAGGCAAACCAGTCTGATAGTCACTCTCTGGGCAGAGAGTCTTCTCCACTTCTTTTCTCCTCCTCTCTGACTCCCGCCTTTACTCGGACCCTTTACTTTATGGAGAATGAAGGGACTCCAAGACATGCTTTATGAAAAAGCAGCCTCTCCATAGAGGTTTCAAGAGGTCATAGAATAAAATGCATATTACCACAATCTTCAAAAATTTTAATTACTTTTAAGTGATATCCTGCCGTAGTTCACTTTTTCTAATAATTGTGATTTCTAAGGTTTTCCTTCTTTGTAAACTTCTAATGGTTACATCATTTGTAGAATTTCTGTATAATTATTTTCTTTATAATTAGTTTTCTCAGGAGACACCTACTAAGTCTCTGAATGAAAATATGCAAATTAATATATATTTTAAATATTCTACATGACTGTTATCTTGTTCACATAATAGATTATATTCTTGCAACAAAACAGATTATATCTTTGTAGTAAAAAAGGAAGTCAATTTAAGGGATACATAACTGCCAAATATATTTGAAAAAAAAAAAACCTCTTACATGGTAAGCGACTAATAACTAAATTAATAAACAAAAAATTAATAAGCTAAATTAGTGTTTTAGTTTTTGTTACATTGGTTGAATAGTAGGCTCTCAACTCTCCCCTTTTCTTACATCATCCTTTCTGCCATGATTACTCTTTTAATTTGAATAAAGATAAGATATGGTAGGTATGCACTAAGAATGTCAAAAACTGGGTTTTTGGGTTTTCCCTAAAAGTGAGACTACAAATGGATCATACTATTACATTGTGTTTTGAAACCTGACTTTGGTATAATACCTGAATTTTTTTGTGTGTTTCACTAATTGTTTTTCTATACTATGCAGCCATAAAAAAGGATGCGTTCAGATCCTTCGCAGGGACGTGGATAAAGCTGGAAACCATCATTCTTAGCAAACTGACACAAGAACAGAAAACCAAACGCTGCAAGTTCTCACTCATAAGTGGGTGTCAAACAATGAGAACCCACGGACACAGAAAGGGGAGCATCACACACCAGGGCCTGTCACAGGGTGCAGAGAGGTCAGAGCAGGGATACCAGGGGGTGGAAGGATACAGGAGGGATAGCATTAGGAGAAATACCTAATGTAGATGACAGGGGATGGATGCAGCAAACCACCAAGGCACGTGTATACCTATGAAACAAACCTGCACATTCCGCACACGTACCTCAGAACTTAAAGTATAATAATAAAAAAAAGATTAAAAAATATTCTGAAGAACTTTGGTTTTGAAAGTTGTCTATCAGTACTCATCATCGATTCACATTATATTCTGCATTCTTTCCTTATTGTGGGTGGTAAATGAAATGCTACGTATCTCGAGCTTCCTTCCTGTTAGGGGCCTGAATGTGAGTTAGATTCTACCAATAAAATCTACTCAGTAGAAGATAGAAATGAGGCGGGGCTATCTTCTTGCTGCCGTGGTGGCCTGCAGACAGATGAGGGAACTGCCAGGTGGTGGAGCAGTCTGAACACACACAATATTTATTGATTAAGTTTGTTGTCCTATATGGGTGCAGTTTGTGGTGCTCTAAAAACAATTCCAATAGCGACATTAAAGATTACTGATCACAGATTACTGTCACAGGTGTATTAGGTTGGTGCACAGTGATTGTGATTTCTGCCATTGAAAGTAACTTGTAAAAAACATGAATATCTACAAGGCGTAACAAAGTGAAGCACAGTAGAACAAGGTATGCCTCTTTGTGTGTGTGTGCTTCTAATTTCTTAAATTACTCTTTAGGAGGACTGGAGAGGCGAATAATTGCAGCAACATTATATGAGTGTTGAAGCAATTTTACTTTAACAGGAGAGCAGAGGAAGAGAGGCAAGTGGGGGACCACAGAGAAGTGGGCTGCTGATTGACATTCTGTGTAGGGCCCATCAAAACTTTAGCATCCTGAGACATTGAAAATAGGAGGTATCTCTTCGGTCTCTTGCTGTCTATCTACATAATAATAGTTAAATTAATGCATAGATATTGCCCCAGATTTTTGCCTTTCTTTCTCTATCTTGACTACTCATGCTTTGCTTTCAACAATGTATCAAACATCAAATTCCTAACCTTTCTTTGTTTTGGGCCTCTGCTTTGCCGGCACCCTGAGTAGGTGCATCATGTTGAGACTCCCCAGTGCCTTGATTAAGAGTCTAAAACAACCTGTATGGCTTGCATGAGGAAAGAATAATGATGTAGTAAAGAGAAATTGTTTCCAGGTTCACATTTTGCCTGTGTCTAGTCTCTGCCTACTGAGAGTGAGTGAATAAGGAAGAAGAGGGGTCCCTTTGAGATATCACAAATCAGCTCTATCAAATCCTTGCTTGTATCAGTTACTTCTGGAGCAGTAGTCTGGCTGTCTCCTCCTTGTTAGTTAATTGTATGCATCAGTTTCTAACTTGTGCTCTAATGAGTTCTCTTCTTGCCAGGCTCTGACAAGGCTCACCCTCAAGCACTCAGCAATGTGCTGATAGTTGTTTCTTCAAACAGGGTTGTTGAGTAAAGAGAGAAATGGATAAATGAAGAAATGGAGACTCATACATCTTACCACCTTGAAATTCCTCCTCCACCGCACTCATAAGTCTGAGATAAAATACTGCTCAGTATATCCTGAGCTGGGCTTGAAGATGTGTGTGTTCTATTGTGAAAAATGTTCTTGTTAGAATTTTCATTGCCTCATTTCTTTTTTCTTTTTTGCAGTCACAGCTCTGGGAAATAGGAATATCTTTAGAAGGCAGAAAACAGAACAATTTCTGACCCTTTAAAACAATAAGAATATATATTCAATAATATATATTTGTTTTGGGCCTCTGCTTTGCCGGCGTCCTATTCTGAAACAATTCTATATGTAAGAATATGTAAACTGCAAGAATAATATGTATTCTTGTTGTTTTAAAGGTCATAAATTGTTCTAATTTCTTGGTATTCCTAACTGTTCTAGTTTCTTGGCAACTCCTTTGGGATAATTGGATGTGATCTTTCTAAGGTTTTTTTTTATGTTTCCATTTTCCGTGTTGATTGACCATTTTTTTCTATGGTTTTCAAGTACATCTTTTTATTGTAGCTATTATAAATGAGATTATTTTCTTGATTTCTTTTTCAGATTGTTGACTGTTGGCATATATAAATGATACTGATTTTTATATGTTTATTTTGTACCCTTACTGAATTGTTATCAGTTTTAACAGTTAAAAATCAATTCAAAAGTAATTCTGCCTCTCTCAATGTTTTGATCCAGACCAATGCTAAAGCATGTCTTATAAAATGTAATTCCACTAAAGTGCTCTGTTCGGGGGTCAGAAGAATTAATATTGTTAAAACGACCATATTACCTAAAGCATTCTACAAATTTAATACAACGCTTATCAAAATACTAATGTCATTATTCACAGAAATAGAAAAAAAAACCCTAAAACTTGTATGGAACCACAAAAAACCTAGAATAAGAAAGCTATTGTGAGCAAAAAGAACAAAGATAGAGGCATCAGATTACATTATTTCAAATTATACTACAAAGCTATAGTAACCAAAACAGCATGGTGCTGGGATGAAAACAGACACATAGACCAGTGGAAAAAAATAGTCCCAAAACACATCCAAGCATTTACAGTCAACTCATATTTGGCAAAGCTGGCAGGAACACACATTGAATAAAAGGCAGCCTATTCAATAAATGGTGCTGGGGAAATTGGATAACCATATACAGAAAAACAAAACTAGTCCTCTATCTCTTACCATATACACAAATAAAATCAAAATGGACTAAAGAATTAAATCTAAGATTTGAAACTATCAAATACTAGAAGAAAACACTAGGGAAACTTCCCAGGACATTGGTCTGGGCAAAGATTTCTTGAGTGATAGGTCAAAAAATACAGACAACCAAAGCAAAAGCAGACAAAGTACAGCAAAGGAAACAACAAAGTCAAGAGACAACCCACAGAATTGGAGAAAATATTTGCAAAGGTTAATAACCAGAATATACATAAGGAGCTCAACTTATGGAAGAAAACCAAATAATCTGATTTAAAAATGGGCAAAAGATCTAAAAAGATACTTCTCAAGAGAAGACACACAAATGGTCAATAGGTATATGAAAAAAATCTCAAGTCAAAAATCATCAGAGAAAAGCAAATCAAAACTACAATGAAATATCATGTCACTCGAGTTAAAATGGCTTTTATTCAAAAGACAGGCAATAACAAATGCTGGTGAGGATGTGGAGTGAAGGGAACCCTCATACACTGTTAGTGAAATGTAATGAGTACAGCCACTATGGAAATCAGTATGGAAGTTCCTCAAAAACTACAAATAGAACTACCATATGATCCATCAATTCCCCTGCTGGGTATTTATCCAAAATAAAGGAAATTGTATACAGATGAGAAATCTGTACTATGGTTTCATTGCAGCACTATTGACAATAGCCAAGAAATGGAATCAACCTAAGTGTCCATCAACAGATAAATGGATACAGGAAGTGTGGTGCATATACACAATGGCATATTACTCAGATGTGAAAAAGGATGAAATCCTGTCATTTGCAACAATATGATGAAACCAGAGGGCTATATGCTAAATGGAAGAAGTCGGGCACAGAAGGATAACTATCACATGTTTTCACTCCTATGTGGGAGCTATACTTAAAAACTTGAACTCATGAAAACAGAGAGTAGAATGATGTTTACCAGAGGCTGGGAACAGGAGCAGGGAGGAAGGGAAAAAGTGGAAATGGTTAGTGGGTATAACAATATAGTTAGATAGAATGAATAAGACTAACATTTGATAGCACAACAGGGCGACTGCAATCTACAATAATTTAGTGTATATTTAAAAATAGCTAAAAGAGTGGAATTGAAATGTTCCTTACACAAGGAAATGATCCCTCTTGAGGTGATGAATACCCAGCTACCCTGAAGTCATTATAATATGTTATGTTCCTGTATCAAAACGTCGCTCGTATGACTGGACCTAAAAAAAAAACAACTTCATGGCGATTAAGATTAGAATGATGATTGCCAGAGGTTAGGAAGGTGGTCCGGAGACTAGGGGCACTAAAGAAGGGATAGTTAATGAGCACAAAAATACAATGAGATGGATGGAATAAGATCTAGTGTTCAGTGCACAACAGAGTAACTATAGTTAACATAATTTCTTGTACATTTCAAAATAACTGAAAGTGAAATTGGAGTGTTCTTAACACAAATAAATGATAAGTGCTTGAGGTGACAGATACCCTAATCATTCTGATTTAATCATTATACATGGTATGCTTATATCAAAATATCACATGCACCCCTTAATATGTATAACTATTACATATCCATAATAGATAAACATAAAAAATTAAAAAACATTTTGCAAAATAATGAGGAGATGAACTGATATGTTTCTATCTTCTTTGTAACTAATTTAAAGATCCAATGTGGTCATGCCTACATACTCCTTACAGATAGCGATGGACAGACAGCCTGCTTCCGTAAGCTTCACTGAGGTTCTAAATGTAACTTCCAGTGATTAGTATCAGCCTTCGTTTCTCAGTAGAGTTAATAGTGGGAAGAGATCAAGCTCCCATAACCTTGGACATTGTTAATATCAGAAGAACCTTTCTCACTGCGCTAGCATTTAGGAGGGTGGGATATGGAGTACAAGGATCTTTGTGGCATGAAGACAACCCTCATTCAACTCTAAAATAAGTGCTGTGTGAAGTGAGTAAAAGTGTGAAATGGCAGGTCCTCTGTGATCACATCCTTTTTAAAAAAACAAAAGAAAACTTTTACTTAAGATCAGGGTACAAGCGCAGGTTTGTTCTGTAGGTAAACTTGTGTTATGGGGGTTTGTTGTACAGATGATGTCATTACCCACATATTAAGCCTAGTGCCCATTACTCATTTTATTGATCCTCCCCCTCCTCCTACTATCCACCCTCTGAAAGCCCCTAATATGTGTTGTTCTCTATGGATCACAATCTTCTTATGAACACTACTATTCCATAAGAAACTTCTGATTACATTTTCCATTTACTGGGATAATTTTCCTAATCATAGAGTCCTGGTCTCTATCATTCTCTTGAGGTGATGTGGTCACACCACTGCCATCATGTGTTATTTAATTACAGACTAATTGAGTAAATATGTATTGCATGTCTGAAAGACGTTATTTTCTGAGATGGATAACCCTAAAAAAGAAGCAAGTATGGGAGTGTGTAATAAAAAAAAAGAATTTTTGTTTTAAACATATCAGGCATGAGCTGTTCCATTAGATATCAAAATAGAGGTGTGGAATAGGCATTTGAACATAAGAGTCTAGAGCTGAGGGAAAATTTGGGGCTGACTTAGACATTTGGGAGTCATTAGCATAAAGATGATATTTAAAGCCCAGGAAGAATGAAGTCATCTAGATATTCAATGTGGATATGGAGAAAAAGCGGCTTAAGGACTGATATCTGAGGGCACACATTGGCATTCCGCGATCAGAAAAAGGAAGAAGATGCAGCAAAAGAAGCAGAGAAACATGGCGAAGCTCTTGGAAGGAAAATGTAAGAGTGGAGTATATTCTGGAAGCTAGCTGGAGACAATGTTTCAGGAAGTATGAAAAATCATGACAGTGAAAACTAAGAACTGCCCTTTGGGGCAATGTTGAGGTTATTGGGAACCTGGAGGAAACCAGTTTCTGTTAAGAGTGTGCCCTCTATCTTATTTCTAGCATAGAGGACATTATATAAACTTCAATGGAAGTAACCATATCGGCTTTAGCCAACGAGTGGCCCCTTATTTTATTTAATCGCCTTTGGATCAAAAGTTTCTCGTTTAGTCCATGTAAACGTTTGTTTCTTGTTTGGTGACTGCATTTAGCTGGAATACAGATAAAATAAGTTTGTTTTTATGGCTAGGATTTTTTTTTTTGCAATCTTTTGATTCAAACTTAGTTCATATACACAGAGGACATGCTGGATATATGATGAAAAGCTATAAAGTACACGTTGGAAATGAAACTGTTTTCTCATTTTAATGAGAGTTTCTCTTTGGTGCTCAAACCTCGTTTCTTCATAGAATACTTTCTAGTTAGCGTTGTGCATAAACTTGATTTTTATACACTTTTATATGATTGAGATGGCTTTAGTTTACATTATTCCCATCTTTGCTCTGGGAGTTGATTTAAAAAATTCACAAGACGGTAGGGTCATATACTGCCATCATGTCCATCGCTTACTTTGTAGATGAACCACAATTAAGGAATTAGAGTGAGCTAATTATGCATCCTAATATTAAATATCTCCAGGAAAGGAGATGAGAAATGTACTAGGAAATTATAATAGCTTTTCTTGAAACGTTCAAGCATTTTCTAATAAATATTGTAATTCCAATTTCAGATGAACTGTGGTCAGACTGAGCAGTCAAAAATAGCTTCTTAATACCATTTGTATATTCTCTATATTTTTTTTCCTGGCTCATATTTTAGTCTGTGTGTCAAAATGGAGAAAATGAGTTATGTCTTCTCCCTTTTTCTCTCTCTCATTTTTGCTAAAATAGGGCAGCCTGACAAGGAGCCAAGCTTTTCAAGGTAAGCACCTAACTGTGCCTCTGTTTCTTCCCTTGCAAAACGGTCTGAGAGCCTCCCTTTTGTCCTGCCATCTGAACGTTGGGAAGTCTGATTAGATGATCAGATTGTTTAAGCAACAGATATCAATTGCTTTCTTGTACTAGGGGAAAAACTATTAGCTCTATTTGTTATTTGCAATCTATGAAGGAAAAGCTATTTGTTGGATTTGCTGTTTTAATTCTATGAGGAAGTTTAGCTAACACATATTCAACTAATTGCCGGAGAATTTGGTGTTAGTTATAACCAACTAATTCTGATACTGATAGGTTTTCTTTCAGCTCCTTAACATTTACCACGGTAAAAAGCCTTTGAGTAAACCCCTAATGCAGTTTTCAAAGACAAAGAAGCTGTGGCATTTGGCAGTCAGCTTAATGCATTCTTTTTATTTTCTCATTTTCTTTTTCTTTTTTTTTTGGTTAGCTGTGAGATAAGATAATTTGTGAAATATGGTGTGTGGCAGGATAATCAAATAGGACTCATTTTGGACATGTATTTCAACCTCAGTGATTTCTAGTTTTGACTGCAAACGTCTTTAAAGGAGTGGTGGAATTTTGGCATTTCATATCCTGTAGATGGCAATGTTGCACTTGAAAAATAAACAGATACAGGCCTAGCCTATCGGCTTCCCAGATGCGGCATTGCTTAATAATGGGTAAACAGGAGCTTTCATGGCAATTCAAGGTATACCGTTTGGAAAATATATTTCAGATGGAGAGTACGTATGGAACAGATAAATATCTATAAGTGTCAGCATTTACATTTAAAATTGTGCATAGTTTCAGAGAATGCTCCCTTTAACTGTGCTTTCCTTTTAAGTGGTCTCATTTTTCTTTTAATAATGCTTTACTTTAGGTATCATTACTTAGAGTTGTTTTCACATTACTGAAAGATGAAGAATCGTCATGGTTAATACCCACGGACTTTTGTTGGGGGTAAATTTACCCCATTCTTTCTGTTTCTATTGTGGCTCACTGGTGTAAGCCACAATAGAAACAGAAAGACAAAGATCCCAGGAATATACCACTGTGGACTCCTCCATCATTTCCAAGGGCATTTTCTCTTTCTCTGGGCCTGAGTCCTGAGGTTAGTCAGACCCGAGGAAGGAAGGAAATGACTGGGAATTTTGTTATTCTCCATCAGCAGATGCAGTTTCAAAAGCAGCCAAGAAAGAACCAGATGACAAAGTTTTAATTAAAATATAAACCCTCAATAAGGCAGATATGCTAAATCACTTGCTTCTAAACTGAGATGAAAAATTCAAATGTATGTAAGGCGTACTACAAATGTCCAGAAAGCAAATGTAAAGAGAAAAGAATTTCAGCTTTAGAAACCTAATATTTTGTCATTTGGACGGAAAGATATCATTTTCTCCATGGCCAGAGACTGGAAGCACATGAGGAAACAGAAACATGGTCTTTTTCTGGTCCATTTCCCTCTTTAACCATGAAATCTCAGAATAAAAATTTCTTGGCAAATGTAATCAATACAAAGAAGCAATTATATGCTCTTTGATAAGAATAGGAGACTCAGAAGAAGAATGGGCTGGGAATTGGAAAAGAATTTAAAAATATGATTTAAAAATTTTGGCATAGTATCAGATTGAATGAGAATGAGCCTACTTAGGAAGAGAATATATTCTAGGATTTTTATTTTGACCTAAAACATGTCTTTGGTTTCTTAATATTAAGTTTTGCTTTTATAAAGTCCTAGCCATATTCCATTTCATTGTGTATTTATGTTCTGGCCCTGCTTCTTTTTCTTTTTAATAATTGCTATCATGAGAGGAGGAGTTGTTCAGAGCACAGGCATTGAGACTGGACAGCTGTGAGGGTCTCACCTCAGCCTTGTGACTTGGCAAACATCAGTTATGAACATCAGTTTTAATCTGTAGAGTAGTAAAATTAAATGTACCTGTCTTTTAGGTATTTGACTTAGAAGAAGTATTCAGTAAATAATGTTGTATATAATTTTTTTTCTCTGCAAAATGAGCCTTTCTTTTCTTTTTCCTTTTTTGGGGTAAGAAAAATTACATAGTAACTATTCAGTAAATATTTGTTGAAATAAATATTTGAAAGAGTGAATCATTTGATTACTGAAGAAAGTTTTTTCAGTGACATGGATATTAGAACATTTTCTCCAAGTTCCCCTCTAAGATCAAGTACAAGACGAAGAGTAGCCATGTCTCAAGGGTCTGTGATCAAGTCATACAGAACACAGCAAAGCAAAAGGAAGTCGGGATATTTAAAAATGTATTACGGCATGTCAAGTAGAATCACAGATATTTTTCATGGAAGAGAATTTCTAATGAAGGTAGTACTAGACTCTGAACTCTTTAATTTATGAATGAGAACTCATTTTAGCTTCAGCATTATGGCCAGGAAAGTGAGACCTCAAACTCAGCCTCAAAAGAAAAGTTAGTAATTTACTTTTATTGTCGTTGTTATAAATATGTATATATTTTAACTCTAAAGCAAAATGACCACTGAAGTTCTATTTTCTGTAGCAAGTTTATAGAGCTTTACAAAACATTAAAAATCATTGCTAAGGTATCCCAAAGCTTGAATGTTTTGGTCTAATGAAATTTCAGATGACGTAAATCTTTGTAAATTAGGTTTTTTTTTTTTTTTTTTTTTTAACTATGTAGTGAATGCTTCAGCTAATGATCAACTGAAAAAAATCTGTGATTAAAAATTGGATTCTAGATATAAACTCCTCTTCTTTTCCTGGGTTCAGTGTATTTTGTGAAACAATCTTCTAATAAAATATAATGCAGTTTGATGACTTGCGTTTAAGACAAAACAGAAGACTGGCTTCTCAACTTCTGAAATAAAATGTATCTCAAGCCCATGCCTGATATCTAGAATACATTCATTTTTGTCAGTGAAGAACATTGAGTGTCTCTAACATTGAGAGAATACCTACTAGATATTTGATATTGTGTTAAACAACTCACATGGTTGATTTTTCCATGGTCACTTTATACAGTAAGCTAAATATTGTTATTATCACCATCAACCTTATTTTAAAGAGTCACAGGACCACTGCAGATGTTAAATAACTGTCCACTATTCCCAGCCTGAAAGCAGTATGCTTGGGCCTTGCATCCAGGCCATCTAGTAAAGAACATGATAACAGTCCAGAGACTTATCTTTAAATACTGGGCAATCCTACTTCGCTAGCAAACACCTTTCTGTGGAACTTTTGTCAAAACTCTAGCGGAGAGAGAGGCTTTTCTATAAGAGTAGATGTCTATGTTTCTTATTCTGGTGCATGTTTGTTTCTCTGCTTATGTTTCTGGTTCTATATTTCTTAGTCTTAGACTTTTTTTTTTTTTTTTAAATTTTTTATTGGATTATAGGTTTTGGGGTACATGAGCAGAGCATGCAAGACAGTTGCGTAGGTACACACATGGCAGTGTGCTTTGCTTTTCTTCTCCCCTTCACCCACATTTGGCATTTCTCCCCAGGCTATCCCTCCCCACCTCCCCCTCCCACTGGCCCTCCCCTTTTCCCCCCAATAGACCCCAGTGTTTAGTACTCCCCTTTCTGTGTCCATGTGTTCTCATTTTTCATCACCCACCTATGAGTGAGAATATGCGGTGTTTCATTTTCTGTTCTTGTGTCAGTTTGCTGAGGATGATGTTCTCCAGATTCATCCATGTCCCTACAAACGACACAAACTCATCATTTCTGATTGCTGCATAATATTCCATGGTGTATATGTGCCACATTTTTCCAATCCAGTCTATTATCAATGGGCATTTGGGTTGATTCCAGGTCTTTGCTATTGTAAACAGTGCTGCAATGAACATTCGTGCGCATGTGTCCTTATAGTAGAACGATTTATAGTCTTTTGGATATATACCCAGTAATGGGATTGCTGGGTCAAATGGAATTTCTATTTCTAAGGCCTTGAGGAATCGCCACACTGTCTTCCACAATGGTTGAACTAATTTACACTCCCACCAACAGTGTAAAAGTGTTCCTTTTTCTCCACATCCTCTCCAGCATCTGTTGTCTCCAGATTTTTTAATGATCGCCATTCTAACTGGCGTGAGATGGTATCTGAATGTGGTTTTGATTTGCATCTCTCTGATGACCAGTGACGATGAGCATTTTTTCATATGATTGTTGGCCTCATATATGTCTTCTTTCGTAAAGTATCTGTTCATATCCTTTGCCCACTTTTGAATTGGCTTGTTTGTTTTTTTCCTGTAAATCTGCTTGAGTTGTTTGTAAATTCTGGATATCAGCCCTTTGTCAGATGGGTAGACTGCAAAAATTTTTTCCCATTCTGTTGGTTGCCGATCCACTCTAGTGACTGTTTCTTTTGCCGTGCAGAAGCTGTGGAGTTTCATTAGGTCCCATTTGTCTATTTTGGCTTTTGTTGCCAATGCTCTTGGTGTTTTGTTCATGAAGTCCTTGCCTACTCCTATGTCCTGGATAGTTTTGCCTAGATTTCCTTCTAGGGTTTTTATGGTGCCAGGTCTTATGTTTAAGTCTTTAATCCATCTGGAGTTAATTTTAGTGTAAGGTGTCAGGAAGGGGTCCAGTTTCTGCTTTCTGCACATGGCTAGCCAGTTTTCCCAACACCATTTGTTAAACATGGAATCCTTTCCCCATTGCTTGTTTTTGTCAGGTTTATCAAAGATTGTATAGTTGTATGTATGTTGTGTTGCCTCCGGTGCCTCTGTTCTGTTCCATTGGTCTATATCTCTGTTTTGGTACCAGTACCATGCTGTTTTGATTACTGTAGCCTTGTAGTATAGTTTGAAATCCGGTAGTGTGATGCCCCCCGCTGTGTTCTTTTTGCTTAGAATTGACTTGGCTATGCGGGCTTTCTTTTGGTTCCATATGAAGTTCATGGTGGTTTTTTCCAGTTCTGTGAAGAAAGTCAATGGTAGCTTGATGGGGATAGCGTTGATTCTGTAAATTACTTTGGGCAGTATAGCCATTTTCACGATATTAATTCTTCCTAACCATGAACATGGAATGTTTCTCCATCTGTTTGTGTCCTCTCTGATTTCGTTGAGCAGTGGTTTGTAGTTCTCCTTGAAGAGGTCCCTTACGTTCCTTGTGAGTTGTATTCCAAGGTATTTTATTCTTTTTGTAGCAATTGCGAATGGCAGTTCGCTCTTGATTTGGCTTTCTTTAAGTCTGTTATTGGTGTAGACGAATGCTTGTGATTTTTGCACATTGATTTTATATCCTGAGACTTTGCTGAAGTTGTTTATCAGTTTCAGGAGTTTTTGGGCTGAGGCGATGGGGTCTTCTAGGTATACTATCATGTCGTCTGCAAATAGAGACAATTTGGCTTCCACCTTTCCTATTTGAATACCCTTTATTTCTTTTTCTTGCCTGATTGCTCTGGCTAGAACTTCCAGTACTATATTGAATAGGAGTGGTGAGAGGGCATCCTTGTCTAGTACCAGATTTCAAAGGGAATGCTTCCAGTTTTTGCCCATTCAGTATGATATTGGCTGTTGGTTTGTCATAAATAGCTTTTATTACTTTGAGATACGTTCCATCGATACCGAGTTTATTGAGGGTTTTTAGCATAAAGGGCTGTTGAATTTTGTCAAATGCCTTCTCTGTGTCAATTGAGATAATCATGTGGTTTTTGTTTTTGGTTCTGTTTATGTGGTGAATTACGTTGATAGACTTGCGTATGTTGAACCAGCCTTGCATCCCTGGGATGAATCCTACTTGATCATGATGAATAAGTTTTTTGATTTGCTGTTTTAATGTGAGCATGAAGACTAAAAGTTACATAGCTTGGCTATATCCCTCTGGCTCACTTTATAATTTTTATTAGTGAGCTCTTTAAATTTTGTATTATCAGTTTTCTTAGGTGGTCTGATATAACAGGAAACTTCTGTTGCACTAAAAAACCCTACTGTCGAGGTCTTCATTCATTACTTTGTTAAAAGCCCTTGTAAAAATCCCTATGAAAAATTCCTCCAAGAGCTCAGATCTCTCCCAATGAGTTCATGGTGTACTTGATGATAAGAGATACATAATTCATTGTATTGTCCTTTGACCTAGATTGCTAGAAACTTAGATCTAAGGTTTGAAATCACTTGCTATATTTTTCTCCAGTTAAGAGTTTATGTAATTTTTCTTTTTAGCTCTCCTGCTATAGTTCTTTTAAAGTTTTTAAAACATGAGTTAATAATTTCAGGTTTATTTATATGCTTTTGTTTCTAAGACCCAAAATCTTTTACAAAAATTAAAGGGTACAAAAGGGGTGAGCAACAATACATATAGAAATAAATATTGTTAGGTGTGAATTTATTTTTCTAGTGTATGTGAGAATAGTTTTCTTCAATGGAATAAAATTTCAATGTATCCTTGACATCTTATTTTTGTAAATTTTCATTTTTGATGCATGGATATCTTAGTTGTGTATTGACCTTCCACAAGCCAAACTTTAAAATAAAAATAAATATTTTTTAGGGTTTATTAAGATTTTGATTGATGTTTCTTTGTCATGTAGCTAAATGTTGGACAGAATAAACATTAAGTAGATATTTTAATCTGAAAAATATTTCAAAATTATGATAAAAGAAAGGGAGATTGAGTATTTTCTATTCTCTGTTGAGTGTGAAGATCGTGTCTGATTTTATTACATGCTCTATCTCTTAAGAAGTTTCCACAACTCAAGAAATTAACCTACCTTTCTATAAGTTTTCCTTAATTAAAATTTGTATTTCATCTCCCAAGTTGTGGAAAATATGATATTGTTACAATATTAGACAGAATCTTTTCCCCCAAAACTATGTGTGAGATAAAGGATAATTTTTTACATTCTGAATGTATCATTATTCAGTGTTATACTTTTCCATTTATGAATATATATATATATATATATATATATATATATATATATATATATATTTAATTTGGGATTAAATCCTACTGATTTTCCAAAACTGTTAAAGTAGGTGATTTTTCACCTGTTGCTCAACTTATGTAAGTCTACTTTGTGAAGGAAAAAGTTATAAACATGCAAAGTAAGATAATTCCAAAATGTGCAACAGAAATCAATTCTGAAAGCATCATAATACTGGGGATGTTTGAAATAAGTCGGCATTTATCTGTGTCATTAATGCTTCATGAAACTCCAACTCATTTCATTAGTAGAAATATCTATCTGGAAAGTCAATAAAGAATGCTGAGAGCATTTGTGAAATGCCATTGACTTTTGCAATTGTGAGAAACCCATCTTCCTAAACATGAATTGTGCTATGTCTATGTGTCTTCCAATAAACATCTCTCCATCAAATGATTTCAATGTCAGTAAATATGATAAAACATGAAAATCCCTTGTGTCTATTCTTCCTTTCAGAAGAAAAGCTCTGACCTTGCCATCGCAATAGAAAGTTAATATACATGGAAAAATTTAATAGAACTCTTTTGGCTAGAATTGTAGCTTTAGTTTACATTTTGGAAACAACTGCAAAGGTAATTTGACATCTTTCATTTAAAAATACATTCTATTAATAATTGCAGGAATGTGTGTGAATGGAGTAATTTTTTTCAATCAAATTCTTGTGCTTTTATGTGATGCCTATTTCATCTTTAATGACTTGGAACCATGCTCCTCTTCCTGGAGAGGTCATTATGCTTTTGTTAGATTGTGATTTTCCCCCTCAGTTGTCTCTTCCTCAGAAATGTTCTGAAAAGAGAAAACAGAGCACACTGATGCCATTTTTCTCAGAATATATTGTCTAGCACGTCTTTGTCATATGGATTTTTATTATTATCTTTACTCAGGACAATATTCTTTTATCTTTATTTTGTATTTATTCCTTTTAGTACATTTGGAAATTGGGATGTTTTATTTTATGGAGAAAGGATGTGAAGTCACAAAAAAGTATTTAGACTTGTCTCCTATTGCCTCAAAGTGTAGAAGGAGCAGAGATGGATGAAAGCTTCAGGGGATCACTGATTCATTGCAAGAAATAATTTTGGACTTCACTGTCTGGCATTTCCAGCCCTAAGGGTACTGTAGTAAAGTGAGTTCAGCATCAGATTGGTGGCACTAAGCTTTCCACTATCATGTCTAGAAAATCCTCCATGTTGGAGCTAATTCTAATTTTTGTTCACAAATCAGCTCGAATCTTGTCCCCAGTGTGCTGTTTTCTTGGAATGACTCCTCTCTCACCCAAAGTAACGTCTCTGTGCTCCAACATTACTGTGTGTACTTCCTATCACATGTTTCCTTCTCCACTATTATTGTTACTTGTTATTCTCTCTTTTTTTAAACTGCATTTTAGGTTTTGGGGTACATGTGAAGAACATGTAAGCTAGTTGCATAGGTACACATGTGGCAGTGTGATTTGCTGCCCTCCTCCCCTTCACCTATATCTGGCATTTCTCCCCATGCTATCTCTCCCCAACTCCCCACCCCCCACTGTCTCTCCCCTATTCCCCCCAACAGACCCCAGTGTGTAGTGCTCCCCTCCCTGTGTCCATGTGTTCTCATTGTTCAACACCCGCCTGTGAGTGAGAACATGTGGTATTTCATTTTCTGTTCTTGTGTCAGTTTGCTGAGAATGATGTTCTCCAGATTCATTCATGTCCCTACAAAGGACATGAACTCATCGTTTTTGATTGCTGCATAATATTCCATGGTGTATATGTGCCACATTTTCCCAGTCCAATCTATCATCGATGGGCATTTGGGTTGGTTTCAGGTCTTTGCTATTGTAAACAGAGCTGCAATGAACATTCCTGTGCAGGTGTCCTTATAGTAGAACGATTTATAGTCCTTTGGATATATACCCAGTAATGGGATTGCTGGGTCAAATGGAATTTCTGTTTCTAGGTCCTTGAGGAATCGCCATTTGTCTATTTTGGCTTTTGTTGCCAATGCTTTTGGTGTTTTGGTCATGAAGTCCTTGCCTACTCCTATGGTCTGAATGGTTTTGCCTAGATTTTCTTCTAGGGTTTTCATGGTGTTAGGTCTTATGTTTAAGTCTTTAATCCATCTGGAGTTAATTTTAGTGTAAGGTGTCAGGAAGGGGTCCAGTTTCTGCTTTCTGCACATACCTAGCCAGTTTTCCCAACACCATTTATTAAACAGGGAATCCTTTCCCCATTGCTTGTTTTTGTCAGGTTTATCAAAGATTGTATGGTTGTAGATATGTTGTGTTGCCTCCAATGCCTCGTTCTGCACCATTGGTCTATATCTCTGTTTGGTACCAGTACCAGGCTGTTTTGATTGCTGTAGCATTGTAGTATAGTTTGAAGTCTGGTAGTGTGATGCCCCCTGCTGTGTTCTTTTTACTTAGAATTGACTTGGCTATGGGGGCTCTCTTTTAGTTCCATATGAAGTTTAAGGTGTTTTTTTTCCAGTTCTGTGAGGAAGGTCATTGGTAGCTTGATGGGGATAATGTTGAATCTGTAAATTACTTTGGACAGTATGGCCATTTTCACAATATTGATTCTCCCAACCATGAACATGTAATGTTTCTCCATCTGTTTATGTCGTCTCTTATTTCTTTGAGCTGTGGTTTGTAGTTCTCCTTGAAGAGGTCCTTTACATTCCTTGTTGGTTGTATTCATAGGTATTTTATTCTCTTTGTAGCAATTATGAATGGCAATTCGTTCTTGATTTGGCTCTCTTTAAGTCTGTTATTGGTGTATAGGGATGCTTGTGATTTTTGCACATTGATTTTGTATCCTGGGTTTGTTTAATTTGCTTATTAGTTTCAGGAGTTTTTGGGCTGAGGCGATGGGGTCTTCTAGGTATACTATCATGTCATCTGCAAATAGAGACAATTTGACTTCCTCCTTTCCTATTTGAATACCCTTTATTTCTTTTTCTTGCCTGATTGCTCTGGCTAGAACTTCCAGTACTATATTGAATAGGAGTGGTGAGAGGGGGCATCCTTGTCTAGTGCCAGATTTCAAAGGGAATGCTTTCAGTCTTTGCCCATTCAGTATGATATTGGCTGTTGGTTTGTCGTAAATAGCTTTTATTATTTTGAGCTATGTTCTGTCAATACCGAGTTTATTGAGGGTTTTTAGCATAAAGCGCTGTTGAATTTTGTCAAAGGCCTTCTCTGCATCAATTGAGATAATCATATGATTTTTGTCTTTGGTTCTGTTTATGTGGTGAATTGCATTTATAGACTTGCATATGTTGAACCAGCCTTGCATCCCTGGGATGAATCCTACTTGATCATGATGAATAAGTTTTTTGATTTGCTGTTGCAATCGGCTTGCCAGTATTTTATTAATGATTTTTGCATCTTTGTTCATCATGGATAATGGCCTGAAATTTTCTTTTCTTGTTGAGTCTCCACCGGGTTTTGGTATCAAGATGATGTTGGTCTCATAAAAGGATTTGGGAAGGATTCCCTCTTTTTGGATTATTTGGAATAGTTTCAGGAAGTATGCTAACAGTTTCTCTTTGTGTGTCTGGTAGAATTCGGCTGTCAACCCATCTGGTCCCAGGCTTTTTTTGTGTGGTGGGCTCTTAATTGCTGCCTCAACTTCAGAACTTGTTATTGGTTTATTCATGGTTTCGCCTTCTTCTTTGTTTAGGCTTGGGAGGATGCAAGCGTCCAGGAATTGATCCATTTCTTCCAAGTTGACTAGTCTATGTGCATAGAGTTGTTTGTAATATTCTGTGATAATGGTTTGAATTTCTCTGGGATCTGTGGTGATTTCCCCTTTATCGTTTTTTATTGCATCTATTATTTATTCTCTCTCTTTTTTTATATTAATCTGGCTAGTGGTCTGTCCATTTTGTTGATCTTTTTGAAAAACCAGATCCTGGAATTATTAATTTTTTGAAGGGTTTTTTGTGTCTCTATCTCCTTCAGTTCAGCTCTGATCTTAGTTATTTCTTGTCTTCTGGTAGGTTTTGAGGTTTTTTGATCTTGCTCCCCTAGCTCTTTCAATTTTGACAATAGGGTGTCAATTTTGGATCTCTCCACTCTTCTCATGTGGGCACTTATTGCTATATATTTTCCTCTAGAGACTGCTTTAAATGTGTCCCAGAGATTCTGGTATGTTGCATCTTCATTTTCATTGGTTTCAAAGAACTTCTTTATTTCTGCCTTCATTTCATTATTTATCCAGGCAATATTCAAGAGCCAGTTGTTCAGTTTCCATGAAGCTGTGCGGTTCTGGGTTAGTTTCTGAATTCTGAGTTCTAACTTTATTGCACTGTGGTCTGAGAGATTGTTTGTTATGATTTCTGTTCTTTTGCATTTGCTGAGGAGTGATTCACTTCCAATTATGTGGTCAATCTTAGAGTAGGTGTGATGTGGTGTTGAGAAGAATATATATTCTGTGTATTTGGGGTGGAGAGTTCTGTAAATGTCTATTAGGTTTGCTTGTTCCAGGTCTGAGTTCAAGTCCTGGTTATCCTTGTTAATTTTCTGTCTGGTTGATCTGTCTAATATTGACAGTGGAGTGTTAAAGTCTCCCACTATTATTGTGTGGGGGTCTAAGTCTCTTTGTAAGTCATTAAGAACTTGCCTTATGTATCTGGGTGCTCCTGTATTGGGTCCGTATATATTTGGAATCATTACCTCTTCTTTTGTATTGATCCTTTAACCATTATGTAATGTCCTTCTTTGTCTCTTTTGATCTTTGTTGCTTTAAAGTCTATTTTATCAGAGATGAGAATTGCAACTCCTGCTTTTTTTTGCTCTCCATTTGCTTGGTAAATCTTCCTCCATCCCTTTATTTTGAGTCTTTGTGTATCCTTGTGTGTGAGATGGGTTTCCTGGATACAGCACACCAATGGGTTTTGGCTTTTTATCCAGTTTGCCAGCCTGTGTCTTCTGACTGTTGCATTTAGCCCATTTACATTTAGGGTAATATTGTTATGTGGGAATTTGATCCTGCCATTTTGATGCTAGCTGGCGTTTTGCCCATTAGTTGATGCAGGTTCTTCATTTTGTTGATGCTCTTTCCCATTTGGTATGTTTTTGGAGTGGCTGGTACTGGTTGTTCCTTTCTATGTGTAGTGCCTCTTTCAGGAGCTCTTGTAAAGCAGGCCTGGTGGTGACAAAATCTCTGAGTACTTGCTTGTTTGCAAAGGATTTTATTTTTCCTTCACTTCTGAAGCTCAGTTTGGCTGGATATGAAATTCTGGGTTGAAAGTTCTTTTCTTTAAAGATGTTGAATATTGGCCCCACTCTCTTCTGGCTTGTAGGGTTTCTGCCAAGAGATCTGCTGTGAGTGTGATGGGCTTCCCTTTGTGGGTGACCCGACCTTTCTCTCTGGCTGCCCTTAGCATTTTCTCCTTCATTTAAACCCTGGTGAATCTGACGATTATGTGCCTTGGGGTTGCTCTTCTTGCGGAATATCTTTGTGGTGTTTTCTGTATTTCCTGGACTTGAATATTGAGCTGCCTTGCTAGGTTGGGGAAATTTTCCTGGATAATGTCCTGAAGAGTATTTTCCAGCTTGGATTCATTCTCTTCGTCACATTCAGGTACACCTATCAAACGTAGATTAGGTCTCTTTACATACTCCCACATTTCTTGGAGACTTTGTTCATTCCTTTTTGTGCTTTTTTCTCTAATATTGCCTTCTTGTTTTATTTCATTGAGTTGATCTTCGACTTCTGATATCCTTTCTTCTGCTTGGTCAATTCGGGTGTTGAAACTTGTGCATGCTTCGCGAAGTTCTCATGTTGTGTTTTTCAGCTCCATCAATTCACTCATATTCCTCTCTAAGTTGTCCATTCTTGTTATCATTTCCTCAAATATTTTTTCAAGGTTCTTAGTTTCTTTGCATTGAGTTGGAACATGTTTTTTTAACTCAAGGAAGTTTCTCATTACCCACCTTCTAAAGTCTGATTCTGTCGTTTCATCACAGTCATTCTCCATTCAGCTTTGTTCCCTTGCTGGTGAGGAGTTGTGATCCCTTGTAGGAGGAGAGGTGTTCTGGTGTCGGGTGTTTTCCTCCTTTTTGCGCTGGTTTCTTCGCATCTTCGTGGATTTATCCACCTGCCATCTGTGTAGTTGCTGATTTTCAGATTGGGTCTCTGAGTGGATGTCCAGGTTATTGATGATGAAGTTATTTCTGTTTCTTAGTTTTTTTTTTTTAACAGTCTGGCCCCTTTGCTTTAGGACTGCTGAGGTCCACTCCACACCCTGCTTGCCTGGGGATCACCTGCAGCAGCTGCAGAACAGTAAGGGTTGCTACCAGTTTCTGCTTCTGCTATCTTTGTCCCAGAATGATGCCTGCCAAATGTCAGTCTGATCAGTCCTTTGTGAGGTGACTCTGGATATACGGGGGTCAGGCAGCTGATTGAGGAGACAGTCTGTACTTTATAGGAGCTCAAGTGTTGAGCTGTGAGCTTCGTTGTTCTTTCAGAGCTGCTGGGCAGGTACATTTAAGTCTGCTGCAGCAGAACTCATAAACCCCCTTTTTTTCCCCAGGTGCTCTGTCCCAGGGAGTCAGGAGTTTATTTATGAGTGTCCATTGTGCTGCTGCCTTTCTGTTTTTCAGGGCTGCCCTGCCCAGCAAGGAGGCAGCCTAGTCCCTGTCTGCCTGCAGAGGCTCTGCTGAGTTCCACCCTGCTGCCATTGAGCTTCCCTGTAGTCCTATTTATATGGGTGTGGTTAGAGCTGCCTTGGCAATGGTGGCCCACCTCTGTAATGGCGGACTCTAACTGTTATTGCGGGTTGCCTCGGCAATGGCAAGCTGTCTCAGCAATGGCAGACTACCTCCGTAGGGGTGGAGCGCCTTGGTAATGGTGGACACTCCTCCCCCATCGAGCTGCCCCATCCTGGGTTCATCTGTGCTTGCTGTGAAACTCTCAACCCCGAACGTTTCCAATTGCTGTTTTTGTTTGTTTGTTTTTGTGGGGTGGGACCCACTGAGCCTGATCACCTGGCTCCCTGCCTCAGAGCCCTTTTTTTTTTAAGTTGAATGGTTGACTCTCTCCTAGGTGTTCCAGTCACCTGCTGAAAGGGCACTGGGATCTGTGTGATTTCCTGTGTGGTGACCCACTGTGCTGGTTGAAACAACGGCGCTGCCCAGGAATCTCCTGGCTAGCTTAAAAGGGCAACCAGACCAGTGTATTTTGTATGGAGGGCTGCCACACCACGGTGCTAGCAAAACAGCCACGCCAGCTAAAACAGCCACACTGGCCAAAACAGCCACGCTGGCCAAAACAGCCGCGCTGGCCACCCATAGGGCTCCTTCACCTAGGAATCTCCTGATCTGTGGGCAATAAAGATCTGTCTGGAAATGCAGCGTCCACTCACCATTGCCCTTTCACTGCAAGCTACAATCCTGAGCTGCTCCTAAAAGGGCCATCTTATGTTACTTGTTATTCTTGCCTCTAGGTTTTTTATATTTTTTGAGACAGAGTTTCACTCTTGTTACCCAGGCTGGAGTACAGCAGCGTGATCTCGGCTCACTGTAACCTTCTCCTCCTGGGTTCAAGCAATTCTCTTGCCTCAGCCTCCTGAGTAGCTGGGACCACTGGTGTGCACCACCATGCCCAGCTAATTTTTGTATTTTTAGTAGAGATGGGGTTTCACCTTGTTGACCGGGGTGGTCTCGATCTCTTGACCTCGTGATCCACCTGCCTCAGCCTTTCAAAATGCTGGGATTATAGGCATGAGCCACAGCCCCAGCCTTGCCTCTAGTTTGAAGTGGTGTGAGAGTGGGGGTCATAACTTATTTGATTGTGTATCTCTAGCATCCAGCAGAGTTTTTGGCAAGAGCAAAATTAAATGCATGAATGAAGAAAGGAGAATTTTTAGATTCTTTCAAATATGTGATTTGGAAAGAAATTTGAAGAAACTCTATAGCGTTTTAGTCTCTTTGGTTTCATTTTTATACTGTTGACACTCTCCTACAATGTATCATGTTATATGGAGAAACATATGTGTACACTTGCTCTAAAAGACACACTTTTATAGCCCCTTATGAATTATGAATGCAGCTAGTATCACAGGAAAGATACTTTGCAAGTTTGCTGTTGTTATCATCGAAAAGTCGTTGACTTTCAATTTCTACTTTCATTTTATTTTTTGTAATGCTAAATATTTTTGTGGTAGTGTTACTTATTTTTTCACTCCACTATTTCTACCAAGATTTTAGATAAGGGCTAAAACATCCATGGAGCTAAAATGGAAAAGACAGAAAATACCAGGTGTTGTTGAGGATATGGGATCAACTGGGACACACACCCACTGTTGATAGGAGTGTAAATTGCTATCAATATTTTGGAAATCTGGTTGTCAGTGTCTCTAAAGCTGAATATATGCATGCCTTATGACCTACTAAGGCACTCCTAGGTATATGACACATGGAAATGTATATATTCAGCAAAATATAAATACATGAATGTTTGTAGCAGCCCTATTTGTAATTATTTCAAATTGGAGATAAATAAAATGTCCCCAACAGTAGAATGCATGATTCTTGTATCTAAATACAGTGAAATGCCTATATAGCAGTAAAAATGAATGAAATGAAGCTACATGCCACACCATGAATGAATCTGACATACACAACAATAATAACGTTGAATGAAACGATAAAAACCTGAAACAGCACTCATTGTATCATTCCATTTATGTCCATTTTAAACACTGACAAGATTAGCATGTGGTGTTGGAAGTCAGAAGAGTGGTTACCCTTAAGGATTGAGAGAGAATAGCAACAGGAAAAGGGGCATAAGAAGGGCTTTTAAAGGGTTGCTGATGTTCTGATTTTGTGGGTGGTGGGTTTTCAGGTGTACTTAATTTGGTGAAATGATTTCAAATTATAAACCCTCAATCTGTGCCTCTTTTGTGTTTATTATACCTCATTAAAAACTTAAAATGAAGTCAGAATAAAATGTCAAAATCATGATTTAACAATTTGTAAACACCTTAAAGGAATGCCTTGTGTCATGAATGAAAATTTCAGTCCATTTTAATTTTATTAAATGTGTAGAATTTGGCTATGTTAATATAATGAAGCTTTTCTGCACCTTTGGGCTTTTTGTATTGCCATCCTATTGACTGACAAGTATGGATGTGAAAAACCCTTTGGATAGTTAATAGTGACAATATTTTCTCTCTCCCTCAAGAATATTAAATATTATTCTACTATCAAATAATTTCTGATCTTTTTGACACACTGTTTCTTCAGAAGGTCTTCAAGTTGCTGCACAAATGATCTAGTGCTCAGGTCATGGTAATAAAGTGGGTCAAATAGTGATGATGCTTTAATAAGAAAAAACATTGAGCAATTGTGCACATTGTAAGTTATATTGTATTTTTTGGGGAAGGTGCACATTATTCATAGTGTTTTCTTTGGAAAAATAATTATTCCTAGTTAAATAAAGCAAATACGTGTTATTTCCTGCTTTCAACTTAAATTCCTGTGTTTATATTTTATGAAAAGGTAGCAACTAAAAAAACAAAGCTGTAAACAACTTGATACCTGTAGAGGCATTTATAGCCTTTGTACTTACTGGTTGCCAAAAAGAAAAAGATAATAAATCTACTATTTCCTTGTTTGTCAGGGTTCAAGGGAAAAGAGCTTCACTAGCATATTTGTCAAGCAGATGTGAGATGAGGCAGAAAACTGCTATAACAACTGAAATCTAGAAATCTCGAATATGAAGTTGTGGCACAAACTGAGATGGCTTTTGTGTGAAGGTTTGAACAGCGACTTTTGACATAGAAAATTACAACAGCAACAAGAAGTGAGGGAAAATTATGAAAGTAATAATGTGAAAAACAATGATACAATCTTTGCAATTTAGATTGATCTTTGAGATGTGCCATATTGCATAGTTTAATTTTGAAAGGTCATTTTAGCAGAGTTAATTGCCTCTGTTAAATTGGATAGTCAACAAGGTTTGTTCAAGTGCTTGGTGCACTTTAGGTTTCAGAATTACAACACAAAATTTGTTTCCTCTTAGAACTGACCTGATAGATGGAAGCCACAAATGTTTCCATAAATGTTTTCTGTCTGCTCTTATGCAGATATGCGATGTAGATAACACCAGACAGAATGAAAATCTAAGAGATGACCAGATAATCTAAATAATGGAAAATCTAAAGAATGTCAAGATATATGAGTTAGAAATACCTAACTTTATAGCAGTTTGTGAGGAAAGAAAGACAAACAAAAATTTCAGCTGTGGATTCACAAAGTATTATGTTAAATATACATAGTATTATAATAGCATTTCTTAAAAATTTATCTATTTTTAGTTAAACTGTTGGAACTTATATTACTATGGATGCAGCACCATGACCCTTGCCTGGAAGGCACATGCTCAGATCTGTCGTTGGTTAGCAATAAAGCAATTTACATATTTGCCTCTACTAGGGTCAATGACAACGCCTCATGTACATTATATATGTATGCCTGTATGCATTAAAAATTCTGAGTGATGACAATATGGGAATTTCCAAAATTAGTTCCTAGGAGAATGAGGGCTGAATAGAGCCCATTTTTCATTATGTGTGAGAATGAAGATTTGGTATAATATAAAAATGAAATTAATGTTTTAGTGTATGGTTTCATCCTCTTTACTAATAAATTTTTAACTGTAGATGCTAACAAGTGACAGATGTGGTTGACTCATCTCTTCTTCCTTCCACTCTCTAATGAGCAATTAAATAGCCTGAAGCAGAACAATCAAGAGGTCTGGCAAATCCACACACTAGGTAATCGGTTTTTGAAAAATTGAGAGATAATGGTACCTAGCTCTGTTAGTCAAGAATTCCCTAAGCATCTTTCTCAGAAATATTCTGAAAAAAGGGACACCCAATAAACAGCATGATTCTCAGTAGCAGTATCATCAACCCAGTCCATAATTTGTCAACAGTTTTTCAAATACTGTTTCAAATAAAGGTATGAAGAAGGCACATGGTCATATATGCCATGCTGTTTGCAATTTTACAATTTTATTGAGAAATTCTAATAATCCGAGCTAGCTTTCTTTCTCAGTTTCTGGCCCCCCCCACTATTAATGAGTTCTTTGGGTGGCAATACTCCTTAGAATTTTCTTTCTTTCTTTTTTCTCTCTCCTTTCATTTTTCCTTCTTCTTCTTCTTCCTTCCTTTCCCTCCTTTTCACTGTAAACATTCATTAAGTGCTTAACCTGTGTCATGCCCTGTGCTGGGGTACAGAAGAGGAAGATCAATAAAGACAAATTTGTGACCCATAGTGACTGCTGACTCTGAAGACAGAATACATATATAGTTATAACAGAGTATGGCTTGTTCAAAAAATAGAGATATGCCATGGGTAATTGAAAAAATATAGGAAGTGCAGTGTAGAAGTAGGGCTAGAAGATTATTCTAGTCAAAAAAAGATGGGAAGATCAAAAGAAGATGCCTTAGAAATAGTGCCTATGAGGGAAATAACAGCCCAGTATTTCTGTAAAGTGCAAGGCAAGACTGTGGTGAAGGATGAGGTAGGAAAGCATGATAAGAGCCGTACAATTCACGCTAATGAAATTGGATTTTTAAAGATAGGTTTTAGAAACTCACTGAAGGTTGTCAAGTAAGGTAGAAATGTGATCATCTTTGCCTTGCATGGCGGCATTCTGGTAGAATTGTGGAGATGGGAAGAGCAACAAAAGAATGGAGGCCGGGCTGTGGTTAAGAAGCTGAAACAGTAGTGCAGTCTCTGACATATTCTGACACAGTGCCATAGTACTAGGGAAGGAGAATGTGATGGTTTTGATGCATATTTTGGAGGATGAATTAAAAATACTTAGTGCAGAAACATTCCATGTTCATGGTTAGGAAGAATTAATATTGTGAAAATAGCTATACCGCCCAAAGTAATTTACAGAATCAACGCTATCCCCATCAAGCTACCACTGACTTTCTTCACAGAACTGGAAAAAACCACCATGAACTTCATATGGAACCAAAAAAGAGCCCGCATAACCAAGTCAATTCTAAGCAAAAAGAACACAGTGGGGGGCATCACATTACCAGATTTCAAACTATACTACAAGAGAATGAATCCAAGCTGGAAAATACTCTTCAGGACATCATCCAGGAAAACTTCCCCCACCTAGCAAGACAGGCCAACACTCAAATGCAGGAAATACAGAGAATACCACTAAAATATTCTGCAAGAAGAGCAACCCCAAGGCACATAATCGTCAGATTCAACAAGGTTGAAATAAAGGAGAAAATACTAAGGGCAGCCAGAGAGAAAGGTCGAGTTACCCACAAAGGGAAGCCCATCAGACTCACAGCAAATCTCTCGGCAGAAACACTACAGGCCAGAAGAGAGTGGGGGCCAATATTCAACATTCTTAAAGAAAAGAACTTTCAACCCAGAATTTCATATCCAGCCAAACTGAGCTTCAGAAGTGAAGGAAAAGTAAAATCCTTTGCAAACAAGCAAGTACTCAGAGATTTTGTCACCACCAGGCCTGCTTTACAAGAGCTCCTAAAAGAGGCATTACACATAGAAAGGAACAACCAATACCAGCCATTCCAAAATCACACTAAATTGTAAAAAGCATCAACATAATGAAGAATCTACAACAACTAACAGGCAAAACAGCCACTTAGCATCAAAATGGTGGTATCAAATTCACACATAACAATATTAACCCTAAATGTAAATGGACTAAATGCACCAATCAAAAGACACAGACTGGCAAATTGGATAAAAAGTCAAAACCCAGCAGTGTGCTGTATCCAGGAAACCCATCTCACATGCAAGGATACACAAAATAAAGGGATGGAGGAAGATTTACCAAGCAAATGGAGAGCAAAAAAGAAGCAGGAGTTGCAATTCTCATCTCTGATAAAATAGACTTTAAAGCAACAAAGATCAAAAGAGACAAAGAAGGCCATTACATAATGGTAAAAGGATCGATACAACAAGAAGAGCTAACGATCCCAAATATATATGGACCCAATACAGGAGCACCCAGATACTAAGGCAAGTTCTTAATGACTTACAAATAGACTTAGACTCCCACACAATAATAGTGGGAGACTTTAACACTCCACTGTCAATATTAGACAGATCAACCAGACAGAAAATCAACAAGGATATCCGGAACTTGAACTCACCTGGAGCAAGCAAACATGATAGACATTTACAGAACTCTCCACCCCAAATCCACAGAATATACATTCTTCTCAGCACCACATCACACCTACTCAAAAATTGACCACATAATTGGAAGTAAAGCACTGCTCAACAAATGCAAAACAACTGAAATCATAACAAACAATCTCTCAGACCATAGTGCAATCAAGTTAGAACTCAGAATACAGAAACCAACCCAGAACCGCACAGCTTCATGGAAACTGAACAACTGGCTCTTGAATGTTGACTGGGTAAACAATGAAATGAAGGCAGAAATAAAGAAGTTATTTGAAACCAATGAGAACGAAGACACAACATGCCAGAACCTCTGGGACACATTTAAAGCAGTCTCTAGAGGAAAGTATATAGCAATAAGTGCCCATATGAGGAGAATGGAGAGATCCAAAATTGACACCCTATCGTCAAAATTGAAAGAGCTAGAGGAGCAAGATCAAAAAAACTCAAAACCCAGCAGAAGAGAAGAAATAACTAAGATCAGAGCTGAACTGAAGGAGATTGAGACACAAAAAACCCTCCAAAAAAAATCAATAAATCCAAGAGCTGGTTTTTTGAAAAGATCAACAAAATAGACAGACCACTAGCCAGATTGATTAAAAAGAAAAGAGAGAACAACCAAATAGATGCAATAAAAAACGATAAAGGGGAAATCACCACAGATTCCACAGAAATTCAAACCATCATCAGAGAATATTACAAACAACTCTATGCACATAAACTAGTAAAACTGGAAGAAATGGATAAATTCCTGGACTTCTGCATCCTCCCAAGCCTAAACCAGGAGGAAGCTGAAACTATGAATAGACCAATTACAAGGTCAGAAGTTGAGGCAGAAATTAAGAGCCTACCACACAAAAAAAGCCCAGGTCCAGATGGGTTCACAGCCGAATTCTACCAGACACACAAAGAGGAGCTGGTACCATTCCTTCTAAAACTATTTCAAACAATCCAAAAAGAGGGAATCCTTCCCAAATCATTTTATGAGACCAACATCATTCTGATACCAAAACCCGGCAGAGACCCAACAAGAAAAGAAAACTTCAGGCCAATATCCATGATGAACATAGATGCAAAAATCTTCAATAAAATATTGGCAAGCCGAATGCAACAGCAAATCAAAAAACTTATTCACCATGATCAAGTAGGATTCATCCCGGGGATGCAAGGCTGGTTCAACATACGCAAGTCTATCAACGTAATTCACCACATAAACAGAACCAAAAACAAAAACCACATGATTATCTCAATTGACACAGAGAAGGCATTTGACAAAATTCAACAGCCCTTTATGCTAAAAACCCTCAATAAACTCGGTATTGATGGAACGTATCTCAAAATAATAAAAGCTATTTATGACAAACCCATAGCCAATATCATACTGAATGGGCAAAAACTGGAAGCATTCCCTTTGAAATCTGGCACTAGACAAGGATGCCCTCTTTCACCACTCCTATTCAATATAGTTCTGGAAGTTCTAGCCAGAGCAATCAGGCAAGAAAAAGAAATAAAGGGTATTCAAATAGGAAAGGTGGAAGCCAAATTGTCTCTATTTGCAGACGACATGATAGTATACCTAGAAGACCCCATCGCCTCAGCCCGAAAACTCCTGAAACTGATAAGCAACTTCAGCAAAGTCTCAGGATATAAAATCAATGTGCAAAAATCACAAGCATTCGTCTACACCAATAACAGACTTAAAGAAAGCCAAATCAAGAACGAACTGCCATTCACAATTGCTACAAAAAGAATAAAATACCTTGGAATACAACTCACAAGGAACGTAAGGGACCTCTTCAAGGAGAACTACAAACCACTGCTCAACGAAATCAGAGAGGACACAAACAGATGGAGAAACATTCCATGTTCATGGTTAGGAAGAACTAACATCGTGAAAATGGCTATACTGCCCAAAGTAATTTACAGAATCAACGCTATCCGCATCAAGCTACCATTGACTTTCTTCACAGAACTGGAAAAAACCACCATGAACTTCATATGGAACCAAAAGAAAGCCCGCATAGCCAAGTCAATTCTAAGCAAAAAGAACACAGCAGGGGGCATCACACTACCGGATTTCAAACTATACTACAAGGCTACAGTAATCAAAACAGCATGGTACTGGTACCAAAACAGAGATATAGACCAATGGAACAAAACAGAGGCACCGGAGGCAACACAGCATATCTACAACTATACAATCTTTGATAAACCTGACAAAAACAAGCAATGGGGAAAGGCTTCCCTGTTTAACAAATGGTGTTGGGAAAACTGGCTAGCTATGCGCAGAAAGCAGAAACTGGACCCCTTCCTGACACCTTACACTAAAATTAACTCCAGATAGATTAAAGACTTAAACCTGGCACCATAAAAACCCTAGAAGAAAATCTAGGCAAAACCATTCAGGACATAGGAGTAGGCAAGGACTTCATGAACAAAACACCAAAAGCATTGGCAACAAAAGCCAAAATAGACAAATGGGACCTAATGAAACTCCACAGCTTCTGCACGGCAAAAGAAACAGTCACTAGAGTGAATCGGCAACCAACAGAATGGGAAAAAATTTTTTCAGTTTACCCACCTGACAAAGGGCTGATATCCAGACTTTACAAAGAACTCAAACAGATTTACAGGAAAAAAACAAACAAGCCCATTCAAAAATGGGCAAAGGATGTGAACCGACACTTTACGAAAGAAGACATATATGAGGCCAACAATCATTTGAAAAAATGCTCATCATCACTGGTCATTAGAGAGATGCAAATCAAAACCACATTGAGATTCCGTCTCACACCAGTTAGAATGGCGATCATTAAAAAATCTGGAGACAACAGATGCTGGAGAGGATGTGGAGAAAAAGGAACACTTTTACACTGTTGGTGGGAGTGTAAATTAGTTCAACCATTGTGGAAGACAGTGTGGCGATTCCTCAAGGACCTAGAAATAGAAATTCCATTTGACCCAGCAATCTCATTACTGGGTATATATCCAAAGGACTATAAATCGTTCTACTATACGGACACATGCACACGAATGTTCATTGCAGCACTGTTTACAATAGCAAAGACCTGGAACCAACCCAAATGCCCATTGATGATAAACTGGATTGGGAAAATGTGGCACATATACACCATGGAATATTACGCAGCAGTCAGAAATGATGAGTTTGTGTCCTTTGTAGGGACATGGATGAATCTGGATAACATCATCCTCAGCAACCTGACACAAGAACAGAAAATGAAATACTGCATATTCGCACTCATAGGAGGGTGATGAAAAATGAGAACACATGGACACAGAAAGGGGAGTACTAAACACTGGGGTGTATTGGGGGAAAAAGGGGAGGGCCAGCGGGGAGTGCGGGAGCTGGGGAGGGATAGCCTGGGGAAAAATGACAAATGTGGGTGAAGGGGAGAAAGGAAGCAAAACACACTGCCATGTGTGTACCTATGCAACTATCTTGCATGTTCTGCACATGTACCCCCAAACCTAAAATGCAATAAAAAATAAAAAAAAATACTTAGTGCTAGAGTAAGGCAGTCTAAAGATAATTCAAACTGAGATGTGTACCTGCGAAGTTCAAGCTACGTTTTGGATAAACCAGGGGAATAGTCTAGCAGGCAATAGTTTGATGAGTCCATATTTCATGGGAGACATACGTGAAGAAAATATACATTTGGGAACAGAGGACATTTATGTTTCACTTGAAACTATGTTCCCAGGGACTGGAAGATTGTGATGATGAGATAGAGTCTAGGAATCGCTCTAACATCAATATTTAAAGGGCAGATAGAGGTAGAGTTACACAAAGGAAGCAGAGGGTAGGCAAAAGAGGCCAGAAAAAGGATACAGGCACTATTTATTTATTTATTTATTGGCAGCGTCTTGCTCTGTTGCCAAGGCTGGAGTGCAGTGGTGTGAACTCAGCTCACTGTAACCTCTGACTGACTCCTGTGTTCAAGTGATGCTCTTGCTTTAACCTCGAAAGCAGCTGGATTACAGATATGCAACACCATGCCCAGCTAATTTTTTTTTTTTTTTGTATTTTTAGTAAGAGACAGGGGTTTCATTATGTTGACCAGGCTGGTCTTGAACTCCTGACCTCAAGTGATCCACCTACTTGGGCCTCCCAAAGTGCTGCAATTACTACAGGTGTGAGCCACCGCACCCAGCATCCTTTTATAAAAACAAGACAATTGGGCATCAAGGAAGGGAGTGGAGAGTTTCAAAGACTGTGCTTAGTGTGGTCAAGCACTTCTGAAAGTTGTTAGCTGTTTTGCAAGGCTTGACTGGTTTAAGCAATTTGCCTTCCATTCAGTTAAAACAATACCAAGAAGTTCTGGATGAATACATACAAAAAAAAAAAAAAAAAAAAAAAAAAAAAAAGAAAGCCAGGCCACAGCAAACCCAAAAGTACCTTTTATTTTCAAATAAAGTATGGGCCTCAAACTGCAATGTAGAACTGTAATTGAGGTATTTGGTTGACCCATGGAAAGGCCTTAAACATGCTTTTACTTAGAATAAGCTTGTTATGTGGAACATCCAATCTAATTGTTCTGTGTTTTATTCAGATGATGCAGAAATGTATTTCCAAGGAAAGTCAAACCAAGTAAAGGGGGAAAAACTTCGAGTTCTTCTTAAGGTCTAGGACTTCCTCAGGCTCATTCCAACTCCTCCAGATGACAGCATTTTTTAAAGCTGGAGGCAATTATAAGTAATATTAAGATTTTTTGAGTGAAAGAGAGAGAGAATTCAAACTAAATCTAATGTCTGAGAAAAAGAGATCGGAATCCACCATGACTTGTCATGACATAAACTCTGTGACCCAAATAAATACCCTGGCCCTAAGCCAGAAGTATCCCCTAAAGATCAATATTCCGGTAAGAAAATCTTAGATATATACCCATTTGAGTTTGTCATTAGAAAGACATTGATTTGTTTTAGGGATAGCATTTTTTTTTTTTTTATAGAGGGGTGGTGGTGAAAGCCAGATTGCAATAGTTGGGAAGGGGATGGAGGCTGAGAAAGTGAAGACAGTGTTGGCTACATTTTTCAGAAGTTTGGACAAGAAACGGAGGAAAGAAATTCAAGATAGAACAATTAGGACCAAAGGTGGAGGAAGTTTTCAAAATTGTACTTTAGAAAGGAAGATAATTTGATTGTGTTATACATTGAAGAGTTGAAACCAGGATAAAGGGAGACACGAAATTTTAGAAAGCTTAATGACTCATTTAAAAAGACCCTCCAAATCAAGGAAGGATTCAAAGATGCTGAAACAGCTGGTAACACAAGCCTTCTAAGATGTTATGTGTCACTTTTGCATACACCCCAGCCATAAAGAAGTTTCTGCTGCCCATACAATTAAAAGAAAATATTTACTGACAGGATAAAGATATCTCATGACAAAGTCTCCTGGATATAATACTCCTAGTTATACATTGCAGAACAATGCTTATGTGTGTATAGCTAATTGCTAGAAGTCTTTAATGAAAATTAGGCTTACAGTAGCTTAACACATAGAAATTAAAAATAAGTTAGTCTTGTAACTTTGCCTTTTAGTTTTTGTTTTTTTACTTAAAATAATGATTTTAAGAGGTAATGGATGCCTGTCCACATGCATTTCTCTTTGGCCTAGAACAATTAATTGGCTGTAAGTCTTTTGACTCTGAAGGCTCTCTGCAATAGGGAGTCCCATCAAGGGACAGGGTGGTCATGTGGCAGGCAGCCATGTCACTCTGGCAACTCTATGGGACAAAATAAAAATTTGCTGGCATTTGATGTTGCCTCTGGCAAATCTTGGCCAGAAGGGGGAGAATGTAAGCCAAAAATAAAATTCTAAATTCTAATTATTTCTGCTCCCCCCACCAACGATCCAAATGGACTTCCTTAACCTGAGAGATGATTTCAGGCCATGACTGGAAGTGGGGGTCAGACATGCCTCATAACACCTGTCTGGCATCAACTTTTTTTTTTTGAGATGGAATCTCACTCTGGTGCCCAGGCTGGAGTGCAATAGTGTGATCTTAGCTCACTGCAACCTCTCCCAGGTTCAAGCCATTCCCCTGCTTTAGCCTCCCGCATAGCTGGGACTACAGGCGCGCCAGCACGCTTGGCTAATGTTTTGTATTTTAGTAGAGACGGGGTTTCATCACCATGTTGGCCAGTGTGGTCTCGATCTCCTGACCTTGTGATCTGCCTGCTCAGCCTCCCAAAGTGCTGGGATTACAGGTGTGAGCCACTGTGCCTGGCCGAAACAAGAAACATTTGACTTGTTCTCTCTGAAGTCTTTTCCCTCAAGGCTTCCCTTGCAGACAAGAACTTGGACCTCAACAATTCTTTATTGTAACCAAGACTTTTCTTTCTGTTGGTTTCAGGTCTTTAAACTCTGCCAATTGTCAACTGGAAATGTAAAAATCTACCTATAAGCTGGAAGCATCTCTCTACCATCCAGCTTTGAGTTGTCCCACCTTTCTGGATCAAACCAATGTACTTCTTAAATGTAATTGATTGAAGTCTCATGTCTTCCTAAAATGTATAAAACCAAGCTGCACCTGGACCACCTTGGGCACATGTTCTCCTGAGGACTGAGTCACGGGCCATGGTCACTCATATTTGGCTCAGAATAAATCTCTTCAATAATAAAAAAAAGCTATCAAGAAGGTAGTAGTAGATGGGATTAAGGATTCAGAGGTCATTTAAATGTAAGTGCTTATTCACTAATATTCTGATTTTCTATTTTCTGGCAAAACAGTAGGATACACTTTTTCATCCTTAGGATGACAGAAGAATTTGGCATAGAATGTGCTGTATTCAACAAAATGTTAGTGAAAGTGATATATATCCCTACCAGTATATGATTTGCCATATTCTCAGTCTTTCTGTCGGAATGCCTCACCATGGTTCAGATGATGAAGTCACCATTAGCCAGAGTGAGTGAGCAAGAATGGTGTGAAGCAAGCTCAAGGCTAACCTCCTAAGGTCTACAAACTGAATCTAATGTCTGAGAAAGTGAGGCAAGATCCACTATGACTCATCATGCAATAAATGCCCTGCCCTTGCCCTTCACTACAATTTTAAGAAGTTTGAAAAATACATGAAAGAAAGAAGTGGAATGATAGATGGACTGTGACTAGTGGTGAAGGACTATATTGTGCGTCATGTAGCAGGAGCAAGAAATAGACCTTTGTTGTTTGAGACTTCTAAAATTGTAAGGTTGCTTGTTTTACTATAGAAGCGTCTGCCTTGACTGACACATTAGATAAACCATTCATGCTTAAGTACTACTGACTTCTCAGGTCTTCTCCACATCAAGCCAGGCAATAATTGCAGCTCTATTGCAACTTTAAAACAGAATATACATAAAAATCAAAATCTCTTATTTTTCTTTCCTCCTCCTCCTCCTCTTCCTTCTTCTTCTTCCTTCTCCTCCCCTTTCCTCCTCCTCTTCTTCTTCTCTTCTTCTTCTTCTTCTTCTTCTTCTTCTTCTTCTTCTTCTTCTTCTTCTTCTTCTTCTTCTTCTTCTCCTCCTCCTCCTCCTCCTCCTCCTCCTCCTCCTCCTCCTCCTCCTCCTCTTCTTCTTCTTCTTCTTCTTCTTCTTCTTCTTCTTCTTCTTCTTCTTCTTCTTCTTCTTCTTTCTTCCTGCTCCTTCTTCCTCTTTTTCTTCTCCTTCTCCTTTTCTTCTTTTGAGATGGAGTGTCACTCTGTTGCCCAGGCTGGAATGCACTGATGCGATCTCAGCTCACTGCAACCTCTGTCTCCCAGGTTCAAGCAATTCTCCTGCCCCAGCCTCCTGAGTAGCTGGATTTACAGGCATGTGCCACCATGCCTGGCTAATTTTTGTGTTTTTAGTAGAGTTGGAGTTTCACCATGTTGGTCAGGCTGGTCTTGAACTCCTGATCGTGTGATCCACTTGCGTCTGCAGATTTTGAGGGAATATAACCATTTAAACCACGGCAATGTACCTTTTATTTCTGTTTCTTGTCTTATTTAACCAGCTAGGACCTTCAGTACAATATCAAATAGGAGAGTTAAGAAAGGACATCTATTAGCTTAGGGAGAAATTGATGAGTTTCTTACCTTTAAGTATAATGTTAACTAGGTTTGTTGTAGACATTCTTTCTCAAATTAAGGGAGTTTCCTTCTATTCTTAATTTGGTGAGAGTTCCAGCCATGATTTGATACTGGATTTTGTCAAATGTTTTTGTGTGCTGATTTATATGGTCATATGATTTCCTTTAGTTTGTTAATGTGGTGCATTACATTGTAGATTTTAAAATTTGGAATCAGCCTTTCATACTTGGAATAAATCCCACTTGGTCTTGGCATATAATTATTTTTATACAACATTGGATTTAATTTTTATACAATGTTGAATTTAACTTGCAACAATTTTGTTGAAGATATTTGCATGTTCATGACAGATATTTTTCTGAATGTTTCTTTAGTTGTAATGTTTTCATCTAGTTTTGGTGTTAGTATAGTACTGAACTTAGAGAATGAATTAGGAATCCTTCTTTTGCCTCTGTTTTCAGGTAGTGATTTAGGAGAACTGTATCATAAATATTGGGTTGGATTTACTGGTGAGAGCATCCGGGCCTGGTTCTTTCTTTTTCATAAAGTCATTATTTATTGTATTAACCTACTTGGGCTGCTGTAAAAAGTACAATAGGTTGAATGGTTTGACCACCAGTTCCGGAGCCTGGAATTCTCAAGAGAGGGTGCCAGTATGGTTGGGTGCCTGACGAAGGCTCCCTTCTAACTTGCAGATAATTTTCTTTTCACTTCACTGTGCCCTCATATGGCAGAGAAAGAGAGAGAGAGAGAGAGAGAGAGAGAGAGAGAGAGAGAGAGAGAGAGAGAGAGAGAGAGAGAGAAAACAAGTTTCCTCATGTTTCTTCTTAGAAAGCACAAGTACCATTATGAGGGCCCCACCCTCAGGATCTCATCTAATCCTAGTTTCCTCTCCAAATTAAATCTCAAATGTCATCACATTGTGGTTAGGGGTCAACACATAATTGGGGGTCATGGTGAGGGGTAAGTCACAAACAATCATTCTATAGCAATTATTGATCTTAATGGATTTAGGACTAATGCTATTTATTTCTCAAGTGAGTTTTAGTAAAGTGTATCTTTAAAGCAATTGTTCATTTCATTTAAATAATCAGTTTTTGGGCCAGGAATTGTTCATGATATTTCTTTTCTAACATCCATGGGGTCAGTAGTGATGCTCTTTAATTCATTTTAAACACTAATTGTTGTCTTCTTCCTTTTTTTTTTATAGTTACTGTGGCAAAAAGTTCATAAACTTTATAGATGTTTTCAAAGAATTAGCTTAAAAACTATTTTTGGATACAGGGTCTCACCATGTCACTCTGGCTGGAGTGCAGTGGTGTGATCATGGCTTACTGTATCCTTGACCTTAGGCTCAAGCAATCCTCCCACCGGAGTCTCCTGAGTTTCTGGAACACTGGTGCACACCACTATGCCTGGCTAGTTTTAAAAAATTTATTTTTATTTTGCAGAGATGGAGCTTCATTACATTGTTTACTCCAGTCTCGAGCTCCTGGGCTCCAGTGATCCTGCCATCTCAGCCTCCCACAGTGCTGCTATTACAGAAGTGAGCCACCATGCCAGGCCAGAATTAGCTTTTGTTTTCATTAATTTTTACTACCATTTCCTATTTGCAAGTTCATCATTCTGCTTGAATTTTTATTATTTCTTTTCTCCTGTTTGTTTTAAGCTTAGATACTCTTTCTTCTTTAGTTTACTTATATGGAAATTCAGGTGAGTGGGTTTAGATCTTTTTTCTTTTCTAATATATATATTTAATGCTATAAATTGTCTTCTAACTACTGCTTTTGTTCTATCCCTCAAGTTCTGATAAATTGTATTATAATTTTCCTCTAATTAAAATAATTTATCTTGCATTTTCATTGACCCATGTGTTATTTAAAAGTGTGTTGTAAGTAATCCCATTAAAAAAGGGAAAAATACATTAACAGACACTCCTCAAAAGAAAACATACAAGAGGCCGGTAAATATTAAAAAATTGTTCAACATTATTAATCTTCAATGAAATTCAAGTCAAAATCACAGTGAGGTAACATTACACACCAATCAGAATGGCTATTACTAAAAAGTCAAAAAACATTTGCCAGCAAGGAGGCAGACAAAAGGAAACACTTATGCACAATTGGTGGGAATCTAAATTAGTTCAGCCACTGTGGAAAACAGTCCGGAAATTTCTCAAAGAACTGAAAATAGAGCTACCATTCAACCCAGCAATTCCATTACTGGGTATATATCCAGGAGAAATAAATCATTCTACTCAGAAGACACGTGCATGTTCATGGCAGCACTATTCACAATAGGAAAGACATGGAATCAACCTCGGTAGCCGTCAGTGGTGGACTGGATAAAGAAAAGGTGGAATATACGATGCAGTCATGAAAAAGAATAAAATCATGTCCTTTGCAGAAATGCAGATACAGCTTGAGACCATTATCCTAAGTGAATTAATGCAGAAACAGAAAACCAAATACCACATGTTCTCACGTATAAGTGGTAGCTAAATATTGGGTACTCAGGAACACAAAGATGGGAAAAATAGACACCAGAAACTACCATGGGGGTGAAAAGGCAGAAATGGTTTAGAAACCACCTACTGGGTACTATGCTTACTACTCGAGTATGGGATCATTTGTACCCCAAACCTCGGCATCATATAGTATACTCATGCAGTAAACCTGCACATGTACTCCCTGAATCTATCATGGAAGTGGAAATCATAAAAAATAAATAAATAAAAGTGTGTTGATGTGGTCTTACTTCTGAGAGCTCTGTTCTGTTCCACTTGTCTGCCTGTTTTGGTACCAGTACCTGTTTTGGTTATGGTAGCCCTGTAGTACAGTTTAAAGTTCAGTAGCATGGTGACTTTAGCTTTTTTTTTTGCTTAGAATTGTCTTGGCTATACAGGCTCTTCTGTGGTTCCATATCAATTTTAAGATAGCTTTTTACTAATTCCATGAAGAATGTCAACAGCAATTTAATTGAATTTATAAATTACTTGGAGCAGTACGGCCATTTTGAGCATGGAATGTTTTTCATTTGTTTGTGTCCTCTCTTATTTCCTTGAGCAGTGGTTTGTAGCTCTCCTTAGAGAGGTCCTTCACATCCCTTGTTAGCTGTATTCCTGGGTATTTTATTTGTAGCAATTGTGAATCGGTGTTCATTCATGATTTGAGTCTCTGATTGTCTATTATTTGTATAAAGGAATGTTTGTGATTTTTGCACATTGATTTTGTATCTTAAAACTTTGCTGAGGTTGCTTGTCAGCTTAAGGAACACTTGGGCTAAGACAATGGGGTTTTCTAGAAATAAGATTATATTTTCTGTGAGCAGAGACAATTTGATTTCCTGTCTTCCAATTCGAATACACTATTTCTTTCTCTTGCCTGATTGCCCTGGCCAGAACTTCCAATACTATGTTGAATAGGAGTGGTGAGAGAGGGCATCCTTACCTTGTGCCAGTTTTCAAAGGGAATGGGCTTCCAACTTTTGCCCATTAATATTGGCTGTGGGTTTATCATGTCTCTTATTATTTTGAGATATGTTCAAGCAATACCTAGTTTATTCAGAGTTTTTAACATGAAGGAATGTTGAATTTCACTGAAGGCCTTTTCTGCATCTACTGAGATAATCATGCGGCCTTTGTCATTAGTTCTGTTTATGTGATGAATTACATTTATTGATTTAAGTATGTTGAACCAGCCTTGTATCCCACAGATGAAGCTGACTTAATTATGGTAGATAAGCATTTTGATGTGCTGCTGTATTTGGCTTACCAATACTTTATTGAGGATTTTCACATTGATGTTCATCAGGGATATTAACCTTTGACAAACCTTATACAAGCAGGCAATGAAGAAAGGATTCCCTATTGAATAAATGATGCTGGGAAAACTGGCTAGCCATGTGGAGAAAACTGAAATGGAACCCCTTCCTTATGCCTTATACAAAAAATTAACTCAAGATTGATAAAAGACTTAAATGTAAAACTCAAACCAGAAAAATCCTAAAAGAAAATCTAGGCAATACCATTCCGAACGGAGACATGGGCAAAGGCTTCATGACAAAAATGCCAAAAGCAATTGCAAGGAAAGCTAAAGTTGACAAATAAGATCTAGTTAAACTATAGAGTTTCTGCACAGCAAGAGAAACGATAATCAGAGCGAACAGGCCACCTACAGAATGGGAGAAAATTTTGCAGTCAACACATCTGACAAAGTTCTAATAACCAGAATCTACAAGGAACCGAAACAAATTTACAAGAAAAAAGCAAACAACCCCATCAATAAGTGGGCAAAGGACATGACACTTCTCAACAGAAGACACTGCAGCCAAAAAACATATATTAAAAAAAAGCTCATCATCACTGATCATCAGAGAAATGCAAATCAAAACCACAATGAGAAACCATGTCACTTCAGTCAGAATGGCAATTATTAAAAAGTCAAGAAACAACAGAAATAACAGATGCTGGTGAGGCTGTGGAGAAATAAGAATGATTTTACACTGTTGATGGGATTGTAAATTAGTTCAACCATTGTGGAAGAAAGTGTGGCAATTCCTCAAGGATCTAGAACCAGAAGTACCATTTAACCCAGCAATCCCATTACTCAATATATACTCAAAGGAAAATAAGCCATTCTATTACAAAGGTACATACACATATATATTAACTGTAGCACTATTCACACAATAGCAAAAACATGGAATAAACCCAAATGCCCATCAATGAAAGACTGAAAAAAGAGAATGTGATACATATACACCATGGAATACTATACAGGCATAAAAAGGAATGAGATCATGTCCTTTGCAGGGACATGGATGAAGTTGGAAGCCATCACTCTCAGCAAAATATCACAGGAACAGAAAATCAAACACCACAAGTTCTCACTCCTAAGTGGGAGCTGAACAATGAGAATACATGGACACAGGGAGGCAAACAACACATATTGGGGTCTGTTAGGGGAATTGGGGGAGTAAGAGCATCAGGATAAATAGCTAATGCATGCAGGGCTTAATACCTAGGTGAAGCAAACCACCATGGCACATGTTTACCTATATAAAGAACCTGCAAATCCTACACACGTATCCCAGAACATAAAAAAAGGGGTATTGTTTAATTTCCAAATATTTGATGATTTTCCAGATATTTTTCTTTCTGTTATTCATTTCTAGTTTTAATACCATTGTTGCCTGAGCTAATACTTAGTGTGCTTTCTATACTTTTAAATTTGGTAAGCTGTGTTTTATGGCCCAGAAAGTGATCTAGCCTGTTGAACATTTTGTGTGGTCCAAAGTAGAAAGTATATTCTAGTGTTGTTGAATGGCATATTCCACAAATGCCAATTAGATAAAATTGATTGATATTGCTGTTTAGGGCAACTAAATCTTTACTGATTTTCTGCCTGCTTCATCTATCAATTGCTGAAAGAGAGATGCTTAAGTCTCCAACTGTAACAGAAAGTTTGTCTATTTTGCCTTAAAATTCTATCAGTTTTTGCCTTGCATATTTTGATGCTCTATTGTTAGGACGGTTATGACATCTTGAATGATAAATCTCTTTATCATTTAGTCATTTCTCTGTCTATCCAAGGCATTTTTTCTTATTCTGAATTCTGTGTTATCTCAAATTAATCAAGTTACTTCAGCTTTCTTTTGATTAGTGTTAGCATGGTATATCTTTTTCCATCCCTTTACATTTATTCTATCAGAGTCTACATGTAAAGAAAATTTCTTATATGCGACATATGGTTCAGTTCTGTTTGTTAATCCACTCTGACAATGTGTGTTTTTTAATTTATATATATGAATTATTTGTTTTTAAAGTGATTATTAATATACTTGGATTAATATCCACCATGTTTGTACTGTTTTTTATTTGTTGCCAAAAGCTGTCTTTTCTGCCTTCTTTCATTTTAATTTTTTATATGATTCCATTTTCTTTTCTCTCTTAGCATATTATTTTACTTTTACAAATATTGTTAGTGGTTGCCCTAGTGTTTACAGTATAAAATTTTAACTAATCTATGTTCACCTTCAAATAAAAGTATTTCATTTCACATGTAGTCCTGATTTGTCCCTTGCATCTCTTGTGAGATTGCTGCCATTCTTCTAGTTATCCAGAAGATAGTAATAAATGGTTACTATTATTATTTAGTAACAATAAATAAGCAATAAGTATCCTTTAATGAATTAAGAATCTGAAAAATAACGGATTTAATTTTTCTTTATTTGTTTGCTCTCCCTTGCTCTTCCTTTTTAAATGTAGACTAAAACATCTGGCTTACATAGTTTTCCTTCCAACTAAAGACAATCTTTACACAGTTTTACATGATAGATATGCTGGCAATGAATTTCCTCAGTTTTTGTTGCTCTGATAAAGTATTTTTCTTTCACTTATGTAGGATCATGTCTTTTGATATAGAATTCCAGGTTTTTTTCTTTTAACACTTTAAATATTTTGCTTTTTGTTACTTTAAGTATTTTAAATATTGCTTGCATAGTATCTGGTGAGAAGTCCTTTGTAATTATTATCCTGGTTCCTGCATAGGTAAGGCATTTCATTTCACTCTGGTTACTTTCAAGATTTTCTCTTTGTGTTTGGTTTTCTGCAGCTTGAGTATGATATGCTACAGATAGTTTTAGTGTTTGAAGGGAGGAGAGGGAGGTTATTTTGTGGGATACCTTTGAGCTTCCTTGATCTGTGGTTTACTGTCTATAATTAATTTTGGAAATTTCTTGGCCATTATTACTTCAGATATTTATTTTGTATCATTTTCTCTTTCTTTGTATTCTGGCATTCTGTAATACCACATCTTTTGAAATCGTCCCATAGCTATTGTCTATTCAGTTTCTTTTTCTTGTCTTCTCTTTGCATTTTAGTTCAGGAAGTTCTATTTATGTTTCTTTAAGGTCACTGATCATTTCCTTGGGTTGAGTCTACTGACGAGCCCATCAGATAATCTTCACCGCTCTTTTTCTGTTTTAGATTTCTAGCATAGTCATCAATTCACCAAAATTACCATCTAAGTCAGGGGTGGATAAACTTTCGGCTTCCCTTGGCCACATTGGGAGAAGAAGAATTGTATTGGGCCACACACAAAATACACTAACAATAGCTGATAAGTAAAAAATAATTTCAAAAATCTTAAGACAGTTTACAAATTTGTGTTGGCTTGTATTCAAAGCTGTCCTGGGCTGCATAGAGCCCTGGGCCATGGGTTGGAAACCTGGATCTAGGTGTTGCTGCTAGTTAGTGGTCCCCATGGCTTTTGCTCCAGACGATATTGGCTTTGGGCTCCAGTTTGCCCTGGGACCTATGTTCTCACAGGGGTTTTTAAAAAGGCACTGATTTTCATTTTATATAGCCCAATCTAAAAATCTCTGCCCTAGAAGTATGCACTAAAATATACTGGCCAAAAAAAAAAAGTTTTAATCAGAACTTTAGGATCTCTGTACCAGGAATTTCAGATTTAAAATATCAGGAGTTGTGTGATTTTGGGGCTGAGGGGTGCATGTACATCTTTCTTTTTAAAAATTGATTTAAAATGAAAATTTATCATGTCTTTCATTTATAAGTATAAGCAACAAAGCACAATAGTATTGGCAGTAGCTGTGACATTATTACCAATGGAACTCACATATTTTCATATCACATTTATAGTTTTTTCAAATAAATTACAATATCATTTATGCTGAACACTTCAAAAAGTATACTAGTTAGTAGACTTACCACTTGATCTTATTATTTAAAGCATTAGTAAAGTGGCACACCACAAATTTGCTTAAACATTTATTTCGCTGACTATATTTAGGTATATTTGTTTCCTTTTCAATTTGGTGTATTTTTATTTTATATTACAAAATCATTCTGAAGAAGTATGGGAGGCAGAATAATGGCCTCCACAGATGTTCACACCCAGCTTTTAGGTACTTGTGAATTTCTTTCTTTTATTTTTATTGCATTTTAGGTTTTGGGGTACATGGGAAGAACATGTAAGATAGTTGCTTAGGTATACACGTGGCTGTGTGATTTGCTGCCTTCCTCCCCTTCACCCATATCTGGCATTTCTCCCCATGCTACCTCTCCCCAACTCCCCCCACCACCCGTTGTCCCTCCCCTATTCACCCCAACAGACCCAAGCGTGTAGTGCTCCCTCCCTATGTCCATGTGTTCTTATTGTTCATCACCCGCCTATGAGTGAGAACATGCGGTATTTGAATTTCTGCTCTTGTGTCAGTTTGCTGAGAATGATGTTCTCCAGGTTCATCCATGTCCCTACAAAGGACACGAACTCACCATTTTTGATGGCTGCATAATATTCCATGGTGTATATGTGCCACATTTTCCCTGTCCAGTCTATCATCAATGGGCATTTGGGTTGGTTCCAGGTCTTTGCTATTTTAAACAGTGCTGCAATGAACATTCGTGTGCATGTGTCCTTATAGTAGAATGATTTATAATCCTTTGGATATATACCCAGTAATGGGATTGCTGGGTCAAATGGAATTTCTATTTCTAGGTCCTTGAGAAATCGCCACACTGTCTTCCACAATGGTTGAACTAATTTACACTCCCACCAGCAGTGTAAAAGTGTTCCTATTTCTCCACATCCTCTTCAGCATCTGCTGTCTCCAGATTTTTTAATAATCGCCATTCTAACTGGCGTGAGACGGTATCTCAATGTGGTTTTGATTTGCATCTCTCTAATGACCAGTGATGATGAGCCTTTTTTCATATGTTTGTTGGCCTCATATATGTCTTCTTTTGTAAAGTGTCTGTTCATATCCTTTGCCCATTTTTGAATGGGCTTGTTTATTTTTTTCTTGTAAATCTGTTTGAGTTCTTTGTAAATTCTGGATATCAGCCCTTTGTCACATGGGTAAACTGCAAAAATTTTTTCCCATTCTGTTGGTTGCCGATTCACACTAATGACTGTTTCTTTTGCCGTGCAGTAGCTGTGGAGTTTGATTAGGTCCCATTTGTCTATTTTGGCTTTTGTTGCCAATGCTTTTGGTGTTTTGGTCATGAAGTCCTTGCCTACTCCTATGTCCTGAATGGTTTTGCCTAGATTTTCTTCTAGGGTTTTCATGGTGTTAGGTCTTATGTTTAAGTCTTTAACCCATCTAGAGTTAATTTTAGTGTAAGGTGTCAGGAAGTGGTCTAGTTTCTGCTTTCTGCACATAGCTAGCCAGTTTTCCCAACACCATTTATTAAACAGGAAATCCTTTTTCCATTGCTTGGTTTTGTCAGGTTTATCCAAGATTGTATGGTTGCAGATATGTTGTGTTGCCTCCAATGCTTCTGTTCTGTTCCATTGGTCTATATCTCTGTTTTGGTACCAGTACCATGCTGTTTTGATTATTGTAGCTTTGTAGTATAAAGTGTGGTAGTGTGATGCCTCAAGCGTTGTTCTTTTTGCTTAGAATTGACTTGGCTATGTGGGCTCTCTTTTAGTTCCATATAAAGTTTAAGGTGTTTTTTTTCCAGTTCTGTGAAGAAGGTCATTGGTAGCTTGATGGGGATAGTGTTGAGTCTGTAAATTACTTTGGACAGTATGGCCATTTTCACAATATTGTTTCTTTGTAACCATGAACATGGAATGTTTCTCCATCTGTTTGTGTCCTCTCTTATTTCATTGAGCAGTGGTTTGTAATTCTCTTGAAGAGGTCCTTTACATTCCTTGTTAGTTGTATTCCTAGGTATTTCATTCTCTTTGTAGCATTTGTGAATGGCAGTTCATTCTTGATTTGGCTCTCTTTAAGTCTGTTATTGGTGTATAGGAATGCTTATGTTTTTTGCAAATTGATTTTGTATCCTGAGACTTTGCTGAAGTTGCTTATCAGTTTCAGGATTTTGGGGCTGAGACGATGGGGTCTTCTAGGTATACTATCATGTCGTCTGCAAATAGAGACAATTTGGCTTCCTTCTTTCCTATTTGAATAACCTTTATTTCTTTTTCTTGCCTGATTGCTCTGACTAGAACTTCCAGTACTATATTGAATAGGAGTGGTGAGAGAGGGCATCCTTGTCTAGTGCCAGATTTCAAAGGGAATGCTTCCAGTCTTTGTCCATTCAGTATGATATTGGCTGTTCTTTTGTCATAAATAGCTTTTATTATTTTGAGATATGCTCCATCAATACCGAGTTTATTGAGGGTTTTTAGCATAAAGGGCTGTTAAATTTTGTCAAAAGTCTTCTCTGCGTCAATTGTGATAATCATGTGGTTTTTGATTTTGGTTCTGCTATGTGGTGAATCACATTTATAGACTTGCGTATATTGAACCAGCCTTGCATCCCCGGGATGAATCCTACTTGATCATGGTGGATAAGCTTTTTGATGTGCTGTTGCAATCAGCTTGCCAATATTTTATTGAAGATTTTCCCATCTATGTTCATCATGGATATTGGCCTGAAGTTTTCTTTTCTTGTTGAGTCTCTGCCGGGTTTTGGTATCAAGATGATGTTGGTCTCATTAAAAGATTTGGGAAGGATGCCTTCTTTTTGGATTTTTTGGAATAGTTTCAAAGAAATGGTAACAGTTTCTCTTTGCGTGTCTGGTAGAATTCGGCTGTGAACCCGTCTGGACCTGGGCTTTTTTTGTGTGTGGTGGGCTCTTAATTGCTGCCTCAACTTCAGACCTTGTTATTGGTCTATTCATAGTTTCGACTTCTTCCTGGTTTAGGCTTGGGAGGATGCAAGTGTCCAGGAATTTATCCATTTCTTCCAAGTTTACTAGTTTATGTGCATAGAGTTGTTTGTAATATTCTCTGATGATGGTTTGAATTTCTGTGGAATCTGTGGTGATTTCCACTTTATCAGTTTTTATTGCATCTATTTGGTTATTCTCTCTTTTCTTTTTTATTAATCTGGCTAGTGGTCTGTCTGTTTTGTTGACCTTTTTAAAAAACCAGCTTCTGGATTTATTGATTTTTTTGAAGGGTTTTTCGTGTCTCTATCTCCTTCAGTTCTGCTCCACTCTTAATTATTTCTTGTCTTCTGCTAGGTTTTGAGTTTTTTTATCTTGCTCCTCTAACTCTTTCAATTTTGACAATAGGGTGTCAATTTTGGATGTCTTCACTCTTCTCATGTGGGCACTTATTGCTATATATTTTCCTCTAGAGACTGCTTTAAATGTGTCCCAGAGATTCTGGTATGTTGTTTCTTTGTTGTCATTGGTTTTGAAGAACTTCTTTATTTCTGCCTTCATTTCATTGTTTACCCAGTCAACATTCAAGAGCCAGTTGTTCAGTTTCCATGAAGCTCTGCAGTTCTGAGTTAGTTTCTGAATTCTGAGTTCTAACTTGATTGCACTATGGTCTGAGAGACTGTAATGATTTCCATTCTTTCGCATTTGCTGAGTAGTGATTTACTTCCCATTATGTGGTCAATTTTAGAGTAGGTGTGATGTGGTGCTGAGAAGATTGTATATTCTGTGGATTTGGGTTGGAGAGTTCTGTTAATGTCTATCAGGTTTGCTTGTTCCAGGTCTGAGTTCAAGTTCCAGATATCCTTGTTAATTTTCTGACTGGTCAATCTGTCTAATATTGACAGTGGAGTGTTAAAGTCTCCCACTATTATTGTGTGAGAGTCTAAGTCTCTTTGTAAGTCATTAAGAACTTGCCTTATATATCTGGGTACTCTTGTATTGGGTCCATATATATTTAGGATCGTTAGCTCTTCTTGTTGTATCGATCCTTTTACCATTATGTAATGTCCTCCTTTGTCTCTTTTGATCTTTGTTGCTTTAAAGTCTATTTTATCAGAGACAAGAATTGCAATTCCTGTTTTTTTTTTTGCTCTCCATTTGCTTGGTAAATCTTCCTCCACCCCTTTATTTTGAGCCTTTGTGTATCCTTGTGTGTGAGATGGGTTTCCTGGATACAGCACACTGATAGGTTTTGTCTTTTTATCCAATTTGCCAGTCTGTGTCTTTTGATTGGTGAATTTAGCCCATTTACATTTAGGGTTAATATTGTTATGTGTGAATTTGATACTGCCATTTTGATGCTAGCTGTCTGTTTTGCCTGTTAGTTGATGCGAATTCTTCATTTTGTTGATGCTCTTTACCATTTGGTATGTTTTTATAATGGCTGGTACTGGTTGTTCCTTTCTACGTGTAGTGCCTCTTTCAGGAGCTCTTATAAAGCAGGCCTGGTGGTGACAAAACCTCTGAGTACTTGCTTGTTTGCAAAGGATTTTATTTTTCCTTCACTTCTGAAGCTCAGTTTGGCTGGATATGAAATTCTGGGTTGAAAGTTCTTTTCTTTAAGGATGTTGAATATTGGCCTCCATTCTCTTCTGACTTGTAGGGTTTCTGCCGAGAGATCTGCTGTGAGTCTGATGGGCTTCCCTTTGTGGGTGACCAGACATTTCTCTCTGGCTGCCCTTAGCATTTTCTCCTTCATTTCAACCCTGGTGAATCTGACGATTATGTGCCTTGGGGTTGCTCTTCTTGCAGAATATCTTTGTGGTGTTCTCTGTATTTTCTGGACTTGAATATTGGGCTGCCTTGCTAAGTTGGGGAAGTTTTTTTGGATACTATCCTGAAGAGTATTTTCCAGCTTGGATTCATTCTCTTTGTCACATTCAGGTGCACCTATCAAACGTAGATTAGGTCTCTTCACATAGTCCCATTTTTCTTGGAGACTTTGCTCATTCCTTTTTGCGCTTTATTCTCTAATCTTGCCTTCTTGTTTTATTTCATTGAGTTGATCTTTGACCTCTGATATCCTTTCTTCTGCTTGGTCAATTCAGCTGTTGAAACTTGTGCATGCTTCACAAAGTTATCATGTTGTGTTTTTCAGCTCCATCAATTCACTTATATTCCTCTCTAAGTTGTCCATTCTTGTTATCATTTCCTCAAATCTTTTTTCAAGGTTCTTAGTTTCGTTGCATTGAGTTAGAACATGTTCTTTTAACTCAAGGAAGTTTCTCATTACCCACCTTCTAAAGTCTGATTCTGTCATTTCATCACACTCATTCTTCATTCAGCTTTAATCTTTTGCTGGTGAGGAGTTGTGATCCCTTGTAGGAGGCGAAGTGTTTTGGTTTCTGGTGTTTTCCTCCTTTTTGTGCCGGTTTCTTCCCATCTTTGTGGGTTTATCCACCTGTCATCTGTGTAGTTGCTGATTTTCAGATTGGGTCTCTGAGTGGATGTCCAGGTTGTTGATGAGGAAGTTATTTCTGTTTCTTAGTTTTTCTTCTAACAGTCTGGCCCCTGCTTTAGGACTGCTGAGGTCCACTTCACGCCCAGCTTGCCTGGGGAACACCTGCAGCAGCTGCAGAAAAGTAAGGGTTGGTACCATTTCTTCTTCTGGTATCTTTGTCCTAGAATGATGCCCACCAAATGTCAGTCTGATCAGTCCTTTGTGAGGTGACTCTTTGGATATACGTGGGTCAGGGAGCTGCTTGAGGAGACAGTCTGTACTTTACAAGAGCTCAAGTGTTGAGCTTTGAGCTCCATTGTTCATTCAGAGCTGCTAGGCAGGTACGTTTAAGTCTGCTGCAGCAGAACTCATAAAACCTCCCTTTTTTTCCCCAGGTTCTCTGTCCCAGGGAGTTAGGGCTTTATTTATGAGTATCCATTGCACTGCCCTTCCCAGCAAGGAGGCAGCCTTGTCACTGCCTGCCAGGAGAGGCTTTGCTGAGCTCCTCTGGGGTTTGCCCTGCCGCTGTGAGCTCCGCCTTCCTGCTCTGTGTATTTCCCTGCAGTCCTGTTTATATGGGTGTGGTTAGAACTGCTGTGGCAATGGTGACCTGCCTCTGTAATGGCTGACTCTCTCTGTTATGGCAGATTGCCTTGGCAATGACGGGTTGTCTGGGCAACGGCAGGCTGCATCAGCAATGGCAGACTACCTCCGTAGGGGTGGAGTGTATCGGTAATGGTGGACACCCCTGCCCCACCAAGCTGCACCATCCTGGGTTCAGCTGTGCTTGCCGTGAAACTCTCAACCTGGAGCGTTTCAATTGCAGTTATTTTGTTTGTTTGTTTTTGTGGGGGTGGGACCTGCTGAACCTGATCACCTGGTTCCTTGCCTCAGAGCCCTTTTTAAAAATAAATTGAAATGTTGACTCTCTCCCAGGTGTTCCAGTCACCTGTGAAAGGGCGCCGGGATCTGTGTGATTTCCTGTGCGGCGACCCACTATGCCGGCTGAAACAACATGGCTGCCTGGGAATCTCCTGGCCTAGCTTTCTGTTTCAGTCCCATTTAATTAGATGAATGTGCTAATCTGCCTTCCCAGATCTCTAATTGCCAGTTTAACAGGGCAACCAGACCAGTGTATTTTGTAGGGAGAGCCGCTGCGCTGCAGCACCGGTCGAAACAGCTGCACCGGCAGAAACAGCTGCACTGGCATCCCATGGGGCTCCTCCACCTGGGAATCTCCTGGTCTGTGGGCAATTAAGATCCGTCTGGAAATGCAGCGTCCACTCACCCGCTGCACTTTCAGTGGGAACTGCAATCCTGAGCTGGTCCTACAGCACCATCTTCTCTTCTCTCCCCTCTTTTTATCCTTGTGAATTTCTTGAAAGAGATTTTGGGTTTGTCGGCCTGTAAATTAGTTCAAGCATTGTGGAAGACAGTGTGGCCATTCCTCAAGGATCTAGAACCAGAAATACCATTTGACTCAGCAATCCCATTACTGGGTATGTACCCAAAGAATTAGAAATCATGCTACTATAAAGACACATGCTCACGTATGTTTATTGCAGCCCTGTGCACAATAGCAAAGGCTTGGAACCAACCAAATGCCCATCAGTGATAGACTGGATAAAGAAAATGTGGCACATATACATCATGGAATACTATGCAGCCAAAAAATGATGAGTTCATGTCCTTTGCAGGGACATTGATAACGCTGGAAACCATCATTCTCAGCAAACTAACACAGGAACAGAAAACCAAACACCACAAGTTCTCACTCAGAAGTGGGATTTGAACTATGAGAACACATGGACACAGGGAGGGGAACATCACACACCAGGCCTGCCAGGGGGGGTGGGGGTTTAGGGGAGGGATAGCATTAGGGGAAATACCTAATGTAGATGACAGACTGATGGATGCAGCAAACCACCATGGCATGGGTAGACCAATGTAACAAACCTGCATGTTCTGCACATGTATCCCAGAACTTAACGTATAACAACAACAATAATAATAAAAACAAAAGAGAGACTTTGGGGATACAACTAAAGGTAAGGACCTTGAAATGAAGAGATTATCCAGATTATCAATATGGACCCTATCTAATCATACAAGTCCTCAAAATAAAAAAGAAAGGCAGAAACGTTGGGTCAAAAATATGAGACAGGAGCAGAACTGGACCTGTTTTTGCTGGAATTGAAGCTGCAGGCAGGTGACCATGAGCCAAATAATGCAGTGGGAAGGACCTTCAACTACAGCCAGGAAGAAAATGGGTATCTCAGTCCTACATATGCAAGGGGTTGAAATCTGCCAGCAATTCAAATGAGTAGAAAACAGATTACCTGGCCTGCCCACATTTTTATTTTGGTCTGGCAAGACCTGCACTGGACTTCTGAGCTACAGAACTGTAAGAACATATTGTTTTAAGTCACTAAGTTTATTCCACTTTGTTACAGCAGCAATAATAAACTGATATACCAAAAATCCCTCTACTGCATCCAAATATCCATGTTCTCCATGACACACAAAGAAACTAAGAACCCAGCTGTAGTTTAATTTGACATCACGGACCCAACATGTTTTGAAAGGTAAATGTTATGGAATGAAATAATTGATGATCGTTAAGACACCTAATATTTTGGCTCTAAAAATAATGGTTCCATCTATGTTAATAAAGGCATAAAACAATTATACTAAACTACTTCATTTTCTCTTCCAATTTGGTTCCTAAATTTTCTAACTCTGTGTCCATGGCTGATTATGAGAATTCAAACTTTTTTTCTGAATATTATGCCGCATATATATACTCAGGCACTTAAGAGCAGCTTTTGAGGAACTGATTGCCATAACCAATTAATTGAATGTAAACTTATGTCATTGAAGAAGGCATACGGGTGGAAAGATTGTATCAGCAAAGTCTAATGAGGAAAATGATGTATTAGAAATACAGAAGAGTGATGGCTTGTTCTGAGTATGCCTCTCAGGTTGGAATAAATTACCTTTTGTTATAATCTCAATATCCTTCCATAGGAGTAACTGAAAATATATGTTGGTGCCAAAGTAACATCACTGTGTATTCTTTATGAAAATATTTTTAAAAGTAATAATCAGAAGACCATGAAACTCTTTAAACACCTGTTAGAATTAGGGAGTTGTAGAAATCTAAATTTTAAGGCTGTTGTAATATTGCAGTGCTCCTACCAGGTAGTAGAAAGTCCATAGGCAATTATATGAAGAGACAATTCTTGGAAAAAATATTCTTGATTTTTTTCTTGGTGTACACTTTCTAATTAGTTTTACTTTAGCACCTTTCTTTTTTATGGTTTGCCAAAATGTACTATCTTTTATTCACAGCTTTCGGTTGCAGGATTATTCAACCTAGCTCATAAAAGAAAACAATATTGCATTTCTAACCTTTTGCTCCTAGATTTGGCAAGTCTAGTCAAGAAAAGCTGGAATACCATTAAAACAACAGCTTGTCATCTTTCAATCAGTCCTTAGCTGAAGTTAAAATCCCACTTATCCTACATAATCCAGGTAAAGACCTTCTTCCTTAAGGCTCTTTACTGCTTCAGGTATCTGTGGTTTGCTTCTTTCCATAAAAACATCTCTAAACGTTTGGCACCCATAAACATTAACCTGAGTTTTCAGCATTCAGTTCACTCATTCATCCAACACGATTTGATTGTCTGCTGGTTGCTGGTCATGGTGCTAAGCTCTGCAGGTACAAAGATGACCACATTCTCAGTATAAGAGGGAAATAAATGTGAAAAGCAGTAGTTATAGTACAGTCTGATAAGCACTGTAATAATACTTGGAAGATTTTCACACATTGACAATTATAAAATTACAAAGATTTGTTCTCTCTTTAGCTGTTAAGTCCCTAAAATGCTTTATGCTTTGTCTCCCTGTATTACCATACTGATCTGTTCATAATGCCTGTTCTTAATTAAGTCTTCTAGATAAAATGTTGTTCTCTGACTGTGCTCCTGTCTTATTTTTTCCCCCATCCTTTCAGTTTCTTACTGTGAACAGTGAGAAGGCATTTCGTCTCAGTTAGCCCAGTCCTACTACTTCGAGTTAGTAGAGGGTAGTGGTTAAAAATTCAGGCTCACGGTAGAGGTTACCTGCATTTGAATCTAGGTCCAGCCACTGGAGAGCCTTTTAATATAGGCAAGTTATGCAAACCCACAGTGCCCAAATTTCCTCATCTGCAGAATGATGGGAATAGCAGCTATTCCATGGTGTTCTTGTTAGGATGAAATGAGATACTGTGTGTAAAGTGCTTGGCATATAATATGCACTGTGCAAATAGTAGCATTATTACTTGACAGCAGAACAGAGGCCAGCCATTTCTTCAGTTTATAATTTAGGGCCAAATAGCAATGCTAGTAATAACACATTTATTGCTTTTATTTTTGACTGCACCTGACTGCTGGGGAGCCTCTGTAGCATAGAGTGAGTAGCCCCTAAACAAGAACCAAAATGGAGGGTATGAATGAGGCTCAGATCATCACCCCCTGGAGAATAGAGACACTGTCTGAGTCGCCAGGAAATCTGGCCCCTGCTCATCCCGGAATCCCCGAGTGTTGACTTTTTAAGAGAACATATGACAGATGATGCCATCTGAGAAGATAAGCAGCAGATCTTCTAAGTGGTAGAACTGAGATTTGAACCTTTGGCTTTCTGACTTTAAAACATGTTTTCCCTCTACAAATAAAGTATGTTTCCAATGGAACAAGAATCTAATGAGTGAGTATGTAGGAAAGGAACTTGTACAAGAGATGCTGTGATAAAGTGGTCTTGGCAAGAATTGGGAATAGACATGGAGTGTGGGATGTCATCTGTTGTCTACGGCAATAATGATGGAGAACAGGGACTATATTTCTTTCTTTTTTTTTTGAGACGGAGTTTCGCTCTTGTTACCCAGGCTGGAGTGCAATGGCCTGATCTCGGCTCACCACAACCTCTGCCTCCTGGGTTCAGGCAATTCTCCTGCCTCAGCCTCCTGAGTAGCTGGGACTACAGGCACGCGCCACCATGCCCAGCTGATCTTTTGTATCTTTAGTAGAGATGGGGTTTCACCATTTTGACCAGGATGGTCTCAATCTCTTGACCTTGTGATCCACCTGCCTCGGCCTCCCAAAGTGCTGGGATTACAGGCTTGAGTCACCGCGCTCGGCCGGGACTATATTTCTTAGTAGTGCTGCCATATGCTTAGATGCACCCTGAACTTTGTTGGTGTAAAGTAGTCTGTAAGATGATTGACTGTTGGAAAAGCCACAATCAGTATTTGCCTTTAAAGTATTCCGTGCTGATATTTGATATTTACTCTAGGGGAGTACCATATTGATTTGCTTTTTCCTCTCAATGTCGTGACACTATATTGCCTTAAATTCTAACACATGATTGGTGTTTTAAAGTATCATGTCATTTAATATTCATATTAATGAAATTCTGATGTTAAGAATCACACACAGGGGTGTCAGGATGAGATGGAATTTGTGCAATGCACTTCCTACAATGCTCTCGGCCAAAGGGCTTTCGCCATTGGCAGGACCTTGTTACAACAGCCTCTCCTTCCTGCATTCCCACAGCCTTGACCCTGAGGGCTGCCATGGAGCCAGGCTCCCATATTGCGTGGGTTTGGGGAAGAAGGCAGACAGTCAGAGTTCTCAGCAGGAATATAAATTGTATGAGGAGTCATAAAAACCAGGTAAGGAATGTGTTGTTCAGTAGTTAAAGACATGCTGGGGCCTTAGTATAATTATTTTAAACCCTTGGAAGGATTTGGAAAATGAATTGAGAGCTAGTTTGTTATTTTTGCCCTCGTAGGTCTTTGTATGTTTTTTTAACATGCACAACGGCTTTAGAAATCCTCTCACTAGTTATGTTTCCTCTTTTCTACTTGGGAAACATTCTAAGGCTCACAGTGATACTGCGGCACCCCAGCACATCTCTCTACCTCTTATCCCCTGTCCCTCCCAATCTAAAAAGAAAGAAAAGGAAAACCACCGACTGACTGCACTTGAAGCTTTGTCAAGGCTCTTCGGCACAATTCAGTGCCTGCAAATGTTACAGGAGGGTGTGCAGACAGATGCAAAAGGGTGTTTGTCAAATCAGGAGAACATTGTTCAACCGAGACTCATTTCTGGCTCTCTGTTGTGTAGTTGCCTTGAGAATAATTATGTGCAAGGGCTGCTTGGATCGTATGGTGACCTGGCTAGGGGAAGAAGATTCTGGGAATAAACAGCAGCTAAGCAGCAAGAAAGCTTGCTGTCTGTTTAAATAATGCTCTGTAAATGTCTTCAGGTAGCCCGTATAAACCCTGGGATTTATTTTCTTCGGGGCTGCTAACCACCTCTCTGTACTACCAAACTGTACAGGAACAGCCATTGCATTTTACTTTTTAAAAACCTGCTCCTCACCCCTCCCTAAACACAACGACCACCACGGTTTTTCATGATTATCTCTGGCTCTTTTAAGATTTGCGCATGATTAATTTTCTTTCATTATTTACCAGCCTTGAATGAATCTGTAGTCTTTTGTATTTTATAGATATTCCATAAATTACATCATGCTTCTTCCATAAAGATCTTGTTTTTCAACACTAATGACTGCAGATGTCTAGTTCTTGCAACATGCTAAATCATAATCTCAATTTTGTATTTTCTGATGAAAATCATCTCCTTAAAAAATCAATAAAAGAGAGAAAGAAAACATTTTTATTCGCAGGTGCTTCCAGGTCAATCTTGTACAGTAGAAAGATATAAGTGTTCACATATATTTTCCCAATCCAGAAAAATTTATTACACATTCTCATTCTGAGTGAAAATACAGAATTGCTATCCTTTAGCTTTCAGGAGCCAAGGACGGCAATAGCATTTCTTTTTCTAGGGGAAAACTTCCATTATTCCATAATTTTTAGAGCCTGTTGCTAGAATCAGGTGGAGTATGAATAGAGCTCTGCTTTCTTCTCTCGTGGTCCTTGAATCTTTGCTCTCTTTCTTGGCTTTGGAGAAGTGTACAAGTGCTTTTTCCTTCTTCTCTTCTCAGCCCTTCTCTGAAATTCTTGGATGATCTCTGTCCACTGTTTCCTGGCTTTAGAGCTCAATTTTATACCTCCTGCCCTGACATCTCTCATGAGCCCCAGGTCTATATTTTTACATACCTGGTAGAATTTCCACCTTAGACTTGGGCTGTCTGACACTGACTAAGCTCATATCTTCCTCACTCCGTCTTTTAGCATATTTATGCCAAAGTTGTTTGCTACTTCCTTCAATCAGGCTCCAGAGAGCTTAAGTAAGATTTTTATCATTTATCTTGATTGTGCCTGATTTAAAAAATGATTTAAGTAATAAAATGATCTTATTTTAATTCTAAAGCTTCCTGGGTGGGTTTGAATTCAAAGCTTTCTTTTGTTTATTCAAAATTTACTGTCTAAAAATTTTCAATTGTGTTTAAGCTTTATGAAAAACTGCAAAGTATGAAAAAACTTTAAAATATATACTTTCTATACACTTGAAAGTGTCTTACAAGTCATTTGGTAAAAGACATTACATAGATAAAGAATTCATCGTAGACTGTAGTGAGATGGGTTTCTAGGCCCTGGGTGAAGCTTTGCTTCTACTAAATATATGAGAAACGTATGATTGTTAATGAATTACATATTCCACATCCCTGTGTACATTCATGTTTATTTTTTCATTTATAACATTTTAAATCTTCAGACCTACAGGACGAGCATCTTCTGGGAATTATATGCATTATATTTGCAAAGTCCGTTTCTAAAGTCTGACCTGAGTTTTATATAACGTGAGTATGTTGTTTTCATTTAGAGAACATGTGTCTTTGGGCCTCATCACATGTCGTTTCTTGTGTAGAGTCCCTGCCTCAGACCTGTCACATGGCCAGTCTCAAATCATTAGCCAAATCCAAGTTTTGCAATAAGTAACCATGAAAAATGACATGATAATGGGAATTTAGCAGCAACATAAATTATTTTGGATTTAGCAAATCACATGTTATGAACACATTAAAAAAAGAAATGCCGTTCCACTTTTAGAATGACCTTATTATGTGATAAAAAGGGAACTGAAGAGAATGTGGCACTGCTAACTACTAGAAGTAAGGAAAGTGCACTTAGATATGGACACTATTTTTGGTGAGCTGAAATTCCTGCCAGCAAACTAATAAAATTTGATTCATTTCTCTAAATGATCTTCTTTAAATAGATCTATATAATGCTAAGTACCTACTGGCTTATATAGTTGTAGTTCCTCATAGTTATTTGAAATGAGCCTGTGGTGATGGTTTGAGGCTAATATAATTATTTTCTTCCACTGCAGGCAAAGTATAATTCTTATAGGACTTCTGAAATGCCCTTTTATACTCCTTTCAGGAAGGTAAAATGATTGCTTTATCGAATCCGTGTCTGTAGGAATTGTGTTCCTATGTATGCTATTTGATCTTCTTAGATCAAATAGATCAGACTTGTCACATGTCCAGTCTCAGTTTCTATGGATCAATTTGTCTCAATCTTCATTTCTTTAAAGAGGAAGGCATTATAAAGACTACAGTGGGGATATTTCACTTGGTTTGCACACAAAGGATAACTGTTAAAAGAGGATAGAATCATGGTTCTCTACAAATATGAAATAAATACATGTCAAAAATTTTATTTCACTCACTAATTAGTGAACGGACTGGAAAAGTTATTAAAACTGGTTGCTACAAAGGAGAATGTAAAGGGCCAACTAATACACAAGCTCATCAGAAAGCCTGATTTAAACTTGCTTAATAGATGCAAAACTAGCTTCTTCAACAGTGGGAGAGGGAAGCCAATTGCATTTCCACGGGACAGAGTTTATCTGCATGACTCTAACCAATAATTATTTGCATTGCTCTCAGTTTTCTGCAGGTTAATGTCTACCTCCACAGAATTATAAAATAGCTGAAGACAATGAAAAGTACAAACTTCACAAAATTAGGTAACCTTGGGCGTTTTCTAAACAATGTATTGTTTTCCATTAATGTCACCCTTAATCTTTGGTGTACTTCGTTAGCTTTTCCAGTTTTTCCCTACAGAGTGCCCTCTACTTTTGGCTTTATTTTTTTCAATGGTTTTGGGGCAGGTAACACCTGATTTATGTTTCAGCGTGATTTTTGTTATCTCTGCTTAAGCCTTTTGTTCCCTTTTTTTCAAGTTCAGCGTAGGCAACTCAGTTATAAATGTGTCCTCGAGAAGAGCATATCCCAAAATTGGGAGAGAATCCTGAAGGGCATCTGAACATAACCATAGTTAGCTTACTTGGTGAAGCGGTTGTCTGAATAGAATAAGACTGGCATGGAAGGAGGCGAGTGTTAGACATTATTAAATGCATCTTAAGAAAAATTGATTTTGGGTCTTTTTGCTTACTATATTTATTTGCTATGTACTTTATTAATATTTTCTGAGACAGGGTCTCAGTCACTTAGGCTGGAGTGCAGTGGCACAATCATGGCTCACTGTCACCTCCACCTCCCAGGCTCAAGTGATTCTCCCACTTCAGTTTCTTGAGTAGCTGGGAGTACAAGTGTCTGTCACCATGCCCAGCTAATTTTTTATTTTTGCAGAGATGGGGGTCTCACTATGTTGTCCAGGCTGGACTTGAATGCCTGGGCTCAAGCAATCTTCCCATCTTGACTTCCCAAAGTGCTGGGATTATAGGCGTGAACCACCATAGCCACCAAACTCTGCTATGCATTTTAGAGTAGTTAATACAATTATGACAAATTACAGTGGGAGGTGTATCAATTAATATTGTAAACAGTAATATTAATTTAAGGTTATATGGTGCAAACTTCTAAATGGTTCTATTGTTACTTCACTAGTGAATTAATTTATTTACTCACTAGATAGGAAGCTTTGTAAAGGCAGTAACTCCGTCTATTTTATTCCCGGTTGCCTCCCCAAAGCCTTGCACAGTGTTGGAGGCATAGTATGTTTGTGATATACATTTATCCAGTGAAATTTTAACAGTGATTTATTAACCACCTACTCTTTGTCTGACACTATGATATGTGCTGGGGATTAAAAATAAATATCTAATATTTTTTATGATTCATATTTTAGAAAAGTTTATCATCTTTTATTGTATCTTTTTCCCAAAGAAATTTGTCCTGGATGAGAGAATTTTAGGCGTTATGGCAGACTGACTGGAGAATAGTCTGAGTTTTCCCCAAATCACACTATATAGACAAATTTCTTTTGAATGTGTGGTTAATACTATCTCTAGTGGGATCTCCCAGGCAACATTGTTGGTGTCAACCACATAGGGACATTGGAGATTGCCGAGATATAGAACACTGGCTTCAATAGCGGGTTCTTCAAATTCTCTTAGCAACCCTTCACCGTGTTTCTGAGTCTGATCAGAGATTCTTCCTCTCTTATAGCAGCCTAAGAATAATCACAGCTACCAATTAGTATGTGCCAGAATCTAGGCTAAGCACTTTGTAACGGTTATCTCGTTGAATCCTTATACCTACCTTATGGAGGTGAGAAGGTTATGATTTTCAATAATGCAGCTAGTGAGTGGCAGGGGCAGGACAGGATTGGAGGTCTGCCTGACTTCGGACTGCGTTGCCTCAATATCTAGAACTGATGTGATGAGAATACGGCTGAGTCTGTGTTGAGTGTCTGTGGGTCTGCAGGATTTTTTTCGTACATTTGTGATGCAATAAAGAAAAAATGTGTATTATCGGTTTTTGCTCTGCTTTAGACATCTCTCCATTTAGGCTCCAGTACAACGAAAAATTGCACAGTGACTCTGACAATTGGATCAATACTTCTATTAGCTGCAACATGCAATTTGAAGGTTCAGAAGGTGACTGAATTATGTTTTGTAGAATTATTATCCTCCATTGGTAGAGCATATGCTGCCATAGAGGGACTGAGTTTTTGAAATATGTTTAGACCCCAGAGAGGTCAGACTCTGATGCAATGGCATTTCAGCCCTCTTTTCCGCCCTCAGCCTGCAGAGTTCTGAAATAGGTGCTGTCTGCCCATAAGTCATCCTTCAAACCTTTGTATTTACAGGACAGCTTGCCATTTTTCTTCTCTTCATCTTTCAAAATTTCCAATACCGTTAGCATTTGATTTTTCCTCAGAATTTTCTTCTACTAAAATGTCTACATTTTGACTTCCTTTAGTTTTGTTTCCAATTTTGAACTCAGTGTGCTGCTCTGAAATCACTTCCCTCCTTCTAATTAACCTGACTCTATTATATACACATTCCCTATTCTTAGTTTCATTGTACCATCTACATAAATTACTAATGTTATTTCAGCTTTATCTGAGACCTCCTTTTTAACATGTACTTTTCAGTGTTCTTGGTTTCTTGCCATTATCCCTGATTAGCCTCAAATCTTTTTTTTCTTTCTTTTTGTTTGTTTGTTTCTTTTTTTCTTTTGAGATAAAGTCTCACTCTATCGCCCAGGCTGGAGCACAGTGGCACGATCTCCACTCACTGCAACCTCCGCCTCCCAGGTTCAAGCAATTCTCCTTCCTCAGCCTCCTGAGTAGCTAGCACTACAGGTGTGCGCCACCATGTCCAGCTAAACTTTTTGTGTTTTTAGTAGAGATGAGGTTTCACCATGTTGGCCAGGCTGGTCTTAAATTTCTGACCTTATGATCTGCCTGCCTTGGCCTCCCAAAGTGTTGGGATTACAGGAGTGAGCCACCACGCCCAGCTCTCAATCCTTTTTTCTAATAATGACCTAACAAAAAATAATTTTTTAAATGTTACTTTTACTTAATTGTATTCTTTTCACCAAAAGGCCAATATGCTCAGAACATAGTGCCACTCCAATATTTTTTTTCTGTTGCCAGGCTGGAGTGCAGTGTCACAATCTCAGCTCACTGCAATATCTGCCTCCCAGGTTCAAGCAATTCTCCTGCCTCAGCCTCCCAGATAGCTGGGATTACAGATGTGCAACACTATGCTGGGCTAATTTTGATATTTTTAGTAGAGACAGGGTTTCACCATGTTGGCAGGCTGGTCTTGAACTCGTGACCGCAAATGATTTGCCGGCCTGGGCCTACCAAAGTGCTGGGATTACAGGTGTGAGCCACTGCACTCAGCCCCAAACAAATTCTTTTGATTGTCTCTTTGTAATATCCGACTATTGTGAGCAGAGAGAGAGAGAGAGAGAGAGAGAGAGAGAGAGAGAGAGAGAGAGAGAGAGAAGAATGTGTGGAATGCTAGAATAAATTCTAAAAAGTTTTACATAGTCATTTAGTTTTTAAAAACATGCCAGTTAGAATGGCGATCATTAAAAAATTTGGAGACAACAGATGCTGGAAAGGATGTGGAGAAATAGGAACACGTTTACACTGCTGTTGGGAGCGTAAATTAGTTCAACCATTGTGGAAGACAGTGTGGCAATTCCTCAAGGACCTAGAAATAGAAATTCCATTTGACCCCGCAATCCCATTACTGGGTATATATCCAAAGGACTATAAATCATTCTACTATAAGGACACATGCACACGAATATTCATTGCAGCACTGTTTACAATAGCAAAGACCTGGAATCAACCCAAATGCCCATCGATGATAGATTGGACTGGGAAAATGTGGCACATATACACCATGGAATATTATGCAGCCATCAAAAATGATGAGTTTGTGTCCTTTGTAGAGACATGGATGAACCTGGAGAACATCATTCTCAGCAAACTGACACAACAACAGAAAATGAAATACCACATGTTCTCACTCATAGGCGGGTGATGAACAATGAGAACACATGGACACAGGGAGAGGAGCACTACACACTGGGGTCTATTGGGGGGAATAGGGTGGGGGGAGCTGGGGAGGGATAGCATGGGGAGAAATGCCAGATATAGGTGAAGGGGAGGAAAGCAGCAAATCACACTGCCACGTGTGTACCTATGCAACTATCTTGCATGTTCTGCACATGTACCCCAATACCTAAAATACAGTTAAAAAAAACCCAGACTCTACCCAACTTCGTTGGTCTAGGTTCTAAAAGGTACCATTGGGGTAAAAAATAACTACATCGCCTATTACAGCAAAATAACTGTGTTTTAAGAGTGTAATTTTCAGTTTGTGCTTGATCTGCGACTATTTCAATGAAATAGTTTATGTATGCTCCTTTTGTTTTAATGGTTTATTGTGGAAAATTTCAAAAACATACAAAATAGGATAGTATTAATTCCCATTTAGCTGTCATTTAGTTTTAACTATTTTGAACTCCTGATCAATCTCATTCTATCTACTTTCTCCTTCCTTCTGAAGTGTTTGGAAACAAATTCCAGACGTCATGTAATTCTATGTAAGTATTTCAGTATGTATCTCTAAAAGAAAAGCAGTACTTTGGGAAAAAGTCTTAACTACAGCTAAACATTTTCTTAAAGATCACAAGGTAATTGCCAACATTCTATTTTCCTTGTCTCATTTGTTTTGCAGTTTCTTTGCTTCAATCAAAATCAACTTCATGAATTGGATTGTTTGCTGCATTTTGTGGCTTTTTAATATGTGAATTCTCACTCATCTCTTTATTGCCATCAATTTATTTGTTGAAGAAGTCAAATGATTTGTTTTACAGTGTTTCCAGCAGTGTAGATTTTGCTGATTGTATTCCTGCAGTGTGTTAAATGTATTGCTTTACCATTTGCATTTTCTCTAAACTGGTGATCTGGTTCAGATTGCCTTGACTAGATTCAGGCTTGAGTTCTTGGGACGATGACTTCATAGGCAGTATCGCGTACTTTTGTCAGGAGGTAGCACAATGCCTGGTTGTCTGTCTTTTCATGAGGTTAATGACTATTGGTTTTCACATTCTAGATTCATGGAGCGACCTAATAAAGATGACTGAGTGAATGGCTAAACAAATAAATATGCCTGAATCTGTACTCATGTCTTACCTGATGTAAGCATAGAAATTAAGATTATTCAAAGATCATAATAAATTTTATCTCCTCCAAATACATAGCATTTTATTCAATGAAGTTTTCAAGGACCTAGATAATTTAGAATTGTTACCTTGTCCAATAAGACCTTGGAATATTTGCGTTTGGAGTTACTGTGGAAGGTATCTGCACATACTTTAGAAAGTTGAGGAGCAAGCTGGCATTCTCTAGATAAGATTAAAGGACACAGCTAGATACATGCTTTTTAGGTGAGGAATGGAAGTGATCTGGGCACAGACAAGGTAAATGATAACAATAGTTATCATTTGTGAGAATGAGTGGGGACATAGGAAAGTTGGTCATTTTACCCTTTACCTGTCTATTGTTTGAACTTTCTCCATGATTACTAGATAGGAACATGCTCATTTAGATTTTCTTCCCTGAATTTATATAGTTAAAAACCTAGTAAATACTAAAATGAAAGAATGAGTAATTAAATAAAATTAAGAAGCCGTTTAAGACACCTGTGTGGATGGAGATGCTTCCCATTGTTAAGGCACTTACCTGGTTGGAGAAAAAAAAAAAACAAAACTAGGACGTAGCACTTACATTTGTCAGCAGACTTACTGCACGTTTACTAGGCACTGGGGGTTTACAAGAGAAGATACCATATTTCTAAGATTTCCACAGGGGTTTCATCAACTCTACCATGTAGGAGAAGTGACCTCATCATCAGGCCTCTGCTCATGCCCCCGAGTCCATCACCTACAGGCTCTCAAAGCCCTGAGATCTCAGCTGGCTTCCTGGAAGCCTCTGTGCCAGCTGCCTTGCACGCTAACCTAACCTGAGGGTATCCTGCCCCAGGCTGCTTATCTCCCACGGCAATTCCTCTCTGCACTTCCCTCTGCCTTGGACAACTCCAGACTCCCTGGAACCTCCAAACACTACTTTTTACCCCTTATTTTAATGAAACTCGCTCCCCCAATGGTATGGCTCTCTCTCTTGGTCTCCTTAAGGGACAGGTCGATTTTACTTTTTCGGCCATATTCCCCTTCAGAAGCTTGAGGCTCCTTCACACTATAAACTTATACATAATAATTGGTCTTCTCTTTTAGATAAAAGATAAACTTATAATGGCTCTGTTAATTAGGGTTTTTAATAAGCTACACCAATATTTGTGTGCACCCTTTCCCTGAAAGATATATTTTATTTACAGAAAAAATGGAATATGTATTTTCAATAATTTTGTAAGAATTTTCCAGTCCCAATTCGTTCTGGTTGGAGGTTTAATGTGTGATCTGACCGGTGAGCCCACTTCACATAAAGTAGGGAGCTATGACTCCATTCATGGCACACAAGAACTTATGTCCAGGAAAAGAAAGGGGCAAGGGCCAGCACAGCTCTTAAAGCCCGTGGAACCCATCCTCAGTGCCACTCTCATGGCACATTGGGTTAGAAAAAATGTCTAGATCTGCTCAGACAGCTGAAAAGAAAAAGGAGAAAAAAAAAAAAAACCAGGCAGAGTGCTAAAATCGACGTGCTCAATGTGAGAAAACAATAAAAGGCACATCCCTTGTGAATGTATTTAGTTTCCAATAACAGAAAATGCACCTTAAAGACTGACATAAGTAGGCGTTTATTCTTCTCACAGAACAAAACATCCAGAGGTGAGGTTTTCCTGGTGTTAGTTCAGTTGCTCCAGTTATCATCAGAGATCAGACTGCTTTCTCCTCTTCTGTTCTGCTGTCTTACTTTATTGAATATATACACGTATGTTTGCTGCGTCTTTATCACAAGATGTGCCAGATATTTTGTCCACTTCGACAGAAGAAACAGGAAGCATGTCCAATCATTCTCAACTTCTCTTTTCAGGAAGACAAAAGTCACAACTTTCTCAAGCAAACATTGGTTTACGCCTCATTGGCTCAAGATGCATTCTCTGGGGACCTCAGTGTAAGAGAAGCTGGGAAGCCAGGGAGCAGTCATTGTCTCATGTGTTATTGGATGTGTGGCAACATTAGGCAGTGGGCTGTTAGCACAGAACAAGCTGTGAAGTGAGGGTGGCAGGTGGTAGGCGATGGTGAAGAACAGCAGCATCACTCTGATTGATCCCTAGGCCTCTTGGAATCCTAGAGTATCTGTCCTCACTACTTGTTTTAAAAAATCTCAAATGAAGCTCAGGCTGGAGTATGAAGTCACTGATATTTACACGTGCCTAAGATTATTTGACAATGAGGATTTTGGAGATATGTGAAAAGCAAATTCTAGGTTCAAATAAACTCTCTTGTGTTGAGCTGGGAGGTGATGATGTAGTGAGTTAGAGTTTATTTTTTTCTCTTTTTGGCACTGCCCATCCCAAATGCCAGTCTCTTCTTTCCGTGGGAGTATGGTAGGAAAAGTAACTCACTCATATCTTATCAGTTGAAACTCTAAACTTTGTGACTTAATTTTTCTATATTTGTCTGTGATTCTGAAGAAAAACCTGTGATTTTGGAATCCTTTATGCAAACATAAAAGAGGCGAATTTAGCTACAGTTGTGTTTTAGAGATCAAGGGTAAAAATGATTTTGTGGAAAAGATGACTCATAAACATAATCTAGAAAACGTAATTGATACCATAAAGCACTTAAGTAAAACATAAATTTATCTTTTAGAGATTCTAATTGAAAGACAAATGGGTACTAGCGAGTCCAGGAAAAGATCAAGGAGCTTGTATAAAAGATTAGGTGGTTGTAATCTTGATTATTTCCAAGAGGCATTTCCACTGAGTGGGCTAAAAAATTCTATTATGAGTTCCATCCTCTGTATCAGAAAATTTTAAAAGAAACCTGCCAAGATGAGGGGAAATGGCCTTTATTTGCCAGGATCTAATTAATGAATTAGGGGTTTTGAAAAGCAGCGAGACATACATTCAGGACTCTAAGAGATAGAAATCAGCTAAAAGATCTGTTTTCCATACAAATTCTCCCATAAATTTGGAGCTAATATGATACAGTCTTCCAAAATCTAGATGACTGACAGCTAGAATGTTCAATCACAGCTGTTTTTATTTGAGACATTGAAATGTGTGAGAGTTTTTTTTGAAATATTTTAAGTAGTAAGCATACATATATTTTCTTGACATAAAAAAGATATAAAAACTTTTCAGAACATTGTGTAAGTTCATTGCTATTCCTTGATTTGAGTCAAATAAGTTATGTCTTGGGATAAAACAGGGCCTTGGGTACTTCCTCAGAAACCCCTTTTCAAGGCCAACTGGGTATTTCTGGGTTGGGAGCTAGGCTTGCTTGTCCTTACCGCACATTTCTCTGCACACCCATATGCTTCCACTCAAGTGAAAAACCCGTGCCTTTGAGAGGCTTGTGACTCTGGCATACTCTGTACATCTCTGCATTGCTGTCATCCTTGAACACTCAGATGCCATTTGTTAAAGTCTTCAGCAATAAACTCACAGATATCAGGTTCACTTCCCGTCATCGGGCCGGTTCCAACTCTCCTGCCGTTCAGTCCTAGAATATCCATGACTTTGACCTACCTCTGCCTCATGTCTGTCAGCATTCAGTCTACGTTCAGTCCACATGCGCTTGACCACACTTTTAGACTTTTGGGCTCCCCTCACTCCGAAATCCTCTCCTCTTGGCACCCGTGGCACTTTCTAGTTTTCCCCCTGTTCTCTGGATGGGTCTTTTTAGTCTTTTTTTTTTGAGACCGAGTTTCGCTCTTGTTACCCAGGCTGGAGTGCAATGGCGCGATCTCGGCTCACCGCAACCTCCGCCTCCTGGGTTCAGGCAATTCTCCTGCCTCAGCCTCCTGAGTAGCTGGGATTACAGGCACGCGCCACCATGCCCAGCTAATTTTTTGTATTTTTAGTAGAGATGGGGTTTCAACATGTTGACCAGGATGGTCTCGATCTCTTGACCTCGTGATCCACCCGCCTCGGCCTCCCAAAGTGCTGGGATTACAGGCTTGAGCCACTGCGCCCGGCCTTCTTAGTCTTTTTTAAAGCGTCCAGGTCTCCGAGCCTCCCTTGAATCCTGTTCCTTGGGCTTCATTCTGTGTGTTCTCATTAGGCCATCTCATCCCTTGCATGGCTCAGTTAGCATCTGATGAAAACAAAATCTACAGCTGCAGCTCAGTATTCATCCTTGAACTCCAGGCCCCGCGAAACTTCATCCTGGGTGTCTCGATTAGGAAGTCTACTCTCAAACTCCCCGTGTACCCCCTGCACTCATTGCCTTTGCCTTCCACACCGCCACTTCCCCATTGCCCATCCTGCAGCTCTGGCTCCTGTGTCTCAGTGTGGGCATCTGGCTGTCCAAGCTATAAACCTGGACGTTTTCTTTCACCCTTTCCTTTCCTCCTCATTTCCTCTGCATAAAATCAACCCAGCCCTATGCATTCTCCTTTCTAAAGCTCTCCAGTGTGCTTTAGAAAGCTTCATAACATCTCTCCAGTGTGCTTATTTTTTTCGGTTCCTCTCGCTATTGCCCATTTGTGGATGACTACTGCAATAGGACTTGCTGTTTTCATCCTCCCTTTTCGAGACCCACAAGTAATTATAACAATTATTTTACTCTCTTTTGATAGCATCTCAATTTTTTCTTAACCTAAATTCCTAACTCCATAATTCATTCACAACACTCTTCCTGACCTGGCCCTTCACTTCCTTTCCTTGCCAATCTCCAGGACCCAGTCCATGTTATTCTGCGTCCTTGAAAAAATTTTCCGTTATTCCCTCTTCCATGAAGCTTCTTCCTGAGCCTTCAAGTACTTGACTTCTACAAAATTTTCACATATTCGTCAGACATCCTCTGCAAAACCTCTCTTGTTCTCTCTCTGTCTGCATCTTGAGCCCCCTGCCTCTCATGCATTCTCCTGGTTATAGCACTTATTGCCCCATAACTATCCATTGTCTTTTATCTCCATGACACCATAAATCCAAGTTTTTTGTTTTGTTTGCCTTGTTTACCACTGCTTTCCCCTGCTAAGAAAAGTGATTGGAACCAATAAGTGCTCATTTAAAAAAAAAAAAAGAAAAGAATGAATGAGTTACGAAAGAGTATTGCTGGGGTTCAACAATTGAGGTCTGGACTCAAGTGAGTGAGTGATAGAGTTCCCTGTCTCTTACTAGCCCTGTGATATTTGACGCATTTATTAATTCCTATGAAAATATGTTTAGTACATGTCTTGTTGCTATGCATCATTCTCACGGAATTCATGAGCAAGATAGGTCATGAATAAATGAAAAATAAATGAATTAATTTAAAAATGATGATAATGTGTTGGGAAAGTGCTCTGAGGAAACTGAGATGCAGTGTAACTATGTGGGGCAAAGGTGATAAGCAAAGGCGGAGAGGAGGTGGAATTTCGACAGGGGCATGACGGAGGAGAAGGAGCCAGCCATGTTTAGAGCTGGGGAAGAAGACTCCAGGGGAGAGCACAGCAGCTGTGAGCTCCTCCGAGCTTTGTGCTTGTCTTCCTTCACCTGTAAATTGGCATAGAATTAATGCCACGTAGAATTACTTTAAAGTTCGAATCAGATAAATCATAGAAATCACCTGTCCCACTGTCTGGGTGATAGTGAGCACTAAGCAAATGTCAGTTGGTTTTATTAAGAAGAATAAAGTAGATCAAGTTGTTCTTTTTTAAAGGGGGTCTTCAGTTACGGATATTTTACTTTACACAGAGACCCAGTTTGTCTTTACTTATGCCCTAAACAAATTATTACTGAGCACCCACTATGTGTAAGGCAGTTTGCTGGCTGCCGTGGAAGGCTAACGAAATATGTAGAAACTAAGGTCTACTTGTTTACACTCTACATATCACTTCCGTTGTTTATTACTGCTTTGTCTCACTATCCATTCTAGAAGTTACCTCCCAAACACACACACATGCACACATGCACGCACACACACACAAGCACACACACCTCTCTTTATAGTTTCCCTCTGTTTGGCAGCTTGAAAATTCAGTGTACATGGCTTTTCTTGGGTGATGACCTTATAAATCATTTGAATCACAGTTGGTATTTCTGAACATTTGAAATGCTCACGGCAAGGAAGCCTTCACATTTCTGAAAGAAAGGCTGTCACAAATATTGAACTTTATTGAAAAAGGAGCCAGATGATAATAGAAAATATAAATGTTGTCCAAGAAAAGTTTTGCATTTATATATGAGGAGTACTTTTTGTACCTAATGGCTACATGCGGCTACATTTCTTTTCTTCATGTGGGTGTCCACTTCCAAGGAAATGATGATTGAAATGTTAGAAATGCAAAATTAATTAACACCTTGTATAGTTCATCTGGCTCCCGCAGACTCAGTAATGGCTTTATTTGTATATAACTGTGTCTGTTGCCTATTTTTGACCAATTTGGACAAAATATCTGCTCTGCACTATTTCTGGATTTCTGATGCTGCTGAGAATAGCTGCAAGGATAAGAGGTAATGAAGAAAGAACGAAAGACTCTAAATGTTATTGAGAGGGATTACGCTTTTATTTTTACCATCAGGAGTCAATCCTGGATTTTTAATAAAAATGAAAAGATATTTTAAGGCTAATGTCTTTTTTTAAATAACAAAGTAAAGGAAATAACATTTTAATTATATTTTTTAAAACATAAAAATTGCATCTTTAAAGATATTTTTGTAAGTTGAGGCAAAAGACAACCTCCTTCAATAATGCAAGACAGATCTAAATATGCCATGTGGAAAAAGGACTGTGAAAGGTTACTTGTACTCTCTTACCCACTATTTAATTGTTCTTTTGCTTTCATCTTGCTTAATTCTTTCTCTTTAGACAAAACAGTGCCTAAACTATCCCAAACAGTAGGGATCTTATCCTTTAAACTCTTGCCTGATAAAACATGGTTGTAATGTGTATAAAATAAAAGAATATTTTTAGTATGTAGTTGTAGGGCTAATTGCAAAACAGATTTTATCAAGTTTATAGTTTGGTGACTATATTAAGATTTATTTCTCTGATATGAGAATGGTCATTTTTTATGTGTGTGTATATATATATGTGTGTGCATAAATATGAAGGTGTATGTATTTGTGGGCATAAATATAAATACATAAATTAATGTGGGGTATATGTATGTGTATGTTTAAACCTTGAGAAGAATTTTTGATTATTTGCAAACTTTCTCAATTATTGCATTTCCAAAGTCATAGGTTGGAGGTATCTGGGGCTTATAAAGTATCAGAATTTAATGTTATACAGTTTCAGGTGAATTATTGTTGGTAATTGTCTTCACCATACAATATGCTAATAAAGTTGTGGTTAGATCCTAAGAATATTAGAGAACAAAGAAGAACAACTTGTTTATTAGTTTAATATTTTTTGAGCACCTATCAAGTACTACATATTGTGCTAAGTTCCAGGTTGCTCTGGTCTTTAGCTGCCTATCCTGTTGCCATATTTCCTCTTTCTCTTATTATCCTTGCTTTTGGTCTTGTTGGGGTAATAATTATGATGCCAATGTCTCCTGAGCCCCTGGTGATAGGCATTTGACTTAGGTTGAGCTAATTGTAGTACCTGACATAAATTCACAGATGTGTCTATGACTTGTAGGAGGATTAGTCTGTGGGACGTTTGGGAAAAAAATATTTGCTTTCCTTTGGAGTTATTAATCTCAGTTTACACAATCCAGAGTGTATCAGTTAGTGAACTGGTAGTTTTAGTTTTTATGTCTAAATTAGAATTTTATTTCTATCTCTTGTAGCCGAAAGTCTTGATTAATGAAATTGTGGGTGCAGAGATGTACAAAATAAGATTTTAGTCCTTAAGCATTTCTGTTTGAGTAGAATGGACTCATGAAACAATAGTTGCCATGTAATATGAAAAGCATTACTTTTGATGTATGTATAGCAAAATGGAAGCAGAGAGGTTAAAGAAGCTTGACTGGCGAAGGCTTTAGAGAATGATATGTGAGCTAGGTGTTAAATTATGTGTGGATAGTCAAGAAAACAAAATGAGAGAGGAGGGGTAAGTAAGACCTAAGAAGTAGCATGTCAGAACACAGGAATCAGAAAATACATGGTATATTGGGGAATTGCAAGAAGTTCTATATTTTTGCCATTGCACAGACTGTGAACAGAAGTGGATGGAAAATGAGAGTGGTGGGTTGAGTTGCTTTTGGTACAATGTGAGAGATAAGTACCTGTGAAAAAAATCTTACTTCTGAACATAACAATAACACCAGGGGAATTTTAAAAATCCTGATAAAAATGGGATTTGAAAAAAGTTAATATGTGAGTGTTAAAAACCTACTACCATTTCCCTGCCTTTTTGGCATGTAACATCTGGTTTTCCAGACTTTTCATATGCTGGCCCAGGTAATGGGTGAAGCAGGAGACTGGGAAAGGCAAAAAGGATAAATTACAAATGTTAAAGACACAACTGGGGAGCAAACAATTTTCCATTGTTTCTGGAAGAGTGAAAAAATGGAAAAAAGAACGGTGGGGAAAAAGCCAGTGAAAGCTGAGCTTTAAGAGCTTTTGAGGTGTCTAAATATGTGAGCCTAGAACCTAAAAACCAGACACTGTGGGTAGCTATTTTATTATGTGAGATGAAAAAGGATCAAGAGATATTTAAAGCCATTGCCGTGTGTTTTGAATGTAATGTTTTCCTTTGCCAAAGAAATTAGTAAATGTTTTCTCAGTGATTTTCTTTCATTGTTATTGATACATGTTTCTGTTGAATTGGACACCTATATTAAGGCTATCCAATTTTTATCAGGTTATATAAAAACAAAGGACTTCTCTATGAATCTTCATTTGAGCGAAGGTCAAGTGTACATTTCAAATCTTTAGTGAGGTTAATATATAGGAGAATGTCAACTTGATTAGGCCATAGTCCCCAGATATTTGTTCAAAACCAGTCTTGACATTGCTGTGAAGCTATTTTTTTGGACAAGATTAACATTTAAATTAGTAGACATTGAGCAAAGCAGTTACCTGCTATAATATGGGTTGACGTCGTCTAATAAGTTGAAGATTTTTAAGACAGGAGGAAAAAAGTCTCATTCTTTTTCTTCCAGACTGCCTTCTGACTTGAGTTGAAACATCAACTCTTCCCTGCTAGCCCATTTTGCAAATTTCATTTTTAACCAGCCCCCACAATCACTAGAGCTGATTACAAAATAAATCTCTCTCTCTCATCCACATCCACACACATGCATTATGTTCTATTCTTTCTGTTTCTCTGGAGAAAGCCAATATAAAATACAAACATCCAAAATGAGCAAATTAAATTGATTTGAGCCTATTGAGCAGTATGTTATTTATGCCTCTGGAACAGAAAAGATTGAGAAAAGTATCTAGGAGTCAAATCCTGAAGTGCTTGACCAGCCACATACCATAGTTTTACCTCTTCTCTAGGTGCTCAAATAGATGCATACATAGAAAGCAAAGGCAAGTGACTCTCAGTGATGATGGGGTGGTGAAAAATTCATATCTTTGTAGAGAAGACTGGTCAGCTAGAAAGGTATCACGTGTTATCAGCTGTGGCTATATTTTCTTCTTCTGTCTTAAGGCCTGCAAAAGTGTTCCCTACTTTTGCAAATTTTCTCCAAAGCCTATATCCTAAGCTTAGTCCTAATTTTGCTACTCTGAGGATGAGAGAAGTCAAAGTGAAATTTCCAGGAAAATACCTTCAAGGGAGCATGGGAATGTTTCTTCCCTAGGTTCTAGGTAGCATTCTAAGCATCTTTCAAAGATGGAGCTTCTTCAAAGAAGAAAGTAGACTCAGACCCACCTAAACAAATTTGAGAAGAGAGAAAACAAGTTGGGTCCAAAATGCAAAGTCTAGGGGAACAAGCTTTGAAATAAAATGATTTATATATTTTCTCTCCAAACAAGAAAAAATTAAATTCTTTCTATTAGTTATTTGGTCCTAGTGTCAGTGTTTTAAATCTTGATCACTACTAATTTTTTTCTAGGTCCAGAATTTATTGTTGGGGACGGGATGGTATGGGAAGGAAGCAGTTTTGAGTTTCTCCTAGAATTCATGGTAAATTTTAGGTATCTGAAAAACTCAACATGTATCATCTGCTTTCCTAAACATTCCATGATTCTGTAATATTCTCAAAATTTTTCTTTTTTTTTAAATCAACCCAGTGTTTTCGCTTTGCGTTTTTCTATAATGCTTCTTAACAACACTGGCAATATAGAATGGGTTAGAAAGAATGTCATTAATTTGGGTGCAGAAATAAATATTGAGTATACTTCCAGATATCACAGAGGAGCTTAAAAATTTTTTTTTTTACATCCTTGTCAATATTTATTTATTTAATTTTTATTGGATTTTAGGTTTTGGGGTACATGAGCAGAGCATGCAAGACAGTTGCGTAGGTACACACATGGCAGTGTGCTTTGCTTTTCTTCTCCCCTTCACCCACATTTGGCATTTCTCCTCCCCACCTCCCCCTCCCACTGGCCCTCGCCTTTTCCCCCCAATAGACCCCAGTGTTTAGTACTCCCCTTTCTGTGTCCATGTGTTCTCATTTTTCATCACCCACCTATGAGTGAGAATATGCAGTGTTTCATTTTCTGTTCTTGTGTCAGTTTGCTGAGGATGATGTTTTCCAGATTCATCCATGTCCCTATAAACGACACAAACTCATCATTTCTGATTGCTGCATAATATTCCATGGTGTATATGTGCCACATTTTTCAAATCCAGTCTATTATCAATGGGCATTTGGGTTGATTCCAGGTCTTTGCTATTGTAAACAGTGCTGCAATGAACATTCGTGTACATGTGTCCTTATAGTAGAACGATTTATAGTCCTTTGGATATATACCCAGTAATGGGTTTGCTGGGTCAAATGGAATTTCTATTTCTAAGGCCTTGAGGAATCGCCACACTGTCTTCCACAATGGTTGAACTAATTTACACTCCCACCAACAGTGTAAAAGTGTTCCTTTTTCTCCACATCCTCTCCAGCATCTGTTGTCTCCAGATTTTTTAATGATCGCCATTCTAACTGGCGTGAGATGGTATCTCAGTGTGGTTTTGATTTGCATCTCTCTGATACCAGTGATGATGAGCATTTTTTCATATGATTGTTGGCCTCATATATGTCTTCTTTCATAAAGTATCTGTTCATATCCTTTGCCCACTTTTGAATGGGCTTGTTTGTTTTTTTCCTGTAAATCTGTTTGAGTTCTTTGTAAATTCTGGATATCAGCCCTTTGTCAGATGGGTAGACTGCGAAAATTTTTTCCCATTCTGTTGGTTGCCGATCCACTCTAGTGACTGTTTCTTTTGCCGTGCAGAAGCTGTGGAGTTTCATTAGGTCCCATTTGTCTATTTTGGCTTTTGTTGCCAATGCTTTTGGTGTTTTGTTCATGAAGTCCTTGCCTACTCCTATGTCCTGGATAGTTTTGCCTAGATTTCCTTCTAGGGTTTTTATGGTACCAGGTCTTATGTTTAAGTCTTTAATCCATCTGGAGTTAATTTTAGTGTACGCTGTCAGGAAGGGGTCCAGTTTCTGCTTTCTGCACATGGCTAGCCAGTTTTCCCAACACCATTTGTTAAACAGGGAATCCTTTCCCCATTGCTTGTTTTTGTCAGGTTTATCAAAGATTGTATAGTTGTATGTATGTTGTGTTGCCTCCGGTGCCTCTGTTTTGTTCCATTGGTCTATATCTCTGTTTTGGTACCAGTACCATGCTGTTTTGATTACTGTAGCCTTGTAGTATAGTTTGAAATCCAGTAGTGTGATGCCCCCCGCTGTGTTCTTTTTCTTAGAATTGACTTGGCTATGCGGGCTCTCTTTTGGTTCCATATGAAGTTCATGGTGGTTTTTTCCAGTTCTGTGAAGAAAGTCGATGGTAGCTTGATGGGGATAGCGTTGATTCTGTAAATTACTTTGGGCAGTATAGCCATTTTCACGATATTAATTCTTCCTAACCATGAACATGGAATGTTTCTCCATCTGTTTGTGTCCTCTCTGATTTCATTGAGCAGTGGTTTGTAGTTTTCCTTGAAGAGGTCCCTTACGTTCCTTGTGAGTTGTATTCCAAGGTATTTTATTCTTTTTCTAGCAATTGCGAATGGCAGTTCGCTCTTGATTTGGCTTTCTTTAAGTCTGTTATTGGTGTAGACGAATGTTTGTGATTTTTGCACATTGATTTCATATCCTGAGACTTTGCTGAAGTTGCTTATCAGTTTCAGGAGTTTTTGGGCAGAGGCAATGGGGTCTTCTAGGTATACTATCATGTCGTCTGCAAATAGAGACAATTTGGCTTCCACCTTTCCTATTTGAATACCCTTTATTTCTTTTTCTGGCCTGATTGCTCTGGCTAGAACTTCCAGTACTATATTGAATAAGGAGCTTAAACATTTTTAAGACTAGGTCTCAAGGTCTTCTGAGAAACTCAAATCAATAATCTAACATCACCAAATGTTTTGGGATAGTTTCAAGACACACCCAAGGCTATTTAAAGACATTCAAAACACAAAAACTATCTGATTGCCATATATATACATATATATATATATATATATATATATATATATGCATGTATTAATTCCAAAACTATCTGATTGCCATATATATGTGTGTGTGTGTGTATATATATATATATATATATGCATATATATACAGCAATCAAATATTTTTAGAATTAAATTTTTAAATAAATGGTTTGTAATTTCAACATGATGCCAGTGATTTTATACTGATAAGGAGAACTATCTTCTGAACAAAGACTCTGTAAGCTCTGAGAACTTTACAGTGTGTTTTCAGTGAAATAGAATAACTTTTCCATGCCCTTTAATGATAACAGCAATAATGGCTATTTGCTATGTCCTCTTACATGCACGTCAGTAGCATCCACTCTATGCCCAGCTGGGAATGAGCGGCTTTATTTGGTAAAGTTCCTGAAGCAGTGCTGACCCTTTGTAACCACTTTGAGAGATAGAAACAGCAAATCTCTCTGGTATTATTAGGGAAGAATACTGGTGAACCAATGTAACAGACTTTGTTTTTAAGGAAAAAATAGACTCGTAATTGGAAAAGTATTTTGGATGTTGCTGACCCTATAAAAGATTAAAATTAAACTCTGAAGTAAAAATGTCTCAGATCAGATATTTTAAAACATGTTTTTCTTCCCTTTTGCAATTGGTGTTCTCACAGATATGCTATACAACACAATTATGTAATATATGATAAGGTACGCATCATTTGAATATATGATATAATTAGGGTGGATAAAATAATTGCTATTATTTTTGAGAACAGCCTATGTGCAGGGAATAGTGTTAGACTATTTAAATATATCATCTTATTTATTGCTGAACTAGTATATAAATTAAATTTTATAATTCACATTTTAAAAGTGAGGAACTGAGACACCATGAAATTAAATAACTTGCCTAGAGCATCAGAGTTAGTAAGTTAGTAAGTTTGTGGAGCTGGAACTCGGAACCAGGTCTGTAATTCCAAAGCTCTTTGTTTAGTGTGATTTATCACTGTCGTCATCCTTGATGACATGCAAAGTAAATAAGTAAAACAAGAACCCCCTATATGCAACGTGATGGATACATTTTTATTTATCAAGAAGAAAATGAGAATACTTTTTCTTAAAAAAAAAACGTTTACTCAGCCAGGAGCAATGGCTCACACCTGTAATCCAAGAACATTGGGAGGCCAAGATGGGAGGACTTCTTGAGGCTGGGAGTTAAAGAGCAGTCAACAAAGCAAGATCCCCATCTCTATTAAAAAACAAGAGAGAAATTTACTTGCTGTTCCAGTACATAAAAAACAGAAGATGCATGCTACATAAACCTGTTTTTGACTTTGGGTACATTACTGGTGACCTTGGTTCAATGAGCCTACATCAAACGAAAGATCAACAAACCTTATTTTTAGAAATATGAAAACAATGAATGTTGGTACAAAGATTATAATGTATGGTGATTCTTTTCCACTTTTACTTGATTGTTTGTCCTCTGAACTGAAGAAGGAGCGTTTTCCAGAAACCTCAGAGTCTAGTTTTATTAATCCATACTTTTCTCCTGAGTGGGATCAGATATTGTGCTGCTGCTGCTGTCTTTGAAAACCAGACTAGAATTTGCTTCAGCTAAGCCCTGTTATGTACTTGGAACTACATACGCTTGGACATGCTATATGGCAACACTGAAAATGGGTGTTTTATATAAACTTCCCTCCATCTGGATATGTTTTAAATTCCACAGCAAATAGAAACAGTGCCAAGACAGGAAGAATACTAATGAGTAAACATTTCAGCCCTCCAGAGGCTATAATTCATTCAGCCATTTATTCTAATACACTCATTTATTTAACAAGTATGTATTCAGCATCTGTTAGAAACCAGACACTGACATAGGCACTAAGGATATACTAATGGACGAGAGATGGAAATCCTCACCTTGTGAAGCAGATCTTCTGCTAATAAGACATATATTCAACACACCAAATATTTATCTTATATATCTGGTCTAGGGGTATCTATTAACATACACCTAGACCAGGTCTTGGCAAAATTTTTCTGTGAAGGGTCAGATAATAAATATTTTAGGTCTTGTGGGCTACATGGTTTTTATTGTAACCACTCTGATCTGCCATTGTAATGTGAGAGCAGCCACAGACAATGTGTAAACAAATGTGATTATATATCAATAAAACTTTACTTTCAAAAATAGGTAGTGGACCTAGACTGCACATGGTCTAGTCTAGGCCTATGACTTGATAACTTAGAGAGAGCAAAGGCAAAAAGCTACACAACATGAAAAGTTACTTTAGAAGTCACTCCAGACATCTTCATTTTGCAGATGAATTAAATGAGGTCCTGAGAGGCTGACTGGTTAGCTTGAAGTAACAAAGTAAACTAATGGCAGAACCAGGGCTAGAACCTGTAACTCCTGACTCTTAGTATAGTTTCTTTCTATTTCACTAGATTGCCTCTCCTGTGCTAGAAGTCACAGGACTTACCATAATGTTGTACTATGTGAAAGAGAACATTTTTCTTGGGTTTCAAATACTACAAGTTTTAAGAACTCACCATGCACTTCCATCACTGTCACCACTGCCGTCATCACCAGCCTCACTATCACCACAGTCACCATCACTACTAATGTCACCAATATCATTATCACCACCATCACCACCATCATCATCACAAGAAACAACCAAAGACCACCACAAATACTAGGAGTCACAAAGTTGGGTTTATTTATTTCGGTGCAGCAGGATCTGAGAGTGCATTTAAGTGCCATTATGAAGGCACCTCAGTAAGGGGGTGTTGTGAAGAGCTGCTTATGGGGTTGGATTTATGCTGATGATTCTAAGGACGGATTACAAAGCAGAAACTCATGCTGGATCAGATGCTATCAAGAAACAAAGACATTGTTTTGAAGTCCTTGGGATTGAAAAAAAAGAGAAACAGAGACAGGTGATGATTGGATTTCTTTGTTTTATCTAGCAGTTGGGAGGATTACAGCAGGGAGGGGTACAGTTGCGTTGGTAAAGAAGTAGCAATCACTCAGCTTAGCCAGAAGAGGCGCAAGCTACTCATTTTCCTGGTGGTGAGTGGCCTTGTTACTCTTCTTTTTCAAGCATCTGTTTTTTTACTTTCTTACCTGTATTTTCTTACTTCAATAGCAGTAAATAAGGTCCACCGTTGAAACATTATAAAATTCAGATAGGAAAAAGAAGAAAATTGAAATCCTCCATCTATAGATAATAATTAACAACTTGGTATGTACCACTTTTCTATGTATACATGCACATACATATATTTGCACAGGATATGAGATGAAAGTATATATTCCAATTCAAACTACATTTTTACTTAATGTATAAAACAAACATGTTTGTTTCCATAGAAAGCATCATTTTCAATGAGTTCAAAGATATTTCACTATGCAAATTTGCTGTAATTTATTTAACCAATTACTTATTATTATATATTTAGAAGAAGGTTTCCAGTCTTTGCTGTTATTAAAACACAGATTTTTTTTTGTGCAAATTCTATATACTTTCCTTGGGATAAACTCCTAGAACTAAGAATGTTAGATCTGTGCATATGTACATTTTAAGAATTCTAAAAAATCTCAGTAAATTGCCATAGGAAAATTTGTATAAATTTTTGCTCATACATATATTAGGGTATGAGAATATTCCCAAGCTTACAAAAATTTTTAAGTAAAATTCCCATTTTACTTAAAACGGACTCTAGGGTAATGTCCTAAGAACATACTTTTATTCTTTTTACATAGAATTTATTCACATTTTCCATCAGTCCAATAAACTTTCATTGACTATAGTGTGGGCCAGTCACTGCGCTAGGTACTGAATATAATCTGTGATTTTTCATAGAGTCAGTATCTTTACTTGTCACAGTTTACATACATGACCATTAACCACTTCCATAGAAAAAGGTAAGAAGCAATGTAAATCTTGTTAGATTAGGTTTTATGGGAGGAGAATTCTATCTGTATTGTGGCACCAACAGCAATCAACCCCAAATAATTTATCATCTTGGATGTGTGACATTAGTTAACATTTTCTACAAATATTTTATTTCGTTCTAACTTTAGATAAGTTAATATAACTTTTGTCTGTTTTTGTCCAAATATTTACTGAACTCCTAAGAAAATATTAGTAACCACCATAAAATCCCTTACTGACTCATAGGCAAACTCCTAACTAGTTCTGGACAAAAAAATGTTGCTGGATATAAGTTCCATATCCGTATTGTCCCACTGTCCAGTTAGGAACATTTGTCAATTCTCTACCCAAAGAAATAACACACAAGTATTATAATGTGAGGTTGCACTAACTGTCTTGAAAACAAAGCTTCATGTTGCAAGGCAAAGTTAAAACTGGCAATCAAAATGTCTGAAAAACACAATTGCAAAGCGAGGTAATGTTTTTTCTTTCATTTTGTTTTCTGCTGCACTTTCTTAAGGTTAGGGAGGGGCTTCATTATTAACCAGATTCTTGCTTCCTACTGAAACTGGATAAGCATAGGCATATACACTGTCTTAAAATTCTATTGAATGTATACACTTTTCATTTCCCTGTATCTTTTTTCCCCAGTTCAGTGCATGTCAATAAGCACTGTTAGACTTTTGTACTAACAGCTGTAGCTATTTTTTTAAATTAAAATAAACTCATAAAAATTTATGCTTTCAAAAGATAATTTCATTTAACATTTATCTATGTTCAGAAGTGCAATACATCTGCTAATATCACAGGTTATTTCCTCAATACTTTCTTTTGCTTTATGAATTATAGTTGATTTCTTTCACATGAAACTTACTGAAGCTGTAATGATCTGTTTTTAAAACAAATCATGATAATGACAGTAATTTGTATTCTTTACAAGCTACTTACATTTTTAAAGTAGTCTTGAATCATTCTACGAAAACTTGGATTAAAAATAAAATATATAATGCATTCAGCATATAAAATATTATTCCTTTGATATACTTTCATTGTATCCACATTCTTCTAAAGTAATTTTATATATTTTATATTCATCAATTATAATAAAGATAAATTTTAATATGTCCAGAAAATTATAATCATACATAATATATATAATACTTAGTCTTCTTTTTCATTACTGCGATTTTTAAATTGCTGCTTTATAACTTAAAGTGACAACCAGAATTATCATTGGCACCCTGAATTTTAAATATGCTAATAAATTAATTGAGTTTGCTTTGTTGCTTTTATGTAACTTTGCAAGTTTTGCATATAGAGAGTGATATAAGTTTGAAGATCTCAATGTGAATCATTACTGAAACAGTTATAAATATCATTAATTGTTTAATTTTGGTATTTACATTTTGTAAATGAAATTAACTTGAAGTAATTTGTATACTTTGTTATTTTTTTATTCATTTTGACTTAACAAATGCATATTGAATAGCTACTCTGCATAAAAGACTGCATGAGTGGAGACAGCCCATACTTCCCATACTTTCATAAAAGAGCCATCTTCTGGCAAAATCTCTTTATCTTTACTCTCTTTTTCTCACACACCCACACATAAACAGACACACACACACACACACACAGAATTTATTCAGCAAAAGTAAAAAATGTATTTTTATTATACATAATAAAATATGTTTTTATTATATATTTTATTTATATAATTATATATTATATACAATTTATTATATATAAATTATATAATATATATGTTTAAAAAAGTGATTATAATTATAAATATATAATCACTTTTTAGTGTTTAAAATGTTTTTCTTATTTAATTTACAGTAAACTTTTCTGGGGAGTGTATAGTAGTATATATTTTGCTAATACATGGAATCCTGTGTTCACCACCACAATCAAGCTACTAAAGAGTTTCATCACACACACATACCAATTTCTTACGCTGCCTTTTTGTAATTGGCCCATCCTCCACTCCAATCCCTGGCAACCACTGATCTGTTCTCTGCCCAATAGTTCTTGTCTTTTCCAGAATGTCATATAAATGAAATCATATAGTGTTTACTCTTTGAATGGGGTTTCTTGCACTTAGCATAATGCATTTGAGGTCATTCATGTTGTCATACATATCAGTAGTTCCTTTTTATTGTAGAGCAATGTTGCACTGGATGTATGTGCAACTGTTGCAATAATTGGGGCACATTTTGCTTGTTTTCAATTTTTAGCAGTTATAAATAAAGCACTTTAAAACATTAGCTTACAGCTGTTTTGGTAAACATAAGTTTTTATTTCTCTTGTATAAATAGGAGTGAGATTGTGGGTCATATGTTAAGTGTATGTTTGACTTTAGAAGAAACAGCCAAACTGTTCTCGAAGGTGGCTGTGCCATTTTACCTTCCAACCAGCAATGCGTGAGAATTGCAGCTGCTTTGCATCATTGCCAGACTTAATCACCGTTAGTCCTACCGATCTAAGCTATTTAAATAGATGTATGTTGCATTGCATTGTGGGTTTAATTTTTTCATTGCTCTAATGACTAATGATACAAGGTTATTTTCCAATTATGTATCTTCTTTGGTGAAGCATTCTTAAAAAATCTTTGACCATTTTAAAAATTGGGAGATTTTTTAAAATGTTGAATTCTGAGTTTTTTTTTTTTTTTTTTTACATATTCTGGATACAAGTCATTAGTTGGATACATGATTTGAAAATAAATTACTTTAATATGCTTTCTTTTTTATTTTTAAAGCCCTACTTAACAATTTTTTACTTTTGAGCTCATGCTTTCGGTGTCATATTTAAAATTACTTTGCCTAATCCAAGGTCTTAAAAACTTTCTCCTATGTATTCTCGTAGATGGCTTAATGTTTAAGTCATCTTAGACAGAACCTTGCTGATTCTGTTAGGTCTTTGGATACTGAACTTGATTAGCAAGGTTTTTATCTTGATTTTGAAACCATCCAAGTGAAACTGCTTTGTAAATTCTAGAATCCTATAGACTTTTTAGTTATGTTTCCTTGCCTTTAAAGTTATGAAAACAGGAACTGCTATCCACTTAGATGTTCATCACAACCTTGTGCCTCATTTCCCGAGTTCCCTGTGCCTCTGCTCTTTCTAGCTCAGTAAAATAAAGCATTTTGCTTATGAGTTCTGGATCTAAGTAGGTCTGCCTTTGGATAAGTCTGGCTCTGGCACTCACTAGCTGAGAGAATTTGGGAGGACTATGTAGTTCAAGTACCAGTTTCCTCTATGAAGTAAAAGACTTAACCCTTCCCAGTGTTTTAGCAAATCTGTTGTTGTTAAGAATCGTTGTCATTTTTATTGAAATGCTGCCTGTTGCTTCCACTCTCCTTCAGTTATTAAATCACACGGTAGTCCAGGGGCTGCGGTTCTTTCCTTGTTACCAGTCTTCTCTGTTGGGTATCTGGGCAGCATCCCAGATACCACATTGCGGTTCACCCTCTACCTGCAGGGACTACACCCACCCAACTGCCTCTCTGATGATCATAATCACCAGTTGTGCCACAAGACACCATAGGTCTCTAGACATGAAACTCCACCTGCCCAATCTGTCCCTCTCCACCACTTATCCTCCTTGACATTCACTACATGTTAGAGCAAATGCTGATTCCTACGTCCCAACTCCTCCTAAGGTTGCCTGAACTCCACTCTCCAACTCAGAAACTCTCTACCGTAGGTCTATTTTGCCTCCTTTCTTCTTCTTCTTCTTTTTTTTATTATACTTTAAGTTCTGGGGTACATGTGCAGAACATGTAGGTTTGTTACATAGGTATACACGTGCTATGGTGCTTTGCTGCATCCATCACCCCGTCATCTACATTAGGAATTTCTCCTAATGCTCTCTTTCCTCTATCTCCCCACCCCCTGCTGTCCCTCCCCTAACTCCCCATCCCCCGACAGGCCCTGGTGTGTGACGTTCCCCTCCCTGTGTCCATGTGTTCTCATTGTTCAACACCCACTTATATGTGAGAACATGTGGTGTTTTGTTTTCTGTTCTTGTGTCAGTTTGCTATTTTGCCACTTTTCAAAGCTTTCACAAAACATATTGTCCACTCTTTTTTAAGTTCTTAATTGAAAAACAAATAAAACTCATATCATAAATTCACCACTGGTTTCTACTTGCATGGGACTGAAATCTCTTACTTAAGTTTAGGAAGTTCATAACAGACTGTGTGGGTAACTTCCAGCCCCTCTTGATTTTAAATGGCTGCTATGATGGAAATTCAGATTGCATATGACACATTCCATTTCAGTGGGATGGGATTGAGGAAATTATGGGGTGGCAGTAATTTGAACATGATGGGTATTGAAAAGCTTCATGTTCTAGAACTGTGGGTATGTGGAGGCAGAACCTGACTATTTTGGCTATAAAATCACCTGCTGAACTGCGCGGAGGTTTATTGTCTTAGGTCATATAAGATTTCATTTGGGAAAGGTATTTTATTTGCTTGGGAGTTGGAGAAGGTACTTACACTGCTCTGTAGCATTTTGAATGCCATCGTTTTTTTCCCCTTTGTAAATACAGGAGTTCTCTGCGTGTTTTGAAGTCTGTTTTCATCTTCTTTCATCTCCTCTCACTCTCAAAACTAAAGATGTGAGAGATTTAACATCTCTCCTTCCTTCCCCATCCGGGAGCTGTGATATTTCAGAGGAAGAGATAGAAGTGCCTTTTGATCATTGTTCAGGGGCAATTGTGACATCTTCCTGGAAAGTTAAGCACAAGGAGAGATCAAATGTTCTGGTTTGAAGTCCATTTGTATTCACAGCTCACGTGAGAAAAATATGAAATCAAGAAAAAAAAAAACACCTGTATAGAAGTAAACCAAAATCCAAATGGTAGTGAAGTTCAAGCAAAATATTGTAGAAATGGGAAGAAATGACATGCTGTAAGCCACTGGAAGATGGATACTAATAATTTATCATCTAGTGTATGGATATGTTAAAAAAACACCAGGTAGAATCCACTTCTTAGGCGCTTGTGCAGTTAGCTTCTGCCTGTAGTTCCATGGAAAGTCTCCCTGGAATCACCTACTACCTCATAGATAGAGTCAGAGTCAAAGTGGGTGCCAGCCGCCCATCTTACTGAGTCAGTGCCGACGGAGTGCCAGGAAATAATGAATGCATTCAATGTCCCGCCCTGAGGATGGTTAAAAAGTGAACATTTTAAACAAAATTGTGCCTGAACTATTGAAGTCTTTGGTTGATCCACCATGGCCTTGGTTGTCCTTCATTTGTTCTCTTACCACTTTTCGACATCTTGTATTCTCTTAATATTTTGGCTTCCTTTTGTGATTATGAAATGGTTTGAGCTGTGATTTTTATGATTCATGTCACTTTAGTGTTTATCAAAACTGCATGTGGCTGGGTACAGTTTATCAAAAGTACACATTACAGGCTCAGGCCTGTACTTCCGGCATTTTGAGTGGCTGAGGCAGTAGGATCACTTGAGCTCAGGAGTTTAAGACCAGCTTGGGCAGCACAGCAAAACCCTGTCACTACAAAAAAATACAAAAGCATGGTAGCACCACTGCACTCCAGGCTGGGTGACAGAGCAAGACCTTATTTCAAAACAAACACAACAAAACAAAAAAACCTCCTGCATATTGGGGTAGTAAATCTTGATGTCAGAATGAGCAGAGCACCTAGCTCCATCTTGGGGATTTTCCCATTGCCGGTGACCTGGAACTCTCAAAAGGTGTCAAGAATCCCGAAACAGGGAAGATACAGAGTGAGGCCCACAACACCACTGGATAAACACCTTAAAACTGAGGTGAAGCTCACAGATGTTAGTTCTTGCATCTTGTAGTGATACCTTTATTCCCTAGGAGAGGTTGTCAGGTGCGAATGACTGGGGACACCCTTAGCAGTATGGATGGTGTGTGTAATCTTGTATCCCTGGAGCAAGATGATCCTACTTATTCTTGCACAATGATTACAGAAGAGACAATATGCTGAAATGCATTAGATCTGTATATACCTTATTCCTGGGCACAGTTGGACCCGCAGTAAAGCAATGCTCTTGGGAATGGCCCTAAGTCTCCTGTTAGTATCCTTTGTACTAAATGGAGAGAGCAAATAATATGCAGTCTAGATTTGCATACCAACTCCTCAAGGAGTCACAGACATCTTGCAGCTGCTTACCCGCTATCATGTGTGATAGAACTTGGACACCTTATGCGAAGCTGAAAATAATAGAAAGCCCTCCCACTGGAGAATGAGGAGCTACTAATCTCAGGCAGATTCTTGTCAGGCAATGTGGAGGGAGCCTCCAATATTATACAGTAGATACTCCTGTTTATCTCTCCAAAATAATAGATGAAGAAGAGAATAATAAATTGTGAAAGCATATGTTGATTTTGCATTTACAACAAGGAAAGGAGGATAGAATATGGATATATATTCAGAAACAGATGAGATTATGGGTTTGGCAGAGGAATTGAGGTAACTCCGCACGGCAGGTTCCTGTTTTCTTTATAAACAGCAGGTTAGGTCATTTGTTGAGAATGAAGTGAGCAGCCCCTGGTCCAGAGGTTTGAGGAAGATGGAGAAGTATAAAAATAGTCACTGTAAACAACAGGAAAGAGATTTGCCTGAAGCAGAACTGCAGGATTTCTAGACAGTTAAAGTTTGAGGCCATGAATTTTTAATGGTATCAATCTAAGAGACTGGGTAATTTTTCTCTAGCAGTGATGAATCAGCAGTCCAGGTATAAACAAGAAGAAGGCAGACTTTGGGATGAAGGAGGGTTGAAAATGCATCTTATGGCACTGTGTGAGGGTGGTTACACTTCATATTACCATTTTTGCCATTCCTTTGAATGGCAAAAACTGCAATTATTTTTGCACCAACCTAATATATTGGGTAGAGAAAAATTGTGATGATAAAAGTGTTTAGGATATGGCCATAGGGCCTGGCGTTTGGAAGGCAATGGAAATAAAGATAGTGAAATGAGGCAAAGGAAAAGCTAAGAGTATAAGAAATATAGCTTAGATCCCAAAAGGAAGCTAAAATACCAAGGAAATAGTGAAATATTTCTTGCTGAAGAAAGAATCAATCGTGTAAGGTTCAGGACATACACAGCTACTTCATAGCAATAACTATTTCACGGTTATTTTCTGGATTCCTCCTCTTGCTTGTGCCCCACAGGGACCTCTTACTTCCTCCAGCTTGAACTGTGTCAGAGCTAGATGGGAGTCTGCAGCTGTCCACTGAGGAGCCATGATGGTTACAAACACTCCATCGTTATGCAGGTCAGTGGCTTCTCAACTTACAGGGATTGAGTGAAAAAGTAACCAGAAGCTGAGGGAAGAGGAGTTGGGCTTCTAATGACAGGAGAGAGTGAAATGAAGAAATAAAAGTTCTTGCAAGGAGACATAGCCTTTAGTGAGGCCAAAACAGTACACAATCAGTACACCATAGACTGAAGTCGATTGCTTAGCTTACCTGTGCTTACGTCTCTGCCCAGGCCGGTCCTACTTGCAGATCTGTCTCACACAGGATGGATGTGTTCCACTGGATGTGAAGGTCCTTCACTGATTTCTCTAACTCACACCCTGTACATCTCCCCGTGTTAGAACAGAAGGTGGAACACTTAGAAAGACAGTGGGATAAGAAAGCCTTGTTCTTGATCACAATTGAATTATATACAATTAGTTTTAAATCTGCTTCTGAGTTATGGAACAGAAACTTGCAAGACTACTGCAATCAGAATTATTTTTAAAGATAGATTTGAAAAAGCGAATTTGGGACTACACTACAGAAAGGCTTAAATTTCAAGATAAGGAATTTAGACCTTATTCTAAGACTCTAAACTAAGCTCTCCCCTTTGGGGACAGAAAGTAACACGTTGGAAGTACCACTTTTAGAAGATTCATGAGATGCTGGTGGGTGGATGAAGTGTGTGTTTGTTTCACCTTACATCAATGAGAAATTTATCTTTTGTTCACCATCAACAGATCTTATGGTTTCTTCCTAAATAATGTCTTTAAATAGATTTCCCTTTTCTTCTATTATTCTCTCCATTTCATATGCAGCCACTATCGTTTCATGTTTTTTTCTCTTCATTTGCTCTCAGACATCCAACTTCCCTCCTTTAGTTTGAAAATGCCAGTTATGTGTGTCTTCTTAGTAACTTTTATGGAAGTAGATCACCCACTGAACTAATCATAAACCTCTCAGTGGTTTCATTTTAATTAACTGAAAATCTCCAATTGTAAGTTCAAGTTACTTCTATTCCTCCCTTTCTAATTTAATTTCATTTATTTCTTAGGATTGCCTCCTTTGCTGTATGCTTTCCAGTGAGATGAAGATTTTGGTCCTTTCCTCATTCATGCTCCTGCTTTTCAAAACCCAAGCAACAAATGAAACTTCCACAGTGACTTTTTCACTATGAAATCTCAGCATTCACTAGTTGGCCATGATGAGCAACCAGACAAATGGACACCTATATACTGGTCTGTACCTGCAGAGAGAGAACTGCAAATCTCTGTGACCAGAAAGCTCTCTTATCTTGTACATTGTTAAAATTCTGCTTCCAAAAAGTTTACATCTTGAATACTGTAACTGAATAGAATCAGGTACCCTACCTGTTGGCAGTAGACTCAGTAGTTTCTACATGGAAATGGGGAAACCTGTGACCTCCCAAATATTAAATATAAAAGTTTCGCTTGTGTATACTCATGGCACTATTCTTTTAATAAAGAGATAATCTATATAGTTTTCTTTTTAAAAGATACTTTGGTTTCTTTATTGTTGTGAACTGACAAAGCTAATTTCTTTTTGAAGAAGTTCTTTGGTTGAGAATGGTAGCCGCTAGTTGATGTGGCTGGTGAGAGTTAACAGTCCCCCACAATCGTACTCCCAGGTTATCATTAAAGAAATCTCAGACAAAATTGTTACACACATAAAGACATTTACTGAACAAGTGAACATTAGTAAGTAGGCAGAAAATAGCGTCTATAACTAGGTCTGTCAGCTTAAAGAAGGCAAGGCTATTTGTTCTTTTAAATCCTTCAGCATCCATACTAGATGAAAGGGTCACTAGGATAACATGACAGCATTTCGGGAAGCTGGCTTTTAATATCCTAATAGTCACACTGATTTGCAAAGGTTGGGCATAGGGCTGCTTATTGGCCAATCTTTAATATCTTTACTAGGAATTCAGGAGACACACCACTGTCTTCTATTTTGCTCTACAAGGGATTGGAGGGAGGATGGGTCTCACAGTATTTTATCCAATGCACATTTCTTGACTATCTTTAATTTTACCAGTAGGCGCCCAATTCTAACATTTGCCATTTTAATTAGACCAATAATTTTACCAGTAAAATAGTTTTCCAGACCTTTTCTATGTTTAGGTGATAATCAAGATGTGAAAAACAAAAGCACCTGGAATGGTCACCGCTGATTTGTGGATTTCTGATAAGAGTTCATAGAACCTTCACTGGAGTATGGATTTATTATTAGGGAAACTGACAGTCCCTACAGTGGAATCATAAACTAACTTGTGCATGCGTAATGTTATATTGCCTCTACTCAAGTATTTTATTTATTTTTATTTTTGAAATAAAGAACAGACATGTATTTCTCCACAATTCTGGACACTGGTAAGCCTAACAGCAAGATGCCAGCAGATTCTGTGTTAGTAAATGGTGAAGGCAGCTCTCTGCTTCCAAGATGGCCTCTTATGGCAGAAGGGGGAAAAGGGACTAATGCTGTGTCCTCACATGCAGAGAGATGGAAGGGCCAGGCAGCTCCTGGAAACCCCTTTTATAAGGTCATAAATCCCATTTGCAAGAGTGGAGCCTCCATGACTTAATCACTTCCCAAACATGGTTTAAAATGTTTTAATTTTTTTTATTATTATGGGTACATAATTGTTATACATATTTATGAGGCATATGTGATGTTTTGATACAGAATACAGCATGTAATAATCACATCAGTGTAAGTGGTATCCATCCCCTCATCATTTCTTTGTTTTAGAAACATTCTAGTTCCACTCTTTAGGTATTTAAAAATATGTAACAAATTATTGTTGACTATAGTCACCCTGCTGTGCTACCAAATACTAGGCCTTATTTATTCTATCTAACTGTAGTTTTGGACTTATTAACCATTCTCACTTTTTACCCTCCTCCCTGATTCCCTTCCCAGCATCTGGTAACCAGTATCCTACTTTGTGTCTCCATGAGATCAATTGTTTTAACTTTAGCTCCTACATAGGAGTGAGAGCATGCAAAATTTGTCTTTCATTGTCTGACTTAGTTCACTTAACATAATATACCCCAGTTCAATCCATTTTGTTGCAAATGATGGGAGTTTCTTCTTTTTTATGGCTGAATAATATTTCATTGTGTATATGTACCACATTTTCTTTATGCATTCATTTGTTGATAGAAACTTTGGTTGATTCCAAATTTTGGCTACTATGAATAGTGTTGGCAACAAACTTTGGAGTGCAGATATATCTTTGATATACTGATTTCTTTTCTTTTGGATATATGCTTAGCAATGAGGTTGCTGAATCATATGTTAACTGTATATCCATACACAGAAGAATAAAATTAGACCTCTATCTCTTGCCATACACAAATTCCAAGAAAAATGGATTAATAGCTTAAATCTAAGACCCCAGACTATGAAATTAGTACAAGAAAACACTGGGGAATCTCTTAAGGACATTGGTCTGGACAAATATTTCTTGACCAATACCCCACAAGCACAGGCAACCAAAGCAAAAATGGACAAATGGGATTATATCAAGCGAAAAAGCCTCTGCACAGCAAAGGAAACAACCAACAAAGTCAGGAGACAGTACACTGAATTGGAGAAAATATTTGCAAACTACCCATTGATGAGTGATTAATAATTAGAATATATAAGAAACTCAAACAACTGAATAGAAAAAAATAATCTTATTTAAAAATGGGCAAAAGATCTTAATAGACATTTTTCAAAAGAAAACATACAAATGGCCAATAGATACATTAAAAAATACCAACGTCATTGATCATCAGAGAAATACAATTTAGAACTACAATGTAATATCACCTCAGCCATTAAAATGGCTTTTATATGAAAGACAGATGATAACAAACGCTGGTGAGAATATGGAGAAAGAGGATCCCTCATACACTGTTGGTGGGAATGTAAATTAGGATAGCCACTATGAGAAACAGTAAGGAGGTTCCTCAAAATAATTTGCTGAAGTATTTAAAGTTAATTACGTATATCATAACATTCATGCACATAACATACATATATAAAATTTTATATAAATATAGAGATCTCATCATATATATTTTATTTTTAGTGCAATCTTTTAATTTTATTTTATTAATGGTTTAGTCTTCTCTTATACCTTCCTCAATTATGTGTTTTGCAAAAAAAAAGCAATCATGTTATGCCCATGTTTCTATACCTTCCTTTTAAAAATGTCTTGTTTAAAAATTTTAAACAAAGTGTAATTTAAATAATATGAAATTCATTTAAGTGCGCAATTCTATAATTTTTTGCAATCATTACCATAATCCATTTTAGAACATTTTCATCACCCCAATATGATCTCCTCTGGGATCGACAGTTAATTCTTGTTCCCATCCCCAGCCCTTGATGATCATTAATCTACTTATTTCATATTGGGTACTTTCACTGTACCCAATTTGTAGACTTTTATCCCTAACCTCCCTTCCCCAACCCTTTCCCCGAATTCTGTTTAGATTTGACTATCTTGCTTTTTAAAAATAATATTCAAAGAAAATCCCTCCAACTCAAATGAGTAGTCTCTAATTCTTCGATTTGAATTTCTGCACATTTTTCCAGGGTGTAGATATGTGGTATTTCATTCAGTTCTTTCACTATTGATACTAATCAGTAAATTGGAGCATGTTTGTCCTGTTTTACAACCTTGGATATCTTCTCTGTGCATGTTCATTCATACGCTCTGCCATTTTTTTTTCTGTTGGGATATTTGTCTTCTCTATGTGAACTTGTAACAGCTCACACATCATTGATATGAAACTTTTTTCTATTTGTTGTATTATAATTTTTTGCTAGGTCTATTAATTTAAATTTTATTTATTTTTTAATATATATTTTATTGCGTTTTACGTTTTGAGGTACATGTGAAGAACATGCAAGATTGTTGCATAGGTACATAGATGGCAATGTGGTTTGCTGCCTTCCTCCCTATCACCTATATCTGACATTTCTCCCCACATTCTTAGGTCTATTAATTTTAAATTTCATTGTACTATGCTGAGAATGTGACTAAAATCTTTACTTGAATTCACTGGGATTGTCTTTGTGACCAAGATGACTAATTATTGTAAATATTACATGGACATACATTTACTGAAATCCTTTTGTTTCTTTTGGGGATATGTATATTTCTTAATATATATTATCTCACATTTAATGAATTATATTATTCAATGTTTATCTGACTCAAACTGTATCCACTACATCTGTTCATTTCTGACAGAAACATATTGAAGACTCCCAAGATAATTCACTTTTTATTCTTTGCTATTCTTGGCACTTTAAGAAAGTTTGGTTTTGTGAGCTACCAGTTACATTGGTTGTTATATACATGTTTACATCAGTTACACAGCCACCCTTTTTCACTGTCATATACTAACTGATTATATTTCATAATTATATAATACCTATTTTTATCTGACTACTACTAGAATCTCTTTTAAAATTTATTCTGTCTCACTCTTTCTTCACTACTTAGATTCTGTTTTAATTTCTTTCTTTCTTTTTTTAAATTTCCATAGGTTTCTGGGGAACAGGTGGTGTTTAGTTATGTAAGTTTTTTCTTGGTGATTTGTGAGATTTTGGTGAACCCATACAGAGCAGTATGCATTGTACCCCATTTTATTCCTTAAAGTCCATTGTATCATTATTATGCCCTTATTTCCTCATAGTTTAGCTCCCACTTATGAGTGAGAATGTATGATGTTTGGGTTTTCACTTCTGAGTTGCTTCACTTAGAATGATGGTCTTCAATTCCATTCAGGTTGCTGCAAATGCCATTATTTAATTCCTCTTCACAGGTGAATAGTATTCAATGTTGATCATTTAGTAACAATACTAGTCATAACTAACGTTTATTGATTTTTTTTCTTGTTTAAAGTGTTTTTCTCAGAGGTAGTACACAGGTGATATATTCTCTGAAGTCTTGTATATCCTAAAATATTTTTCTTTCACTTCAACCAGTAATTAATGTATCATTTGAGTGTAGGATTCTTGGACTATAATAATTTTTATTCAATGGTTTGTGAATGCTATTCTACTTGCTATTATTTGCTTTGGATTGAAGGTGAGATGTTTGGTACTAGTATGAATTTAATCGGATAATTTATTACATTTACATTGATAGGTATGGACTTACTACTGTAATTTTGTTAATTCCTTTCTGGTTGTTTATAACTCTGTTCTTTCTTTCTGTTTTTCTTACTGTCTTCCTTTGTAGTTAAGTGATTTTCTGTGGCACTTCCTTGTTTTAATTCCTTGTTTATTTTTTATTTTTAGTGTATAATATAGGTTACACACTAAATATAACAGATTTTTTTCTTTGAGATTACCATGAGGCTTATAAAACCAATTATAAATTATTTTAAACTTGTTACAACTTTGATTATAAGGAAAACAAATAAAAAACTAAAAAAGTCTACATTTAAACCCCACCACGCCCACATTTTGACTTTTTGTTGTCTCAGTTTATATCTCTTTATATTGCCTACCTCTTAGAAAATTGTAGTTATTATTACTTTTGATAGGTATTTATTTTAGTCTTCAAACTGCAGATAGGAGGGATTTATACAATTACATGTATTCTGAATTTTTCTGTTACTTATTTTTACCAGTAAGTTTCATAACTTCAAATATTTTCTTTTTGTACTTTAGCATCCTTTTCTTTTAGACTAAAGAATTCCCTTTGGCATTTCCTGTAAGAACGTTTTGGTGGTGATGAATTCCCTCACTTTTTGTTTGTCTAGGAAAGTCTTGATCTCTCCTTCATGTTTGAAGGATAGCTTTGTTGACTATAGTATTCTCGGTTGATAGTTTTTTGCAGTTTGTTATCCTACTCTTTACTGGCTGTAGCGTTTCTGCTGAGAAGTCCGTTGCCAGACAAACTGGAGCTCCTTCATATATCATTTGCTTCTTTTCGCTTGCTGATTTTAGGACTTTCTCTTTGTCTCTGATTTCCAGAGTTTGATTATTATGTGCTTTGGTATAGTCTTATTTGTGTTAAATTTGTTGATTTGTGTCATTCTTATACCTATATACTTATATCTTTCTCTAGATTTGGAAAGTTTTCTGTTATTATTTCTTTGAATAAGCTTTCTACCCCTACTTTTTCTCGACTTTCTCTTGATGATCAATAACTTTTAGAATTGCCCTTTTGAGGCTGTCCTCTAGATCTCATATGGGTTCTTCATTGCTTTTTACTGTTTTTCCTTCTTTCTTCTCTAACTGTGTATTTTCAGATAGGCTGTCTTTGAGCTCACTGTTTCTTTTGCTGCATCAGTTTTGGTGATGAGCCCCTTCAATGCATTCTTCAGTTTGGCTGTTGTATTCTTAGTTCTGAAATTTCTGTTCGATTTTTTAAATTTATTTCAATCTCTTTGTTAAATTTTTCTGATTAATGTCTGAATTGACTTTCTATTTTATCTTGGAGTTTCCTCGAAAGTGCTACTTTGAATCTGTGATCTGAAAGATCATACATTGCTGTCTCTTTACAGTTCGTCACTGGGTCCTTGTTTTTTACATTTGTGAATGTCATGACTTCCCGTTTGCTCTCTCTCTTTTTAAATAAACATTTGTCATGTCTTCACACTGAAGTATTAGTTATTCCAGTCTTTGTTGTATTGCTTGGCTTGTTCTTTTACAAGTATGCCTGTCTCAAGGTTTTATGCAGATTGACTATTGGGTTCCTTTAGTTTAAGATTGCTGCCTCCTTTTAGGCACTTGATAGGACCCTAAGTCCAGGTTTACTGCGGTCCTCACAAAACTTTGGAGTGCTGCCCATTCCAGATGGCATACTCTTGCTGTGTGAGAACATTGGCTAGGGGTTTGCGTCCAGAGGACCTATGCAGCACATCTTTTACAGCATGGTGTTGCTGAACAGCATCTTTGATTTGGCATTTCCTTTGGCTGACACAAGAACAGCCACTGAGTTTCACATGCTTAGGTTGCTAGCCCCACCTCCACTCTTTATTTCTACCTGCCCTCAGGATTATTCACCTTCGGCACTCTTGATGCTTTCCAAGGATTGAAGCAGGAACAGTTTTCCTGTGAAGGAAACCAAGGTCATGAAGAAGCTGAATGCCTGCCTCAATCTCACTTTTTCCAGTGTAGAAACTGTGAGTCCAGGAGGACTTTTCCATGAAGTGCCTAGAAGTTTGGGTGAGAGGTGTAGCAGTTATAAATGTCCATTTATCTAACTTTTTGCTCATAGTTTTTCACTTCTCTGTGGCCTCTGGGATTGTCACAGATTCAGTTTTGTGTTCTGGAATATTGCTGGTGATAATTTTGGCACTGACTAGTTGGTGTTGGTTTTCTGTGGAGGAGAGCGAAGCCAGATTGCTGCTACTCCTCTATTTTAAAGTCATCCTCAGTTCTACTTTAATTTACCTTTTAGCTAAGTTATTCTTTCAACTTGAAAGTCTGCAAATTTTTTAAAAAATTTATCTTCCAAGTTCAGGAAGTTACCAAGTCATGCTTAGTTGCACACATTTTCCCATCAATCCAGCCTTTAGTGAGTCCTTTAAGTTTTCAGACTCAGGTATCTTCCCTGCCTTGGGAAAATTTCCTTCTAATATTAGTTCATTTTCTTTTCTTCCATCTGCTTCTGTTTTTCCCCTGGAGCTAACAGAGTATTCTTATGTAAGTTCTTCTGCATCTGTTCTTTAATTGTCTTATTTTATTTTTACTTGGTGATTTTCATCTCCTTAGTTTACTCTGTATTTTAAAACAATGTGAGGGTTCCTACACTTAACCTTTTAAGTCATTAATTTGGGCCTCAATAATGCTTTATCCTTCAACTCATCTGTTGAAATTTTAAATTTGGAAATCGTAACTTTAGCTCATCACTTGAAAAATTCTCAAGTGCATATGTTTATATTCAGATCCTGTTATCTCCTCTATCAGTTCTATGTTACAGGATATCTATTCTGATTATTTTTCTGGATCAAGTCAAGCTTTTCAGCCCTCTAGCTTGGTTGACATTTTTTTTGCTGGACTTCCTGCGCTAAGATTTGTCAAATACGGTATTGTAAACAGCAAGAATCTTACTTGAGTGTCTGCATTACTGGTGCATAATTGTGTAGGTTTTCAGGCCCTGTTAAGTTGCAGGTGGTTATTCCCCGATCTCTGCTCTCGCTGCTTGCTCCTCATTGCAGGGTTAGCCTTTCCATCTCCTGGCCTTCTGTAGTCAGAGAAACCTGCCACACTTCTTAGAGCCATCTGATCTCTGAGAATCAGTTTAGTCCCAAGACCATGACTTTTTGACTTTGGTTCTGAGCTCTGAAGTTACTTTTCAGGAACTTTTCAAAGTACAGGGAATAAAGTTTCTTATTAATTCTTTCTGCTATGGTGACAAAGGAGTCCAGCTCTTATTTGAGCCAAGTTATGTTTAAGTTTCTGAAGGCCAGAGACACAGGTAGACATAATTTCAGTTGGGTCTGGAGAACCGTAAATATAGCATCACTATTTATGGAACATAAATTAATTGTTCCATGTGCTCTAAAAATGTATCTTTAAATGTTGTAGAATTGGGAAGAGACAGAAAGAAGCCACTGTTATGATGTCCTGCATTCATTATCCTTTGTCTATTGCTTTGTTTGGATTTTCAAAGCAGCCTGTAACTCATAAAGTAACAGCTTCTCTGGATAATAACAATGTAACTGCTGAAGTCATGCATTCTCTGTGTCTTTAATGCATTTATCTGGGAATGATTTTGTATATGGATGACAATGCCTATTAAGATTCACAGGACTGTTATCTGTCCATCTAATCTACCAGACAGCAGGCTGAAGTTTCCTCCTACTACAACAAACTTTTTGTTCCCCCTGTAGGGCAAAACATCATAAATCCAGCTTATTATATGGACCCTGACAGATACTTATCCCTTTTTAGGAAAAATAAAACCAAGTACATAACAACGCCTCTGTAAGTCTTTGATCTTTAAACGTGTCTTTATCCTAAACGGCTGAGCACTATGAAAAATTGATTTTTTAAAAAGGCTTTCTATCTGCTAAAACATCTGAATGTTAGACAGAGATATTTCAAAAAAATAATAACTTCAGAAATCCTGACTGGGTCTTAAATCCCCTCACTTCAGAATCTGAAGGAACATTAAAGATCTTAGTCCAAGTTCTCATTAATGCCAAGTGGTTAGTTGGATTCCAACTTAATTCCCTGGAGAGACTAAGTTAATACCCCATGGGTAGTCAATCCATTTATTGGAGAACATGGACTGTTAAAAAGGAAGTTGAATCTATTTCTTTGAAAACTATGACCAATGATTCCAATTCCACCTTTGGAACATCTATTTTACAGAAGAATATTATTCCTATAAAAGCAAGATTTTTATCCTCTAAAGAAAAACATATGTGCTTGCAAATTTTTCTAAGAAGGTGTACGTACTTAAATGCTATTATTATGTAAATGCTTAAATGTTATTTTGACCTTTCATGTAATTTTAATTTTGAACATTCTGAATCAACTGGGCCAGACAGGCATATACAGTTGACCCTGGGACAAAGCAGGTTGAAAATCCACATATAATTTTTGATTCCCCAAAAACTTAACTTCCAATACCCACTATTGACTGAAAGCCTTACCAATGACATAAACAGTTGGCTAACAGATATTTTGCATATGTGTTATACACTGTATTCTTATAGTAAAGTAAGCTAGAGAAAAGAAAATGTTGTTATAAAAATTATAAGAAAGAGAAAATATATTTACTGTTATTAAATGAAAGTGGATTATAAAGGGCTTCATCCTTGTTGTCTTCATGTTGAGTAGACTGAAGAAGAGAAGGAAGAGGCGGGGTTGGTCTTGCTGTCTTAGGGTGACAGAGGAGGAAGAAAAATCCATGTATAACTGCCTCTGTGGAATTCAAAACTGTGTTGTTCAAGTGTCAACTGAATACTGAATCTAACCTTATGAAATTTGATTATAAAACTTAGGATTTTAGCACCAGCAGGAATTTTACATATATACAACCTGTCCCATTTTACTTTTTTTTTTTTAACGTAGGAGGATATTGAAGTCCAAATAAATCAAGTTTCTTTAAAAAGTCAAGGCTGGCCGGGCACTGTGGCTCATGCCTGTAATCCCAGCACTTTGGGAGGCTGAGGTGGGTGGATCATGAGGTCAAGAGATCGAAACCATCTGGTCAACATGGTAAAACCCCGTCTCTACTAAAAATACAAAAGAATAGCTGGGGATGGTGGTGCGTGCCTGTAATCCCAGCTACTCGGGAGGCTGAGGCAGGAGAATTGCCTGAACCAGGAGGCGGAGGTTGCGGTGAGCCGAGACTGAACCATTGCACTCCAGCCTGGGCAACAAGAGAGAAACTCCATTTAAAAAAAAAAAAAGTCAAGGGCATTCCTGCCTAAAATTCAGACCTCCTCATTTCTCAGGTAACAGTTTTAAAAGCTACTACAGAATAGCTAGAGATTAAAGAAGGATTCAGTGGGAGCTAAAAAGGTAGATAACAAAGAGCATTGAAGTGATTTATCAGTGTCAGAGACTAACACAGACAGATTGGAGATGAGAAGAAACAATAAATATCATTATGAAAGACAAATCAATTACTGTCATGTACTATAGCACTTTTAAAATATGTCTATTCATAATAAACCCTGCCTGTAAGAAACTTGCAAACTTCTTATAGAGATAAAACCTAAGTAATTACCTAGATTTCAGTGCTGTCTAGAGCTAGTTCAATATGAAAACTAACAGAGAAAATAATCTTTTAAAATCCACCATCAGTTGAAAACTAATAACAGTGTTAAAATTACTGAGCTGCTGAGTTATTAGTTTTTTGACAAGAAAATCGAATGCTAAAAGTAAAAATAACAAAAATTTTCTGTTACTGAATAGAAAAGATACATTTTAAAATGTAAATATATCTTGATTAACGATTCCAAATGTCATGTGACCATGTTATTAAAGGAATTTACCTGTTGAATTGTTTATGGGTAAAAAAGCCAGGAAGAATGAGAGGAGACTGGACAGTATAAGGAAAGAGAAAACTCTTCTTTTGCTTGTTGAAGGGCTAAAGGAAGATGACCAAGAATCAGTTTCCCTTGGTGGAGATGTTATTCTTTTTAAGAAGCTTAAGAGATCTCTTTCCCACTGGGTTGTTGGATATACATGGAAAGGAACCCTCAGTACTTCAACACCATTGTGCTTTATGAGGACTTGAGAAGTATTTTTCACCTACCTGCCACACATGGCGGTATGCAGTAACACAGATGCAAGACTTAAAATGGAGACACACAGCAGACTCTGACTAAAACAATTCTTTATGTTTATTATTGATGCCATTGTTGCAGGATACAACCATCTGTGAATGACTATTCCTTGGGGGTTGGACCCGTGCTTTGTCTTCGTGTTATACTACAGCACTGAGGTGAAGACATAGTTTATTTTCCCTCTCCTTCTTTCCTTAAAGCTTTTGAAGAAACTCTGGCCTGGCAGTTCAGCTTTTATTGAACAACACTAAAAGAAATCAAAATGAACAAAATACATGTGTGTGGTATCACCCCACACGGTACATAAACAGCCTTCCTCCCTCAGTGAATGTAATATTTTAACTGTGAAGAGGTACTTCTCAGTTACACTAGTGGGTATAAAAATACCATGTGATTTCATTTCATCAATACACTGGGCCAAGAAGAATTATTGTTTCTTTTACTTTGTGGCTCTGGTGAGTCCTCAGGAAGTGTAGTTGAAAAATCAATTTTTCAGGGTGAAGTCTTTGCTGGTCACAGTTCAGGGATTAGAGAAATCCAATTTGAGGAAAATATTGGTCTGCCCGAAGGCTCTCTTATAGCTTATCTTTTTGAAGTGCTAAGATGGCTTCCCTTCTGGGCGAATATACAAGCCAAGATTTTCATCTGTTAATATAGAACTTCCTTCTTGGTCCTTATGTAATAGGTGTTCATGACTTCTGGATTTTTACTTTCACTCAGAAACAAAAGATATTTGTGCATCACCAGAGGGTTTAAATGTATACCAATTGCTATCTGGGTCCTGCTAAGACCTACTAATATAGGTGTTATTTAAAGAACCTTGGTCTAAAGAACACTTTTTCTATCCACTTATATAGGAAGACTAATTTCCATCCTTTTAGTGTGGTTTAGAATGCAGTGTACTTGATCATAAACAAGTGTTGGTGACACTAAATTCTGTAATGGGGTCAAGAGTAAGGTCAAGTTGTTAGTTCTGATAACTCTAGATTGAAATCTTTAATTTAATATTTAGGTGGAGTATATTTCACAGAGGTTTCTGTAGGTGACTGTGCCTGGAGGAAACCAGTTGACCCCAACAGAACCTACACTCTGAATGCAAATTATAAGTAACTTACTGTTTATATAAGCTGTGCTGCCCTTGTAAGTAACTAAATAATGCTCAGTTTCTCTCCTGAATAAACAGAGTTCCTAGTGATGGCATACCCTGGTTTGTCTGTATGAAGTCTATACTGTTAGCACCTAATGGCTGACAAAAGAAGTGCTCAGTAATTATAAAGAAATATATCCCAGAATTTGTATTGTAAACGCTTAGCACAGAACTGATGAGGTTTTAAAAATTTTCTTTGCATGTACTACCTCCCAGAAGAACACTGGTGTACAGTCTTATCATGGGACACTATGTTGCAAGAACAGCATAGGAAAGACAATAGCATCTTAGCAGAGGTTTTCCTCAGAACTATGAATTTGTTGAATGGATCTGGGTGTTAGAATGTAACATTGATCTACTTTTAGTTCAGTATCGATACTGTGTCAGGAGAAGGGAAAAGTTATTAGCCACACATATTCAAGACAGTACAGATCTTTCTGTTTTTGCCCAGTCTGGAGGCTACGTTGTCCTGTGTCGCCTGACGCACAATGTAACTGTTACGAAGTCTAGAACAGACCAAACACTTCCTGATTTTTACTCACTCTCTGCCAATTGCTGTGCTCTCCTTTCTTCTTACCCCTCAAATGCTTGGCTTATTCTTTAAATAGTCTGATGTTTTCATTATACCATTCAATTTGAAGTAGACTTTTTTGATACTGGAGAAATTTGAGTGAAGCAGGAATTATGGCTGTGGCTGTGTCACAACATCAGGAATACACCTCTAGGAGCTGTCAATGTGACTGCATGGGGAAGAACTTCATAGTTTGCTATGGTTTTAGCAGGGGACATGAATATTTTCTGGGCTAAGTGCCCTCAAGAAGGCTTATTTCCATTGCTCAAGCAGTGAACATTTTCTTTACACTGCTCTTACTTGTCTCTTTACATTGCTTTTCATGTTGCTCTTTTCATTGCTCTGACCTGTCTCTCACCATTGAATCTCTCGAGAAGAAACGGTTCTAAAGAAAACATTGTTCTTGCAACTGTGGCTTAAGTGGATATGTAGCAGATGGTTTAACTTCTGCATACCTAGATGCTTAGTTTGCATGTGTGTATTATCGTATGTGCATGTATGCTGGAAATAAGCACACTGCCTATAATCTAAACTTTAAGACAAAATCAGTAATCGTCATGAATCAGCTGTAGAACTGGACATCACACTGTGGTCCTCAGTGCCTCGGTGTTCCATAAGGTTTTTTGCTCAAGTAGTGGCAATTTATGAGATTTTCCAGGTGAGAGCTTTTTAGAACTTTGTCTTCTGGATTGAAATAGTTGCCTCCCTTGCCTTTGGTCTCTCACTATCAATGGGTTTTTCTCTGCTCCTGCCTCTGCTGACCACTGCTGGAAAAGTCTTAGAGCCCAGTCCTGGTCTCATCAATTACTTCTGTAGCAATATCTAGAGAAATTCTAGGCAACCTGAGGCCAGAGAATTCTTCTGGAATCTCAGATTTCACAAAGAATACCTAGGATCTTTGTAGCCCTTTATACAGGAGCTTTAGGAAACTCTCTTGTCCTGACCAACATTGCTTCTCAAAAGTAGGTTGGGGCATTCCTTCTTCAAAGAAGCATCCTATATTCCTCAGAGTCTGACAAGGCACATCAATATTTTTGGTCAGAGATCACTGGGTAGAAAACATCAAATCACCTGGATGTCCACTGACAAATACTGATATTTCTCCTGTTTCATGAATCTGTGTTTATAGGAGCCCAAACAGTCTATAGTCTTTACCCTGCTTCTAATTTTCTGGAATTATTTTTTGTTCCATACAAGACTACTCAAGGACACACAGCTGGCTATTAGAAAGTAAGAACTGGAATTCAGCTCTCTGTTAGTTCACAGCAAACATGGCCCTGGCCACCGGCAAAAAAATTTATTTAATATATAGACATAAATCATACTCTCAGGATATGTGAGTCATAAGACAGGAAAATGACAGAAAGCATCTGGTTCATTATGCTTCTTTATTGTTCAGAGTTTTTGAAAGAGAGAGGTGTTGTAGGGAATTCACAATGAAGAGGTAATTTTGTTTTGTGTTTTGATTGAGCTGAAACATTCAACTACTTTGATTTTTAACTCAAAAGCTCCTAAAATGATCAGCAGCTGTTCATTCAGGAGTGTACTACCTCTCTGACTACAGAACAAAATATATTTGTCTCTGAAATTTCACAAAGGTAATAGGAGAAACAATTGCTTCTTTGTGGTGAAACAAGCCTACACCGGCAAGAGAAATCTGATCAGTACAGCTTGTTGAGTTATCTTAACAATCAATATGTTTCATTACATGAATACTATGGCTCCTGCAATCCATTATGTAAATTGTTCTCATTTTTGGTCAATTTTACCATAATGCTTTGTAGGAACTGATATTGACTTTACACTTGCTTTTAAAAATGGAGAAAATACTAGTATGATAAATGCAGTGTGATAGAAAGCAAATATAACTGAAATCTTTTCTTCCCAGGTCTCAGCCAGTAAGAAAAATATTTGCTATGAGGAAAGTTAATTTTGTTTAAATATTGGATAATACAAGAATTGTTTAATACTGCATTATTTCTTTTAAAAATGAGTACAGTACTCCACACAATCATGAATTTCTAAACCATTGAATGTTATAGATAGCAGATGCCAAACTACAGTCAAAGGGCCAAATCTAATCGAATGTTTATTTTTGTAAATAAAGTTTTATTGTAATACAGCCACACTCGTGCATTTGTATATTGTCTATGGCTGTTGTCACACTACAGGGGCAGAGTTAAGTAGCTGCAGCACAGAATGTGTGGCACACACAATCTAACATATTTATTATCTGGCCCTTTACAGGAAATGTTTGCTGATTCCTGGTATGAAATAGTAATTTTTGGTTCCGTATGCAATTTAACTCGTTTAAAACTACGTTAATAGTTTTTTTCTAATTCTGTGAAGAAAGTCAATGGTAGCTGGGTCAAGGATAGCACTGAATCCGTAAATTACTTTGGGCACTACGTCCATTTTCATGACACTGGTTCTTCCTATCCATGAGCATGGAATGTTTTTCCATCTGTTTGGGTCCTCCGTTATTTCCTTGAGCAGTGATTTTTAGTTCTCCTTGGAAAGGTCCTTCACACCCCTTTAAGTTGTATTCCTAGGTATTTTATTCCCATTGTAGCACTTGCGAATGGGAGTTCACTATCATCTGCAGAGACAATTTGACTTCCTCTTTTCCTAATTGAATACCCTTTATTTCTTTCTCTTGCCTGATTCCCCTGGTCAGAACTTCCAATATTATGTTGAATAGGAGTGGTGGGAGAGGGCATCCTTATCTTGTGCAAGTTTTCAAAGAGAATGCTTCCAGCTTTTGCCCATTCAGTCTGATATTGGGTGTGGGTATGTATAAATAGTTCTTATTATTTTGAGATACGTTCCATCAATACCTAGTTTATTGAGAGTTTTTAGCATAAAGGATATTGAATTTTATCAAAGGCCTTTTCTTCATTTATTGAGATAATCATGTGTTTTTTGTCTTTGGTTCTGTTTATGTGGTGGATTACGTTTATTGATTCGCCCATGTTGAACCAGCCTTGCATCTCAGGGATGAAGCCGACTTGATCATGGTGGATAAGCTTTAATGGGTTGATGTGTGCAGCAAACCACCATGGCATGTGTATACCTGTGTAAGAAATCTGCACGTTCTGCACATGTATCCCAGAACTTATAGTATAATAAAGAATAGTAATATTTACAAAGTATTATAATTTCATTGACATTAATATTATTTTACTTACCCATTCTTTTAACCATCATCTTTTCTTCAACTGGTTAAATTATTCCCTAAATAGAACTGACTTTTTAAGTATGTGTGCCTATAAATGTAACTATTTAAAGGCTAAACATTATGCCTATTAATTTCTTTGTGTTCTTTTCAGTAAAAATATAGGCCTACATAATTACAATAAAACACAAGCTTTATTTTTATTTTTATTCTTTTTTTACTATTTGGAATAAATAAGAACATGGATAGTTAAGGACTGATTTTACTAGATTGTGGACTAAAATCTTATAACTAGTTAAAAATACACCTTGTGGTATATTCTGTGTTTCTTGAGAACCAATGAGATTAGTGGTTAGCCTAAAGTCATAGAGCCCAGTGTTTCCTGGGTCACCAAGCAACTGTGACTTCCTTCATTTGTTCGCTGCAGAGCTAGACATGGCATCTTCCTTTGTGACTGTGAGGATGCTCTATAAAACGCATCTCAGAAATCTTGGCAGGTTTATTCAGAATGTTACTGCAGGTTTTTGGAACAGGTTCAGTATTCACTTTGCAGCAATTTCTGCTAGGCCAGCAGGATTTCGTGGACACTGTTGAATAATTGTATGCCAGGGATGTTTACATTAGTGATTAGATATTTATGGTACATATTGAATATCTACTCACTTTCTTTTGGCCAATAAATTTTGAGTATAACCAATGTATTGGGTCTGCAGGTGTTACATTTCCCAGACAGCACTAAAATATGTCTGAAAATAAAGTAACAGCAATATTGTCCCAACTTGAATGCCTTTTTTGATTAATATTGATTTATTAAAGGATGATAACTTGTATTACAATTGAAGAACCTGTGTGGTTATGCAATGCTTATCTATAAACAGGAAGTACAGTTTAAAATCTGGAAGTTCAGCTTAAAGAGTACATTTTCGAAACTCTAGAACTCATATATTCAGTGTTGCATTTTGAGATGAGGATTAAATATTTCAATCCTTTAAAATAGCTTTATGCATTTAATCTTTGCTAAAAGTAGCAACATTTTTTTTGTGAATGTGGGTAAAAAATGAGAGAACATATACTGATTTAGGTATGATTTTTGAATGCCCAATATATATACTTTTATGATCGAGGACTGCTAAAAAATGAAAAAGTTGGAGAAAGCAGCAGAAAATACTGGAGGTGAGGATGTAAATGAAAGTTTCTAGCAATAATATAAACTCCAAACCCTGTTTTCTAATTTGGTTAATCTTGGTAATTCTTGGTATCCTTTACACTCAGTGCACCATACACCAGACTAGATACATTTCCAGTGTTCAATAGCCAAATGTGGCTAATAGCTGCCTTGTTAGACAGCATATGTCTAGACTAATCATCCTAATTACTACGTAGCATTCATTTTTTAAATATTTAATTTCTTTTGATTGACATTTATTAAGTTTTCAATTATTTTGCTATGAAAAATACTTCTTTGCTAAACTTTCTTATCCATGTGTCATAAGTATGTGGAAGAATCTTCAACACTGTAATCACACTAGTGGACTTACTGGGTAAAGTGGATACTAAATTTGAACTTTACTAGAGAGGCATCAAAATGCTTTCTAATTTGGAGCAATTTCCATTCATTTGGGAGTTTTCATGGCTCAACATCTATGCCCAGTTTTTGTATGCATATACTTAAGTACTCCAAGTCTAGTGGATGTGAAACGTTATCCTATTGTGATTTTAAAAGTTTATATAGTCATGATTATTAGTGAAGCCAAGCATCTTTGCATTTGCTTTCTGGCTGCCCAGGTTACTTCTTCTGTGAATTATCTGTTTGTACATTTTGGCTAATATTTATTGGCTTGCTTACTTTTTACTTTACGATTTATGTAAGTTCTTTAAATGTTCAGGATGTTAATCTTTCACCTCAAGAACTGCAAATCTCTTCTTCCAGCCTGAGCCTTGTCATTTTATTTTTTTTGAGACAGAGTCTTGCTCTGTCGCCAGGTGCCAGGCTGGAGTGCAGTGGCGTGATCTTGGCTCACTGCAACCTTCTCCTCAGGGTTCAAGCAGTTCTCCTGCCTCAGCCTTCCGAGTAGCTGGGACTACGTGCACACACCACCATGCCCAGCTAATTTTTGTATTTTTAGTAGAGACAGGGTTTCACTATGTTGGTCAGGATGGTCTCGATTTCTTGACCTCATGATCCACTGGCCTCGGCCTCCCAAAGTGCTGGGATTACAGGCATGAGCCACCACACCCGGCCTGTCATTTTTTCTTTGTGTATGTGTGTGTGTGTGTGTGTGTGTGTGTGTGTGTTTTGTTAAGTAGTTTTAAATGTAATGAAGTTAAATGAATGAGTACTTTCCCTTATAGAGTATGTTTATGTATCTTGTTTAATACTTTTCTGCCTCAGTGTCCTATGATTTTGTCTAAGAATTAAAGTTTTTCTTTTTGTACCTTTGCATTTTTAATACATCTGGATTTAAAGTGTACATGTACACTGTATGATAGAGATCTGATGAATCATTTTCAAAGGGTCATGTAATTATTTTCCAAAGTGATTATTATTTTCCTCAGTGATGACGTTCCAATTATTTTCCAAAGGAAAAGTCAATTGGTTTTCATGATTTATTGAAAATTACATTCTTTCTCTGTTGATCTATCATGTATCAGATTTCCATGTATATGTAGTCTCTTTCCAGGCTCTTTATTCCTTTCTATTTCTGTCCAGTCATAACAAATGTAGTTTGATTGTAAATCTTGAGATCTGGTAGATTAAAGCCCTTCACCCTCTCTTTGGTGGAGTCTTGACCGGTGTTGGTCTGTAGTTGTTCATGTAAGATTTTAAATCAGCTTATCAAGTTCAATGAAAACTTTGTTAGAATTTTCATTGTTCTTATGCTAAGTTGGTATATTCATTTTGGTACAAGTGATATTTTAATAACATAGTGATATTATAGTCAATGACTATGGCGTATATCAATTTAACATCCATGAAAATATGTTGCAAATATATTTTATAGTTTCTCTCAATAATGGTCTTAGAAACATTTTACTAAATTTATTCTTACGGTATAAATTTTTCATGATTATTATAAATAAATATGTTTAAAATTATATTTTCTAAAGATGTATAAAGAAGTGATATTCTAATCTTTTACTTCCATAATAACATACATACTTTTCTCAGTAATTGATAAAGAAGCAGCATGTTATTAACACACACACACACACACACACACACACACACACACACGTGCTTTACCATGAAAAAGATTCATCTGAATGTATGCTGAACCCTACTACCATACTTCTAACAATTAGAAATTATTTTCTTCTTGAGTGCATACATATAGGACATTAACAAAAATGATCTATTTTTTTTTACTTCACCAACTTTCTTTTTAATTTACATTAAATCTTTTAACTCATGTTAGATTTTAATTGTGATTTTATTTTTATTTATAGAAATCTATTTTTCTTTTTAAATTTTTCTGGTATTTTTAATACCATTTTGTGTCATTCCAGTTTTCTAATTTCATAATTTATTATTTTAAATGTTCTTATTTTATATTATCTATAAGTCTTTTGGTTATTGATTGTGGTTATTCTTATTGGTGAGTTTTACCTAATATATTTTTACTTATTTCATTGTGATGTCATGTCTGTCTGGTGGCTTTATCTGTGGAAGTATTGTAGGACTTGGTTTCATGATTTATCTTTGAGAGGAGTTTTGCATTTATTTCTGCCAGAAATGCGGAGGTATTACCAACTCAACCTTGGTTTAAGCCAATTTGGGGTTTCCAGCATCATCCAGATGGTGTAAATTCATACCTAGTCTCTTGGGAGAGAACTGTGGCTATAAATTTTCACGGGAGACTTTTCCCCACCCATAAGTCAGGTTCAGTTAAAATTTCCAGCTCATCTCCTTTTGGTGGCAACAATTTATTTTTAAACCAAGGTTTTATTTTGTAGAATATCCAGAACTTAGGTACTGGTTGAACTTCCAAGTTTCATCCTGCATGGACCTTGTTTTTTGGGGTCTGCATTGTCAGAAACACCATCTTTGTTGCTGACATTGCCAAACCTTCTCACAGCAGCTATTGTCCCAGCATCAGTTTATCACTCTAGTTTCCTGCTCCCCATTTGTTGTTTATACTTTATAGCCCTGTAAATATGTCTATATGTTTAAAAAAATGTTTACCGTACTTTATCAGTCTTATCAAATGATCTAGCTTCCCCCAACCAAATTTCTGAAAATGAATACAAATTTGCAACTCTGTCAGTAACATATATAAATTTTCACCAAAGATTTCTCCCCAATGAGAAGAATCTGATTCCTTTAGCTGAACAGTCTGATTCAGCAATGTATGAGAACCTGGTTTCCTGCACCATTGATAAATTTTGCTGAGATTAATAATGCAATCCAATCATTCATATTTGTTTTAATGTGTACTTCTTTTATTACTTTTATGAAGACATCTTTTTTTGCATGAAGATGGGTCATTAGGTTTCATTTTAAATCAATTTCCTGTTATTATATTCTGCCAACTAGGAAAAAAAGCAAAAAAGGGAGAAGGAGGAGAGAAAACATTTTCAAAGCACTTCTCTCTTGGAGCTGGTATTTTTGTCCTAGTAATTCTCTGGATAGGTTTCAGAGATTCATGTACTCCTTAAAGATGTGCGCAAAAATGTATTCATAATATATGTTTTTGGATAAACAGTCTCTATGATTCTCACTGGATTCTTTAAATATGACCCAGAGATTATTAAAAACCATAGCTATATTTGATCCAGTTTTATCTTTTTAGGGAAGGACTAGATGTTAATTCAAAATTGCTTTCTTTTCTTAGGAAAGCATTTTAGAACAGAGGAGTCAAAAGAGGCATAGTGAATACCTAATGAAGAATGCAAAGTGGTTTTTTTTTAAATGGAACTTTTATTTGTTTTTAGAGACAGGGTCTTGTTCTTTCATCTGGGTTGGAGTGCAGTGGTGTAATCACAGCTCACTGCAACCTTGAACTCCTGGGCTCAAGTGATTCTCCCACCTCAGCCTCTTAAGTAGCGAGGACTACAGGTGTGTGTCACAAGATGTGGCTAATTTTTAAATATTTTGTTGAGATAGGGTCTCACTACATTTCCCAGGCTAGTCTTCCACTCCTGGTCTCAAATGATCCTCCGCCTCAGCCTCCCAAAGGGCTGGCATGAGCCACTGTGGCCAACTGAAAATTTCCATGTTCTTGATGGGGTTTTTGAAGCAAAAAGGATATTAGAGGTTAAAAAAGTCCTCCACAGATGATGCATTTTCCTCTCTCATTTTATGGATTAAGTTAATTAAAAACAAAAAGTAAAACCTCCACATGCTCAAATTGCTGATAGCTATCTTCATTTTTGGACATTAACTCTCGAATAGTCCTTAATCAATATGCAGGAAGGATTTATATAGAAAGAAATTTATAAACACATTTTAAAGGATAAAGTTAAATACATAAAGGCCTATATCTTCATTTTTCTCCACAAGACAGTTTTTTATTGGAATTTTTCATTGACCTATTTTTTTAAGGAATGTGGAGAAGAAACTGGAGGTTGATTCTGTCTTGTGGGTGAAATAGTGAAGACACTGGTGATGAAGAAATTTTCTGCACAATGCCAAGAAATTCGTTCTAATTAAGATAAAAAGAGCAGATGGCAAACATGGGGCTTAAGAGTTATAGCACAACTAGTTTAACTTTGAATTCTAATATCTACTCTATGCTAATAGATGTAACACAGCAGGTAGTATGCTACAAGTTATTAACCAGGCTCATAGGATTCTGATCTCTTCAAGGTTACAGCAAAATTATGTTGTTCTAGGTCAAAGGTGAGGGAGCTATTTCATTGATTTTCTAAATCTAACTCCTGTCACTACCTTTTCCTCTAGGAAATAATCTTCTCAGATAGTAAGATGTCTGTTTCGTATATGAAATTCAGCCAGCACAAGTTTAATCCAGATAGACTTCTATGGTATAACATTTGTTCAAATGACAAATGATGGTAATTAACTAATCTGGTATCAAAACGTCAAAGTTTTATTACTATTAATATACACAGAAAGTAATTTTAAATGAGGATAGGAAGGAAGGAAGAACACTTTTTAGTGAAAGTGTCAGCTCCATAAGGACAAGGATCTTTGCCTGTTGTATTCAATGATGTATCTCAACTACCCAGAATAATGCCTGGTGCACCATAAATTATTTTTTGTTTTTGTCTGTTACAGAGAACAGTGTATCATTTTTTCCTTAATCCTGGGTTCATAAGGGAAGGGTTTGATGATAAAAACAATGATTCAATACATTGAGTCATGGAAATTCAGGGCTACGTAGGATGTGATAACAAAGGGTCATACAGTAAAAATGTCTTCATTTTGTGCTTAAGAGAAATAAAGCCCAGAGTAGTTAGTAGCTTGCTGCAGATAATTTAAACAAATAAGCTGCAGAGCTGGTACTAGAACTGGAGATGGCTAACTCTCCATCCAGTGCCCATTCCCATGTATTATGTTGCCATTCTTCCTCTGTTGCTTCAGACAATGGAATTTAATCACAGATTCTAACTTCATATTTGTTTATTTTTATTGAGATAGTCACATATCATAAATCATTCTTTTATAGTATATAATTTAGTAGTCTTTAATATTCAAAATGTTGTGCAATCATCTTCACTATTTAGTTACAGAACATTTTCGTCATCCCAAAATAAAATTCCATGTTCACTAGCAATCACTCTCAACTTCCTTCAACTGCTCATTCCTGACTTCCACTGATCTATTTTCTATGTCTTTGTCTGTTCTGGACTTTTCACATAAATGGAACCATACAGTATGTAGCATTTTGGGCCTGGCTTCTATTAATTAACATAGTGTTTTCACTATGTCTATCTATATTATAAATATCTATAACTGATATCTACAGATATAGGTTTACCCATGGATCAGTACTTTATTTCTTTGTAGGGTGGATAATACTCTATTATATAGATATACCACATTTGTTTATCATTCATAAATTGATGGGTATTTGGGCTATTTCTACTTTTTTGGCTATTGTAAACATTCATGCAAAAGTTTTTGTTTCAGACACATATTTTTAAATCTTTTTTTTTAATATGTGCATGGGAATGGAATTTCTGGCCTATGGTAATTTTGTGTTTAACCATTTGAAAAATTGCCAGACTATTTTCCAAAGTGGCTGTACCATTTTACACTTCTAGCAGTGTATAAAGGTGCCAATTTCTCTATGTGCTTGCTACATTCTTTCCCAGCTTTTTCTTTTAAGTTTATTGATTAGCTTGTTGTTTGCCTCAACTGTTACCACCATCTCAGCAGACACGATGTTAAATAATGCCACTGATTGTTTTTGACAAACACCTCTAAGAAAAAGACTGTTTTCACCAGGTGAGCTCTGAGGTAAAAGAAAGATATTACTTGAGAGTAAGATTTCCCAGGAAATTGCCAGACAGGTCAAATAATGACAGTTCTATGAGAATGAGACTTTAAAAGAGCTCTAGCCCCTTTCTGACCCTTCCAGTGGCTGCTATACTGCTGTTTTACAATTTTATTGCAGGCCGTTGATTTTCATGGCTGCCACAGAGCTAGGGAGAAGTGAATAGGAATAGGGCAAGTTAAAAATCCCAAAAAGCTCATTTTTTTTTTAACCAAGATGCAGCAATTTTTCTTGAATAATGTCTTCCTGAATTGTTATATGCCTTTGGTTAATTTACAGTGTTCTAAAAAGTTGACTTTGACAATTTGTTTTTGCTAGTGTTCTAGTTGCTTTTGTTAGGGAGAGGATTTTTGGAAATCCTTACTCCACCATTCTTGCTGATGTCATCACCTGACTTGTTTTCTAATTACTAGAAAGAAATTAAGTTCTGGGTGCAGGGAAATAGGGAAAAGAGGAGCAAAAAGCAATTAGAGAAGAACAGAAACAAGGAAAGGGCTTATTTGGGAAATTTGAAAGTATAAAAGATGTGTACATCTTTTGTTTATTGAGGATACTAAGTACATAATCTTTTATGGATCTATGCCTGAAGGAATGTTAAAAAATACAAATGGCATATTTTATGAATCTTTAGCAGATTCATGCTTGCAGGACAAATCTTTCTATAACAGCATGTGCTGAGTGTGTTGAAAAAATGCAGCCAATCTTTTTCTTTCTATTTTTTCACAGTTTTGTTTTTAAGGAAGAATAAAACATCTAAATAAAAACATTGACTAAGTTTAAACTGTGTTTTATACTGTATATTGAAATCTAAGCCAATGGAAAAATTGAATTTAAAGCTATGGGCATAAGGACAGTTTGTTTAGGGAAAGCAAATATCTTTAAAATCTAGACTTTACCAGAATTTATAATTTCCACATTTTCCTTCCTATACTTGAATTAAAAAAGGGTAGGTCTCTCAATGACAACAATTTACAACTTAATTCCATCTTACAGCTCAGCTCGCTGCCACCTTAGATAGTGACCTAATAAGCTAATGCCTAGTAGATTTTTAATTACTGATAATTTTCTGATGCAAAACCATTAAAGGCATAACCCTTATGCCAATATACCCTTTGTGAATCATACAGGAAATTAATTTCAAGGAGCACCTCCTCTGATGACATTGTCCACCCTCACATCACCCCATCCTCCTGGGAGTGTTTGAAATATGGGACAGGCCATGTTGGAACTTGTTAGCACTTTTATCACAAAGTTATCAGAGAAGAACAATTAATAGGACAGAAAACATATCACAAGTAGCTTAGTCGATGGGAAGAGATAGCTTTGAATTCACATAAACCTACATTTGAATCTCAGATCTAACATTTCCCAGAAGTGTGATTTTTAGGAAATTTCTTAACTTCTCTGACTCTGTTTCCTTGCACCCAAATTGGAGATAACAATATCTACCTTCATGTGTTTCTGGAGAAGACTAACTGGTACATCTTGTAGAAAGCGATAGAACAGTAGTAACTGAAGAAAGACCATTCGATATTGGGGTGGCCAATTACTATTGTCACCCCAATAGTGGTAGTCATGATAGAATGGTAGTTATGGTCCTGGTTACCATTCGGGTTCACAGAGAGGCTGAAATTCCCTGTGGACTCAGTGGCATTAGAGTGCCCTTCACCTCACTTGGAGAGGTGAGGAGCCGGGCTTTCTCCAGGACTCCTCTGTTCCAGAAGTCTTGGTTTCCTGTGGGCTCTCCACAACCAGTGCTCTCTAGCAGCCACCAGTCTTGCAAGTGAGGGAAACTCCCATTCCCCCAGAAGCCTTCAGTTAATTCACCAACTCTGGGACTTCTTTAGTTGAGTTTTTGGAATCCTGAATCACATTAATATCTGCCACCATTACCTCAGTCTCAATAGGCAGAGGAAAGAAGCCATAATTGTTTTTATTTTGTGTGTGTGTGTGTGTGTGTGTGTGAGCGCGCGCATGCATGTGCACGCTCATGCGCACACGCGGGCACACAGTTTTCGTTTTTCTCCTTCTGAAAGCCACTATTTTGATACAGACTAGGAAACGGAACTGGCCTCAAAGGGTCCAGTTTCCCTTCAGTCTTTCTCTTCCCTCGTGTCATCCTCATGGTAGTTCTGAGATCATATCATGTCTGGACCGTGACAAGTTGAGGCCATCGATCAATGCTGCAGTTCTAGTAAGATGCAATTGGAATATTGTTACAGAAAGATATTTACGATTTGGCAAATAAATACTGAAGATGTAAAGCTTTAAATTCAAGGTTTTCTTCAATGGGGCACTTCACACCTTTTGGTCAGGGGAATTTTCCATTTCTCTGTCATTCATGTTCTATTTGGCCTTGTTGTTGGTTAGGGAAGAGATATGTTTTGGGTATTTTCTCAGGGTAATGGGTCTGAACCAAAGATGTGGGGGTAGAGATACAGAGAAAGGTAAAGATTGAAGAGACAATTGTTAGTAGAAGATAAAGCAAGAAACAAATAGTGGAGGGATGGCGTGAAGAATAGGGCACATGCAAGACTCTGGTGTCTGTGTTGGGGTACATTTTTGCAATCCCACTCCATGTGAGATAGGCACTAAAGAAGGAGAAGTAAGTGTAAAGACAGAGACGAGTGTGAATTTTGGTCATGGTCATAAAACGCTAGTTTGAACATCTTATTAGGTAGTTAACAATGTAAGTCTGCTGTCTTGAGATATAAACTTACGGGGCATCAGTATATATGTAGCACCTGAAGTTATGGGAGTGGATGACGTATTAAGGAGACTCTTTATAGGAAGAGAGCTGCAGACATGCAGACCAAATATGGAGGAACATTACCCGTGAAAGGGATACTAGAAGAAGTGGACAAACATGAAGGACTCAGAAGAGCAATCAGAGGCGTAACAGGAGATACAAGAGGGAGTCCTGCTGTGGAAGATGAGGAAGGAGGAAGGACTCAGAAGAGAGAGGTTAATAGTGACCACTGTAATAGTTTTCTAACTGGTCCTTCTCCCTCTAATCTCTTTCCCCATATTCCCTATCCTCATTCTGCTGTCCAAATGACCTCTCCAACCTGCACATCTATTCACATTCTCAGACATGCTGTTTTGAGATATTTATAACATTCAAACTTTCATATGTATATAAGAATTACCTAAGTCTAACTCATTGCATAAGGCTAATTGGTTTACTGAAAGGTCATTTCTGGGCCTCATGCACAGAGATGCTAATGTAGTATGTTTAGACCCAAGAACATGCCCTTTAACAAAAGTCCTCATATGATCAGATGTAGATGGTCTATGGATTCTTTATGAAGAAATGGCTTAGGGATCGAAGTTCAAGTTCCTTGGTAGAAGTTTATGGGCTTTCACTTCTGGTTCCAATCTCCATTCCCCTCCTCACCATTCCCTTCCATCCTTCATCACCTCCACCTCCATCATGGAGTCTCTATGCTGGCCCTACCAGAATCACAAAGATGGAATGGGAAGGAAGAAAGTCCTTCCTGGGAAAGGGACCAGCCTATGCAAAGGGACAATGGAGAAACAACATAGAATGTGAGAAGATCATCTGGTTTGAATGATGACAGATACCTACAGAAATGCGTCTAGAAAGTGCAATAGGGCCAGACTGGAAAGCAATGAAGGTCAAGCTGAGGAATATACAGTTCTTCAGCAGTAAACTGGAAGGCTTGGCTCTTTCATGCTTTGTTTTTGTTTATTGTTTTCACTTTCAATCCTGGATCTAGATATTGGCCTTTTCTTACTCTGATTAAAACTATATCTTTAGTGCTGAGTCATGAGTACCTCATGAGGAGGTATTCAAAAATGAAGAACAAAGTTATATTTTTTTAAAAAATCTGTGATTAAAGGGTCCTGAATTATCTAGACATAATAGAAAGGCAATTAGTCAATTTTCAGTTTTCCTAGGGCTGTGAGTCTGCTCTTAACGTTTATAAAAGAAAAAAAGCAAGACGTAGCTCAGGTAGCTGGAGTTCTGACTCATCACCATAAAACTGAACACCATGAATCTGTCTCCCAGGGAAGATATCAGCCCAGCCAGGTCCAAGAGAACATACGAGCACCTTATGCTGAACACACACTTAGAGAATTGGATGGTTTTCGCCATCTGCTAAGCCTCACATAGCCTCCAGTTTGAAGCTGAAGTGATGTCAGAAGCTCATTTAAGCAGCTTACATATGTTGCACTGCAGAGAAAACATTGGACGTTGGGGACTCTGAAAAACAATGGTAGGCACTTGGGATCCATAAATGCTTAGTGTTTGGGACAAATATGCCCTGTAGCCACAGGGCAATATTTTCTCCCTTTAGATTTAAGTGTAAGGTTTTCTCCTTTGTTTAGTAAAAGAATTTTCACATTATTTGTGTATAATTGGAACCACATGATCATCATTCATCAGAGCAGGTAAGGTTATTGTGGTTAATCACAATTCTCTTGTTGCTTTAACTTTGACAAAAAATACCAGTACCGTGGCATACTCTGGAAAATTATTATATGAATTTGCCAGTATGGATAATGTTTTGGGAAAGTTTAGATGCATAATAAATGGATAGGTTTATAGTTACTGACCTTTACAATTTTTCAAGGGTCTCACATGTATGCTGAGCATTGTACCAATCACTCAACTTGTCCTCTGCAACCTTCTATGGTGTGACCTACCTTTCTCTCCTTTGTCATACTTTCCTATCTCGTGCATATGTACAATTACAAGTCTTCAAACATGCTGAATTAAAAAAAATCTCTAACTGCATTTTCTATGTAGTTTCTTTGTCTAACCTTTTCTTTCCTTTTCCTGCTTTTCCCGTTATCTCTGCTTGTTGTTAACTTACCTAACAGTAAGGACCTTTTGAGTACCTTTCTCCCAGGGAGACTTTTCTGATTACTTCTTGTAATTTTGTTATATCACTTAGCATGGGCTGCCTTGTTTCACGGTTTTAATATGAATATTTTAAAGATCTGCATTTAATGGATCATCCTCATCATTCAAATGACAGTCCTTGTCCCCATCACATGCATTTCAGATCTTTGTCAGGTGCATCTTAGGAAATTCTGAAAATTCTCAAGACCTGAGTATCAGGAATTGCTCAAGAAAAAGGTATCCGTTTTTCCAACATTTTGTAGCTTTTAAGAAATGAACAATTTTTCATTTAAATTCAAATTTCGGAATTCTGTTAGAAAAGTTGTAGTTCCAGCCACTTTTGTGCAGAGAACAGCAATAGGCTAGTGATTAATATCGGTTGAAGTTTTAGAGAGGCAGGATCCCTCCAGGTTTCCATTCATCCCTTTTTATTTTACATTTTTTTTTGCCCTAGTAAGTCTAGGCACAGAGTCGTGCTACCAGGGCTTACACATTCCCCACATCCATTGTTCTTGTTTCTAGACACCTTTCACTCCAGGTTTCCTTGGCTTTCTATGCTGGAAACTGTTTGTCACTTCATTCTTGCTATGCCATGCTCTTGAAGGTTTTCACTTATCACTTCCATCCTCTGTGTGGACATGGACTCCCCCTGTAATTCCTCAAAGTACAACTAACATTAGGTTGCAATGTTTCAACAAAACCTTTACAGAGAAGGAAATGTTAAAATCAGATATCTGATGCTGTATCTCTTGGAGTCCATTATCTGTATCCCTAACTACCGATTTACCTTCAAAGGCTTATGCTCCTTTACTGAAAAACTGTCTTTCTCTGTGTATTCCATCTGAGACAGAAGTGGTAAAAAATAGCAGACAGAAAATCTCCACAGAATTTCACACTTCTCCTAATGAAGTTGGCTTTTACATTATGAAATGAAATAAATTAGTATTTCTTCCTCAACTGAGGGATTGTCTAAGAACAATGGGAAAGGACTTGCATTGTTAATGACTAAAATTGTTCACCAAAGTTGTGAACAAGGGTCTTAGCACTCTTCTGGGTCAAATTCCCACCTTTGAAACACAGCAGTTAGAGCTGTCATAAATGTAGATTCACTTCAATGGGTAAGAGTGACTGTGTTATCATGGACATTGTTTAGAATTGCTGGTTCTTTACCGCACTCAGATTGAAGCCTTACAAAGGGAAAGCCTCCGGCCGTCACGGGTGGGACGCATGAAGGTCACTCACAGTTTCAACAGTAGAGAGGGAAAGTCCTGAGACAGACTCCAGAGATGAGCGTCTCAAGTGCTCCAGTTCAGCTTTAAAGGCCACAGGCGGCTGGCGCCCCGTCCCCGTTCCACGGGCGGCACTCGGCGGCACGTCCTTGGGCGTTTCTGATGCTCTGCGGCTCAAGGGCTGGCACTTTTTTAACTATAAAAATGGGTGTTATTTTTATGTTTTTTGTAAAGTGATTTCGGTCTTCTGTTGACATTCGGGGTGATCCTGTTCTGCGCTGTGTACAATGTTAGATGCGCTCCTGGTGTGTTGCCGCGGCTTGGGGTTTGTACACAGCATTGGCTCACGTAACGCATTACCTGTAACAATGTAATAAAAAGCCTCTTTCTTTAAAAAAAAAAAAAAAAGACTGAGTTTCTTTAAATTGATTTTATTGTTGTTTTTGAATTCTGTACAGATGATATACCCTGTTACTGCCTGAACAGGGGGAAGAGAGACAGTGAGAGGAGGACTGCCTCTGTTACTTGTCCCCTCCCACGTCACTGCTTGGAAGTTCCGGAAGTGGCAACTTTCCCAGATTCAATAACTTTAAGAGCAAGATTCCATCTGAAAAAACAGGGAAAAACTACTGGCAATACTTTTGACGTGAAAGAAAATAATTAAATATTTGTTTACATGTTGTTGTAATTTCTAGGAATACATATTCTGTTCCTTCGAGACAGAAATTCTTATGCATATAGAAAGCATCTGGGCAACACATGTGCACTGTTTGTTGTCTTGAATTGAGTTGAATATGTATCCTCTTTGTTTGAAGTTTTTGCCTAGCCAAGAGTCACTAAAAATTTCCTGGGCAGTTCTCCAATGCACATCTGGTGCACTAGAGTGTGGAGTGGAAGGGCTTTGAGTAAAAGAAACTGTGATTCTAGCTACCCTGTTTGGCCAGGGCTTAGGAGGGCCAAGTTTTTTTTTTTGAATATCAATAAATTTAATTCTCCACATTATCATTATTAGAATATTTATTTATTTATTCTGAGATGGAGTCTCACCCTGTCACCCAGGCTGGAGTGCAATAGCATGAACTTGGCTCACTGCAACCTCTGCCTCCCGAGTTCAAGCGATTCTTGTGCCCCAGCCTCCTGAGTAGCTGGGAGTATTGACCCCTGCCACCAGTCCGGCTGGTTTTTGTGTTTTTTTAAAATTGTACTTTGGGATCTGGGGTACATGTGCAGATCCTGCATCCTGCAGGATTGTTGCATAGGTACATACACTCCATGGTTGTTTGTTGTCTCCATCCTCCCACTCCGTCGCCTACATTGGGCATTTCTCCCTGTGTTATCCCTCCCCATCCTCCCTGTCCGCCCTCCTCCTCTCCCCTCCACGCCCCCTCACCTATTCCAGTGAGTGTTGTTCCCTTCCCTGTGCCAAAGTGTTCTCATTGTTCGTCACCTGCCTATAAGTGAAAACATGTGGTGTTTGGTTTTTCTGTTCTTGTATCAGTTTGCTGAGAACGATGGTTTCTAGATTCATCCATGTCTCTATAAAGGACATGAACTCATTGTTTTTTATGGCTGCGTAGTATCCCATGGTGTATATGTGCCAAATTTTCTTTGTCCAGTCTATCACTGATGGGCATTTGGGTTGCTTCCAGGCTTTTGCTATTGTAAACAGCGTGGCAACGAACATATGTGTGTATGTGTCTTTACAATAGAATGATTTATAATCCTGGATTTACAATCCAGTAATAGGATTGCTGGGTCAAATTGTATTTCTACTTCTAGATCCTTGGGGAATCACCACACTGTCTTCCATAATGGTTGAACTAATTTACACTCCCACCAACATTATGAAAATGTTCCTTTTTCTCCACGTCCTCTTCAGCATCTGTTGTCTCCAGATTTTTAATGATCGCCTTTCTACTGGCATGAGATGGTATCTCAATGTAGTTTTGATTTGCATTTCTGTAATGACAAATGATATGATGAGCATTTTTTCATGTTTGTTGACTGCATAAATGTCTTCTTTTGAAAAGTGTCGGTTTATCTCCTTCGCCCACTTTTGAATGTTTTTTTTTTTTTGTAAATCTGCTTTAGTTCTTTGTAGATACTGGATATTTGCCCTTTGTTAGATGGGTAGATTGCAAAATTATTTTCCCATTCTGTGGGTTGTCAGTTCACCCTAATGATTGTTTCTTTTGCTGTGCAGAGGCTCTTAAGTTTAATTAGTTCCCACTTGTCTATTTTGGCTTTTATTGCCATTGTTTTTGGTGTTTTAGTCATGAAGTCCTTGCCTGTGCCTATGTTCTGAATGGTATTGCCTAGGTTTTCTTTTAGGGGTTTTATGGTGTTAGGTCTTATGTTTAAGTCTTTAATCCATCTGGAGATAACTTTTGTATAAGGTGTCAGGAAGGGGTCCAGTTTCAACTTCCTGCATATGGCTAACCAGTTTTCCCAACACCATTTATTAAACATGGGATCCTTTCCCCATTTCTTGTTTTTTTTTTTTTCCAGTTTGTAGATGTGTGGGGTTGTTTCTGAGGCCTCTGTTCTGTTCCATTGGGCTATAACTGTTTTGATTACTGTAATATAGTTTGAAGTCAGGTAGTGTGATGCCTCCAGCTTTGTTCTTTTGCTTAGAATTGTCTTGGCTATGTGGGCTCTTTTTTGGTTCCATATGAAGTTTAAGGTGGTTTTTGTAGTTCTGTGAAGAAGGTCATTGGTAGCTTGATGGGGATAGCATTGAATCTGTAAATTACTTTGGGCAGTATGGCCATTTCACAATATTAATTCTTCCTAACCGTGAACATGGAATGTTTTTCCATCTGTTTGGGTCCTCTCTTATTTCCTTGATGAGTGGTTTGTAGTTCTCCTTGAAGAGGCCTTTTATATCCTTTGTTAGTTGTATTCTTAGGTATTTTATTCTCTTTGTAGCATTTGTAAATGGGAGTTTGCTCATGATTTGACTCTCTGTTTGTCTGTTATTGCTGTATAGGAATGCTTGTGATTTCTGCACATCGATTTTGTATCCTGAGACTTTGCTGAAGCTGCTTATCAGCTTAAGGAGGTTTTGGGGTGAGATGGTGGGGTCTTCTAAATATTCAATCATGTCATCTACAAATAGGGACAATTTGATTTCTTCTTTTCCTAATTGAATGCCCTTTATGTATTTTTCTTGCCTAATTGCTATGGCTAGGACTTCCAATACCATATTGAATAGGAGTGTTGAGACAGGGCATACTTGTCTAGTGCCAGTTTTTAAAGGGAATGCTTCTAGTTTTTGGCCTACTTGATTGTGGTGGATAAGCTTTTATACTAAATGTAGCAGTAGAAGGACTTGGAATGGACCACTTGGGTTTGACTGTCTCCACCATTACAAACTATGTGACCTTGTGCAGGTTGTTCAGTTCTTTATCCTCTAATTATCTTCTTCATAATTTTGAGAGAAGAGAAGAATAGTATGTTTTTCATCAGGATTATTGTTCAGGTTAAATAAGTCAAATAAATTTAGCAGGATGTGGGGAATAGGAACACTTGTATAGTGTTTCTGGGTATTGAGTCTGGTGCAAATCAACTTGGTGAGTGAATTGGCCATACTTAGTCAGATTAAATATATATTTTTTAAAGTCCACAATAACCTAGTAATTTTATCTCTAGGAATAGGGCCCAAATAAATTGCTACATAGAACTGTAAGAAGACAAATTGGTTTTCCCCAGTCATCATGTAGGGATGAAAACTAACATTTATTAAACTCCTACTATGTTCTACAGGGGTGGTCTCACTTAACCATCAAATATTCTTTTTTGTTTTATCTTTTCTCAAGTGTTTTAACACTTGAGAGAAAGGATTTTCAGTGGGATTTCATCAACTGCGGAAGGACACTTAGCTAATGATGGACGAAGCTGGGATTCAAATTCAGGTGTACGTTTTACTTCATTGCAATATCCTAAGAAGTATCTGAAAATGATAATTATCTCTCTTCTGTTACCCTCATTGATTATCTGCATGGATGAGCTCATGTGTTATATCTCATGATTTCTGAACTTTGTCTCCCTCTCAGCTTCATTTCTCTAGTTTTGCATATTATCTCTCTTTCATTTAATCTTTTCTTCCCATTCTTTTAACTCTCTGCCTTTTTTTCCTCACTTAATTAAAGATAATCAAAATTTACTTTGGATTTTTAAAAACAGAAGATTGAAGGATAAGAAAAATTTGGTCATATGAATAGCTGCAAATTAAAGAAATTGGAAGGTCAGCTATTATTTCAAAATGGAACCAATCAACCACCTTTTTAGATGGCAGCCAGGTCAAACTATTCATTTCTTCCTTTTCATAAGTTGACTCAGTTCAATAGAGTATTCTGGTTTTTAATGAGAGGTCTTTAGGACAAGGCTAGAGTTCATTGATTTCTGTTTTATCCATTCATTTTCTCACTTTCTTAAAGGGTAAACTATGTCTCTTTAACTTTGAAAAAGGAATTTAATTTTTCACTGATGTGAATAATTTCTACCCTTTGGTAAATGATGTTTGTCATATAATTACATATTTTACTAATGGATTGGTTAGTCTGTATTAAGAGATCCCAAGGGACATTAGCTCTTTAAACACTAATTTTTCATGTTTGATGTGATGATGACCAAGTTTTAAAGAGCCTCGTAGACTGCTTACAAGCAAGCAGGCAAGCAAACAAACAAACAAACAACCACCCATTCCTAAGCATGATTGTTGCATAAAGATAAATGAGATATTTTATAGCTTGCCAGTAATGGCACAGGGGAACTACACAAAGTGGTTCACAATGAGTTTCATTATAAAGGAACAATACCCTGGCCAACAGAATAGGGATAGATTAATAACAAATGTTCTTCATTTGTATTTGGTGCTGGGCTCTGTGAATTATTTATGTTTCTGGGCAAGGTCTGGGAAGTATTTCAATGAAGCCTAATTTGTCAAGGTTACTTATACTTTACCATATTTTTCCTAACTATATCTTTCTGGATAGTACCACACATAAATATTTTCATTGTGTTATGCATTTATTTGCAATATTGATGGCACTGTAAAATGTGGCATATTAGCACCTCTTTAACCAATGTCAGACTAAGAATTAAGATCGAAAAAGCCAGTGCCTTCCGTTTAGAAATATGGAGTTTAACTTTGATTATTATTCAGCTTTTGTGGCTGATGAGCCAGCTATAAGTCATACTGTGGAAAATTTATTGTCTAGAAATCATGCTACTGAATATTTTATCTTACTGGAAATGTGCTATAAAGGGGCTGCATCTTTAATCAAATACATGATGATGTTGCAATCTCTTGGTTGTACTATCATATTAAAAAGTTGAGGTTAAGCAAAACCAAAGGCATAGCTTCTGGGGAGAGCAGTGATTGTGCATGTGGATGTGGATGTGGATACTATTCCTCAAAGAGCTTGTTTTACTTTGCCTTTTTATCTAAACCTATAAAAATGTTTAAAAGGGATGTCATGTTCAGATCCCAGACACACCAGGTAGAGAAGCATAAGGAACGCTAGTCAGGAAGGGAAAAAAGAATAAAAATCAAATAATTGCTGCTCAAGTGTTTTCAATTTCCATCCTTGGTATGTGTTCCAAACTTCACAGAAAATTCGAGAATATTTTCTGCTCCAAGCCAACAGCCATTTTCGGGGCAGAGACAGAATGCCTGCTGCGGGCTTGGAGGAGCCGCAAATGTGCACTGAGTGCCTGGGTGTCGTGTGGTTACGCCTCTCCCTCTTTCTACCATGCCACACATGAGTGCTTGGGAGGTTTGCTATGGTTGCTTGTGTTTTGTTTAGGAATTGGAAAGAAGAAATAATTGCTCATTGTTGGATTTGATTTTCAGTTCAAGACTCTTTGTGACTATTGAACACAGTCTCTCCTGATGCTTTTCTTTCTTTCCAATGTCAAAAACACAGAAAGGGATACGGAAGGGAGTTTCAGAACAACAGCCACATTTGAAAAGACCCCAGCTGAGAAGAGACCTGGAGGGAAGCTGAAACGCCACTGAAATATTACCGAAACAGTATCACGCACGTCTTGACCTTGGTTAGCTATTTTTAGTGTCTATCTCATTGCTCTTTAACAACTTTTTCCCCATAGCTCTATTGTTTTTTAAAAATGTTTCTTCCTATACCTCATAACCTGGGGGAGCCTAATTACTTATAGCTCAGGATAAAAACCACTTTGCTGAGTCTTACAGTTGGAGTAGATCTCTCTAAATAATGAATATACTAGCCAGTGCTATTTAATAGAATATTTTTGATAATGGAAATATTCTATACATCAGCCACTACCATATGTGGCAACTTAGTGCTTGAAATATGGTTAGTGTACCTGACAAATTAAATTTTTATTTAAATTTAAATAACCACAAATGACAAGTGGCTACCATATAGAACCAGCATAGCTGGATACATATATTCGGGATACTGCTAACTCTTGTTTCTTGAACAAGGTCAATATATTCCTTTAAAAATACTTTTTTTTTTTTTTTGAGACAGAGTCTCACTCCATCACCAGGCGCCAGCCTGGAGTGCAGTGGCATGACCTCAGCTCACTGCAAGCTCTGCCTCCCGGGTTCAAGCAATTCTCCTGCCTCAGCCTCCCAAGTAGCTGGGATTACAGGCGTGCACCACCATGCCCAGCTAATTTGTTTGTATTTTCAGTAGAGATGGGGTTTCACCATGTTGGCCAGGATGGTCTCGATCTCTTGACCTCGTGATCTGCCTGCCTCGGCCTCCCAAAGTGTTGGGATTACAGGTAAAAACACTTTTCAAAGTAAAATCCCCTTTCTTATTTTATTAAAAACTGATTTAAATAAACTCATTTTTTTGTGTGTGTTTGTGTTTGCTAGTGTTGGGAAAAGTGAGTAGCAGGAGAAATAGTGACAACTGCATTTCAATGTTTATATATTATTATTTAAAAAATATTATGTGAAAAGTTTTCTCTTGGCAAATATGTTTTACCGTTAAAAACCTGGGAATTTATTTTAAGTGAAACCAGGTGGTGTGCTATTTCAGAACTAAGAGGAATTAAAGCAGCACACCACTTGATAGCTAACGGTCAGTGTCCTGTTAACTTGACTTGCAAGAAGGGATTGCATTACTTGCAGCAGTAAATGAAAGGGACCTCTGAGGAGTTCTGGAAGGCCCAGATGTCACTGACTACCTTAATTTCCTTTGCTCTCCTATGTGTGTATACCTTGTTACTTCACACTGGACTCACTCTTCCTGTCACAGAATGTGGAGTGTTTTATTCTGTGCTTTGCTTAGATTGTCCTTCTTTAAGGTCCTCTTTCTGTCTGCTGAAATCCCATCTACTCTTGAGGTCAAGCCCATGCTCTTTGGACATGGGCCCTTGGATTTCTTCTTTTTCAGCACAGTGCCCGAGAATTCCTTTCCTGAAGCTAACAATCCAATGAAAAATGATTGGACACAAAAGAAAGGAGGCTGGGCAGGTTTATAATGTTCTAGAAAGTTTACCCTGATCCTGCACTGATTTCTAGTCAGAAGCATTTTTTGTCTCTGACAGATAGGAGTTATATAGGGTAAGGTACTGGGAGACACAGGGAGGTTCGGGCTTTGCGTAATCTGGCTCTTTTCAGCTCTCTTTACTCCCATTTCAAGTATTCACACTTGTAATTGGCTTCCACCTTTAGGTCATCATAAAGTGTTTTCTTCTGTTATTCACAAAAATATGTTATTACCTTTCTTTATTGATATCAAAATATAGATAGAAAGCATTTCTCTTAACCAACTTATATTCCTCCTATTATTCTTTCCTTTTTGTAGGACAAGGTCTCACTCTGTTGTCCAGGCTGAAGTGCAATGGCACAAACACAGCTCATGGCCAGACAAGGTGGGAGTGACAAGGTGGCAATCCTCCCACCTCAGTCAGCTGAGTGCGAGACTACATGCATGTGCCATCATGCCTGGCTGATTTGTTTGTTTGTTTGTTTTTTAATAGAGATGGCGTTTTGCTTTGTTGCCCAGGCTGGACTTGAACTCCTGGGCTCAAGCTTTCCTGTTACCCTGGTCTCCCAAAGTGCTGAGATTACAGGCATGAGCCACTGTGCCTGGCCTCGGGCTGCCTCCAGTTATGCTTGATTGCTTTCAAGCAGACAAATTTACAGTGGCTTTCTTTCTGAGTAGTATACATAAGTTTCTAAGGGTTACCCAACGTTGTCCAATGTCCTTTAATTTGGATCTCTTGTCCTCATTTGCTCTAGCTTTTATGAGCACATAGTCTGCATCTAAAAGACAATCAATGATCGTTTAACCAACTGCTTTGCTGCTATGTAATAAGGACTGCCATCTGCTCAGTTCGGGATCTTGGGAGTCTCACTGTTTTTCAGTTTTACCAGGATGCTAGTGATCTGTCACTTGCAACAACTCATGGCTGAGGGCATACGTATGAGTTAGGATTGTTTGGATTTCAAGTGGCAAAATTTCAAATGGACTTGGCTTAAGCAAAAAATGATATTTATTCAAAATATACTGAACAGAGAGCAACAATACGGGGGTAAGAATCACAAAGCAGTTAGGCCACGTAAACACGTGGTTCCCTGGGCTTAACTAATTTCAAAACTCTTTGTCTCTCATTTTCTTTCCTCTGTGTACTGGTATCATTCTTCATTCCAGCTCTAAGTATACCCTTCGCTATGAGAAATAGGGCCAACAACCACGCAACTTGGCTTTTTGAGTCACAAGTCCAAATATCCTGAAAGGGTCTGATTGATCTAACTTGGGTCAGCCTATCCCTAGGTCACTTTACTGCTATTTACTACCCTCGGGATTTTGGCCGTATTCTCTGCCAGTGAACTTAAAGGGACAACAGGTAACAACAGCTAAGTTGTGACTACATTATAGGACTTTAATACTCATCTAGCAAGGAAAGGTTTTATATGTATATATATATTTTTTGAGACAGAGTCTCACTCTGTTGCCAGGCTGGAGTGCCGTGCTGTGATCTCAGCTCACAGCAACCTCCGCTTCCCCAGTTCAAGCAATTCCCCTGCCTCAGCCTCCTGAGTAGTTGGGATTACAAGTGCATGCCACCACACCCAGCTAATTTTTGTATTTTTTGTAGAGATGGGGTTTCACCATGTTGGTTAGGTTGGTCTTGATCTCCTGACCTCATGATCTGCTCGCCTCAGCCTTCCAAAGTGCTGGGATTACAGGCGTGAGCCACCACGCCTGGCCTTACATAATTCTTTGAACAAGAAATTATAAGTGGCATTTTAGGAATTGTAACCCAGAAGCTGGTGCAGATAAGGGCCCCTACAGATAAATTCAGTGGTTGTGGGGACAGTCCTGGCAACGTTTACGATGGGACAATCTAATTAGACAAGAAGATGCAAGCACTGAGAGGATGCAGGATGTTATCAGATCTTAGTTCTCACATCCTCCTTCTATATTCGTGCTGTGTATTTAATTTCTGCTTTTTGTTTACCAAACTGGCCATTTTCTGCTTTTAACTCCAGAGCTTTGCACAAGTGTTTCTATCTACTCTAATTTATTTTTAAAATCTTTACTAAACTAGGGTTTTTAGAGAGACGATGAAGCAAATGAGGCAAAGCTGAGGAAATTGTGAATAGAAAAAAATTAAAATATTTTAACAACAGATTATTGTAAAAGTAGAACAGAGGACATAAATTCAATGCAACAAATATGTTTTCAGCATCTACTTTTTTCAAGGTGGTTTAATCAAAAGTACTATAAAGTTTCTGGGTTTGGAAACTACAAGAAGGGGTAGAAATGAAGGAATTAGGACAGTAGTTCTCACTTTGTTTAGGTGATAAAACATCTGAGATTTATGGTGCTCATTGGATAATAAGCAAAATAAAATATTAATACACTAATATAAAGGAAATAAATACAAAATATGCATAATCAGATGCAATCTAGTAGTATGTTTTAGCACAGACAATCTCTAATATTTGTCAAAAATTTAGGAATGTAATTCTAGGAAGAAAATTTCAAATAAAAAAAATCTATTCTACTGTCTTAATACTCTTCTCTGAATTGAGCTAAAAAATGGAGTGTTTGATTTAGTGATGGGGAAGTTAGGTGGAGCTCAGGGGGAGCATGACCTGAAAATCAGTCAATTGGTGGCCAGAGTTTGAGGATGCTCTCCAAGGGCTTTGCACATGCTTTTCTTTCTGTCTTGTTACTCAAATTTATTTATTTATTTAAATTTTTATTTATTTTTTTCGAGAGGGAGTTTCGCTCTTGTTACCCAGGCTGGAGTGCAATGGTGCAATCTCGGCTCACCACAACCTCTGCCTCTTGGGTTCAGGCAATTCTCCTGCCTCAGCCTCCCAAGTAGCTGGGATTACAGGCACATGCCACCATGTCCAGCTAATTTTTTGTATTTTTAGTAGAGATGGGGTTTCACCATGTTGACCAGGATGGTCTCGACCTCTTTACCTCATGATCCACCCTCCTCGGCCTCCCAATGTGCTGGGATTACAGGCGTGAGTCACCGTGCCCAGCCCTAAAATTTATTTTTAAAATCTTTACTAAATTATGGTTTTTAGAGAGAAGATGAAGCAATGAGGCAAAGCTGAGGAAATTGTGAATAAACTTCATCAGCAGGGTCAACTTCATCAGCATCTGTGCTCTCTGCTCCCTGCTGCCTACCTCCAGTTCCATGGAGTTAGGGTCTACTACAACACATGACCCCACCATGACAAACAAGAAGCCCACCTCAACATACAACTAGAGACAATGAGTTCTCAATTCAGCCTATATATTAGGATCACTTGAGCTTTAAAGCAAAGATAGATGACAGAGCCCACCCCAGACCAATTCAATTATAATCTCTAGGGTGACATGTGGGCACAGCTCTTTAAAAAAAATTCCCCAGTTGATCCTAATGTGCAGCTAGTGTTGAGGATCATTAATGGAAGAGTTGAAAAGGAATCACAAATGTTCTAGTCTACTAATCCAGAGCCTTAGATTATTAACCCTTAGGGCAGTGCAATGCAACTATTGTGCATCTCAATTTTCTGGGAAATGAAGGAAAGAGGCTAGAAGACATTATGCATTTTTCTAGCTCTATGATTTTTTAGATGTACTCCTGGAAATTTTTATATAAATAAAACCTTATGTAAATACACCCAACATAGTTAAATCCTATGATGACTCCTTGAGTAATGCAAATAATATGTCTATAATATTTGTAATATAATTTTGGTATATGATTCAAAGAGATCACGATCAGAAAGTAAATCATTCGGTGTTTCCCTGCTAGGGGTATTTCAGCAAACTTAAAAAAAGGATTTCATCAAGCAGATCAGACTCTGGCTGTCATCATCATTATCCACAGAGGATTTTTATCAGTTCTCCATACTCTCCCTTTGTTAATATTTGTGACTATTAATTTCTCATTGTTTTTCTTGAGACTGTCGAAGATGCCATCACACTGCTGTGCCGAGCCACCTGAACAATGTTTTGCTCACTAAATATGAGGACACAATCAAAATCACTTAGCCTATTCTTTCCATGGGTTTAACCAACAGGCATCAATGGGTTTTGCCTAGATTTCATACCATTGCCTGTGGACATAACTTCAACAACTGTATTGCATGACTTAAGACTTATCTCTCTATTATACTCTTACTTTCTCTGTCATAGTTGATTTCTGATTTAATCCAACTACACTTTATTTTTCCAGTTTTCTGGATAAAAAACCCAAGAGCCTGAGAGCTTTGTTATTTGTCTAGGTTACTAGACAAATGTAACCGAAAATTAATATCAGGACCGTTTTACTTTATAAACTGTGCAGCTTTGTGCCAGCTCCCAAGCGTGAAACATAATGTTCATTTAATAGATGTTTATGGAAAATCTGTGTGCAGGAGTTGTGGGTGATAGAAAGTTAACAGATTCACTTTCATTAGCAGTCCTTTTAAGAGGAAAGAACTCAGGAGTTTTTGGTAACATGATTTGATAATTGCTCAGGATAGGAGCTGAGACCTGAGAACTAAAGGTTTGGGTGACTAAACTAGGTTTGGGTGGAGCTAAACTTCTGGATAAGAAGCGGGTTGTGCTTATTACTCCTGAGGAGGAGAAAGAAATGAGAGATGGTGGAAAATAGAGATAAGTAGAACCAGGAGATGGCAGAGGACAACGAGTACAAAACCCTAGTCAAGTCTAACAAGTTCTGAATAACTAAGGTCAGTGCCGTTCTCATGGAAACATGTAAAGAATCTTGATTTTTCATCCAGAGCATCCCAGGACAATTAAACATGTCTGTGGGAGGCTGTGAGGCATAGGGATGTTTAGGGAAGAAAGTATGCACTCATGGCTCAACCCATGGAATTGGGTTCAGAGTTCAGGATAAGTTCAAAGAGCCGTTGCAGGGCAGCAGTAGCGGGGAGGGGGAGGGAGGAGTCATCAGGTGACATGTAGCTGACATGTGTTATATTAAAACGAAAAGAACATGCCCTATCAGCTTCAGCCAAAAATATGAAACCGAATAATTTTAGAGACAACAGCAATGTGAAATGATTTACTTATATTCTATTAAAAAGTCATTCCCAATGGCGTAATAGCCCAGAACGTTTCAAGACATGTAAAAGATTAGCAAATAGAAAAGTCTAGAGGTATAATAATTAATAGTGATATTCCACTGTATTTCTTTAGCTGAGTAACCCAGGTGTGCAGAAGTAAAGGCAAATGAAGACGGTCAACGTTTGTGTCCTTAAAAGTATTGTAATTCAGGGATTTAATTAAATCATTTATTTTTCCCCTTAGACATAGTGTTTCATAATGGAAGTCTAATGAAATTAAAAAAACAGAAACAAAACAAAACAAATCAAACCTATCTAACTTTCTAACTTGGAATTAATTTTCCTTGGTGTAGAATTGCTAAAATGGGCTTCATTATGTTCACTGTATTTGAAATAGCCACTGTGGTCTGCTTTATTATTTTCAGTGATGAAATATTGCTGAATTTCTCATAATGTATCAAGACAATGATGTGGACAAGTGAGTTGCATATTTACAATATGTTGTTCTTTTGTTTTACTGTGAAGGTATTCTTAAATTATTTTAACAGAGCATATGCCTCTGTAATAAGTCAGTCTCCAAAATTTAATTGTTTACAATGAATATGCTAGGTTCTTTAGAAGATATATTGTTCTACTGGTTAAAAATATTAAGCAATTTCCAGAGCACTTAAATTCAATTTGGTTTGACTACTTTATTAGTTTTTTTTTTGTTTTGTTTTAAGAGGAGGCACAGACGAGAGCCTTCAGAAAAATGATGCCAGTCCCCAAACTTCCATTCTAAATTTAGGTCAGGTAATTAGTGTGTGCTGTCCATAAGAAACAGGTAATTATAATGGCAAGTTCCCATTAATTAAATCTACCTGAAAAAGTAGATTCCTTATCTGTGTGCTTTAACAGCACTGGAATAACTCTTGAAATCGAGATTTTAACCACAGCTTGTGTATTTTCAAAATCTAGCATCTACTGCTTGTATAAATTTGTCATACCTATTTCATACCTTCCTACAGAAATGGCACTTGAGCTAAATGGTGTTCATGTTCACCATGGAAGAAAACCAAATGGGTGTGTAATCTAGGATGAAAGTAGAATACCATGTTTAATTACGTTTTTTGATTAAGGAAGACCAGCAAAGCTATTTTAGGCATCAGTCAATGAAAACACCACTTGAGGTATTTGTGTTCTGCTGTGTCTGCAGTTGTGTAATCACTGGGGATCTGATTAGCTCCATGCCTGTCTTTTCTCATTTATCATCTAACTTAGAGATCCATATGCAAACGGGAGTTAATGGGGGCATGATAGGGAAGTTGTCACACTCCCTTAGAGATGTTACCTCCCAGACACAGAAATGCAGTAATAGATTATATTGTTCCATGATGGGGAAAATTTTTTATATTTAACTTTCTGGGTACCTTTTTCAACTTAAAACTTATATATTATCTTCTTTTATAGGTCATGAAAATTAATTGGTTAAATACAGTGATCATTAGCAGCAGAACAAAGAAAAGAAAAACACCCAGTCTCCTAGTTTGACACATAAGTCTCCAACAAGTTTCTTGTACAGTAAGCATGAATGAGTTTCCAAATTTACAGTGCTGTGGGCCAGGCCAGGCCCTGGCCCTTGGTAAAATCCCAGAGTAAATGCTACCCAAGCTCTTTTAAAATAACCAGTTGTTCTATGTGGGTGACCTCTCTGCTTCATTACACACCATTGCCCCTTTTTCTCTTGAAATCTCTATTTCATTCTAGCCCACCTTTGTAAGAGTTACTTATATATGAATAAATATGAAATAGATACACCTGCTGTCATAGATCCTCAACATCATTTCCCTCTTACGTAGAGTTGCTTCATTGAATTTTTACCTTCAGCTAATTTAATTTGGTTAAACAATATGCATAATATCTATTATCACAGGAATGTCTATATTGGTTACACCTAGATTCAAAGTGGAAAACAGACATACGTTTAGGTGCAAACTAATTCATTGTTGAAATGTTTTTATCCTAAAATAAAATCTGCCATTGTATTTCTGTTGCTAAAACCGGAGGTACAACTTTCTCATAAAGGAACATAGTATGCTGGAAGTTTTTCTAAATTAGTGCTGCAAAATACAAGTTATTGATTTAGTTAAGGATTTCCTCCAAAGATCATGTGCAAAATGACCCTTGTCTCTCTCTTTTACATCTGAACTATCTTCAGATGTTTTTCCCAGGGTTCTGCTTGTGATAGATCCTTGATGAGGCACATGAAGAACTGATGTAGGTAGACTGATAAGACAGATGCCATCAATAAATGCCTTCACAAAAATACTTGCCTGTCACAAGTTAATTTGAAGCAGTATTTTCTGTCATGAGGGTGGATTAATTTTGTCCATTTTCTCCTCTTGTCGTAATTCTTGTCATGTGAATAAGAATGTATTATAAAGAAGAACACAGTAGACATTATAATTCTGTGATAACTCATTTCTGTGACAAAGAATATAATGAGACCAGACAATAGTGCAAATTCATCATATTCTTACAGTGAACTTAATATTGACTTCCTGGCTTCTTTTCATGATTTTGAGGGCATGTCACTTATGGTTTTATACCAACCAAATGATTAAAGAAACCACCATTCAAAGACTTGTACTGATTACAAAAGCCTTTTCAACAGGGAAATAAGAGAATCATTTTGATTTTCTTTCCTTTCCAGCTTAAACACATATTTAATGTATATCTGTGATTTCATTTTGATGAAGACTCCTTGATTTGATAAAGTTACTCAGAAAATGTTATAAGCTGAAATATTGGACTGCATCTATCAATGAAAAAAGGGTGAATTTTCTCCATAAATCACTATCACAAGTCATAAAGGAAAAACAAAGTTTTACCGTATAGAACCTTTTTGAAATACTGTCCATATTTTGTGCCAGTAGCTAAGGCAAATCAATCACTTTTAACATGATCTGTAGCTGCAGTTAGGAAGTTCTTCTATTCAGGAAATACCTCCCTAGTGAACAATTAAAAAATTCCTCTGTTTGTGCCATTTTCACCTAACTCCATGGGTGATTTTTCCATACCTTCTCTCTGTGTTGGAAAAAAAGAGAGAAGCAATTACACAGAAACAGTCCCTCCTTTCGTACAATTTCAGGCAAACATTTAAAGAGAAACAGAGAAGATAGACTCTCTTGGGAATATTGGAGCCAGAAGAACAGTCTACTACACAGAACTGCCATATAAATGACATAGTTGTTACCATTCCTATACTCATTATGGTCAGTGAAAATCATACATAATCATTTTTTAAATTCTGAGTTCAAATAGCTCCTGAGAGTCCTTCTTAACACAAGCACTAGAAATGAGTTGGCAATAATTGATTTTGTTTAAGAGTTGAGTTTTGCTTATTATTCTTGCCATGAGATTCGCTATCTATGTGACTAGCACATGGATATTGTTAAATAAATGCTTATTGGATGTATGATTAAATGTTTCAAATTTACAAAGAAAAAAAATCTACAGCCACATAATTGGGGTCTCATTTTCCCTGTGGCATAAAATAAGAATGCTTCCATCAACAAAGTCCTTTGCTGTTGGACTCTGTGTACAGAAAGTGATGATCCCACCTAAAAACTCATGTGAAAAACTATTTGGACACCTGTGTTTATATACATGAAATCAATACATATTATGAGTATTTGCATAAACATAAATTCACCCAGAGGGTAGTGTAATGGAAAGAACTGTGAGGCTTTGCTTCTGTTTCGCCCTCTCTCAACCTTGTGTCTTAATTTTCTCAGCTGTAAAATTTAAGCACTGAATTTTCCCTTTTAACTCTAGCCTTTTGTATTTCTACGCACATGTACAAAACCAATTATAAGACACATCACTACATTTCACTTGATCTGAATTCATGGACTTATTTTTATCTGACAAAAAAAATCAGACATTTTACTTGAATTTTTTTGCCAAGAGCCTTTGATGGAGATGACAAAACCCAATATTTGATTTTTGTCTTTTTCTAATTACGGTTACCTATAGCAAAAATATGCAATAGTATTCTTTCCTTGTTAGAACCTAGGCATTCTATTCCGATGTTGAAATTGGAATATCTCCAGCCTCTTGTGAAGTGAAGTACAAAGAATACGTGTTCTGGCTGAGGCAGAATTTATCCAGATAGAGACCCACTCTCAAGTCTCCTGGAAGATCTGCTGCCTTTTGAGAACAAAAGGCCTGATCTAATGTGGAGCCTCACAAATGGTGCTCATGCAGGAAGCCCAAGTTACCCAATGGGGGAGCGGCTAATTGGCCAGACAGTCTTGGAATGAATTTAGCTGCTGGTTGGCAGGTGGGGTACATTGTAAAGCATCACATCTAGGCTGTACTCTAATTTGTTTTTAATTACTGTGTTTGCTTGGGAAAGGCTGTAAGGTCTACTCATTGCTCATATTGGTATGCTAATTGACTGTTTGGAGATTTACAAACCGCATTTTACACAGTGTCCTTTTCTATTGCCTGTGGTGAGCTGAATAGAACATTATTTATTTAGATATTCTAAAACTTTAATTTTGAATATTTCAAATAAAGATAAAAGAGCAAACTTATCTCTTATTGAATTTCTCAATTTCAGCTGATAAAGACTGTAAGAATATATCACCCTTTAAGCATGTCTTTGATTTCATTTTGTTTCCTGGCTTAGAAAGTGGAATATTTTTGTGTGAAATGCTTGTAAATGTCAACAAATAAATACTGATTTATGTGCACACTATTATGGCCCAGGGAGGTGGGAGGTGAGGTGGGTGTGAGAAGAGCAGCCAGGCTGCAAGAGAAGCCAAGCAAATGGCAAGCCAGGTGCCTGCCCAGCAGGAAGCGTGCCCAGGAGCAGAGTATGGGAGCTCAAAGTGGGTCAGATGGGGTTCAAGGGAGCACAGGTGCTGGGCAAATCCATGCCCACAACCTGGAAGCAGTCGTGGATCAAGCTGGGATGAAAGAGAAGAGACACAGAAATGACCTAGGAGAATTACAAGGAGCTAGTCAGAACTGGGTCAACCAGAGGATGCACTAAAGGCAGGTGAGTGAGAAGGTGTTCACACAAGTCGTAAGGGCTGTGTGAAAATCTACAGATGCTGAATTTGAGAGCAGAGGATGTGTTGTTTATAATTGTGTCTCCAGGGCCTCCAAGATGTTGGGGTAGTGGTGAGGAACAGATACAAATTACCAGAAATCGAAGAAGTCCTGTTGAGTTTGTTTCATTTGTAGTGATATAAAATTCCTGGTATAAAATGTTTAATATAAAAATCCCGTGTTAAATATTTAGCTTCTCTGTACTTCCTGGGGTGGGGGCACATTTTTTTTAACCAGTTGTACTCTAGAGTTCATTCTTTGTTGGTCTTCAATAGTCCTGGCATATAGGTGATGACTAATGAGTTTCATCTAATATTTATTTTAAAAAAGACAATTTTTCTTTCTGCAGTGTTTTGATACCAAATCTTAAAAATGTACATTGTGGCTCTGTACCCATAAGAACTCCACAGAAATAGGAACACTTTTACACTGTTGGTGGGAGTGTAAATTAGTTCAACCATTTTGGAAGACAGTGTGGCGATTCCTCAAGGCCTTAGAAACAGAAATTCCATTTGACCCAGCAATCCCATTACTGGGTATATATCCAAAGGACTATAAATCATTCTACTATAAGGACACATGCACACGAATGTTCATTGCAGCACTGTTTACAATAGCAAAGACCTGGAACCAATCCAAATGTCCATCGATGATAGTCTGGATCGGGAAAATGTGGCACATATACACCATGAAATATTATGCAGCAATCAAAAATGATGAGTTCGTGTCCTTTGTAGGGACGTGGATGAATCTGGAGAACATCATTCTCAGTAAACTGACACAAGAACAGAAAATGAAATACTGCATATTCTCACTCATAGGCGGGTGAGGAAAAATGAGAACACATGGAAACAGGGAAGGGGGTACTACACACTGGGGTCTATTGGGGAGAATAGGGGAGGGCCAGTGGGAGGGGGAGCTGGGGAGGGATAGCCTGGGGAGAAATGCCAAATGTGGGTGAAGGGGAGGAAGGCAGCAAAACACACTGCCATGTGTGGACCTATGCAACTATCTTGCACGTTCTGCACATGTACCCCAAAACCTAAAATGCAATTAAAAAAAAGAACTCCACAGAAGCATACAAAGTTGATTTTAGAACTTTTCTGTGAAATGTGGTACCATCTCATCTCGACTTGGCAAATCTAAATGTTTTTGCTTTATCTTATCTGAGTGATGGGTATGGGTTATGTTTTCTGCATAATTATATGATTTTATTTGTTCTTGTTGCACAGACTGGAGTGCAGTGGTACAATCTCAGCTCACTGCAACCTCTGCCTCCTAGGTTCAAGTGATTCTCCTGGCTCAGCATCCTGAGTAGCTGGGACTACAGGCATGCGCCATCATGACTGGCTAACTTTTTGTATTTTTGGTAGAGACAGGGTTTTATCATCTTGGCCAGGCTGGTCTCAAACTCCTGACCTCGTGATCTGCCCTCCTCGCCCTCCCAAAGTGCTGGGATTACAGGCATGAGCCAGTGCACCCGGCCAGTTATATGAACTTTTATCTAGTCATTGTCAATATGGTTAAGAAGTTGTCTTTGCGTTGAGGTGCTAGCTGAAATACAATATTATAAGGCCAAGAACCCAGGAATTCTGACCTCAACCAAAAGTACCCACTTTAAAGATAAAGATAAATGTCTATACCCATGTGCTCCATAATATTTATCTCTTTTGAAAATGTCACCCCTAAAAACATGACTAAATCACTGTTACTGAAGCCATACTTCCTCCTTTGTTGGGATGGGATGGCAGGGCGGGGCTGATGTTGCATAAATTTATTAGGAGCAGCAAGCAAATATTTCTGAGTTTAGTTTACAGCTCTACCACTTACTAGTGTTATGATGTGAGTCAAATTGTCTCATCTGTAAATGGGGTTAATAAGATCACTTACCTCATAGTGTTGGTGTGAAGATTGATGTGTGTATGTGAATATGTGTAATGCTCTTAGAACAGTCCTAGATCCACAGTAAATACTACATATGTGTTTGTTACCCTCAATAGAATTCTGAGTATAATAGTAATTATTAACTGTGACATACTCAGAGGAAGAAGATAATGAAGGAAAAGATAAGAGAAACTTTGTTCACAAAGGTCAACAAATATAACGGTGGGTAGGGTGAAAATGGAAACATTCATTCTTAGCCATTTTCCTTCTGCTCAGACATTTAACAAAGATTTTATTTTCTGTCCAGTGTTTGGTAACATGGTGAATATAATCTATACATTTTTGTCAATGAGATAATGTCGTCATTAGACCACACTGGAAAATGATCACTTACATACAGATCTATCAATTCTCTGTGTTTTTCTTAAACAGTGAGCATAATAATCAGACTGTGTTTTCATGGCAAGTGTAATTGCAAAACAATACCGACTAAGAATTCAAGGATGATGCAATTCACACAAAATGGTAGTAACTAAGAATACTGTAATCTACTGGCAACTGTTAAGCAAATTTATTCCACTGAGACAAGAAAAGAGATCTAATATGAAAGTGTACATGGAGGGCCGGGCGCGGTGGCTCACGCCTGTAATCCCTGCACTTTGGGAGGCTGAGGCGGGTGGATCACGAGGTCAAGAGATCGAGACCGTCCTGGTCAACATGATGAAACCTCGTCTCTACTAAAAAAATTTGCTGGGCATGGTGGCGCGTGCCTGTGGTCCCAGCTACTCAGGAGGCTGAGGCAGGAGAATTGCCTGAACCCAGGAGGCGGAGGTTGTGGTGAGCCGAGATCGCGCCATTGCACTCCAGCCTGGGTAACAAGAGTGAAACTCTGTCTCAAAAAAAAAGAAAGTGTACATGGAGGATTCTCAATGGCGAATCAGAATTTCGATGGTCAGGTCGTCAAAGTGGATCATCTAAGTGTAACAATGACTCTGATAAAGCTGTTTTCAGATCTTTGCTGAGGTATAGCAACCCAAAGCCAACCTGTGCCACCGCTGTAACCAACATACCCATCTGTGTAATTTCTTCCTGGGATTGCCTTCTACTGTTTGAAATCACACTTGATCTTTCCACAATCGAGGGTTGATATGCAACTGTGAATTGTGAATTCCTAAATCACACTAGTTTACTCTCTAATTTCATCTAAGAGAACTATTTTATAAACTAATATTGAATACCACGCAGAAAAGAAATGGAATACACAATGAAGTGTCCACAGGGGGTTTCAGCATTTCATTTGGTGTGTCACATGGGATATTAAAATGCAATGTAATAAGAAGATGTGTGGAAGAGATGAAATGACCGTATTCTGCTGAATAACTTAGAGGAAAAAACGACGACTTCAGCTTAGACAGCTACATTTTATTTAGAGCTTCAACTGATAACTTGGCTTCCTTCACAAACAGAGTGATGCTTCTATAAGCCTCCTGGGGGAAAGAAAACAGCCTACTCTGTGTGGTCGACCAATAGGAGGCTAACTCAAGGACACAAAGGAGGGAAGATGAAGAGAACTTGTCAGCAGTGTGCACAGTGAAGCAGAAGTTTTCCAAGGGAAATGTGTGTGAGGGGAAGACCGGTTTAAAGACTAGAATTTGGAGGACAATGGAAGGGCAAGATAATAAGCTAAGCCTACAGAAGAAAAATAGAGAAGGGACTGCTGCACTATGAGCAAAGAGCTGGCTTGTAGAAGAAAGTTTCAAACTGGATATATAGTATATTGATGTCATTGCCCAAAGAGCGGGGGCATGGCAATACAGTACCTGTATAGCTATTTGTTCATAGCTACATTAACAGAATACATGGGATTTGCAAAATACCATGGTTTAGGATAAAATAAAACATTACTTAGATAAACTTGAGAGTAGACACACCTAGTCATAGTATGCTTGCACTAAAGAATATGTGTAGATTATATATTTTGTTGCATATGTGAATAGATTTTTATATTTACTCATATTGTTATATTACACTATATTTTATATAATCCATATTATATTACATTATTCTATCCATCATTTTCAAGATTATTTCCATGAAAATAAAAATTGCTTAAAAGGGTTATTAAAAAATGTCTGTAGAGCAGTCATTTCTCATGGATGGAGCATGCTCAGTTAAATTGAATTTGAGGATCCAATCCTGTCCATTTTACTGGAGGTTGATTGCTTTTCATCCCTCCCCTGCCCGCACCTGGATTGTGGCGATAACTTTCTAACTGGTCTGCCTGTTTATACCTTATTCCTAACATCACAGCCAAAGAGATGTCTTGAAAATGGAAGTACCATTATGCTACTCCTCTGTTCCTAGGCTAATGGGTCCTCATCTCACTCAGGGTCCAACATTATGCTACTCCTCTGTTCCTAGGCTAATGGGTCCTCATCTCACTCAGGGTCCAACATTATGCTACTCCTCTGTTCCTAGGCTAATGGGTCCTCATCTCACTCAGGGTCCAACATTATGCTACTCCTCTGTTCCTAGGCTAATGGGTCCTCATCTCACTCAGAGTCCAACATTATGCTACTCCTCTGTTCCTAGGCTAATGGGTCCTCATCTCACTCAGGGTCCAACATTATGCTACTCCTCTGTTCCTAGGCTAATGGGTCCTCATCTCACTCAGGGTCCAACATTATGCTACTCCTCTGTTCCTAGGCTAATGGGTCCTCATCTCACTCAGGGTCCAACATTATGCTACTCCTCTGTTCCTAGGCTAATGGGTCCTCATCTCACTCAGGGTCCAACATTATGCTACTCCTCTGTTCCTAGGCTAATGGGTCCTCATCTCACTCAGAGTCCAACATTATGCTACTCCTCTGTTCCTAGGCTAATGGGTCCTCATCTCACTCAGGGTCCAACATTATGCTACTCCTCTGTTCCTAGGCTAATGGGTCCTCATCTCACTCAGGGTCCAACATTATGCTACTCCTCTGTTCCTAGGCTAATGGGTCCTCATCTCACTCAGGGTCTGACATTATGCTACTCCTCTGTTCCTAGGCTAATGGGTCCTCATCTCACTCAGAGTCCGACATTATGCTACTCCTCTGTTCCTAGGCTAATGGGTCCTCATCTCACTCAGAGTCCGACATTATGCTACTCCTCTGTTCCTAGGCTAATGGGTCCTCATCTCACTCAGAGTCCGACATTATGCTACTCCTCTGTTCCTAGGCTAATGGGTCCTCATCTCACTCAGAGTCCGACATTATGCTACTCCTCTGTTCCTAGGCTAATGGGTCCTCATCTCACTCAGAGTCCAAGTCATTGCATGGCCAGCACCTGCAGAAACACTGTTGCACAGTAAGACCCAGCAGCTCCACAGAGGCTCGCTCACAAGATACAGCCTTTGCAGCTATGTGATATAAAAGCACTTTGTTTCACTGGATAATTCACTTCTAAGAGGCTGGAGATCAACCATTTTACTTTCCAAGTTTCACAAACCTGGACCTAATTTCTGGCAGTAGGTTCACTATAACCCAATTCTATTAGAATATGGCCATATGGTAGTTTCATGGAATGTGTGGTAATTGAGTTTTATCTGTTCTTATAGTTTGCTGTAGTTTAATGACTTTTTATTTTACTTGTACCTATTGCTACCTTGGGGTTAAGAGTTCCAAATGGACTTTTTAAAAAGATAAAATAAAATATTAAAAATCATTTTGAGAGTGGAAAGTTCAGGATTGACATGTTTCACCGTAGGAATTTTTAAATTTTTTAAATTGTGAGAAGATGTCCTTTTAACTTAGAGTGACCCAAGTAGCTTAAAATAGAGAGAGATACTATGAACTGATTCTTTGAAGATGTTTTCACAAAAAGGCAAGAAGTAACATTTATAATTGATGAGAATACAGCACTGTGTAAGTTTTAAAAAATTTTGGACCAGATATAGTGTTTCTCAAATGTAATGTTCATTGTTAAAATAAAGATTCAAGGTCGTGCCTTAGAAATTCTGGTTTAGAGTTGAACTGGGGCTCAAAAACATGTTTATTTAAAAGTATTCTCTGGACCTCAGCTGGCTGGTGCTCACATCTATAATTCCAGCACTTTGGGAGGCAGAGGCAAGAAGATTACTTGAGTCCAGGAGTTCAAGATCAGTCTGGGCAACATAGCAAGAACTTGCTCTACTAAGAAAAATTTTTAAAAAATTTAAACAAATAAATACAGTAAACATAATCCCTGGAATTCAGTTTGAGAAACTCCGGAATAAGCTTTAGAAGATGGGTCTTGTCTTGATAAGGAACGAGATTGCTGTTCGACCTTGCATATTTCATGTTCTGTCTCTTTTCAGTTTTTTCATCTGTGATATTTGCCGTTTACATTTGTATACAAATTTTATGGATTATAAACATTGTTCCCAGTATTGTCTAGTTTAATCTTTCTAGCATTTTCTACATATTGCTGCCATTTTATAGAAAAAATACAAGTTTCAGAAGGGTTAACATAGGTCAGTGATAGATGGCAGATCAGTGACAAAGCCAAGATGAGAAATCATGCTACTTTTCCCCTGTTCTGTGCCTGTCATTCAGATGCAAAAGAAAGAGTAGATTTAGACTCTATAGAAGTTTCCTTCTAGTTAAATTCAGCCAGTTTAGATAGACACAGGATTACCTTCAGCCTATGTTTCCACTACAACAGTGTCCAATTCCAAACAGCTACGATTCTAGTTAAATTGATAGCTGAAATACCTTAAAGATGGAGCTAATCTGGTTTTGGTTGTTTTGTTTATACCATTCTGTTTTATTAATCACTGGGTTATATGGATGGCTTACTTGGTGATCAATTCCATGGGTTGGCATAGGACTTTTGTGGAATGAGAGGCAATGACATGAGAAGGAATAAATAGAAGTAAATCGACTTTCGCACTATGCAATCCCTTGAAAAGTTGTAGCAGATTTATCCTTACAGTACACATTAATATGAGTTTCATGACTGGGAGAAGCAACAATAGTTCCAGCGTGCTCACCTGTGTTCTGACAAAATGTGACGTATGGCAAAAGAGTAGGGACAATGAGAGATCAAATAGTACTGGTATTAACTGCACATCTAACTGTGAGGAATGTGGTGTCTATGCAGCTACAAGCAGCCTTCCTAATCCTGAAGCACAGGGTTGGACAGCCTCCTCTCAGGGCAGGATCCTTTCAGTGGAAGCAGATGTTCTGTCTCTGTGGGAATGGTGCTCCCAAGGGGACAAGAGGTGGGAGAAGCTGAGCTGTGCATGGTCACTTCACTAAAGAGGTAAGCTGCTCCTTCTCCTTGGAGATGAGTAAGAATAGGGCAAGAGGCAAGGAGCTTTGGAGAGAAAATCCTCCTTCTGCAAACTGTAGGAGTGGGGAATCAACATTTCCCCTCTAATGATTGCATGCCATCTAGTAGATGTCTTGGTGACTTGCAGTGGAAGTGAAAATCTCGAGTAGAATTTGAAGGGTATTGTTTTGGTGAAGGAAACCTTTTCGGTGGCCTCTTTCTCAGATATGAACTTTGCTATCTGGTTTATTTGACCTGTTCCGAGGTAAAAGATGCTGCTGTTTTCACACACTGTATTCCTCTCTTTTTAGAGGCTCCCTTGAGGAAAACTGCCTCTACACTAACTTGAAATTCCAGGCCATCACATCCAGTGCACTCTCTCCCTGGCCCACCCTTGCACACATTGTTCCATAATAAGGAAGAATCCTCATGTCCTCAGCAGTCAGAAATAGAAGGGCTATACTTCTGAGAGGATACTAACTTGAAGACTTGTCTGGTGGCATTGTTGATGTTTTATTTTCAGAAATAGAAGAGCATCTAATTTTATGGGATAGAGAGTAAACAGCATTGCACAAAACTGGCACCATATTAAGCCTGCACAATAAAACCCCACTGAGTGACAGTGGCTAGAGAGTGTACTATGGTAACCTAGGAAATAAGAATTTAGAGCGTCAGGCAACAGAGAACATCAAATTATTGTCAACTTGCTATAGTAACTGTGTTCAAGCAAATATGTCATGCCGCCAGTGGCAGACATTTAAAAAGCCATGCCTCTAAGCAAATATATTGCTTGGCTACTCTCCTGAAGTATTTTCACTTTTAATCTCAACTCCAAGACCTTCTATCCCTGTTTCTGCTGCTCTTTCTTACCGCAGATCTCCCTTCTACCACTGCCAGAATGGATTTCATGTTCAAGGATCACAGGACAGCAGAGCTGAAAGAAACCCGAACATTGCTATTCAAACAGCCTCATTTTCTGAAAGGAAACATTAATTAATTTGTCCGTATTGGTGGCAGAACCCAGCATTCCCAATCAGCCACCGATAATAAAAGAAGGTCACAGAATTACCTTCTGGCAACTGTTTTCTGTTTTTCCCTTCTATCATTCTAACATTTGAAAAGCTATCCGGTTTGAAAGAAGCCATAATCCTTTACAGCAGCTTCTAGGGTAGACATTTGTGGAGATTGTTTGGGCTGTCCTTATAGGAACTACTTGTTATGATACCACTGTTGTTGCTAATCACTATGTGCCCGACCCTGTGCTGCGTGCTTCACAGATCTAATTTCATTTAACCTTCACAACTGTGTTACACGAATCTGGTAGAGGTTAAGTTCTTCAGGAGATGCAATGTCATATCTCATCAAATTCAGTTATGGTTTTTACCTTCGAATCCTCATGAAGACAATAAAGGGATCGTAATTTCTCTTAAAGAAAGGACCCTGACTAACCATAACCGAATCCGTCAGATAGTATCAAACACAGTGCTACTTACTCTGTGAATGCCAAGTAATGCTTATGAGTTGTTCATGTGGAAGGGCTAGGGGATGGAGGGGTAGTGTTCATTGTTTTAGATGAAGAATGGCTAATTTCTAAAGCAATACATTTGCTTTAGAAATTACCTTGAATGCAATAGACCTGGGCTCAAGTGTGGGTCTCTGACCCTGGGCAAGACATTTAATGAGCTGTGGGGTTACGGGAGTTTGTTGAGGCTGTGATACCGATGGCTTACATTCTGAACCTGGAGTTTGGAAACTTCACAGAATAGGCCTGAAGGTACATTTTCAAATATCATTTCGAGCTACCATGCGTACTTTTCATCACCTGAGTTCTGCACAGGGCCCTGTAGTAGAGGCTTTAGACACTTTCAATTCTCACGTCTGCATTATTGCCATCTTACACAGAAGAACACTGAGACTTAAAGAAGTCTTGTTGCCAAGAGGCTAGTCAGCGACAGAGTTGCTGTTTTCCCCTCGTGCGACTTGCTCCAAAGTCTGCTTTTTTTTTTTTACACATCATGAGCACCACCTCTATCTTTCAGCTCTGTACCCAAAAGTGATCTGTCAAAAAGTTTGTTTGGAATCTCCTAAACATGACTTATGTATTAAAAGATAAAACTCCAGGAATTCCACAGCTGCTGGCAAAATTGATTTCCTAAAATTTCCCACTTGACTTATCTGTGACTGACATTCCTAGTCATACCAGTTCTTTGAGGACTTTATTGCAAGAACACTTACCAGCAATTGCTATCTGCAAAAGGTATCAAGTGAGTGTCACTGCTATGACAGCTCGTAAGTTCTAAACTGCTTTTATAAATCCATGGCTTGATACAGCAAAGACGAGTGTTACCGGGTTAAATTGTTCCTCACTAGTAATTTCTGCAGTGACTCATATTGTGACTCAGAGGCATCTAATGGGTACAAACAAGGATGGATGAAACAAATGCAGTGAAGATGGATCATCTTACATTTTTACAGAAACTGGCTTGGTTCTAATTATCTGGTCAGTGTTTATTCAGTGCTTACTATTTGCTCAGCACCGTGCTGGGTGCTAAGGGAAATAAAAACAGTTATGAGACATTGTTCCATCTATATGTTTATTTCCTAGATGGTGTGGAAATACACACACATACACACACAGCCATAGCTCATATGTGATTTACTCAGAAAAATTTTCAGGCCACGCATAAATATATAATACCCCTCAATCCTCACAATAACCCTAAGAAGCAGGTATTATCAACCCTGTTACAGTGAAAAAAACTGAGCCTGAGAGAAGATGGAGAATACAGCAAGGAAGTCAACTTGAATTTGAGACTTCTAACTATAGGTCTATGCCCTTTCCATTATCCTACCTCATCACACAATACTATGCCTTTCAATGAGTGAATAGAATTAAGTGCGGTGGAAATTCAGAGTAAGGAGAAAATCTTATAGGTCAAGATACTTGGTCTTGGGTGAAGTGCAAGACTCACATAGATGAAGAGGAGGGAGAAGTCTGCATTCCAAAAAGAAGATTCAAGAAGAATATCTAATAGAAACATGAACAAGATGTGTTCAGGGCAATACATAAGCCAAAGTGAAGGAAAAGAGAATTGATGTCAAACAGGGTCAAAGATGAGGCAGAGAGACACTGGGGTCAGACTATGGCGACCCGTAGACAGCAGATTATCGAACTCTGACCTTCACTACGCCTTGGAAGTCCTCGAGGGTCAAAGTAATGTCTTCTCTCTGCCTCTCCTCTATTTCCCTCAGCTGAAACAAATGATTTTCTTATTTTAAAGGTCAGTTATAGTCTTCAGGAAGCTCTCACTGTTATGATTCTTTTTTTTTAAAAAAAGAACTCCTAAAGCATAAATCTTCATCCTGCAAAGTAGATCACTTAATAAGATTCTGAATTTTGTTTTTACCTAATTGTTTTGATTGCACTTGTTTTATGACTTGAGCCAGAAAATAAACATCTGGAAAGCTGGGACTGTGTCTTATTAGAAGTCATAGAGACTACCTTTAAAAAAATGCATGTCATAAAATAATGATAAAGTATATTTAAGAGCAAAGAATTAAGAGCAGGAAAAAGATAAATTGGGGTGGGTGGTAACAAAAACAAGCACACTTCAAGATGATAATATAACTTGTTATAAATGCCGAACTGAAGGAGAGCAAGGGGAGTATCATGATTTTTTACCATCTGATATGGTTTGGCTCTGTGTCCCCATCCAAATCTCATCTCAAATTGCAATGCCCACGTGCCGAGGGAGGGAGCTGGTAGGAGGTGATTGGATTATGGGTGTGGTTTCCCCACGCTGTTCTTGTGATAGTGAGAGAGTTTTTACCAGGTCTGATGGTTTAAAAGTGGCAGTTTTCCTGTGATCTTTCTCTCGCCGCCTTGTGAAGCTGTTTCTTCCCCTTTGCCTTCTGCCATGATTGTAAGTTTCCTGAGGCCTTCCTAGCCATGTGAAACTGAGAGTCAATTAAGCCTTTTTTGTTTATAAATTACTCAGTCTCATGTAGTATCTTTATAGCACTGTGGAAACTAATAAACCATCACAGAGGAATAAATCCTTAAATATAGGAAGAAACATATCATGTCTTCAGACAAACAGCACTTTTTCTAAGTAACTGCTTTTGAAAGATTAATTTTTTTTTGAGGTGGGTTTTTTTTCACATTGTACTTTAGGTTCTGGGGGGTACATGTGCAGATCATGCAGGATTTTTGCATAGGTACATGAATGGCAATGTGGTGTGCTGCCTCTATCCCCTCGCCATCTATATCTGGCATTTCTTCCCATGTTCTCTTTCCCCAACCTCCCGAACCTCCACTGTCCCTCCCCTAGTTCCTCCAACAGACCCCAGTGAGTGATGTTTCCCTCTCTGTGTCCATGTGTTCTCATTGCTCAATGCCCACCTATGAGTGAGAACGTGCAGTGTTTGATTTTCTGTTCTTGTGACAGTTTGCTGAGAATGATGGTTTCCAGATTCATCCATGTTCCTACAGAGGACAAGAACTCATTGTTTTTTATGGCTGCATAGTATTCCATGGTGTATATGTGCCACATTTTCCTTGTCCAGTCTATCATCTATGAGCATTTGAGTTTGTTCCAGTTCTTTGCTATTGTAAACAGTGCCACAATGAACATGCATGTGCATGTGTCTTTATAATAGGACAATTTATACCATTTGGGTATATATCCAGTAACGGGATTGCTGGATCTAATGGAATTTCTATTTCTAGATCCTTGAGGAATTGCCACACTGTCTTCCACAATGGTTGAATTAATTTATACTCCCACCAACAGTGTAAAAGTGTTCCTATTTCTCCACATCCTCTCCAGCATCTGTTGTCTCCAGATTTTTTAATGATCACCATTCTAACTGGTGTGAGATGATATCTCAATGTGGTTTTGATTTACATTTCGCTAATAACCAGTGATGATGAGCATTTTTTCATATGTTTGTTGGCTTCATATATGTCTTCTTTTGAAAGGTGTCTGTTCATGTCCTTTGCCCACATTTGGATGAGTTTGCTTGTTTGTTTTCCTTGTAAATCTTCTTTAATTCTTTGTAGATTCTGGATATTAGCCCTTTGTCAGTTGAGTAGATTGCAAAACTTTTCTCCCATTCTGTTTGCTGGTTCACCCTAATCATTGTTTCTTTTGTGGTGCAGAAGCTCTTAAGTTTGATTAGATCTCATTTGTCTATTTTGGCTTTTGTTGCCAATGCTTTTGGTGTTTCAGTCATGAAGTCTTTGCTTATGTCTATGTCCTGGGTGGTTTTGCCTATGTTTTCTTCTAGGGTTTTTATGGTGCTAGCTCCTATGTTTAGACCCTTAATCCATCTGATGTTAATTTTAGTGTAAGGTGTCAGGAAGTGGTCCAGTTTCTGCTTTTTGCACATGGCTAGCCGATTTTCCCAACACCGTTTATTAAACAGGAGATCCTTTCCCCATTTGCTTTTTTTTGTCAGGTTTGTCAAAGATCAGAAGGTTGTAAATGTGTGATGTTTCTTCGGAGGCCTCTGTTCTGTTCCATTGGACTATGCATGCTGTTTTGATTACTGTTGCGTTGTAGCATAGCTAGAAGTCCAGCAGTGTGATGCCACCAGCTTTTTGTTTAGGATTGTCTTGGCTGTGCAGGCTCTTTTTTGGTTCCATATGAAGTTTAAAGTGTTTTTTTCCAGTTCTGAGAAGAAGGTCACTGGTAGTTTGATGGGGATAGCATTAAATCTTTAAATTACTTTGGGCAGTATGACAATTTTCACGATATTGATTCTTCCTAACCGTGAGCATGGAATGTTTTTCCATCTGTTTGTGTCCTCTCTTATTTCGTTGAGCAGTGCTTTGTAGTTCTTGAAGAGGTCCTTTACGTTCCTTGTTAGTTGTACTCCTAGGTGTTTTATTCTCTTTGTAGCAATTGTGAATGGGAGTTCACCCATGATTTGGCTCTCTTTAAGTCTGTTATTGGTGTACAGGAATGCTCGTGATTTCTGCACATTGGTTTTGTATCCTGAGACTTTGCTGAAGTTGCTTATCAGCTTAAGGAGGTTCTGGGCTGAGATGATGGGGTCTTCTAAATATACAATCATGCTATCTTCAAATAGAGACAATTTGACTTCCTCCCTTTCTAATTGAATCCCTTTATTTCTTTTTCTTGCCTGATTGCTCTGGCTAGAACTTCCAGTACTATATTGAATAGGAGTGGTGAAAGAGGGCATCCTTGTCTAGTGCAAGATTTCAAAGGGAATGCTTCCAGTTTTTGCCCATTCAGTATCATATTGGCTGTGGGTTTGTCATAGATAGCTTTTATTATTTTCTGATACGTTCCATCAATACCTAGTTTAATTGAAAGTTTTTAGCATAAAGCACTGTTGAATTTTGTCGAAGTCCTTCTTTGCATCTATTGAGATAACCATGTGGTTTTTGTCTTTGGTTCTGTTTATGCGATGGATTATGTTTAAATAGTTGTGTATGCTGAACCCAGCCTTGCAACCCTAGGATGAAGCCTACCTAATCATGGTGGATAAGCTTTAAGATGTGCTGTTGCAATCAGTTTGCCAGCATTTTATTGAAGATTTCTGCATCTATGTTCATCATGGAGATTGTCCTGAAGTTTTTTCTATTGAGTCTCTGTCAGGTGTTGGTGCCAGGATGATGTTAGTTTCATAAAATAAGTTGGGATGATTCCCTCTTTTTGTATTGTTTGAAAAAGTTTTAGTAGGAGTGTACCAACTCTTCTTTGTATGTCTGGTAGAAATCACCTGGGAACCCGTCTGGACTTTTTTTGGTTGCTAGGCTATTAATTGCTGCCTCAACTTCAGACCTTGTTATTGGTCTATTCAGGGTTTCAACTTCTTCCTGGTTTAGGCTTGGGAGGGTGCAAATGTCCAGGAATTTATCCATTTCTTCCAGGTTTACTGGTTTATGTGCATAGAGCTGTTTGTAGTAATCTCTGATTGTGGTTTGTATTTCTGTGGAATCGGTGGTGATATCCCCTTTATCATTTTTTATTGCATCTATTTGATTCTTCTCTCTTCTTTTTGTTAACCTGGCTAGCAGTCTGTCTATTTTGTTGATCTTTAAAAAAAACCAGCTCCTGGATTTATTGATTTTTTGAAAGGTTTTTCTGTGTCTCTATCTCCTTCAGTTCTGCTCTGATCTTAGTTATTTTTTGTCTTCTGCTAGCTTTTGAGTTTTTTTGATCTTGCTCCTCTAGTTATTTCAATTTTGATGATAGGGTGTTGATTTTAGATCTTTCCTTGCTTCTCATATGGGCATTTATTGCTATAAATTTCCCTCTAGACACTGTTTTAAATGTGTCCTAGAGATTCTGGTATGTTGTGTCTTCGTTCTCATTGGTTTTGAAGAATATCTTTATTTCTGTCTTCATTTCATTGTTTATCCCTTCATCATTCAGGAGCAAGTTGTTCAGTTTCCATGTAGCTATGTGGTTTTGACTGAGTCTCTTAATCCTGAGTTCTAATTTGATTGCGCTGTGGTCTGAGAGACTGTTTGTTATGATTTCCATTCTTTTGCATTTGTGGAGGAGTGATTTACCTACAGTTATTGATTGATTTTAGTGCAATGGGGTGCCGAGAAGAATGCATATTCTGTAAATTTGGGACAGAGAGTTCTGTAGATGTCTATTAGGTCTGCTTGGTTCAGATATGAGTTCAAGTCCTGGGTATCCTGGTTAATTTTCTGTCTCGTTGACCTGTCTAATATTGATAGTGGAGTGTTAAAGTCTCCCACTATTATTGTGTGGGAGTCTAAGTCTCTCTGTAGGTTGTTAAGAACTTGCTTTATGTATCTGGATGCTCCTGTTTTGGTTGCATATATATTTAGGATTGTTAACTCTTTTTGTTGCATAGATCCTTAATCACTATACTGTCTTTCACAATGGCTGAACTAATTTTTACTCCCACCAACAGTGTAAAAGTGTTCCTATTTCACTACATCCTCTCCAGCATCTGTTGTCTCCAGATTTTTTAATGATAGCAATTCTGACTGGCGTGAGATGGTATCTCAATGTGGTTTGATTTGCATTTCTCTAATGACCAGTGATGATCAGCATTGTTTTGTATGTTTTCTGGCCTCATGGATGTCTTCTGAAAGATTAATTTTGACTTACATGAATGCATATTGTTTAACACATTTAAAACGTACAGTTACAGTTATCAATTTGTTGTCTCTCAGCTCCAGATTCACCCTTCATTATCGGCCATGCAAAACCAGAGATGGACTATGTAAACACTTCTCCTCTGACAGCAAGTGTTGCCTGGAGAAGACAGAGGTTTTGCCTCCTGATTCTTCCCTGCTCCTCTCAGTAGGCTCCTGGAGAACATGTCATGTTGCTTTCTACAGGCAGCTTCTCATGACATTTCAGAAAGCAGTTTCCCAGAAAGTCCCATGGGTGGCTTCTTCCCATGGATGGCTTCCCCTGGCACCTCTTTGGGCAACTTGAGAGTGAGTTCCAAGGGGCAGTATCTCCCCATAGGCAGCTTCCCTGGTACCCCTCATGTGGCTTCACAGTGAGTCATGAAGCATGGCACCTCCCTGTGGATGGCTTTTCCTAGCACCATCCTTCAAGTAGCTTCCAAGTAAGTTCTGAGGTACCTTCTCATGGATACAACTTCTGGAACCCCAGAGAGCAATTCCTGGTGGGTGCCACTCTTGTGGCATGATTCTGAAGATGCTTTCCCAGAGGGTGTTTTCAGAGTGAGTCTCACTGATGCAAACTTTTATGCCACACTGTAGGCCACAGCTGTGCCTTCTACCAGAAGGTCTGGGGTTCAGCTCTGAGGTGCAGGCATCTTCCAGATTTCTTCCTACCTTGGATTCTCTACCTCAGTCTTAGGAGTAATGGCTGCTTTCTATTTTTGCTTTTCTAATATCCTTGAGTGTCCTTTTCACTCTTTAGTAGCTAATTTCCTATTACAAAGTTTTCATATTGAAATTTCCCTGTTCAACTCACCATGTATTTTCTTTCTACTAATTGGACCTTGAATGCAACAAGTGCTGAAAGGCTTAAGAAAAACAATAGCAGTTTCTACTCCAACCATCTTTTATCACTCCTCCCTACTCCCGAGAGACAATACTTTAAAACATTTACATACTTATCTCCACATTTCTACATAAGATACATATACCATTATTTCTTGATTTATCAATTTTAGACATCCATTTCTATATTTATACATATTTTCTTTCTAGTCTGATTCTTAAAAAAAATTTAGTTTTGGAGATATCAATTGCCTTGGCTATTATCTTTTAAGAATTTGTAAGACTTATTTTCATTTTTAAAATGTCCTGAGAGATCTGCCAAATATCTATTAGTAATGTTTTCCACATTCAGATATGGATGAGTTCATCTTTTAAGTTCTTTTTTTTACAGAATCACTATAGTATTATGCATATAGAAACCATTCAGGAATCTCTAACTTTGCCATTTGGTTTCTAATTCTGATGTTGACCCACACAAAGGATGTGACCACAGACATTTATATATTTACAGTATTTTGTGTTTACGTTTTCTTCTACAAAATGAGGAGCATAAACTTTTAACTCTATGAGGTACTCTATGAGTTAGCTCTTGGATTTATGGACCGCTAATTTGTTTGTTGAGTTATAACCTCTGCTCTAGGACTAAGTTAACTTCTTAGTATTAGCTGATTTTATGTCAGTTTAACCCAGGAATTTTGGTTACCTCTCAGAAACTTTGTAATGACATTACATGTTTTGTTCCCTGGAGCCACCTACTCCAGGTGGGAGAACTGGTATTTTTTGTCTCTGCTCTTAGTCTATTCACATCGATTGAAACTAACCATTGTTAACATTTCTCTGGGCTATATATCAATGTAATTCTGCTTATATAATTTTAATTCTATTTCTTAAACTTGCATTAAGGACTTGGTTGTTGAAAATATTATGCTAGATGATTCGGTAGTTTCTTTTTTTAATGGACTATAGTGCCATAAACACTGTGTAGAAGTTATATGATCAAGAATCTCTGAAAATCTTCTTACCTCATCTGTTTGTATATTTAGCAAATACTGTACTTTTTTTTTTTGAGATGGAGTCTCCGTCTGTCACCCAGGCTGGAGTCCAGTGGTGTTAGCTCACTGCAACCTCCACCTCCTGGGTTCTAGCAATTCTCCTGCCTCAGCCCCCAAGTAGCTGAGATTACAGGCACCCACCACCATGCCTGGCTAATTTTTTGCACTTGTAGTAGAGATGGGGTTTCACCGTGTTAGACAGGATGGTCTCAATCTCATGACATTGTGATCCACTCTCCTTGGCCTCCCAAAGTGCCAAGAGATTACAGGCGTGAGCCACCTCATCTGGCCTTAATCCTGTACATCTTAAGTGTCTGTGTCTCCTGGTGCTTTTTTTTTGGTTCTGGGGAAGCAATAGTGAGCAAAAATAAACAGCCATAGAGCTTGCTAGAGAAAAACGATATCCAATAATCACAGGAAGGAGTCTGTTTGCAACAATAATAAGTAATACAAGCTGGTGCTTCAGGGTGTGGACTTTACTTGGGGAGGGTTGCACTTAGGGAGGTCACAAGCGGCTTCACTGAGGAATGATCCTGGAGTTGAGACCTGAAGGATGAATAGGAGTTAATGAGGCAATAGGGGAGGGAACAGTCCTCCATTCAGAGAAAACAGTGTGTTTAAAGACCAGTGGCAGGGACAGTATGGCCAGAACAAGGGACACAAAGGACTGTGTGATGGAGCAGGGAGCAGGAAAAGGGTGGTATAAGACAGGCCTGAACAGGCAAGTGATGGCATGGCACTGCAGAGCCTCATTAGCCTGTCAAGTATTGTGTTTATCTCAAGGCGAAGGGTACCCACTGAAAGATTTTAGGCTGAAGGAAAGAAGCAGCAGCTCATTGTTGAGATTTCCACCTTGGAGCCAATTTCTGAGGCGGTCCTGTTAAGAATAAATTGGAGGGGGTCAAAGTGGGCTCAATTGGGCCAATTAGGAAGCTGTTAACACAGAATTAAATATTTTAAATGTAAAATATTTTGCCTCAATTTTAATTGATGCCTGTTGTGTCTTTAAAAATTATTATTTCTCACAGTGAACTTGTGTTGCAAGCCTCTGGCCTTGACATCTCCCAAATATTTGTCCTTCTTTATTGGCTGGGTCTATTGCCAGCTGCTGAACTGTCTTCCTGTAAACAACTGAAGCATCCTGAAGGAATTGGGTTTTACATTGCAATTACTATCCTGCATAGTAGGATGCTACTATCCTACTATCCTGAAGCATCCTACTATGCAGGATAGTAATTGCAATGTAAAACCCAAATCCTTCCCTCTAGTCACAAACTGGACATGAATTCCTAACTGCCAGGCAACTGCAAAAAGTGTACTGAGGCACAGTTGAACCAGAATTTTATATCTCCTTGATGAACAAATTGGCTTACCACACTGTCAGTCCGATTGTTTGCCTCTCAGCCAATTACTAAGACAACAGAAAATTGCAAATCCATTTAGCCAGTGAATTTGGCCATGTCATAGAGACTTGGTAATAAACTCTATTTCCAACTGTCTTCATAAAAAGTAAACATATAATATTTGAAAATCACCCTGAAGGATGTAGCAGACATTTTTCAGATTTGTCCTGATGACACTGATATTGCTATCTTAAAATTTTTAATTCTTGGGCTGATATAAATTTATCCTAAGTTGCCTTGATATGGTTTGGCTGTGTCCCCACCCAAATCTCAACTTGAACTGTATCTCCTAGAATTCCCAGGTGTTGTGAGAGGGACCCAGGGAAACGTAATTGAATCATGGGGGTCGGTCTTTCACGTGCTATTCTTGTGATAGTGAATAAGTCTCACCAGATCTGATGGATTTATGAGGGGTTTCTGCTTTTGCTTCTTTCTCATTATTCTCTTGCTGCTGCCATGTAAGAAGTGCCTTGGCTGGGTGCAGTGGCTCATGGTTGTGATCCCAGCACTTTGGGAGACTGAGGCAGGTGGATCATAAGGAGAGGAGTTCAAGACCAGCCTGGCCAACATGAAACACCATCTCTCCTAAAAAATACAAAAGTTAGCTGGGTGTGGTGTCACGTGTCTGTAATCCCAGCTACTTGGGAGGCTGAGGCAGGAGAATTGCTTCAATCCTGGAGGCAGAGGTTGCAGTGAGCTGAGCTCGCACCACTGCACTCCAGCCTGGGTGACAAAGCAAGATTCTATCAACAAAAAAAAACAAGTGCCTTCTCCTCCCACCATGATTCTGAGGCTTCTCTAGCCATATGAAACTGTAAGTTTAATTAAATCTCTTTCTTCCCAGTCTCAGATGTGTCTTTATCAGCAGCATGAAAATGGACCAATACAATAAACTGGTACGGGGAGTGGAGCACTGCTGAAAAGATACCTGAAAATCTGGAAGTAACTTTGGAACTGGGTAACAGGCAGATCTTGGAACTGTTTGGAGGGCTCAGAAGAAGACAGGGAAATGTGGGGATGTTTGGAACCTCCTAGAGACTTGTTGAATGGCTTTGACAAAAAAATGCTGTTAGTGTTATGAACAATAAGGTCCAGGCTGAGGTGGCCTCAGATGGAAATGAGGAACTTACTGGGAACTGAACAAAGGTGACTCTTGTTGTGTTTAGCAGATAGACTGGCAGCATTTCGCACCTGCCCTAGAGAGCTGTGAGACTTTGAACTTGAGAGAGACGATTTAGGGTATCTGGTGGAAGAAATTTCTGAGCAGCAAAGTATTCAAAATGTGACTTAGATGCTGTTAAAAGCATCCTGTTTTAAAACAGAGAATGAAAGTTCAGAAAATTTGCAGGCTGAGGATATAGTAGAAAAGAAAAACCCATTTTTTAAAGTAGAAATTTAAGCTGGCTGCAGAAATTTGAATAAGTAGCAAGGAGCCTAATGTTAATCCCCAAGACCATGGGGAAAATGTCTCCAGGCCATGTCAGAGACCATCACAGCAGCCCCTCCCATCAAAGGTCCAGAGGCCTAGGAGGAAAAAGTGTTTTTTTGGGCTGGGCCCAGGGTTCCCATGCTGTATGCAGCCTAGGGACTTGGTGTCCTGTGTACCAGCTGCTCCAGTTATGGCTAAAAGGGGCCAACATCGAGTTCAGGCCATGGCTTCAGAGGGTGCAAGCCCCAAGCCTTGGCAGTTTCCATGTGATGTTGAGCCTGAGGGTGAACAGAAGTCAAGAACTGAGGTTTGGGAACCTCCACCTAGATTTCGGAAAATGTGTGAAAATGCCTGGATGCCCAGGCAAAGTTTGCTGCCGGGGCAGGGTTCTCATGGAGAACCTCTGCTAGGGCAGTGAGGAAAGGAAATGTGGGGTTGAAGGCCCCACACAGAGTTCCCACTGGGGCCCTTCCTAATGGAGCTGTGAGAAAAAAATAATTTGTCAGTTTTCCTGAAGATGCCCCATTTGTTTTATTGTGATGGTCTAGCACAGAATCCACAGTATCTCTGAGATATGCCTGTGTTCTCAAAGGATCATTATGCTTGGACCAGGCCTTGAAAACTGCAAAGTTACGTTGAGACTCAGGATGAAGTCTGACTTTACTTCAAGGTCGTTCTCAGAGACAATAAGCAGAAATATCTGGAAAATTATAGCATAACTCAGTCCTACTGAGTCAAACTTTCTGGAAGTAGGATCTGCAGATTATTATTTTTGTGAATCCCACTAGAGATTCTAGGGTACTGAAGTTTAAGGACCATTGTGCTGGTAGGTGGGAAAAGGGATTAAACTCACTCTCTCAGCTTGGACTGTAAGGTGTCTGATGATCAGTGAAAGATAGCCTCTTTTCGTATTTTCACCATTTGGTACAGTTTGAATGTTTGTCAAACCTCCAAATCTCATGTTGAAATGTGATTTCCAATGCTGGAGGTAGGGCCTGGTGAGAGATGATTTGATTACGGGGGCGAATCCCTTATGAATGGTTTAGCACCACCTTCTTGGTGATGTTAGTTCTCGCTCAGCTCACACAAGATCTGCTTGTTTAAAATGCATGTCACCTCCCTTTTTACCCTCTTCATCCCTCTCTCACCACGAAGTGCCTGCTCCTGCTTTGCCTTTTGCCCTGAGTAAAAAAATAAGCTGCTTGAGATCCTCACCAGAAGCAGAGCAGATGCTGGGGTCATGCTTCCTATACAGCCTGCTGAACCATAAGCCAATTAAAGCTCTTTTCTTTATAGTGATGCAAAAATGGCCTAATATATCATTCTACTAGGAAGAGAGGAATTCAGATAAGACCCTCCACTTTTTATTGAGATCAGACAAGCACCCATGTGGCCTGGGAATGGAGAGAGTAAGCGAGGCCTTACAAGTCACATTATATACGGTCAATACTGCATTGTTTTTCTTTCTGTTATTCTCCAACCCTTAATAATTCTTATTTAAGTGTTCCAGACAGCCTCAGCAGGGCAGGATGAGCAGGATGTATAGGGCACTGTTAAGGGAAAGTATCCTACTCTCTGAGGATGACTGTAGTGGCAGTTAATGAGACCCCAAGGGAAAAGGGAATCTTCGGGACAGAGCAGAGTCATGCAGTCCAGGTGCTTCCTATACTTCTTCCTTGTGCTGACCATGAAGGGTATCTATTTGTTTTCACTAGTCAAGGAGAATAGAATTATTGTAATAGACAAGCCTAGAACAAAATATTCCCCCAAGTATTCCCTGGTATTCAAACCATGGAATCTTTCCGCCACCCCAATGGGAAGCCCTTATCTTTTTACTATGTAGAGTGAGAAGGGTTGCTTTTCCTCTGTTCATTCACATAAACATTTTGAGATGTTATAATGCTACAAGAAATGGGAGGTAGTTTCTTTGTGAGCTATTACTAATGTTTATTTCTTAAGTATCAACAAGAAATTTAGCTGAAATGGAAGATAATAGGAAGCAGTAGTCTCAAAATGGAAGCAAATATACCATATTGGTTTGCATCAAATTGACTAAAATTGCTGTTAAAGAAACAAGTCCTAATTGTAATTCTTCATCAAATTATTCATTTTTATAAACTAAAGCTTTTAGACAGTGCATTAATGAGATCCAAATCAATCTAACAGGGAGCACAGGAAGCAATTAAGTTTAGTATGGAGAGAATGCAGGAAAATTACCCATAGTATAAAAGCTATCTCTGACATAAAGAGAAATGCTTCTAAACAATAGTAAGGCCTTTCAAGAGAATAATCACCATCTTGCACAAATACAGCTGCTATAAAATTAACTTTCAAACCATTTAGATCTATCATTGTCCTTTTAGTCACATCTTCAAAGCACTAGTCTGACAAAACACCAGAAGTAAATCATGTTTTTTTTTTTTTATCTTTATGTGATATAAGCTAACGTTATGACTGAAAAACAGTAGTGGATACAGCATCGTCTTTGATCCACTGGCTGTTTTTATTTTATGTAGTCAGTAAAGACCAGAACATGAAAACTCATCAACAATGGGGTCAAGTTCCACATGGCACAGAGTGGGTAAAAATAAAATGATAACACAAATGAAAACATCCAATAGTTTCTCAATCCTCTTAATGCTGCTTCTGCATTAACCCTTCTGCCTTTTTATAAATTATAAATGTTTTACAAAGCTTTGTTCAAACGTAGCTTCTTAGTCAAATATTTTCTATTCTTTTATTTTTTTTGAGATGGAGTTTCACTCTTGTTAACCAGGCTGGAGGGCAGTGGCATGATCTTGGCTCACCGCAACCGCCGCCTCCTGGGTTCAAGCAATTCTCCTGTCTCAGCCTCCCAAGTAGCTGGGACTACAGGCATGCACCACCATGCCCAGTTAATTTTTGTATTTTTAGTAGAGACAGGGTTTCACCATGTTGACCAGGATGATCTTGATCTCTTGACCTCGTGATCCACCCACCTTGGCCTCTGAAAGTGCTGGGATTACAGGTGTGAGCAGCACCTGGCCCTCTATTCTTTTAATCATATATCACATCTGCCTCCTGTAAGCTTTTATACTTGACTTATTACTAGAGTTAATGTAATGTTATATGCATTTTTATAAGTTCTTATCCCCAATTATTCTCCAGGTTCCTTATCGTAAATGCCCTACCCACCTCTGTACTTCATGTGCTTCCTGGCACATATTGCTTAATAAATGGTGAACTAACAAATAAGGACATTGAAATGCATCTGGCTTGAGTCTCAGTTTAAATATGAGCCGAGTCTAAGTAGAATTAAGACATATCTGGTGATCTGGAGGGACAGAGTTGCCAAAGGCCCTTGACAGGAGGAGTGAGGAAAAGAGACCTTATCACAAAGTATAAAAGTATCTGGCATCATGAAGTTGATACAAGAAAAAGGCCTGGCCGGGCGTGGGAGCTCACGCCTATAATCCCAGCACTTTGGGAGGCCGAGGCGGGTGGATCACGAGGTCAAGAGATCGAGATCATCCTGATCAACATGGTGAAACCCCGTCTCTACTAAAAATATATAAAAAAATTAGCTGGGCATGGTTGCGTGTGCCTGTAATCCCAGCTACTCAGGAGGCTGAGGCAGAGAGTTTCTTGAACCCAGGTGACGGAGGTTGCCGTGAGCTGAGATCGCGCCATTGCACTCCAGCCTGGGTAACAAGAGCGAACCTCCATCTCAAAAAAAAAAAAAAAAAAGAAAAAGGCCTTAGTGGTTTGTGGAGTGGCTGATTGTGAAGAAAGCCCGGGATTAGACATTGTCCAATCCACGCTTTTCAATGGATTAAAGTGTGAGTCTTCCCACTTGAATAAACATAGAATGGCTCTTTCCCTGAAAACTCTTCAAGCACTGAGCCATCGACATTACTGCCCTGATACTTTTTAACGTGTTGAGGATCAGAGAAGGGAGAGCCATTGTTATTCCTCACTGCACAGTAGAGCAGAGCCATGCAATGTGGTCCACACATCAGTGCCGCTCTGCGAGTTGGTCCAGGATGAGGTAAGGAATTTGAGTCAGAATGTAAGTTGACCATGTCAGTGAGGACATTGTTTATTTCAGCTAATATTTTTTTTTAAATACTAACATGATATGTTGATGAAGGAAGAAGAGTGTTCATTTATATTCTGGCAGTATCTCTTTACTCTTCTTCTTCTTCTTCTTCTTTTTTTTTGAGATGGAGTTTCACTCTTGTTACCCAGGCTGGAGTGCAATGGTGCCATCTCAGCTCACCGCAACCTCCGCCTCCTGGGTTCAGGCAATTCTCCTGCCTCAGCCTCCCGAGTAGCTAGGATTACAGGCATGCGCCACTGTGCCCAGCTAATTTTTTGTATTTTTAGTAGAGACGGGGTTTCACCATGTTGACCAGGATGGTCTTGATCTCTTGACTTCGTGATCCACCCGCCTTGGCCTCCCAAAGTGCTGGGATTACAGGCTTGAGCCACCGCACCCGGCCCTCTCTTTACTCTTCTTAGTCAAGACTTGGTGCATGGCTATTTCAAGAAACACTATAATAGAGAACCGTGTTGCTTTGGCATCTACTGTGTTCCAGAGCATTCATCATGGAAGAAGATAATAGTACTAGTAGATGTATTGCTCAGGGCATTTGCATTAGTGGAAGGAGCATGGCAATTGCTAGTGAGAACTGTGGTATCCAGTAGAGCATCAGAGATATCAAGTGAGTTTGGACTGGTTTGTGATCATGTGTGAAATATCTCCTGGAGGCACTCTAATGCATTTGAGAAACAATTTGTAGTAATGTAAAGTTACATATGAGGTGATACAAGCAAGAATTAGATTGTGTGTCAATATTGCAGCTTCTTGAAAATAGATGACAGAGCTTCTAAGATAGACCTGTTCTCCAGATTTGGGCACCTCATTTTATTACGGCCTTAGCACTGAGAGATGCCCAGGGGATAACTTGCAAAAATGGAGGGAATTCCTTATAACAGGGTGAGGATGGCAACTCTGAGTGCAAAGAGATGCAGTAAAAATAGTTAATAGATCAAATGAATATAAGGGAAGCAAGTTGAAAAAAAAATTAAGATTTAGAAAACAAGGAGTTGAATATCATATATATAGGTCTTCTAAAGTCTATGTATTTTTTGAGAGTCAAGCCCACTTTTTCTGCATGTATATATGTTTGCTATTTTCATATGCATGTAATCATTAAAAACAACAGAGACTGAAGGTTTCTTGATAATCAATAATCAATGAATGGTAAGATTTTTATAAACCCACGTAATACATCAAAATCAATTGTCAGTGCTGGAAAATTATTTTTGAAATTGGTAAACATATTTTCTGATTCTAGGTTCAAGATAGCAACCAAAAGAGTAACTGAATTTCCCAAATCTTTAGTTGTCACCAAACAAAAATGCATATTCCAGTGCCTACAAGACAAAGGATTTCTTAGAATGAAATGCTTCCTTATCACCTCCACCAACAACAAAACGTATTCATCAAGTACAATAAAAATAATTGTTTATAGGCACTATCTGTATTCTACAATTACCTACAACCTAACCCAAAGGTAAAAATGTAAGTGAAATGTTACATATTTACAAAAAAAAATAAAAATTGAATTCAATCTGTAATTACTAACCATTACAGTTTGTGTATACCTTTGCATCTCTAGAGTACCTGAGACATAATAAGTACTCAATAATAGTTAATGTAATTAGATGAACAAACATAAATTTGAATAATTGAGCTGAGTGGGCAGGGGGATTAAGAGTTCTGAGGCTAAGCAGGTCAGCCTCAGAAAGCCCTTACCTCTTACTCCTGGATCACCTGGTTTGATCCTAATTGTACCTTTGTTTGCTAGATTTGGCATCCTTGCAATGAGCATTCAGTTAGAACTTGACATTTTTGGTGTATCTAAATAAGAGCAGCCTGTTCCTGCCTTTTTAGCAATCCCAGAGATAGTCAAATACCAGACACCGTGATGGGACGTCAAAGACCTATTTAGTTTAATCAGCTCATTTTACAGAAAAAGAAACTAAGGCCCAGAGTAGTAGACTGACTCATCCTAAATCATACTATTGATTTTTTCCCCCTTAGTTTACTTGTCTTTTCTGAACAGTTGCTTGTAAAAGATAATCCAGTCTTCTCTTGTTAAAGAAAACTTACAGGAGACTCTTGGTTTGGACGGAGCTCCTGCACTAGGCCCAACAAATCAAACCAAAACAGAGTCACTCATGCTGAAGTTCCACACCATCACGCCAAAACTAAGTTGTTTATTGGACCTTTCAAGAAGTCAGGAGAGAGAATAGCCACATCCCCCAGATAAGTTTTAGCTGACATGATAAGAAGTCCCCTCTGCTGAAACCTGCGTAAGAAAAGTAACTTTGAAATTACCAATCTGCTTTTTGTTCTGTTTCTGCCTTCCTTAGCCTTTTTCTGTCTACAAAGCCAACCTCCTCTGCTGGGCTTACTGGAACACCCATTCTAGTTTATAGAATGAGATGTTGCCTGATTCTAGAATTGCAAATAAAAGCCAAGTAAGATCTTTATGCTAAATTTGCTGTGATTTTATCTTTTGATACCTCCCAAGCACACTGCTGAATCACCATGCACAAAATGATCATCTACACAACATTCAAATCAGCTGGCTTCAGTAAAATCATCTACTTGGCTCCAATTTCAAACAACTGACAAGATTACCTCTGTCCTGGTTCAGCACTGTTTTATAGTTTGAAAATTTTACAGTTGAGTCCTTCCAGCCTCTTTTTACAGTCTGAATCTGTAATGACTTTCTCACCATTAGGCTTTTTGCAAGTTCTTACCATCTGAGAAACAACAGCTGCCCTACAAACATCCATCACTATTTCATATTCATGCTGGGATTGGTTTTTCGTCCTAGGCACATTCAGTTCCAGGACTCAGTTCATCCTCCTTTTCACTAAGATGCCTGGAACCTGTCTTACTTTGCATCTCTCTGCAATGGAACTTAAAGCACCTGACTTAGCATGGGTTTATGAGCAAGGCACTGAGGGTAATTAATGGTTGAATCAAAGCTGCCTGTGGATTCCTCTATTTAATAGCTGTTAAATGAATTATTTGTCTGCTACAAACTCCAGGTTGGTGGATTGAGTATACCCAGGTGGAAATTACAATGCATACATACAAGTAGGGATTAAATGAATTGTATAGCATAAATCAAATCAAGTTGCAATTTTGAAATCTAGGCAGTAATCCCAATTACTCCTGAGGAAAAGCCCATAGAGAAAGATCAATATATAATACATGACAAATATTCAAAGAGATTTCAGTATTTAATGGTCCCAGCTCTACCTGTCAAACTAGGAATTGACGGACATCTTTCAACTCATCTAAACCAAAAGGAACAGAATCACCAGCACTATCTTTCCTGTTGGCCAATATTAATTCCCACATTTCAAATAAGCCTTTTGATTAAATGCTTTCATAGATGGTAAAAGATAATAACATAATGTTAATAATTTTGGCCAAAACAAGGATTTTATCATCATGAAAGATTTTTTGTTTTGTCGTTATTATAAGACTCCCATGGAGAACAGACCATTCTACCATGTAAAATGCCAAGGTGGAGAATAAATTGTTATGTTAAAGAGACTGTGCTGACTAAGCCAAAAATAAAAGATTTGGCAATTGCTCACTGAATGCGAGAAATTTAGAAATAAGTCACTCATCTACAAGTGAAAATTTGTACTGATAAAATTCTGCCTATATTAATGCAAACCACACAGACATTGTCGAAACATACGTATAGCCAGTGTGCCCATAAGACACGGAGTTTGAATTATCTGAAGATAATGATGCTCAAATAAGTCAAATATTCAAACTAAAATATAAGTATCATATTTGGCCCTGTACTAATTGCTGTAATATATTCTATCTTTCAATCCGTTCAATCACCTACTGAGTGCTGCTACTTACTTGTAGAGAGTGAATCACAGAGCCTGTACAAGGTCACAGAGCTAGGTTGGAGGAGGTAGCATTGAAATCATCCCCAACAAAATTTTATAAAATCAATTAAGAGAAAGCTTCCTATTAGGCTTCCAGCAGCAATCATTAAGCCAGCTTGCCCTTTAACTCACTTCCTTGTCGCTGGTTGCTACTTACCAGCTAGCCCAGGAAAGGTATTTCTTGTCACAAGACTCTTTGTTCTATTTTGGTTCTAGAGATAAAATCTAAGACATAGTGGAATGACAGGCATCCTGTTTGAGCTTCTTTTTTAGGTTCTGCATACCAACGATGCCAGCTGGTCTGGAAGACCTAGTGAGAAGCTGACTCAGGGAGGAAAGCAGTTACCATGTACTGTTAGTGTCATCCCCCTTACCCTGAGGAATTGATGACCCCAAATTTTCCAGCCTTGTCCTCCACAAATCTCCTTAAAAACTTTTGCTCAGGACCACTCTATAAAATGGATTTGAGGCTTGAGAGAATTCCTCCCATTTCCTTGTTCAGCACCTTGCAATTATTAAACGCCTTCTCTGCTGCATCCCCACTGACAGTGAACTCACCTGCTGCTTTGCAGCAGACATACAAACCTGGCAGTCCCGTAATAGTATTTATGCAGGAAGCCTGACTCTCAAGCCTTAGGCCGCAACCTCTCTACCCTGTATTGCAGTTTAGACACGTGTTTGTGAAGTGAGCAACTGGAGGGGAATGGAAATATGTACATAGACTCCAGTGACAGCTTAGTGGTAATATTTGGTGGGTAAAGTCAGTGGCCTATTGTAATATCGGCAAGAGTTGTGAAAAGCCTATCTTCATTTGAGGTCTTCATTGTCTCACTGAGCTCTGCCTCCTCCTTTCGGGTCTTTGGTTCTGCCTTGGTTTATGTCTCTGATGATCTCTCCAGTTGCTGTGTTTTGGTTAATGAAAGTTGTTATTTTTAAGATCACAATAACTGAAAATTAATACTCTTTAAGAAAATCTTTCTTGTGTGTGTGTGTGAAAGTATCAAACAGAATTCTTAACCCTTCATCTGCACCGTTCTTGTAAATGCCACAGGTTCTATTTAGTATGATGTACATTATTTGATGTTATATTTGCCATTAATATTTTTATTTAGTTTTTATTTTAGAATGTTTTATGAAAAACTCAAAGAGCATTCAACATAATCTGGGTCTTAAAAAATACTAACACCTTCTTGTTATCATTTTCAATATGTATATTATGTGAAGAAAATACAAATATTTCATACCAAATTATGGTTCCCTGATATAATGAATATTTTAAATGAAAAATTCTTAGAGACCAACAAGTGTTTTAAGAGACTTTTCCCCTATCTACATAAAGAAGGACTGACTCACCAAAAGCAGCTGGTCTTGTTCCCCTCCCTGTTATCTCATTATCTATCGCGGCAAAGAGGAACCAGGATATAACCACATCGGTACAGACCCTTTTTCAAGAAAACGATTGTCTCCAAGGATCATTTAAGTTCTACGAATAACTATTTACAAGTTAGTTTCTGTTCCCTAGCGCAGTTTTACCCCTTCGTGATCATTTACTGCCACTCAATGTAATTCATCTTCTCCCCATTCCCGTTTGGGGAGGATCCTGTTTGCAGGGTCTGAGCTTTCATTCTTTCTGTAACCTCAATACGAAATCTAAGCTTCCCCATGCCATTGGGAAGTTGAGTATTTATTCTGGAGATGCCCATGCATATAGGTTAGATAAATTTGTAGCCTTTTCTCCTATTAATAAATCTGCCTTGTGTCAGTGATTTTTCAATGAGCCTTTACAGGTCCAAATGCCTTTCCCTTCATGGATAAAAAAAAATGTATTTTTAAAATAAATTTTATTAGTACTGAAACTTAGTTTTGTTTTATTCTAGAAATTTTGTTTTATTCTGGTCTGAAATATCCATAAACACAGCATGAGCAGCAACTTCTTTCATTTAATTAAAGCTTTAATTTTATATGTAAAAACAATCCATAGTACAGCCACATATCTAGATTGTAACAAACATCCAATTGTGGAGTTTCTAGAAGGTTTAATGCACTGATATTAATGTAATGTTTCCCACACACTATTATTATTCAGAAAATATTACTCCTATTACATCTAACATTTAGCAGTTAATGAATAATGAATAATGGACGTGAAAGACATTTCTTTATTTAAAATGAGAAAAGCCTATTAATAAATAAAAACATAAAATTAGGTGTGAAGCAATAACACATTAAATTATTAGCCATATACTGTTATATATTAATTTCTACAGCAACTAACCAGAAGCTGAATCATTTAGCTTAGGGATGATATTACCTACTTTCTTTGGGAAAAACCTAAAATTTGTTCTTTTTGCATGTCTTCCAATGGCACTAGCTGTCAGAAGTAGACATGATTGAGGAGACAGAATTCTGGAGTTCAGTATGTTTGACAAGAGAAAAAAAAATGAAAACTACCTCCCTCTAATATTGGGGTCAGATCATCAAATTTTTGTAAATAGTCTCAGAATATATTGACTGGCATAATTTTTAATTAAATATTAACATGTTATATTTAGTCTCAGAATATATTGACTGGCATAATTTTTAATTAAATATTAACATGTTATATTTAGTCTCAGAATATACTGACTGGCATAATTTTTAATTAAATATTAACATGTTCTACTGTCAATTTAGAGACTTTGAAGTGTTTACAGGTGAATTAACCAATCAATTCTTAAAATAATGATTTAAGGAAGGAAGGCGTGTGTTAATTGTTCCATTTTATAGAACAGGAAACAAAGACTTAGAAATGTTCACTAGTTTTCTCACAGTGCAACGGTTCAGAAGTAAGTGAGGTGGATTTTTATTAGTCTCTAAGCACTTAGAGATTTTAGTTATTATCATGAAATAAAAATCCTAGCCAAATACTTTTGGAAAAGTCAAAAAGGAAAGTTACGTTTGAAAAAAGAAGGAAAGGAAATTACAAGGGCCTATGAAGACAGAGCTATGATTATTTAAAAATCAAAGATACTTTTTGATGGGAGGATCCATGGTGGAGCAACGCCAATATTGTGTCTGTTGTTCTTTATTGTTGTTCAATATTGGCTCTGTTGTAAGGGAAGGGGTGGGGGATTCTGAATGCTCATGAAATGCCCAAAGGAAAAGATGGGGTGAAGCTGCTCTGGAAGTGGGCTAATGCTTTCAGGAGGGCTGAAAACTCAGGTTTCTATCTTCATCCCATGAGGAGCAGAATTGATTGCTTTGCCTATTTTGTGTGAAAACATAAATAGGAAACGTTGCTCTCCTCTCAGTAGATTATACTGCTAAGGTAGATTAAATCACTTCATTTAATCATCAATGAACTTTTTGTATTATAATTATGCATCCACGTCCTTTGATATGCAATTTTGCAGTACTACCCACTGAAGAAGGTAGAATATATTTTCCCCCCTGCTAAATGTTGAGCATGACTGTGTGATTTTGCTGCAGCCATTGGAACGTTGGCAAAGAGAAAAGCGGCCCGATGGGGGCCAGTTTGAGTGGTATCATATGTTTCTTATTGACTGTGGTCTTGCCAGTTGCTATGAGAAAAACTGGTAGATAGATACTGGTCTAAGGTGACTATTTATTTGAACCTAACCCACTGCCTGGAGCTCAGCCTACCCAATCAGAGCCAACTGGTTAAACTACAGAAAAACCAATACTCAATGTAAGTCATTGAGTTTTGAGTGGTTTGTTATGTAGTGTCACTGCAGGAATGGCTAGCTAATATACTCACCATCCATTTAGTATTCCAAGCCAGAAACCTGGGCAACATAGCTGTTCAGTTTTATTTATAAGAAAAATCATACTACGATTTTTAAAAACACATTATCATTATAAAGAATGTATACAACAAAAATAATTTTAAAAAGAAAAACAAACATAAGATGCCAATTACTTCCCAAGAAACAAGTATCTTCAACATTAGGTGAGCATCATTGTAGACACACATTTTCTTTTCTATAAGCTTTTCAAATTTTATAATAGTATTAAATATATAGAAAAATTACAAAAATAACACTGATAATTTCTTTATACCCCTCACCCAGGTTCCTCTATAGTTAATATCTTACATTGTCATGGTACATTTGTCAAAACTAAGAAATCAGCAGTGGCACATTGCTAGTAACTACACTCAACAAGTTATTCAAATTATCACAATATTCTCCTAAGGCTCCAGAATCCCATGCTGGATACCACATTACACTTAAGTCATCATGTGTCCTTAGCCTCCTCTGATCTGTGACAATTTCTTGGACTTTCCTAATTTTTTTAAAAATGTAAGTTTTGAGGATTACTGATCAAGGATTTTGTAGAATGTTCTTCAACTGGGATTGGCTGACCTTTTCCTCCAGGGTAGACTAGAGTAATGGGTTTTGCAGAGGAAGAATACATAAGTAAAGTGCTGTTATTAGCATGGTAGATCAAGGTGCAAACTGCCATCATGACTAATCATTGATGATGTAAACCTTCATCCTCAAACAAAGTTTGTATTTGTCTCGATTCTCCATTGTGAAGTTATTTCTTCATTTCCATTCTCTATGAAACAGAGATCTATGTTTACATACTTTTTGTCAAAATAATATAGGCATATCAATTTGAAAGTTAAAGAGAATTATAAAGCTTTAGAAAACATTTGGTGGTTAAGCTCTATCATTCTCATGATAAGAAGCAACTATTCTTGATGATTCCCCATTCCCACCCCAAGAGCTAGTCAATCACAAACCTATTTTCTGTCTCTACAGATTTTTCTTTTCTAAAAATTTTATGTAAATGGAATCTATTAATATGTGATCTTTTGGCCTGACCTCTTTTGCTTAGCATAATGCTTTTTAAATTTTGTCCATGTTATTACATATGTTCATAGTTTGTTTTTTTATCGTAGACTAATATTTTATTTAATGGATATACTAAATTTTGTTTATTCATTTATAAGTTAATGAACATCTGAATGGTTTGTTGAAAAATTATTTTATTATACTTTAAATTCTGGGGTACATGTGCAGACTGTGCAGGATTATTACATAGGTATATAAGTGCCATGGTGGTTTGCTGCATCCATCCCCCCATCATCTACATTAGATATTTCTCCTAATGTTATCCCTCCCCAATCCTCCCATCCCCTGCTATCCCTCCCCTAGCTCCCCCAACCCTCCAACAGGCCTCAGTGTATAATGTTACCCTCCCTGTGTCCATGTGTTCATATTGTTCGACATCCACTTATGAGTGAGAACATGTGGTGTTTGGTTTTCTGTTCTTGTGTCAGTTTGCTGAGAATGATGGTTTCCAGTTTCATCCATGTCCCTGCAAAGGACATAAACTTATCCTTTTTATGGCTGCATAGTATTCCATGGTGTATATGTGCCACATTTTCTTTGTCCAGTCTATTATTGATGGACATTTGGGTTGTTCCACATCTTTGCTATTGTAAACAGTGTCACAACGAACATATGTGTGCATGTGTCTTTATAATAGAATGATTTATAATCCTTTGGGCATATACCCAGTAATGGCATTGCTGGGTCAAATGGTATTTCTATTTCTAGCTCCTTGAGGAATCACCACACTATCTTCCACAATGGTTGAACAGATTTGCACTCCCACCAACAGTGTAAAAGTGTTCCTATTTCTCCACATCCTAGCTAGCATGTGTTGTCTCCAGATTTTTTAAATGATTGCCATTCTAACTGGCATGAGATGGTATCTCAATGTGGTTTTGATTTGCATTTATTTAATGACCAGTGATGATGAGCTTTTTTTCATATGTTTGTTGACCACATAAATGTCTTCTTTTGAGAAGTGTCTGTTCACATCATTTGTCCACTTTTTGATGGGATTGTTTGTTTTTTTTCTTGTAAATATGTTTAAGTTCTTCATACTACAATTCTGGATATTAGCCCTTTGTCAGATGGATCAATTGTAAAATTTTTTTTGCCTATTTTGGTGGTTGCTGGTTGAAACGACTCTAATGGTAGTTTCTTTTGCTGTGCAGAAGCTCTGGAGTTTAATTAGATCCCATTTGTCTCTTTTGGCTTTTGTTGCCATTGCTTTTGGTGTTCTAGTTATGAAGTCCCTGCCTTTGCCTATGTCCTGAATGGTATTGCCTAGGTTAAAATATTAAGTTTACTGTTGAGAAATATTAAGTTTATCCAGCTCCCATGGCTCCCTCGCGTCAGTGGTGAGCAGGTAACAGCTGCCTACTTGGTATATTTTTTAGTTATGGGAAAGTACAGAACACCTGTTTGTTAATAATAGTCACCTGTTCAGAGAGAATAAATACGTGGATGAGGATCTGCTTGGGGCCTTCAGCCTGGAATGCTGTCAGCCCCTGAGGATCTCAGCATGGTAGGCTGCTGTCCCCCCAGATAGACCCAATTTGCTATTCTATCTGGGTGTTTGCCTCTCATTTCTTTCAGTGCTGCCTGGGTGGGGGTCTCCTGGCCAAACTGGTACTTGGCAATGGTTTGTATATTTAGGCTCCTGTGAATGCTTCTGTGAATATTGATATGCAAGTCTTTCTGTGTAAGTATTTTTCACGTCTTTTGGGTAGGTATTAGGCCACATAGTAAGTTCAAGTTTAAGTTTTTAAGAAGCTGTCAAACTATTTTCAAAGTGCCTGTACCCACCAGGCACTTTTGCATTCCCACCAGGGGAATGTAAAATGAAGTTTCTCCATTTCTCTACCAAATTTGTTATTTTTGTCTGTCTTTGGTTTAAAGCTATTCAAATGTGAATGAACTGATATCTTACCATAGTTTAAATGTGTACTTACCTAATAATTAATGATGTTCAATGTCTTTACATGTGCTTATGAATCTTTTTTCTATTTCATAAATTGTCCATTTAATTTTTTTTGTCCAAGTTTTTCTTTTTTTTTGAGTTTGTTGTCTTCTATTTAGTTCTTTATATATTCTGGCTATATGTTCTGGATATAAGTGACTTATCAGAAACATATTGCAAATATTTTCTCCCAGTCTATGAATTATCTTTGCATTCAGTCAACTGTTTCTTTAGAAGTACCCAAGATTCTAATTTTGATGACCAATTTGACTATAGTTAATTTATTTTAACGGATTGTGGTGTCAATGTTATATTTAAGAAATTATTGACTAGCCAAGGTCAAAAAGATTTTCTCCTGCATTTTCTTGAAAAAGTTTTATAGTTTTAGCTCTTACGTTTAGGTTTTTGATCCATATTGAGTAATTTGTGTGCATGGTTTGAGGTAAGGGCCTAAATTTATCCTTTTTGCATGTTGGATATTCAATAGTCCTAAAATTAGCTGTGGAAAATACTGTCCTTTCTTATCAAATTGGCTTGGCAAATTTGTTGAAGAAAAAGTTGACCACACTTAGAAGGCTCTACTTCTGGACTCTCAGTTCTATTACCTTATTTATAGGCCTATCTTTATGTCAGTACCACATCATGCTGATTCTGATTCTGTAGCTCTTTTCACAGGCTACATGAATGACAAACCTGGTCAAACCAATCCCTGGGCCCTATGCAAATCAGACACTGCCTCCTCCTGCATCCCAACATAGCTGATTGCTTTCTGCCACACATGAGGTTTTCATTTAGAGCCCTCCTCCCTCTGTACAAGGCAGCTGTTTTCTTCTTTCTTTAAAGTTTAATATAAACTTTCCTCTCCTTAAACCACTCCATGTGTGTCCATGTTGCTAATTTTCTCAGCACAAGACCAAGGACCGTGGGTGTTTCTCCAGACAATGTAGCTGTATTACGAGTATAATCTAAACAACAGTAATAATTGAATTGTTTTAAACTAATGCTTCGCTGTTTTCAGACTTCCTAGTATTTGTGTTCTTTTGCTCTCTAAACTTAGACTACCTAAGTTTAAATTCTGTCTCTGTCATTTACTTTTTGAGCTGGGGCAAATTACTTATTTCTCACTATCTCAGTCTCAGTATCTGAACATGGGGATGATAAAAGTATGTATTATATTCTGATTTAGCATATTTAAGGTACCTAGAACAAAGGCTGAGTTAGCTCCTCATCATTCATTTTTGTCTCTTTCTTCTTATTCTCCTGCTCCTTTTCTTATCCTCTCCTCTCCTCTTTTCTTCCTTCCAGTGCAACTTTCTTATGTCATATTTTAATGTCTTTTCTGTACCATTTGTGGAGTTTTCTATTTGGCACTACCAAACATGTCCATGTTGAATAATCCATATTCTTCCTGTTTTATTACTTTAGCTTTAGTGTTTCCTTAAGTGCTGTCTTTTTTTTTTTTTTTGAGACGGAGTTTCGCTCTTGTTACCCAGGCTGGAGTGCAATGGCATGCTCTCGGCTCACCACAACCTCTGCCTCCTGGGTTCAGGCAATTCTCCTGCCTCAGCCTCCTAGGTAGCTGGGATTACAGGCACACTCTGCATTTGCAGTGTTTATATTAAGCCATTTTTCTAAGTTGGTTAATTGACTTTCCATTCTTTGATGTTTCTAATTCTATTTTTCCTGTAAACAAGTAGTTTTGTTTCCTATGGACTGCAATCTTCCCATGCATGCCATTCTGTTGCTATAATGTTTTTACATTGAGTGGATTAAGTTCTTAAATTATCCTATAACTTAATTAAATCCACATTGATGCTTAAATGCTAATTTAATCAATACTTTATCTAGTTAGGAACTAAATAATGAAATAAAATTTAAAATACTTAATATAATTAAATTCTTTAGTTATGTTTGGTATTTACTTGAGTTTCATAGATACATAATATTTATACACATTTATGAGTTACATGTGATATTCTGTTACATGCATAGAATGTGTAATGATCAAGTCAGAGTACTCAAGGTATCTATTGCCTTGGGTATTTATCATTTTTATGTGTTGTTAACATTTCAAATCCTCTCTTCTAGCTATTTTGAAATATACAATACACTGTTGTTAATTATAGTCAACTTTCTCTGCTATTGAAAATTGGAACTTATTTCTTCAATCCAACTGTATTCTATAGCTCTAAATCTTTTCAAGGAATGTCTTGTTTTGAAGAATATGTTTTCTAAGATTTAAAACAATTTTGAGTGATATATTTTTGTTTAATAATTTACTTTGGTCTATCTGCAAGTGTGTGGTACAATTTTCTTGGTACACAGTGGCAGCTCTTTTCAGGTCTTTGCTTTGCTGTGCTGTAGTGTAGGGAGCTTCCTGATTAACTTCTCACTATACATAAAGCATGTGCCTACTGCCACCTCCCAAAAAGATACAGTTTGAGTGCTGGTACATTGTATTCTATCTGTGCTTGAGGGCCTAGAGTAGGCCCTGGGGATCTTGAAAAATTGTGCTTAGTTAAAATAACCAGGATCTATAATTATTCCTGAGGGTTTATTAATTGTACTCTTTCAAAGTCCCCTGGTACTTTATTAAGGGATGCATTCCAAACCTGCTTGTTTCACCAAACTTTTAGTTAAACTTCTGAACTCTCTCCTTGGCCCATGTGTGCGCTTTGTAAATCTAGTTTTGGTGATCCCTGTTAAGAACCCCCAAGAGTCTTGATATCTGATCACCCTCGATATCTTATCAGGTTTCTAATTCTCTTGTCTTTCAGGTGATGTCTGATCACGTAGCCTGTGTTCAGCAAAATTCTGTTAAGTTGTTCAGCCAGAATCTTGCTTACCCCTGATGTTTCCTTTTGGTAACTTTCTATCCTATAACCCCTACCTTACTCCTTGACTATAAATAATTCCCACTTGCCAATGCCATATTCAGAACTGAGTCCAATCTCTCTTCTCCACTACAAGGCCCCCTTGCCGTGGTTTCTATACGTAGTGTAATGGTCTTGAGAAAGTCTTTAATAACTATCTAAATGATGCTTTAACAGGTATTGCTGAATATTTTTTTCTTTAATACTCTCAAGCTAAGACATTGATATTATTCAGAAGGACAAAAAAAAAAAAAAAAAAAACCTCTTAGTGGAACAAAAACTTTCCAAAAGTTATTTGTGATTTCTGTTTCTTTATTATCATTTCATATTCTTTTCTGCTTTGGTTGAGCTAAACTGAGAGCTCTCTGAAATTTAAAATAACTCAAAGCTTTATGTTTCTACATTGCTATTTTTGTATCACCATGGTTTCATTGGATGTTTTTTTTTTGCCAACCCTATAACTCTTACCAAAATGCTTTTTCAGATTTTAATATATAACCACTAAATTTGGCTGCAGTGATTAGTTTTGAGAATGGGCTTTGATGCAAGGGGTGAGTTGAAGGGATCATTCAAGATGCACTAGATCCAGATGTGTGCCACAAATCCACATAAATGTATAAACATAAATGACTACTTTTTAATTATCCCTGGTAGCAAAGTGTGTGTAAGGGAAATTCGGGACTATGTTTTGGAGGCAGTTACAGTGGCAAGAAGCCCAGGACTTTTGATAGTAAACTTATAATAACCGAGGTCACCTTACCTGGCAATCATGTGCAGGATGACCACTTTAGCCAGCTGGGCCAAGAGTCACTTTCCTCTGTCACTGTCTAGGGGTGAGATAAGGAATACCTCATAAAATCATAGAAATTGTGCATAGAAATCATGCACATTTTTATATTTCACAGATTACGGCTTCTTAGCTAGAGAAATTTATCTTTCCCCAAGGTTTTTAGTTAAAATCACAGAAATTTTAATTTCAAATGAGAAATAAACTAAAATGGTTGAATAATATATAGTGTCTTAACTGACAAGGAATGTTAAGTGTCAAAAATACAGCACTAATGTAACCAGGGGAGTGTATCCTACTCCCAGAGGTCAGAGGTTCTGGGCCTCTCCAGACTCAAAGAATGGGGAAAGGGGCCCCGGAGGAGTTGTGAGTTTGCCATTAGAATAAATATCATGGACCCAAAGAGTTTTGTAGGAAAAGCAATTTATTAGAGAGAGAGGGAGAGAGAGAGAGAGAGAGAGAGAGAGAAAGACAGCTCCCAAGCTGTCATGGAGGGGACCCAGCGAAGGAATCAGTAAAGGTAGGAGCAGCTAGAGTTTTAACCCTTGAGTTATTCCCTCCGGGGTTAGGATTTCAACATGTAAATTGGGAGGAACACAAACATTTAATCCATTACAAGTCTATTAGTGTTATAGAAGCTTCTCTTCCTGGGTCCATGAGGGGCATGGTTTCAAATGCAGGGATTTCCTTTGAGCACCTCCTCCACACCTCCATCTGGGAACCAGAGGGGTTTCAAATATAAAGTTCTTTCTCTGACTTTCATGCCCACAGGCTAGGTAGGGAAAGCCAGGTGAGGTTCCTTTGTCCCAAAATCCAGATGAAAGCTCCAGGAGGAGGGGACTCTGGAACTCAGAGTTGTGAACCAAGTAGCCAATCCAAAATCAGAGTCAAAGATCAATCCCTCCAGACCAATGTAATGATATTACGATGTGGGGCCTTTGGGAAGTTTTTAGGTCATAAGAATAAAGTCTTCATGAATGTGATTGGTGCCCTTTTAAAAAGATGTGAGGGAACTTGCTTCCTCCCCCTCTCTGCTCTTTGCATCTGTGGCTAGACTAAGGTAGATTTCTGCAAATCAGGAAGAGAGCTCTAGCTAGACACTGGATTTGATGTTGCTCTGCTCTGGGACTTTCCAGCCTCAGAACTGTGAGAAAAAATTTCTATCGTTCAAGCCACTCAGTTAATGATATTATGTTATAGCAACCCAAATAGACTAAGACAAGACTTTGTTGATAAACAACTGAATAAAATTAAACTTTTAAGTTTAAATTCTAAGGAATAGTTTATCCCATTCTTGACTGAAGGCAGAGGGTTAAACATATGCTAGGATTCCCAGTTTTCATGTGTGGGGCAGAATGGTTTGAAATTAATCAAAAGACAACCTAAGTTTATCTTCAACTATCCAACTCTGAGAGATGCATTTTAAAAAAGCCTGGTAATTCTTTATTCTACCTCTAAAAGGAATTTAACATGGGGAAAGAAATATTTTCTCATTGGCAAATAGTAATGGGGAAACAGAATAGATATATATTAAATAATTACATGTATATTGTCAAAGGTGCAGTCCAACTTTTCAAGTTAGGTTCATGAGTCTTTAAAGTGCACAAGTTACTGTACTGAGCAGCATAGAAGACACGAAGGTGAATAAGCATATTCTCTGCCCAGTAAGAATTTTTGACCAAATAAAGAAGACATTTAAACATAACAGTAATACTAACAACTCAAGGGTAAGGTAAATGGGATAAGATAGGTTGTTTTTAAATTGAATTGCCTGTAGAAGCAATAAGCTACAATTGTTAAGTTTTAAAGTCATTGAACATCAATGGACTTCACTTCAGGATGGCACTAAAATCTCCCTGGCCTTAGTTTTCATGATTTCAAAATTAAAAAAAAACATGCATTTTCAAATAACCTACAGAATATTTGAAAGAGCCAAAGAAAATAATATAGGTGAAATAGTTTATAAACTTCTGAGGACTACAGATGTAAGTGGTCTTTGTACTATGAAGAGCTAAACTCCTAACCAAGAAAAATTTGGAATTTGTTCTGCCCTTGTCTTTAATTGCATCTCTTATTGGTAGATTGAAAATGCTCTATCTTCCAAAATTACTCAATTCTAATTGATGCATTGCATTTCTTGATGCATTCCTTAATAATATAAAATATGCAATTTAGTAAGATAAAGTTCAGTTGGTCTGAGTTCAGAATTTCCATTCTGAATAACCTGTTTAAATAAGCTAAATAAAGGCCAAAAGAAAACCGTCAGGTTTCAATGGGTGGATCAAAGAGAGCCGAATAGGAACAGTGCTGGAGTGCAGTTCCCAGGAGAACAACACAGAGGGTGAGTGAACACCACATTTCCAAACGAGTTATTACATCTACTCACCAGGAGATTCCTGGGCTGAAAAGCACCATGAATTTCCAGCATGGCTGTTTCAGCCAGCACAGTGGGTCTCTGCACAAAAATTTACACAAATCTGGGTGGCCGTTTCAATGGGTGCCTGGAAATCCTGGGAGACACAGCTGCCATTCAACTGAAAAAAAGGGGGCTGAAACAGGGAGCCAGGTGATCTGGCTCAGTGGGTCCCACCCCAACAAAGACCAGCAATCTGAAATGCTCTCGATTGAGAGTTTTGCAGCAAGCCCAGTTGGACCTGGGATGGTCCAGTTCTGTTGGGGAAAGGGCATCCACCATTACTGAGGCACTCCACCACTACTGAGGCAGTCTGCCATTCTAAGGCAGTCGCCCATTACCAAGGCAGTTCTAACTATACCTCTATAAACAAAACTGCACGGAAGTTTGCACAGCTGTTGGGCAGAGCCCAGGGCAGCTCAGCAATGCCTCTGCTGGTAGACTGTGATGAGGCTACCTCCTTGCTGGACAGGGCAGTTCTGAAAAAAGGTAGCAGCACATCAGGAACTTATAAATAAAGTCCCAACTGCCCAGAAAGCTGAAACTGGACCCCTTCTTGACACCTTATGCTAAAATTAACCCCAGATGGACTGAAGACTTAACCATAAGGCCTAACACTATAAAAACCCTAGAAGAGAACTTAGGCAAAACTATTCAGGACATAGGCATAGGCAAGGACTTCATAAATAAAACACCAAAAGCATTGGCAACAAAAGCTAAAATAGACAAATGGGATCTAATTAAACTTCAGCACTTCTGTACAGCAAAAGAAACAATCATTAGAGTGAACTGGCAAATGACGGAATGGGAAAAAATTTTTACAATCTACCCATCTGACAAAGGGCTATATTCAGAATCTACAAAGAACTAAAACAGATTTACAAGAAAAAAAAAAAACCCATTCAAAAGTGGGCAAAGGACACGAACAGACACTTTCAAAAGAAGACTTTTTATGAGGCCAAGAAACATGAAAAAATGCTCATCATCACTGATCATTAGAGAAATGCAAATCAAAACCACATTGAGATACCATCTCATGCCAGTTAAAATGGCGATCATTAAAAAATCTGGAGACAACAGATGCTGGAGAGGATGTGGAGAAATAATAGGAAAACTTTCAAACTGTTGGTGGGAGTATAAATTAGTTCCACCATTGTGGAAGATAGTGTGGCAGTTCCTCATGGACCTAGAAATAGAAATTCCATTTGACCCAGCAATCCCATTACTGGGTATATATCCAAAGGATTATAAATCATTCTGTTATAAAGACACATGTGCATGTATGTTCATTGCAGCACTATTTACAATAGCAAAGACCTCGAACCAACCCAAATGCCCATCAATGATAGACTGGACAAAGAAAATGTGGCACATATGCACCATGGAATAATATGTAGCCATAAAAAAGAATGAATTCATGTCCTTTGTAGGGACATGGATGAATCTGGAAACCATCATTCTCAGCAAACTGACACAAGAACAGAAAAACACTGCATAGTTCTCACTCATAGGTGGGTGTTGAACAATGAGAACACATGGACACAGGGAGGGGAGCATCACACACTGGGGTCTGTTGTAGGGGAATAGGGGAGGGACAGCGGGGAGTAGCGAGGTTGGGGAGGGATTACAGGGGTAAAAGGCCAGATATAGGTGATGGGGCGATGGAGGCAGCAAACCACATTGCCATGTGTGTACCTATGCAACTATTCTGTGTATTTTGCACATGTATCCCAGAACCTAAAGTGCAATTATCTCTGTCTCTCTATATATATAGATATATAGATATGTAGATATGTAGATATAGATATAGATAGATTAAAAAAAGAAAAATTAGTCATGTTTCAAGATTTGCAATTACTGGTCAGACTTAGCTCAGTTCTAAGCAAAGATAATCAAATTACTGATTTGCACATTTGCTAACTTAATTAATTGTCCTGAGTGAATCCCTTAAATTAAGTAAACTGACCTGTGTATAAACAGTTACCTATGAAAAGACTCATCACCATTGTCTCTGCATGAAATATTGGGTGAGGTCAGATCACGATTGTCCTGACTTCTGCTCCTGAAGGGCAGAAACCATGACCAAGGAGAACCAGGCAGCCTCCCAGGCCTGGAAGAGCAGAGGTCAATTTATCTTTTAGTCCTTCTTGGAACTGGTATACCCTTGCAAAAATTCTGAAGACCCAGATAACCCCATTGTTATTTAGGGGAAGGCGTGGGCATTGACTCTGCAGAGATTACATGCTTTAGCTTGTTACTGCTAGATCTTTCCTTTTAGGCAGCTTAGTTTCCTCCATTTGTGATCCTGGTGCTTAAGATGTCATTTCCTTGGTTAGTCACAGAGGACAAGACTTATTTATTGTAAAAGACAATGATCATGTCTCGTTTTGATTCCAAAGAAAACCTGCCAAGACTAAAATGCTGCGAATTTATATGAAGAAAAAATCTTAACCCAAGAGGAAAGTTATTCTTGGTTTTGAATGTCTCTATTCTCTCTGTTCACTGGAGAACCAATTGTGCCATTATATTTTATACCACAGTACTGAACTATTAGAACTTTTACTGCATTGTCTCATTTCTTCTCTTTATTGAGATCTATATCTATATCTAGGTATTTTCCCACACTTCTTTGAGGTATGATGCTTGAAAATTAGCATACGCAAAAGCTCATTAAGCTGAATAAAATGTGGATTCAGACAAAGAATCCTTTGAATTCCTGGAAGCTTATCCCTTAGAAGCAGCTGCACACCCCAGGATTAAGATGAAATGTTAACTGTGAGGAGCAGGATTTTAGCAGCAGCACACTAGCTTTTCGACTCATCTGAGGTTTGCACCTGTGTCTTTGTAACTTAACTAGGAACTGTTTCTTTTTGCAGGAACTGGATGTATTTTCAGGAGGAACTGATTATGAAGGAAATGGTTAATGTGAGGCTGTGATAATAATATACATGAAATAAAATGTTCTTGAGTTATTTTAGAATTTAGTTTAAATAAAGTTTTCAACAATATCAACACAGTAAATAATATAATTGTAATAGAAAGCTTGGCTCGAGTGTTGGAAAACAGTTACCTGAATCATCTTGCAAACTGCCTAATTTCTCTGAACCTACTTCAATTTTTTGAGGTTCATCAGCTAGCATTATGATTCCTTCTGTTTTAAAATGGTAAGAGCTTGAGCATAACACAAAGTCTGTAAGAATAGGCCGTGTTCTCTAGTTAGTGAAATTATTAACAACTTAAAAACAACTAGAGGAATTAAAATGGCTGGAGTGCCAGCCATTTTGCAGAAACAAAATTTTATGTTTTGGTAAAAGCAATAAAAATTTAAAAAGTGAAATAAATGTGAAAATGAGAGCCTAAAAAAATCAGATATATTTGCAATTTAGATTTACATTTTAAGGCAAATTTTTTTTTCAAAAGGCAACAACTTGAAACAGAATCTGAAAGAGTAGCAAATAAGGTTCTTTGATCCAAAGCATTTTCCCCATTATCTATCATTAAACTTTTTATCGCTTTGGATCTTAGAATGCTATTATTTTTCTTTATTTCTCTTAAAATATTTAAACAAAAGAAAACAGCATAAGTGGTTATCAACTAGTATATTGATTATCATCTAACACATTGTGAGATTAATTCCCAGCCAGCTCTGAATAAAACTGGGTTATAGTAGACTTTTGGAATAGAAGGTACCTTTGAGAAGAAGAGGATTCCAGGAAAAAAGCAAAGGATGAGATTTGGTTTGGCTCTGTGTCCCCATCCAAATATCATCTCAAATTGTAATCTCCAGAATCCCCACATGTCCATGGAGGGACCTGGTCGGAGACTGGATCATGAGTGGATCATGGGGCCGGTTTCCCCCATGCTGTTCTTGTGATAGTGACTTGCCATGAGATCTGATGGTTTAAGTGTCTGACAGTTCCTCCTTCACGTGGTCTCTCTCCTGTTGCCTGGTAAAGAAGGTGCCTGCTTCCCCTTCCCCCATGACTGTAAGTTTCCTGAGGCCTCTCCAGCTATGTGGAACTGTGAGTAAATTAAACCTCTTTCCTTTACAAATTTCCCAGTCTCAGGGAAGTTCTTTATAGCACTGTTGCTAATGGAAGGAGGCTTAAAGACAAGGTGAGTTTATATTTGAGAAAGAAAAAAGTTCTAATTATTCAAATCAAAACATAAAAACTTGAAGGTTTACAGGTGGAAGGAAGTAAAATAAAAAGTACAAAAACACTAAAAGTAGTACAAATGAAAAGATATACAAAATATTACCAAAAATTAGAGGAAACCTGCAACAACTAAAAACTAATATGAAACAAATGTTGAAGAATTTCTGCTGTGTATGCTTTAGATGTAATCAGATTGAAAAATGTCACTGAGTATTGACATGTACCTCTCCTAAGAAGTGTTGAGATATCAGGCAGTGAGTATAGGAGTGCTGGAAATAATCCCTCTGATGAGTCCTAGATGGGATAGGGTAGGGCAGGCTGTGGGGCTAGGTGTGTCCCAGGACTTATGTTTTTTTGTTGTTGTAGGAGAATTGCATTTAAAATAGATAAAGAGAAAGAAGGGAAGAGAGAGAGAGAAAGAGAAACGGGGGGGGGAAGAGAGAGAAGAGAGAAAGATCAATTTCACTAGTAAAATTCAAAATCACAATATTTTTCAGATATCTTTTTGAAATACTTTTTTTGTTGACACAGTACAGCAAGACAGATCTTAGCCATAGTTTTTTGAGAGCACTAACTTTCTATAAGTCAATATGGCAAAATCTATCAGAATTCTGAAAATATTTATTGATCTTTGTCTTTGTAATTATCTAGAATAAAATTAAGGCAGCAATCAAAGATGTGCACAATGTTATATACACGAAGATACTATCTAAAATATTCTACTTAAGATTAGAAAAATTAAAGTACATTAATTTAGAATTTATGAATAATGGCACTACTTTATGATAGCTTAACATTTTAACCCACTTTTAAATGAATTGAAAATATATAAAGAAGAGCACTTATCTACAGAAGTATATAGAATAAGATGCTAAGTTTGTAAAGCAAACAGTATGTAGAAGAAGAGAAGGAAATATAACATGACAATAGTGTGGTGTGATCAAGAATAACTGTCATTTTCTTTCTGCTTTTTATTTTACATTTTTTATAATGAACATTCAATAACTTTTGAATTAGAAAGCATAAAATAAATATGCATTTTAAGTGCACACTATACTTTGTAAAATTCCAGAGAAGGATATAGCCTTCTGTAGCATTTCACATTCTGAACTTTTTTAGGTTTCAGCCAGATGCCAGACACTCTGACTGACATTTGGTAAAATGGTTTCTTGGTTAAAAGTTCCCTTGGCCCAACTCTTAGAAGTTCATGGAACAGATGACTTTGATTTGAAGGACGTATCTGGTAAGAGACAAAGGCAAACTGCTCCTTTGTGCTAAAGGAAATAGGGCATTGACCTGGAGACATTTTGAGTTCTGGCATTTTTTTCAACTCTTTCATGCAAAGGTTTTTGTTGCTGAACTCTGGCTCACAAAAAGGGTAAAATCAATGTCACAGAAGATTCTGCAGATAATTTAAACAACTCTGTGGTGGTTCTCCTTATGGAGTATGAACCAATGAACAAAAACAGAAGTGGCCTGAAAAGGTAGCTGGCGTTCATGTTTATACAGAGTAGCAGCAGTGCTCCTTTTGAGGTATCCTCGTCCACTCTCTCCTTTTTTTTTTTGAGACGGAGTTTTGCTCTTGTTACCCAGGCTGGAGTGCAATGGTGCAATCTCGGCTCACGGCAACCTCTGCCTCCTGGGTTCAGGCAATTCTCCTCCCTCAGCCTCCCGAGTGGCTGGGATAACAGGCATGTGCCACCACGCCCAGCTAATTTTTTTGTATTTTTAGTAGAGACGGGGTTTCACCATGTTGATCAGGATGGTCTCGATCTCTTGACCTTGTGATCCACCCACCTTGGCCTCCCAAAGTGCTGGGATTACAGGCTTGAGCTACCGCACCCGGCCTCCTTTATGAATCTCTTAACACTTTGAGTGTGTATGTGGGTGGGCAGCAGATATAAGGAAATGCATTCAGGTAGTTTCCATCACACATCTGCAACTCATGATAAATTTATCAAGCTATCCAATCGTTCCTCCCATTGACCATTACATAGAAGAAACAGGAAGAGCAATGTGCATGCCCAAAACACTGAACTTCATTACATTAACTGACATGGACATTAGGAACTCCAACTAACCAGTGGCTGAATATTTCAATAAATGTATTAGCACGGAAACCTTTTTTACTTACAATTTCTGTGATGTTATCCTTATCCTTTGCACAAATTTCCACTTAATCCTTCCTCAAGGTGGAACTAGCAAAGCAAGTGTTGCTGTACTCTATTTACTATTTATTTTACATCTTTCTTAGTCCATTCTCACATTGCTGTAAAGAAATACCATAGACTGGGTAATTTATAAAGAAAAAAATGCTTAACTGGCTCCAGTTCTGCAGGTTGCATGGAAAGCATGATGCTGGCAATCTGCTTGACTACTGGGGAGGCCTCAGAAAGCTTACAATCATAGCAGAAGGTGAAGGGGAAGCAGACCTCTCTTACATGGCCGAACTAGGAGGAAGTGGTGGGGGGAGGCATCACAAGCTTTTAAACAAACAGATTGCACAAGAACTCTATCAGGAGAACAGTACTAGAGGGATTATGCTAAGCCATTAGGAACCACCCCCATTATCGATTCACCTCCCACAAGGCCCCATGCTCCACATTGGGGATTACACTTCAACATGAGATTTGGGTGGGGACACCTATATCAATAATTATTATTATTAGATTGCGTTTAACATGAGGACGGGGTCTTTAATCATGGTGACTCTGAGAGAAGCCTGTGTATTCCAATTTCCTTTCAGGCAAATCCTTGATCTCACTTAGCCTAGCTTCACCCATTTTCTCAGTTTACATTGAGAAATATTTTATAGCCTCCTCTCCCTCCCTTGGAATAATTTCAGCACAAGCTTGAACACCTCCAAGTATTTATGTTCAAATTATTAACTTCTTATAAATACAGGCTTCTTACCAAATATAAAACATTTTCTTAAAGATTTTTCTCCTTCAATTTATCATTGCCCATTTGCCCAATATTACCGCATCATTCCACTAATTTCAGAGTGATTAGGAAAATTGAGACTAGAAAAAGCTGATGCATTGGAAATGAGATTGCCCATACATAATTGTTTTCTGCATTAATCTAATTCTTGATTCTATAGAATATTTAATATTAAACAATTTTCAAAGAATTTGATATGCAACAAGAAAAGTAAAAACAACATCAGATCAATACTTTGAAATAGTTGGTTTAACGCCTGACTTCTACAGTCTAATTGTGTGACTTCAAAGAAGTTACTTCATTTATCTGACTGTCTCTAAAGCTTCACCTACTATCTCATGCCTGCTATGAGGTCAAATGGGACATTGGGTATGGAAAAGAACTGTAAATCTCCACACAAATATATCATCAATGGGAAACATTTGCCTTGGTATCAGCATGATTCTGGAAAATTGACAAATCGTTTTATGAGTTGGGCTACTTCTGAAAGACAAACAAAACAAAGCAAAACAAAATTCCCTCAGAAGAATTGTCTTCCTTAGGACATTTTCATTCCTGGCCAATAGATTTTTGAGATTCTTGAGGGTAAGAACTATGTGTCATTCATTACTCACATTCTCATTACGGAATGGATTATTTCAATCTCAATAGGTATTGAGTTAAGAAACAACACAAGAATATATGTGTGGAAATACACTGTTTTTCCATTATCATAGATTGCCAGAAAATAAGCTAATACTTGAAGGATGTAAATAGTATATTATATTACTTTCTTCAAGATCCCTTTGAATTTTCATTAGCTCTGTTGCTTGACTTCATACACTATTAGACCAATTCTTACTCCTTTAGACTATCAGAAAGTTCTGGTTTTCATGGATTAACTACTCACATGAATAATTTTCAACTGATTCACACCATCTTCATTGGCTGGACAGTGATCCTCATTTCACTTATAGTTCCCATAGATTGCTTTGCAAACGTTTCAAATGTGAGAGAAGTCTTAAAGAGTCTCACGTCTAGCAATGTGTGCACATTGGTTTGCACATATACACATATTTAACACTTAGAAAAGAGAATTTAAAAGAGATATATTATGTACATTTCATAAGTGTCCAATTTATTAAAACAAAAAAGTCTGTAACATATCAAACTAGGGAAAGAAGGTAACTCCTGGGATGATGGCAAGCGAATCAACAGTTGAAGAACGAACAACAATAGGAAAAGAACAGAAGGGAAATGCTTAGGAGTCACAAAGGCCAAGATGCTCCTCAAGCCACTTTTTGCTGATGGTGCTAAAGCTCACACTTGTAATGGGAGCTCAGGAGGTGGTTTCCATTCTATTTTATTTTTAGTTTTTTGAAAAAATCCATCTGAGATGAAAGAATAGGAAAGGGATTAGTATTTGTTTCAATCTAAAAAAACCATTTTGTTGTCCATAGTATCTCAAGGAAGACATTTCAAGGGAAATCTGTGCCAATAAGTTGCACCATTACATTGAAATATCTGATTAGTAACTAATGTAACTATAGTGCTTTAGGACCAGTTTCAATTGTTCTAATCAAGGCTGCTCAAATACTCAAAATATTTCACCAAATCATGTCTAATAACACAGAAATCATTATATACCTTAGGGAGTTACAGTTCAATATTTTGAAATTTTCTGTTTTAAGGAGTAAAATTTGTGAAAACATTGTATTTTATTTCATAATACATTAATACCTATCAAAATAACATTTCAACTAAATTTGAATAAATTGGGCTGTCAGAAGGAGAACCTGCCACATCGATCTAATATGTGGATTTGTAACATTTCCCTCTAACCCCCCAGCCATGGCTTCTATGGTTGTATGCACAGTAAAGACTCTAGTTTGAGCATCAGTTTCAGAATAATGTATATAGTATTCCTGGAATCATAGAACCTAATATGTGTCAAAAGCGTTATCTACTTTTGCTGTTTATCTTGCAGACAAAAACCAATACGAGAAAGGTTAAATGCCTTCTAAAAATTTTTCAGAGCTAGAAAATAACAAACCTAGAATTCTGTGTTCTATATTTCCAGTACCAAGTTGTTTTCATTGTATCACAATGCCCTCTTCTTTTTTAAAAGAATAATTTTAATTTGAAACAATGGGGCTATTCAACAAGGGGGGGAATATTGAGTTATGATGTCCTCATAATATGGAATAACATGTAGCCATAAAAATAATGTTTTAGAGCATATTTATTAACATGGAAAAAGTCATGATACTTTAAGCGCAAATACTGGTTGTAAAAGATACATGTACTATAAACCTAAGTTTGTAAAAGTTAAATACATAATTCCATCCAATATTATCTATTATTGTCCATGTTCGGTAGGATTACAGACAATGTTCATGCATTTTGCAGTGTTCTCCATTTTCCAGGTTTTCTAACAGGGAGTCATATCACTTTTATAATTAGATAAATGAATAGATGTAAACCAAGAAAATAAACTGCTAATGTAGATTAAATGATACTTTATTAACATATATGCTAGAGTATATTGGAATTAAAATGTGTATTGGAATCACATGAATATGGGTTCATATTTTAAGTCCATTGGTAACTTGTATGTGACCAGGGACACATTTGCACTCTGAGAGGCTCCATTTTCTTATCAGGAAAGTGGAGTTAATAACTACTCTCAGATTTCTGGTGAATATTTAGTAAGATGATGCATATAATGCACATAAGTGCCTACCCAAGTAAAGACACACAGCGACCATTCAGTACATGTTAGTTCCCTTCCTTTTTATGAGTTCATAAATTTTTGTTAATGAAAACTGCTATAAAATGCTATTTTTACTAAATAGCCACAAAATCCTGATTTTTGAAATCAATGATACTGTTGCTGAAATGTTACTGCAGAGGAAAATAGAAATCCCAGGCAGGGGAGAGTGCAGTGGTGCTGTGATTCTCATGTGGAAATGTAGAGCAGAGAGGGTTAAAAACGTACCTATGAAGTTAAACCGTTTTACACTATCCACTTCACAACATCAGACCTTCTTCAATATATTGAATGCAAATCCATTTTCTGATTCTACTCGCAACACTAGGAGCTTAAATACCCTGAAAACCCTCTCCAGATCTTTGAGGCAATTTACCTAAATGTGTGAGCCCATATATATAAGGTGTCAAGCAACCGTAACTCATTAAGCTAATGATTTTTCTATGTTTGAGAAACAGCACGATCCAGATGTTAGATAATACCTTTGTGAGCCAGTAACTCACTTTACTTTAGCAATCTAGCAACTGGGTACCATTATTGTCTTGGCACTCAGTAAAAACGTCTTGTTGAATTTAATCCGTTAGACTGAACTATTAAGCAGTATTTTCACACATCTGTCATGTAGCATTAAGAGCCTTTTGGATAATCAAAGAAATGTTTTGTTGTACATGGTCTAGATTTAGTGGTACGCCTATTTAAATGTATTACAATCACGTATGTGAAAATTCTCTAATTAGAACATCTGATTTTCTATGCTAGTTCTTTCTTTCACAGTATTAGAAAACAGAGAGATGTATATATAGAAAAACTTCCCACTTTCTTGCTCCTTTTAAAAGTGTCAAGTGTCAAAACACCTACCAAAGCAGCCGAGGAAATGAGAAAGTCAAGATGATGTTAAAAGGAAAGAGCAGAAGTGACACCTTTCACTGGATAGAATTCGTCATGTAAAATGAGTAAAAGCACCTTTTAACTCCATTGTTTCCCACCTGCATGATATTTTCTGCTACAAAACAGTTTAAAATGCCATGTCGTCCAAAGAATGGGTAATGCATTTGATGAAACAGCAGATCTTCTAACCTGGACTGCTACTCCCAATCATGTGGCTGTTTAGAAATCTAGACAAATCAGAGTACAATTTTTCGTATAAAAGTTGCAGCTGCCTCTTGTCATTTGTGGTGAAATATTTTTGAGTTTTATTAATCTGTTGTCTATTACCCAGGGTAAATGTGTGGTAGCATTTGCTGCTTAAACAGGTGCCCTGTCAAGCCAAGACAAGTTATTGCAAAATTTTAACCTAAAATTAAGTGGAAAATGAAAATTGGCATTTTCTTTTCTATAATCTCCAATACAGGTGTTGCAGAGCACATTGAGATTGTCACAAATGAAGGCTTTTCTTTCCAAAATTGGCTAAATGACATTTTTAATATATGGCATAATTTCTCTTATCGATAGGCTTGATACCATGAATAAGTAACTTAGAAATGCACGTTTCTCTGTTCTGGTGAGATAGGCAAGCAAGCTCAGGGATTTGTCAAGAGAATGCATTGATATGGGGAGGTTCTGAGCAAGCAAAGGTTTGCAGCCTAGACTTAGTTCCACTTAGTGGACAGAGTTCTGCCTGAAACAGTTTATGTAACCAGAAAATAATACTTGGAACAGTGGATTACTTTTGCCCAAGGGGAAATGCTTTTGTTTTTATCCTTTTCTATTTTTCTTCTTCATGCACAGACAGGCGCCAATTTGAGGCTTCATGACAGCAGAAACAGAGAACAACTACCATGAGTGACATTCATTTCCCTCGCACATGAGCCCCTGATTTATACTTTCACTATAGCTTTTCCTTTATGTAGGAAGAGGCCTCACACCGAATTAATGCGGCAGAGGCTGCTAGGCTCAGAGAAATCTCCAGTCACTTTACTTTGAAGTAAAGAGGTGGTCTCTAAAATTTTTTTTTTTTTTTTTGAGACGGAGTTTCGCTCTTGTTACCCAGGCTAGTGCAATGTTGGCTCACCGCAACCTCCGCCTCCTGGGTTCAGGCAATTCTCCTGCCTCACCCTCCTGAGTAGCTAGGATTACAGACACGCACCACCATGCCCAGCTAATTTTTTGTATTTTTAGTAGAGACGGGGTTTCACCATGTTGACCTGGATGGTCTCAATCTCTTGACCTCGTGATCCACCTGCCTCGGCCTCCCAAAGTGCTGGGATTACAGGCGTGAGCCACTGCGCCCGGCCCGGTCTCTAAAATTTTGCTGCTCAAAGTGTGGTGCATGGATCAGCAGCATGGCATTGGCATCACCTGGGGTCTTGTCAGAGGTCTAGAGCCACACCCCACCCTCTGAATTAGAATCTTTATTTTAACAATAAGCCCAGGAATATGTATACACAATAACTTTTGAGAAGCACTAGTGTAAATAATGAATAGGTTCAAGACAACATCTTTATATTAATTTGTTTTATGTTGTTCCAACAATCTTTTAATGCATATATGCCATAAGAATAACTAATATAAGGGCATATTTTTATTATATATGACTATGCAATATTTAATTAAACCATTTGATTTAATTCTACCAGAATTAAAGAAGAAAAACACTAGTGTAATTGAAGTCATTTCAGAAATTCATATATTTTTCTTCATGAGACATATTACTGCCTAGAAGACTCTTCTGAGATAAAAAAAATATAGGTGTAGAAACTATTCAGAGGTGGTAATCAATTTTTTAAAAACTTTTTTAAGTCTATATCAATTGATTCCCTGTTATGAAAGATAGACCTTTACAGGTCTCCACTTTTATTTGTCATTGTTTTTAGATGGTTCAGGTATCCGAAGTAATATTATGGCCTATAACCACAATCCCCACAGTAGTTTCTTATTATTTCTATATTTAATTGTATTTGGTGCTCACGAGTATTTCCTGTTCTTTATTTTTGCTAGATTTTATTTCCACATAGTTATTCAAGGAAAGACTCATGGGTTCTCTGTTCTTCAGGCGTTTTACTATTTCCTTTGTATTTGTACAGTAGCTTTGCTCTGAATGACGTTATTGGATAATACTTTATAAAGTTGCCTTATTGCAGGCATAGCCTGTTATTATATGTTATATTAAATAAGGCTGAGGCCAACTTGGCATCTTCTCCCCTGACATTTAACTTGCTTTTGCTTTCTGAATACATGCGAGATTCTTATTTATCCTTAACATTCTTAAGAAAGATGTATCTTGATATTGAGCACTCTCTACTAAATTTTCCGAGAAGCTCATTTATTCATTTAGCTTCCAGATTTGTGTTTTGTTATTATTGTTCATTTCAATAAAACATTTTCAACACTATTATATATTTTAGTTTTCCCACTCCCACTCCATTTGTTGAATTCTTGACTTCATGGATACCAATCATCATCAGGTTGGATTGCCCTTGTCTGTCCTTTGTCCCTATTTGCTTCTTTTTATTATTTAAATCTTATCTGTTTTCACTGAAATTTTCCTCAAGCCATTCCTCTGTGATATTAATTGATCCCCTGCTGTGATCCAATAATTTTTTTCTTTGTTTTCCTTTTTGTTGAGACGGAGTCTCACAGTGTTGCCCAGTCTGTATGGTGAGTGTCGAGATCTCAGCTCACTGCAATCTCCGCATCCTGGGTTCAAGCAATTCTCTACCTCCTGGGTTCAAGCAATTCTCTTGCCTCAGCTTCCTAAGTAGCTGGAACTACAGACGTGCACCACCATGACCAGCTAAGTTTTTTTTTTTTTTTTTAATAGAGACAGGGTTTCATCATGTTGGCCAGGATGGTCTCAATCTCCTGACCTCATGATCTGCCCGCCCTGGCCTCTCAAAGTGCTGGAATTACAGGCGTGAGCCACCGTGCCAGGCCTTCCAATAATTTTTAAAATGTATTTATTAATTCTTCAATAACTATGATTCTTAATATCTTAAAAAATTTATTTTTTATTTTTATTTATTTATTTTTAGACAGGGTCTCACTCTGTCACCCAGGCTATAGAGCAATGGAATGATTGTGGCTCACTACAGACTCGACTTCCTGGGCTCAAACGATTCTCTCCCCTCAGCTTCCTATGTAACTGGGACTCCAGGTGTGTGCCACCATCTTGGTTAAATTTTTTTTTTGTAGAGACAGGTCTCCCTATGTTGCCCAGGCTTGTCTTCAACTCTTGGGCTCAAGTGATGCTCCCATCTCTGTCTCCCAAAGTGTTGGGATTACAGGTGTGAGGTACTGCACCTGGCCAATATGTATCTATATATCAGCAATCCTTCATCCCCTTTTCAAAGTCTCATCCTGTTGTTTTATCATCTCATCTTTGCATGCCTGTTTCTTAAATTCATAGTGATGTAAAAGTTGTACTATAGCAGGGAAACTTTTCTTCATTTTTGCAGGAGGGGAGGATTTTGTTTTCTTCTACAATAGGTTTTTTTTTTCCATGGAAAAAAATTTTCTTTTCTTTTTACTGTAATTCTGTTGCTTAGTTGGCATGTGAATTCTTTCATCTTGTTTATGCTTGGGGGCTATGTCCAAGTCTTTTACTCAATCTGATATAGTTTCTCATTGTATTTGAGAACTGTTTCTTTTCTTCTTCAGCTATAGTTTGAAGACTGAGCCTTTCATATGCTCCATATATATATATACATATATATGTATATATATATATATATATATATACATATATATATACATATATATGTATATATATATATATATATATATTTTTTTTTTTTTTTTTTCTTTTTGGTAGCCTAGGGAATTGTTAGCCAGGATGGGGAGAACTCAGCTGAAGATGAACACAGTATTTACTTGGGCTATGCTCTTCCGAAAGTCTATGAAATATATTGTATGATATTTTACTCTTTTTGGTTGGGAAGGTAGATTTCCATTTCTATGGGGGAACACCTTAAGATTTCAACTGGAAGCCATCCTCAGCAAACTAACACAGGAACAGAAAACCAAACACCACATGTTCTCACTCATAAGTGTAGTTTAACATTGAGAACGCATGGACACAGAGAGGTTAACAACACACACCAGGGCCTGTTTGGGGGTGGGGGGGTGAGGGGAAGGAATTTAGAGGATGGGTCAACAGGTTCAGCAAACCACTATGGCACAAATATACCTATGTAACAAGCCTGCGTGTTTTGTACATGTATCCCTTTTTTTGAAATAAAGGAAAAAGAGATTTCAGCCCCTTGTTACAATACAGTGTGTAGTGCTAGATGTTTTATTTCCCTCAGTCAGTCCTTTTGTCACTCTCTTCACTTTTCTATTTTTTCCAACCAGTATTTCTGTTAGTCCTCAGTCAGAAGAGGAGAAACTGCTCCTTCAGTTTGCCTTTCTTTGAATCTAAGATCTAGGATTCAGAGGCTCATGGGAGATGGGAGGCAGGACTAGATTGCAGCTCCAGGCAGAGAAGCATGCAGAGGCTTGCACTGTGAATTTTAGCTCCAGATTGACTGGAAGAACAAACCAGCGATCCCGAGAGGACCCACAGACTCTCTGAAAGAAATGGGCTACTCCTACAGGACCTGGCAGACACCCCAAATACTGTGAGTGCCCCAACTGTGAAATTGGGAAAGGGAGACCCTTCTCTCAGCAATTGCTGAGAGATTTTGTCACCACTGGGCCTGCCTTACAATAGCTCCTGAAAGAAGCACTAAATATAGAAAGGAACAACCAGTACCAGCCACTCCAAAAACATACCAAATGGTAATGACCATAAACACAGTGAAGAGACTGCGTCAACTAATGGGCAAAACAACCAGCTAGCATCAGAATGGCAGGATCAAATTGACACATTACAATATTAACCTTAAATATAAATGCGCTAAATGCCCCAATCAAAAGACACAGACTAGCAAATTGGATAAAAAGTCAAAACCCATCGGTAAGCTGTATCCAGGAAACCAATCTCAGGTGCAAGGACACACATAGACTCAGAATAAAGGGATGGAGGAAGATTTACCAAGCAAATGGAGAGCAAAAAAATAAAAATAAAAAAATAAAAAAGGAGGAGTTGCAATCCCAGTCTCCAATAAAATAGACTTTAAACCAACAAAGATCAAAAGAGACAAAGAAGTGCACTACATAATGGTAAAAGGATCCATGCAACAAGAAGAGCTAACAATCATAAATATATATGCACCCAATACAGGAGCACCCAGATACATAAAGCAAGGTCTTAATAACCTACAAAGAGACTTAGACTCCCACACAATGATAGTGGGAGACTAACATTCCATTGTCAATATTAGATCAATGAGACAGGAAATTAAAAAGGATATTCAGGACTTGAACTCAGATCTGGACCAAGCAAACCTAATAGACATCTACAGAACTCTCCAAGCCAAAACCACAGAATATACATTCTCAGTACCACATCACATCTACTCTAAAATTGACCACATAATTGGAAGTAAATTACTCCTCAGCAAATGCAAAAGAACGGAAATCATAACAGTCTCTCAGACCACAGTGCAATCAAATTTAGAACTCAGGATTAAGAAACTCACTCAGAACCGCACAACTTCATGGAAATTGAACAATGGGCTTCTAAATGTCGACTGAATAAACAATGAAATGAAGGCAGAAATAAAGATGTTCTTTGAAACCAACAAGAATTAACACACAACGTACCAGAATCTTGGAGACACATTTAAAGCAGTGTCTAAAGGAAAATTTACAGTAATAAATGCCCACATGAAAAGCAAAGAAAGATCTAAAATTGACACTCTATCATCAAAATTGAAAGAGCTACAGGAGCAAGATAAAAAAACTCAAAAGCTAGCAGAAGATAAGAAATTACTAAGATCAGAGCAGAACTGAAGGAGATGGAGACACAAAAAACCCTTAAAAAATCAATAAATCTCGGAGCTGGTTTTTTTTTAAGAAATCAACAAAATAGACCACTAGCCAGATTAATAAAAAAGAAAAGAGACAAGAATCAAATAGATGCAATAAAAAACGATAAAGGGGACATCACCACCAATTCCACAGAAATACAAACTACAATCCGAGATTACTACAAACAACTCTATGCACATAAACCAGTAAACCTGGAAAAAATAAATAAATTCCTGAATACTTTCACTCTTCCAAGCCTAAACCAGGAAGAAGCTGAAACTCTGAATAGACTAATAAAATGGGCTGAAGTTGAGGCAGCAATTAATAGCCTACCAACCAAACAAAGCCAGGTCCAGATGGGTTCACAGCTGAATTCTACCAGAAGTACATAGAGGAGCTGGTACCATTCCTTCTGAAACTATTTCAAACAAGACAAAAAGAGGAAGACCTTCCCAAATCATTTTATGAGACCAACAGCATCCTGATACCGAATGTAGCAGAGTCTCAACAACAACAACAACAAAAACTTCAGGCCAACATCCATGATGAACACAGATGCAAAAATCTTCAATAAAATGCTGGCAAACTGAGTGCAACAGCACATCAAAAAGCTATCCATCATGATCAAGTAGGCTTCATTCCAGGAATGCAAGTCTGGTTCAACACATGCAAGTCTATAAATATAATCCACCACATAAACAGAACCAAAGACAAAAACCACATGATTATCTCAATTGATGCAGAGAAGGCCTTCAACAAAATTCAACAGCCCTTAATGCTAAAAACTCTCAATAAACTAGTATTGAAGGAACATACCTCAAAATAATAAAAGTTATTTACCACAAACCCACAGCCAATATCATACTGAATGGGCAAAAACTTGAAGCATTCCCTTTGAAATCTGGCACAAGGATGCCCTCTCTCACCACTCCTGTTGAATATAGTATTGGAAGTTCTAGCCAGAGCAATCAGAAAAGAAAATAAATAAAGGGTATTCAATTAGGAAAAGAGGAAGTCAATTTGTCTCTATTTGCAGATGACATGATTGTATATTTAGAAGACCCCATAGTCTCAGCCCAAAGTCTCCTAAAACTGATAAGCAACTTCAGCAAAGTCTCAGGATACAAAATCAATGTGCACAAATTACAAGTGTTTCTATACATCAATAACAGACTGAAAGAGAGCCAAATCATGAGCAAAATCCCATTCATAATTGCTACCTAGGAATAATAAAATACCTAGGAATACAACTGGGGGAGGATGTAAGGGAGCTCTTCAAGGAGAATTATGAACCACCTCTCAAGGAAATAAGAAAGGACACAAACAGATTGAAAAACATTTCATGCGCATGGTTAGGAAGAATCAATATTTTGAAAATAGCCATACTGCCCAAAGTAATTTACAGATTCAAAGGTATCCCCATCAGGCTACCACTGACCCTCTTCACAGAACTGGAAAAAACCACCTTAAACTTAATATGGAACCGTAGGAGGGCCTGCATAGCCAAGACAATCCTAAGCTGGAGACATCACACTACCTGACTTTAAGCTATACTACTGCAAGAATACAGTAATCAAAACAGCATCTTACTGATAGAAAAACAGAGATATAAACCAATGGAACAGAACAGAGGCCTCATAGGCAACAACACACATCTACAACCATCTGATCATTGACAAACCTGACAAAAACAAGCAATGGGGAAAAGATTCCCTGTTTAATAAATGGTGTTGGAAAAACTGGCTATTCATGTGCACAAAGCAGAAACTGGACCCCTTTCTAACACCTTACACTAAAATTAACTCCAGATGGATTAAAGACTTAAACATAAGGCCTAACACCATAAAAACCCTAGAAGAGAACCTAGGCAAAACCATTCAGGACATAGGCATAGGCAAGGACTTCATGACTAAAACATCAAAAGCATTGGCAACAAAAGCCAAAAAAAGACAAATGGGACCTAATTATACTGTAGAGCTTCTGTAGAGCAAAAGAAACAATCATTAGAGTGAACTGGAAACCAATAGATTGGGAAAAAGTTTTTACAATCTACCCATCTGACAAAGGGCTAATATCAAGAATCTAGGAAGAACTAAAACAGATTTACAAGAGAAAACCAAACAAACCCATTCAAAAGTGGGCAAAGGGCATGAACAGACATTTTTCACAAGAAGACATATATGAGGCCAACAAACGTGAAAAAATGCTCATCATCACTGGTCATTAGAGAAATGCAAATCAAAACCACATTGACATATGATCTCATGCCAGTTTGAGTAGGATCATTAAAAAATCTGGAGACAACAGATGCTGGAGCGGATGTGGAGAAATAGGAAGACTTTTAAACTACTGGTGGGAGTGTAAATTAGTTCCACCATTGGGGAAGACAGTGTGTTGCATCTTCAAGGACCTAGAAATAGAAATTACATTTGACCCTGCAATCCCTTTACTGGATATATATCCAAAGTATTATAAATTGTTCTATTATAAAGACATATGCACAGGCATGTTCATCGCAGCACTGTTTACAACAGCAAAGACCTGGAACCAACCCAAATGCCCATCAATGTAGACTGGACAAAGAAAATATGACACATATACAGCTTGGAATACTATGAAGCCATAAAAATGATGAGTTTGTGTCCTTTGTAGGGACATGGATGAGTCTGGAAACCATCATTATCAGCAAACTGTCACAAGAACAGAAAATCAAACACTACATGTTCTCACTCATAGGAAGGTGCTGAACAGTGAAGACACATGGGCACAGGGAGGGGAGCATCACACACTGGGGTCTGTTGGGGGGGACTAGAGGAGGGACAGTGGGAGGTGGGGAGGTTGGGGAGGGATAACATGAGGAGAAATGCCAGGTGACGGAGGGATGGAGGCAGCACACCACATTGCCATGTATGTTCCTATGCAACAATCCTGCATGATCTGCACATGTACCCCAGTACCTAAAGTACAATTAAAAATGTATATATAGATGTATAATATAAACAAACAAGAAAACACTACAAATGATAAATCAAACAAAAAGTTGCTTCTTTGAAAAGATAAATAAAATTGATAGATCGTTAGCAAGATTAACCAAGAAAAGAAGAAAGAAATTCCAAATAACCTCATTAGGAAATAAAACAGGAGATATTACAACTGACACCATTGAAATATAAAAGATCATTCAAGGCTACTGTGAACACCTTTATGTAGATAAACTAGAAAACCTAGAAGAGATGGATAAATTACTGGAAATATACAACCCTCCTAGCTTAAATCAGGAAGAATTAGATAGCCTGAACAGACCAGTAACAAGTAGCAAGATTGGAATTGTAATTTAAAGATTACTAACAAAAAACCATCCAGGACAAGAAGGATTAACAGCAACATTTTACCAGACATCCAAAGAAGAATTGGTACCAAACCTTTTGACATTATTCCACAAGATAGAGAAAGAAGGAACCCTCCATAATTCATTCTATGAAGCCAGCATTACCCTAATACCAAAGCCAGGAAAGGACATAACCAAACAAAAAACTACAGGTCGATATTATCGATGAATGTAGATGCTAAAATTCTTAACAAAATACTAGCTAACCAAATCTGACAACGCATCAAAAATATAATCCACAATGATTAAGTGGGTTTCATACCAGGGATGCACTGATGGTTTAATGTACAGGAGTCAATAAATGTGATACACCACATAAACAGAATTAAAAACAAAAATTACGTGATCATCTCAATAGATGCTGAAAAAGCATTCGACAATATTCAGCATCGCTGTGTGATTAAAACTCTCAGCAAAATCAGCACACAAGGGACATAGATTTATGTAATAAAAACCATGTATGACAAAACCGTATTCAACATAATACTGAATGGAGAAAAGTTGAAAGCATTCCCTCCGAGAACTGGAACAAAACAAGGATGCCCACTCTCACCACCAACACAGTACTGGAAGTCCTAGTCAGAGCAATCGAAAAGAGAGAGAAAGTGCATCCAGATTGTCAAAGTGGAAGTTAAGCTGTCACAATTTGCTGGGGATATGTTCATTTACTTTGAAAACCCTAAGGACTCCTCCATAAAGATCCTAGAACTGATTTGAGAATTCAGCAATGTTCCTGACTACAAGAGAAAGTACACAAATTAGTAGCTCTTCTATACATGAACAGTGAAGAATCAAACAATAACCCCTTTATACTAGCTGCAAAAAAAAAAAAAAAAAAGTAGGAATATACCTAACAGTGGAGTCAAAATACCTCTACAGCTAAAACTATAAAACACTGCTGAAAGAAATCATAGATGACACAAACAAATGGAAACACATTCCATGCTCATGGATGGGTAGAATCAATATTGTGAAAATGACCATACTGCCAAAAGCAATCTTCAAATTCAATGTAATTCTCATCAGAATCCCACCACCATTCTTCACAGAATTAAAAAAAAATCTAAAACCCATATGGAACCAAAAAGAACCTGTATAGCCAAAGCAAGACTTAGCAAAAAGAACATCTGGAGGCATAACACAACCTGATTGTAAGCTATACTATAAGGCCAGAGTCACCAAAACAGCATGGTACTAGCATAAAAATAGGCACATAGAACAATGGAACAGAATAGAGGACCAGAAATAAACTCAAATACTTAACAGTCAACTTATCTTCAACAAAGCAAGCGAAAACATAAAGTGAGGAAAGGACACGCTTTTCAACAAATGGTGCTGGGATAATTGGCAAGTCACATGTAGGAGAATGAAACTGGATCCTCATCTCTCACCTTTCACAAAATTCAACTCAAGATGGATTCAGGACTTAAATTCAAGACCTGAAGTTTTAAAAATTCTAGAAGATAACATTGGAAAAACCCTTCTAGACCTGGCTTAGGCAGAGATTTCCTGAGCAAAGACCCAAAAGCAAATGCAATAAAAATGAAGATAAATAGCTGGGGCTTAATTCAATGAAAGAGCTTTTGCATGGCAAAAGGAACAGTCAGCAGAGTAAACAACCCACAGAGTGAGAGAAAATCTTCACAATCTATACATCTAACAAACGACAAATACCCAGAATGTACAACGAACTCAAACAAATTGGTAAGAAAAGAAAGCAAGCAGTTCTATCAAAAAGTTTTCTAAGAACATGAATGGACAATTCTCAATAGAAGATACGCAAACGGTCAACAAACATATGAAAAAATGCTCAACATCACTATGATTAGGAAAATGCAAATCAAAACCGCAATGTGATACCACCTTACTCCTGTAAGAATGGCTATCATCAAAATGTCAATATACCAGTGGGTGTTGGTGAGGATGCAGTGCACGTGGAACACTTCCACACAGCTGGTGGGAATTAAGCTAGTACAGCCATTACGGAAAACAGTGTGGAGATTCCTTAAAGAACTAAAAGTAGAAATACCATTTGATCCAGCTTTCCCACTCCTGAGTATCTACCCAGAAGAAAATAAGCCATTATTCAACAAAGATACAGGCACACACATGTTTATAGCAGCACAATTCACAATTGTGAAATCATAGAACCAACCCAAATGCCTATCAATCAATGAGTAGATAAAGAAACATATATGTATGTGATGGAATTCTATGCAGCCATAAAAAGGAATGGATTAATAGCATTTGCAGTGACCTGGATGAGATTGGAGACTATTATTCTAAGTGATGTAACTCAGGAATGGAAAACCAAACATTGTATATTCTCATTGATATGTGGGAGCTAAGCTGTGAGGACGAAAAGGCGTACAATGGACTTTGGGGACTTGGGGGAAGAGTGAGAGCAGGGCGAGGGATAAAAGACTACAAATATGGAGCAATATATACTGTTCGGGTGAGTGGTGCACCAAAATCTCACAAATCACCACTAAAGAACTTATGTATCCAAATACCACCTGTACCCCAATAACTTATGGAAAAATAAAATAACATAAAAGGTTACCATGAGAATGCTTAGGAATTTTCCCATAATGCATTGTACCATTCTTTTTCCCTCTATTCAAAATCTTATCGTTCCTATATTGACTATGAGTTTTGAAGCTTGCTGGCATAGACACTGTCCCTTTCTTTTGCTAGTTATGGGAAAGGAAGATTATTTGTTTAGGTTTATTATGCTATTTTAACACATATAATTTCTCATGTTTATATTTTATACTTCCATATATTGAGATATAGTGCTCAAGTTATGTGAAGTCTCAAAAAGTACTTTAGCAACTATTGGCAAAATTGCACAAATTAGAAGATTTTGAGTTAGAGTCTTGTCGCGGTTACTTTTCTAGGTGAGGGAAATCAGGTAAGTCACTTTTCCTCTTTGGATCTGATTCCTCATTAGCAAAACACAAATGATTATAGTAAGGACAATAACTTCATTGCATGGTATGTGGGAGTAGGAGAACATACATGAAAATGACAGGTATACAAGAAACATTCAATATTTATAGGTAAATACTTTTTAACATACCCCTAGAAAGGTACTAAAATATTGACGTGTGTTTAAAAGTAGTTAAAATTAAGTTTTAAATGATTTTATTAAAAGGTGATTTTAAAAATGTTTATTATAAAAAGATGAACCTATTATATCTATTGAATGTGTATGTATTAAATGATATAATAAATGAATGTATTAAATGATATAATAAAAATTATATCTATTGAATAAAATGAGAAATAAAAATTAATCGAAATCTCAGGCTTTATTTTCACAGAATATTGAAAGCTGTGTTATGTTTCATTGGTAATGGCTTTGTTCTCTCTAGCATGTAGGCCCTGTGAATTTAGAAGCTACATTTTGTTCTTTACGGCAAATTTCATCTTCTAGATTTGGCTTCGTTTTGTTTGCCTTACCTTCTTAAATAAATAATGCAAGCCAGCAGAATTTGTATCAGTGTGGAAGTCTCTGTTGACCTGAAAAGAAAGTCCGTTAGGTATATTTTCTGTAAGAAATATGAAGTTTGCAGTAGAGAGGAGTGCAAATTGACAAGGTTTTGTCCAGTGTCATAGTCCTTGGCTGAAATATTTAAGAAAAGACTTTTATGCTTCTGTATATGCAGGCCTGAGTAGGAGTACCAGGAGCTGGTGGGCAGAACGTAGAATGGCCCAAAGGCCAGCCTACCAGCTCTGACCTGATCAAAAGCTGACTTGTCCAGGGTTTCTGGTTTACAACCCCCAAACCATGAAAATTTATCATGCAGTGTTTCATTAGACTTAATATATAATAACATTGTGGTCTTATAAATAATAATAAAAATACAATAACAGCTGTCATTTACTGAGCAGCTACCATAGAACTCTGCTGCAAAATTCATATATATGTCCTCATTTAATCCTAGCAACAGTACTGCAAAGGGGGATATTACCCCTCACAGTAGTGATGAGGAACATGATCACAGAATGATCAAATATCTTGTCGCTATCAAGTTTCTCAGCTCCTAACTGTCACTTGGCTGTAACTGGCTAGTATGACCGTGTGTCTTACTTAGTTTCTCAGAATATGAAGTTCTTGTTTTCAACTCTTCTATAACGCTTCCCAGAAATCTTAATTAACAAAAAGTTATTGTCTTCATTTTATGTTTTAACAGCTTTATTACACTATAACTTGCATATCAAAAGTTTACCCACTAAATTACATCACTGATTACAATAGCAAAGACCTGGAACCAACCCGAATGCCCATCGATGATAGACTGGACGAGGAAAATGTGGCATATATACACCATGGAATACCATGCAGCCATCAAAAACGATGAGTTTGTGTCCTTTGTAGGGACATGGATGAACCTGGAGAACATCATTCTCAGCAAACTGACACAAGAACAGAAAATCAAACACCCCATGTTCTCACTCATAGGCGGGTGTTGAACAATGAGAACACATGGACACAGGGAGGGGAGCATCACACACTGGGGTCTGTCAGGGGGAAATAGGGGAGGGAAAGCAGGGGGTGGGGAGTTGGGGAGAGATATCATGGGGAGAAATGCCAGATATAGGTGATGGGGAGGAAGGCAGCAGTGTGATTTACACTGCCATGTGTATACCTATACAATAATATTGCATGTTCTGCAAATGTACCCCAAAACCTAAAATGCAATTTAAAAAACAGGAAAAAATATATTAACCATAAAAAAGTTTACCCACTAAAGAGTACAATTCAAAGATTAAAAAAAAATATTTACAGAGTTGGACAATCATCACCATCATCTAATTTCAGAATATTTTCATCACACCAGAAGGAGGCACTGGGATTCATGGGTTTGGTCACAAAGTGTGTACATAGTCTCAACCAAAGCAATGAATTCTGCCAGACTAGCTTGCTGGAATTAAATTTCCTCCTGTGCAAATCTGAATAGCCTATTAAGTTATGGAACAAAGCAGAAAATTTAGAACAGGTGTTCCAAGCTGGAATCATTCTTAAAGAAGCAACTAGGGGCTTCATACTACCCATTGCTCCTCTCCTCACTAATCCATACATATCCTTCACCTTGAATTTAGGTCTGTCTTGTCCAGGCTTCTCTAGGTTTCTGCCCAAGAGCTGCATAAGCCTTCTCCTGCTCTAAGACTCTTAGAGGAAGCTACTGTCATGTTTACTTGCCAATCCTGTAGCAGGGCTCTGAGCTAGCTGGGTCCCTATAACACAAATTCGAGGATCCATAAGGTCCTTTTATGAACACAGCAAAGAAATGTGACCTGGATATACTTGTGAAGACAAGTACAATTGTCAAGTCCAGGCACATAGAGAAGACTGTATGCTCAACATTTGGCAGGACTTACCTCATTCAATTCCTCACAACAGCCTGATTGTTTACATACCTTTGTTATATCTAAGATGAGAAAACTGAGATGTGGTGAGGGAACTAGTGTGAATTCCCAGGTCTGTCTGACACTACCAGCAGTACTCTTAATCAGTTAGTTCAATGTGGTGCAAAAATAGAGTCTTCCCTGTATATATATACATACATATGTGTATTCTGTTTTTGTTCTGTTGTCTAATATAGAGAAAGTGAACACATTTTGAGTATTATTTACAATATTGACACAAAGTATGAAGACATTAATTTTAGAATATCTTATACTAATTTAACAAAAATAAATGTTTTAACACATTTTGTAATATAATGATTCCATGAGGTAGATATTCAATTGACAAAAAAAGGACTGGGTAAAGCTGTGCCTTTCCTGGAATATTTAGACCTAATTTATTATCTAATTATATTAGTCAAATTAAGCATCTACATATTTCACTAAAATGCATCTAATGATCTTTGTGGAAATTATAAAACCTTTAGTAACTGCATTATGCATTTAATTTTTATTTAATTGAAATCACTATGCAACTAAATGTCTTTTCTACAATGTTAAATAACTTTTTCTAGTTGTAGAATATGATGCTTTTTTATAAAAATTTATACAGAGTTCCTTCCTTCCTTCCTTTTCTTTCTCCCCCCTCCTTTTATTTTTGAGACAGAGTCTTGCTCTGTCACCCAGGCTGGAGTACAGTGGCACAATCTTGGCTCACTGCAACCTCCACCTCCCAGGTTCAGGCAATTATCCTGCCTCAGCCTCCTGAGTAGCTGGGATTACAGGCACGTGCCACCATGCCTGGATAATTTTTGTATTTTTAGTATAGACGGGGTTTCACCATATTGGTCAGGCTGGTCTCAAACTGCTGACCTTGTGATCCACTCTCCGTGGCCTCCTAAAGTGCTGGGATTACAGGTGTGAGGCACGGCACCTACCAGAAATATATACAGAGTTTCTAAACCTCTCTGCTGCATGCAGAGAGCAACCTATATGTGCATTTATGTTTGTGTGTGTGTGTATGTGTGTGTGTATATATATATATATATATATATATATATATATATATATACCAAGGAGAGAAGACTGAGCAATGCAATTACACCTGGACAGACTTATTCCCAAGATGATGCTTGTTTCTGGAGCATATACAAATTCCAAAGAGAATCAATTCCAAGTTAACTTCTGTCTTCCAAGTCCATTCTATTTTCCTAATAACCATTAATTGCCCCTTAAAAAAACCTGTCTACATTCCCCATCTCTCCCCTTCCCTATGAAGAAGGGTATATAAATTTCTGTACCCCATTGGGTTATTGGGCAATAATTCCCCTGTGATTCTCCCATCCTATGTACATTAAAATAATGTTTGCTTATTTAAAAAAAATTCATATATATATGAAATTTGACTTTTAAAAAATATATAAATGCTTGTGGTTGATCACCTCGCATCTTTTTAGTTATGCTATTTTTCTCCCAAGTGTTTATAGAGAGAATTTTAGGTATTCCGCTGATTTAATTTTTCATCAAAATTAATAATAAGTAGTACTTTAGTCACTTTGATTGCATAGTTGGACAAACTGCTGTTATTAGATAGTTTTTTTTGTGGAAGGAGATGATCTCTGTGGAATGTCTTGCTCATGTCCCCACCTTCAATTTTAAAATTTGAGATTGTGTATAATAAATGAAAGTATCCTTTAAAAATGTAACTTTCACAGAATGGATAGAAAATTACAAACCAAATATCTTCTGTCTTTAGGAGACACACCTAACATGCAAAAATTCTTACCAACTCAGAGCAAAAGGATGGAAAAAGATATTTCATGAAAATTGAACCAAAAGCAGCAGGAGTAGCTACTCCTAGATCAGATAAAATAGACCTTTAAGCAATAACAATAAAAAATCCATAGAAGGTTATTATATAATGATAAAGGGAGCAATTTGACAAGAAGATGTAACAATCTTAAATATATATGCACCTAGCTCTGGAGCTTCCATATTCATAAAGCAGTAACACTAGACCTAAAAAAAAAAAGAGATAGACAGCAACACAATAACAGTGGGGACTTGGACACTGTGCTTGCAGCAGTAGACAGATGATAAAGCTGGAATGTCAAGAACAAAGGACTTAAACTGCACTGGAGAACAAATGGACCTAACAGATATTTACAGAACGTTCTACTGAAGAACTGTGGAATATACATTCCTTTCATCATCACATGGAACATTATTTGAAATAGACTATATGATAGGCTACAAAACAAATTATAGTAAATTAAAAAAAATGAAACTTACATTAAGTATTTTAAGACCACAGCAGAATAAAACTAGATATCAATTCCCAAAGGAACCCTCAAAACTGTACAAATACATGGAAATTAAACAATTCACCCCAGAACAATTTTTGGGTAATTTTCAAAATCAATGATAATAGTAACACAAGTTATTAAAAACCTCTGGGATACAGCAAAAACAGTGTTAAGAGGAAATGCCTACATCAAAAAGTCTGAAAGATCACAAATTGACAACCTAATGTCACACCTCAAGGAATTAGGGAAACAAGAACAAGCGAAACCCAAAGTGATCAGAAAAAAAGAAATAACAAAGATCAGAGGAGGACTAAATAAAATTGAAAGCAAAAAAAAAAAAAATTACAAAAGGTCAATTAAACAAAAACCTGGGTTTTTGAAAAGATAAACAAAATTGATAGACCGTTAGCTAGATTAACCCAGAAAGATTCAAATAAGCTCAATTAGCAATGAAAATGGAGACATTACAACTGACACTACAGAAATACAAATGACCATTCTAGACCTCTGTGCACACAAACTAGAAATGCCTCTGTGCACCCAAACTAGAAAATCTATAGGAAATGGGTAAATTCCTGGAAACATAACCCCACCAACCCCCCAGCTTGAATCAAGAAGAAACAGAAGTCTTGAACAGACTAATAACAAGCAATGAGATTAAATCAGTAATAAAAACCTGCCAACAACAACAAAATCATCCAGGACCAGACAGATTCACAGCCAAAACCTACTAGATACTAAAAGAAGAATAGGTATCAATTCCACTGAAACAGTATCAAAAGATTGAGAAGGGCAGAATCCTCCATAGCTCATTCTACAAAGCCAGTATCACCCTGATACCAAATTCAGGAAATTATATAACAAAAAAGGAACACTACAGACCAATATCTCTCACGAATATAGACATTTAAATGAATAAAAAGAGAAGCTATAGCCTGGGGAAATAATGGCAAATCACATATTTGAAGAAAGGTTAGTATCCAGAATATATAAAGAATTCTCAAAATACAGAAATAATGGGAATAAAAGCTCCAATCAGAATAGGTACACCTTTTTATACTACTAACAAACACTTCACCAAAGAAGATACACCAATGGCAGATAAGCATATGAATATATAGTCATCATCAGTCATTAGTGAATTGCAAATCAAAACCACAATGAAATGCCCCTACACACCTATTAGAATGCTTAACATTTTTTGAAAGTATGATTACGTCAAGTGTTTTCAAGGACATGAAACAACTAGAACACTCTTACTGCTAGTGGGAGTATAAAATGGTAAAACCAGAATGAAAAACGTTTTGGCATTTAAAAAACTTTTAGACATAGGGCTCAGTGCTTTCATCCTAGTACTTGGCCAAAATGAATGCAGACATATGTTCATTGAAAGCCATGATTGTAGCATCCCCAGACAGGAAGTGACCTAATGTATGTCAACATGTGAGCACTTAAACATATTGTAATACATTCATAAAATGGAAAACTACTTAGCAATAAAAGAAGTAAATTATTGTTATATTAAACACCATGCATAAATTTTACAATAATTATGCTGGGACCAGAGAGAAAAAGCATACATATTTTATGACTCCATTTGTATAACATCCTACACAATGCAAACTCTTATACAGACAGAAAGCAGATCAGAGGTTTCTTGGGAATGGGGAGGTATTCAGAAAGAAAGTACAAAGTGGCAAGAGAAAACTTGGAAGTGCAGTATATGCTCATTATTTTTGTCATGATGATGGTTTATTCCATGTATACTCCAAATACATGCTTCAGTGTATGTAAAAATTAATCAAATTGTGTATGTTAATAGTATTTGAATCATACTCAAATCGAGATGTCTTTGAAAAGCTTAGCACCTAGTTCATATTCTATGAATAGTAGTAACCTGTCAATACAAATCATTTATAATTTTACTTAATTTCATATATGTAACATTTCAAATGCATTTTTGTGCAGTACAAAAATAAACTTCAAAGCATACAGAACCTCAAAGTTACTAAAGGAAGTTAATAAGTGAAGTACATTGTATAATAAAAATGTAACACTGTTTAGTTATCACTAATATCTACTTTGGAAAAATTTAATAACCAATCAATTAAAGTAAGCTTCATAATTACATATTACATAATATTTCTGTTAACATATATTTGGTAAAATATAGTATAAAATGTATGAATCTGAGTTATACCGTTCAATGAAGTTTTACAAAATGCATACACCTGTGAAATCAGTACCCACTTAAAGATATTACTAGGCTTCCTCCTTATTGTTACCTCCTAGATAACCACTATTATGATTTCTGTTGGGTAGATTCATTTTGTATATTCCAAATCTTATGTAAATGTGATCATATCATAGTGCCCATAGATGGATTTTGTGTCTATCCTTTTTCAACTCTACATTATATTACTAAAATTCAACCATGTATCAGAAGTTATTTTCTGCTTATGGGTATTATCCTGAAAGTTTATTTATCTATAATTATGGATGGTATTGTGAGCCTTAAGCAGATATGTTTAAGTCCTAACCTCTATTACTGCAAAATGTGACCTCATCTGGAAACAGGATTATTGCTAATTTAATTAGTTAAATTAGGTCATTAGAGTAGATCCTAATCTAATATAACTGGTGTACTTATAAGAAGAAGAAGAAGAAAAAAATGCAGAGAGGAATACAAACAAGGAGAAGATTGCCCTGTAATGACAGAGGTAGAGCTTGGAGTGATGCATTTTACAAGTAAAGAAACACTAGGGATTGCTGGAAAAATACCAGAAGAGAGAATAGGCAAGAAAGGATCCTCTTCTAAAGAATTCAAAGGGGGTGTGGCCTTGCTGACACCCTGATTTCAATGTTAGGCCTCCTGAACTGTGAGACAATACAGTTGTTTTAAATCACTTAATTTGAGATATTTTGTTATGGAAGCGCTAGGGAACTAATACATCCATTTTATACAATTGATAGACAAACATATAGGCTCCAGTTTGGGGCTCACAAACAATTCTGTAACATTTTCATATTGCCCTACATATATATGAGGTAATGCAGATTTAGTTTCGGACCATCACAGTAAAGTGAATATCTCAATAAAGTGAGATCGTTTTGATTTTCCAGTATACAAAAGTTGTTTACTCCTTCCTGTAGTCTATTAGGTATGCAATAGAATAATGTATAAAAAAGTACATACCCTAATTAAAATATATTCTTGCTAAAAAAAAAAAAGACCAATGATTATGCGAGTCTTCAGTGAGTCATAATCTCTTTGGCATCCAGGGTTTTTCCTTAATGTTGATAGTTGCTGCCTGACTGGTGTGATTGTTGATAAAGGTTGGGGTCTCTGGGGCAATTTCTTAAAAAACAAAAGGCAACAGTGTACTTTCATCAATGGACTCTCCCTTTTATGAAATATTTTATGTAGCTTGCCATGCTGTTTTATAGCATTTTACTCAGAGTAGAACTTTCAATATTGAAATCAGTCCTCTCAACCCTTCCTGGTGCTTTATTAACTACATTTATGTAATGTTCTAAATTTGTGGTTGCTGTATCAACAAAGTTCATAGCATCTTCACCACAAGTAGATTCCATCTCAAGGAATCACTTTCTTTGCTCATCCATAAGAAGCAACTACTGAAGTGTGATTATTAGATTGCAACAATATAACCACATTTTCAGACTCCACTTCTAATTCCAGTTCTCTTGCTTATTCTAGGACATTTGCAGTTACTTCACTGAAATCTTGAACCCCTCAAAGTAATCCATAAGGGCTGGAATGAACTTCTTCCAAACTTCTATTCATGTTGATATTTTGGCCTTTTCCTATGAGTCATGAATGTTCTAAATGGCATCTAGAATGGTGAATCCTTTCGAGAAGGTTTTCAATTTACTTTACCAAATTTTATCAGAGGAATCGTTGTTTTTGTCAGCCATAGTTTTATAAAATGTTTTTCTTAAATAATGACTTGAAAATTGAAATTACTTCTTGATCTATAGGCTATTGGATATTTTGTTAGCAGCCTTGAAAGCATTGGTCTCCTTGTACATCATCATCAGAACTTTCCAATAAATGGGGGAATTATCAATGAGGAGTTATATTTTGAGAGAACTCTCCTTTTCTGAGCAATAGGTTTCAATAGTGGGCTTGAAGTATTCAGTGGCCATGTTGTAAACAGATGTGCTGTTAACCAGGCTTTGTTTTTGCACTTACAGAGCACAGGCAGAGTTGATTTAGCATAATTCCAAAAGGCCCTAAGATTTCTGGAATGATAAATGAATACTGGTTTCAATTTAAAGACACCAGCTGCATTAGCTCCTATATTAGTCAGGGTTTTTCAGAGGGAGAGTAATAGGATATATATGTGTGTATATATATCCTACACACACACACATCTATATATGCACACACACACACATCTATATATGCACACACACGCGCGTGCACACACACACACACACGGAGTTTATTAGGGAGAATTGGCTCACACAATTACAAGGTATATTCCCACAATGGGCTGTCGGCAAGAAGGTGGAAAAAGAGAGAAGCATGGTTCAGTGCAAGTCCCAATACCTCAAAATCAGGAAAGTTAACAATGCAGCTCTCAGTCAGAGGCTGAAAACCTGAGAGCCTTTAGGAGGCCCTGGTGCAAGTTCCAGAATCTAAAGGCCAAAGAACCTGGAGTCTGATGTCCAAGGGCAGGAGGAGAGAAGTGTCTGGTAGAGGAAGAGAGAGAGCAAGAGGACTCAGCAAACTGCTTATCTGCCTTCTCCCACCTGCTTTGTTCTAGCCACATTGGTAGCCCATTGGATGGTGCCTATGCACATGGAGGGTGGGTCTTCCCCTCCCAGTCCTCTGGCAACACCCTTACAGACAAAGCCAGAAATAATACTTCACCAGCTACCTAGGCATCCCTCAATCTAGTCAAGTTGACACCTGGTATTAACCATCACAGCCCTCAACAAGAGAGTTAGCCTGTCTTTGAAATTTTGAAGCTGGGCATTGATGTCTCCCCTCTAGTTATGAAAGTCCTAGATGGCGTCTTCTTCCAATAGATGGATACTTTGTCTACATTCAAAGTCTGTTTTATAATCACCTTGATCAATTTTCGTAGTTAGATCTTCCAGATTACTTGTTGAAGCTTCTCCATCAGGACTTTCTGCTTCTCCTTGCATTTTTATGTCATGGAGTCGGCTTCTTTCATTAACCCTCATGAACCAATCTCTGCTAGCTTCCAACTTTTCTTCTCCAGCTTCCTATAGTCTTAGCCTTAATCAAATCGCAGAGTTATGGCCTTTCTTTGGATGAGGCTTTGGTTTAGGGGAATATTGTGGCTGACTTGATCTTCTACTCAGACTACTAAACCTTTCTTTATCTCAGCAATAAGGTTGTTTTGCTTTAACTTTCCTGTGTTCACTGGAGTAGCACTTTTTTTTCTCTTTATTATACTTTATGTTCTGGGGTACATGTGCAGATTATGCAGGATTGTTACATAGGTATACACATGTCATGGTGATCTGCTTCCTCCATCCTAATACATTAGGTATTTCTCCCTCATCCCCCCACCCCCTACTATCCCTCCCCTAGCGCCCCCACCCCCAACAGGCCCCAGTGTGTGATGTTTCCCTCCCTGTGTCCATGTGTTCTCATTGTTCAATACCCACATATGAGTGAGAACATGCAGTGTTTGGTTTTCTGTTCTTGTGTCAATTTGCTGAGAATGATGGTTTCCAGCTTCATCCATGTCCCTGCAAAGGACATTAACTCATCCTTTTTTATGACTGCATAGTATTCCATGGTGTATATGTACCCCATTTTGTTTATCTAGTCTATCGTTGATGGGCATTAGTTTGGTTCCAAGTCTTTGCTATTGTAAAGAGTGCTTCAATGAATATATATATGCATACGTCTTTATAATAGAATGATTTATAATCCTTTGGATATATACCCAGTACTGGAATTGCTGCATTATTTCTATTTCTAGATCCTTTACTATTTCTCCACATCCTCTCCAGCATCTGTTGACTCCAGATTTTTTAATGATCGCCATTCTAACTGGTGTGAGATGGTATCTCAATGTGGTTTTGATTTGCATTTCTCTAATGACCAATGATGATGAGCACTTTTTCATATGTTTGCTGGCTTCATTCATATATGTCTTCTTTTGAGAAGTGTCTGTTCATATCCTTTGCCCACTTTTGAATGGGTTTTTTTTTCTTGTAAATCTGCTTTAGTTCTTTGTAGATTCTGGATATTAGCCCTTTGTCAGATGGGTAGATTGCAAAAATATTTTCCCATTGCTGGTTCACACTAATGATAGTTTCATTTGCTGCGCAGAAGCTCTTAAGTTTAATTGTCTATTTTGGCTTTTGTTTTCATTGCTTTTGGTGTTTTAGTCATGAAGTCCTTTAGTTCAACCATTGTGGAAGACAGTGTGGAGTAGCACTTTTAATTTTCTTCAAGAATTTTTACTTTGCATTGAAAACTTTGCTAACTGTTTAGGACAAGAGTCCTAGCTTCTTTTGGTCTATCTCAGCTTTCAACATGTGTTTCTCACTAAGCTTTAACATTTATAGGTTTTGATTTAAAGTGAAGATGTGATTTCAAGTCATCTGTGTGACTTTTTTTTTTCAATTTAACACTTAACAGCGATTTTAGGGTTGTGATTTGGACTAATTTCAATATCGTTGTGTCTCAGGATTTAAATAGAGACAACTTAGGAGAGAAAGAGAGAGGAGAATTGGCCAATTGATAGAGCAGTCAGAATACACACAACATTTGTTGATTAAGTTTACTGTCTGGTATGTGTATGGTTCATGGCACCCAAAAATGGTTACAATATTGACATCAAAAATTATTGATAACAGATCATAACATTATAATAATAATTAAAAGTGTTTCAAATATTGTGAGAATTACCACAATGTGACACAGAGAAAAGAAGTGGGAACCTCCTGCAGGGAAAATGGCACCAAAAGATACTTGATGCAAGTATCAAGTACTTGATGCTATAAACTTTCAATTGGTAAAATATGCAATATCTGAAAGGGCAGTAAGTATGATAAACAAGATAAGTCTGTAATATATGTATATATATATATATATATATGAATATATGAATATAAATTCATGCATATACCTAGGATGTGAGTCAGGTTATAGATATATTCAGTTTTAGAAGACAATGTATAAGAGTTTTCCAAAATGCTTTATAATTTTCATTCTAACTTATAGTTTATAAAACTTGCAATCACCCCATGTTTTAGTTTTCTCTTGCAACTTTCACGTTTTAAAAAAGGAATTTTGTTGGGTATATGATTGTATCTCATGATGATTTTAAATTTGTATTTTCTTGATGACTGATATTAAACATATTAACATGATTATTGGTCCTTTCAATATATTTTTGTGAAGTTGGTAAAGTCATTGCTCATCTTTCTTATTGATTTGTAGTTATTCTCTCTATACTCTGAATATGACATCTTCTTCAGATATATGTATTGCAAAATTTGTGATCCTGATATGTGTTGCCTTTTCACTGTCTTAATGGTATCTTTTGATTAACAAGCATTCTTAATTTTAATAAGGCCTAATTTACATATTTTTTTCTAGATGCATTTGTGTCATTTAAATCTGTTTGCTAACATTAACATCATTAATGTCATCTCTTATGTTATTAAGATTATCATTAAAATATTCTTCTCTAGAAGATTTATTTTACATTTAGGAGTCTAATCACTCTGGAATTGATTCTGGTATATAGTGTGAGATGGAGGTTTCCCATTCTTTCTTCCACTAAATTGTTGTAATTCACACCACTGTATATATAGGTCTGTATCTCTTCTCAGTCTATTTGTCTATCCTTACACTAATATTATTAATTACTACATAATGTCTTGCCAGCTGTTAGAAAAAGTCTTCTATTTCTGTTTGACCTCAAAATTCTTCTTACTCATTAAAGTCCTTTGTATTTCTTTGTAAATTTTACAGCCAATTTGTAAATTTTCTGAATTATTTTCACTGAAACTTTTAGTGAGACTGGATTGAGCACCAAGATTGGCTGGGAGAACTTGACATCTTTATAGCACTAAGCTTCCTAATTCATGACATGCTAAAACCTTCCATCTATTTATATTCTCTTTAATTGCTCTCTGAAGTGTTTTGTACTAACAAATAATTCAGTTTATTTTTAGGTATTTAGTATTTTTGGAAGATTGAAGTGGCATATACCTAGTGGCATTAATTTTAAAATATTTTCTAATTACAGTCTTCCTTGGTATCCATAGGGAATTGGTTCCAGGACCCAATGTAGATACCAAACTCTGAAAATGCTGAAGTCCTTTACATAAAATAGCAAAGTATTTGCATATAACCTATGCACAATCTCCCATATATTTTAATTAACTTTTATTTTCTATTGTATTCTTGGCATCTTTATGTATTAATTAACATAGCTTCTTTGAATAGTTGGAAATGCTTTCTGTTTTGAATCTCCAGAGTATTTTGTATAACATTGGTCTCCTTTTTGAACACTTGAGAAATGTATCATTAATGTTATGTAGACCTGTAGTTATTTTTGTGTTAAATTTCTAAAGTACAGATTACATGCCATTGTAGAAGACTAATTAGATTTTCTGTTTTATCTTGAGTCAGATTGGATGTTACATTTTAAGAAATCTGTTTGATATCAATTATTATACTTTTTGACATGAAGTTATTTCTAGTATATTTGTATTATCATTTAATGCCTGTAGAATCTGTAGTGATTCTCTTTTCATTCTTAATATTGGTAATTTTTATCTTCCCTCTTCATTCATCAGTTTGCTAAGAATTTATTACTTTTATTCACTTTCTGCAGTCAGTGGTTGCATTTGTTAAATTTCGCCATTGCATGTGTTTTGGGTTTTATTATACTGCTCTTTTAAACAATGTTTTCTTGATTATTCAGATAAAATTAGATAATTTCTTTCAGTCTCAGTTTTTAAAAACATTTAATACTATAATTTTTTTCTAAGCACTATATTCTATGAGCTAAAATACATTCGTATTTTCAAAATATTGTCTAAGTTAAATTTCTTTTTTGACTCGTGATATTTATCTTTTATTCGTTTTTTATAACAATATAAAATATTATATCTTATTATATGTTATCTTTTGGTCGATTCATTATTATCCTGATATTTATTTCTTGATCAGTTCTATTGTGGTCAGAAAACATACTTTGTACAATTTCAATCCTTTTACATTTGGTGATTATTGCTTTATGGACCAGGACATAATCAACTTTGGTAAATTTTCTACATGAACTTTAAAATCCATGAACTCTACAATGTTTAGATACACTACTTTGCATATTTTGTTCATGTAAATTTGGTTATTTTTGTGGTTTGTATCTTCTCTGTCTTAACTATACACGTATACACACATATATGCATACACACATGACACACACAGAAATACACACTAATGTGAACATAAACTTTTCTGCTTGTTCTGCCAATTAAGATGTTGAAACAGTCAACATTCAACTGGATTGAACATTTTTGAGTTCACCTGTTAATCTTTGTTTTTGTGAGGTGTACGTTTTCAGTTTATCCTCATTTCTATGTCAGAGCAATTCAGAGTTCTTAACAGGCAACCCAAGTTATAGTCAATTTCTCCTGTCAGTGAATTTTGAATCATAGGGGAAATTATAGAAATCTCTGCTTATTTTTATAATCTTTTAGCAGCTGCATTCTGCTTGGTCTTGGCATTTCATACTGCATATACACAGTTTAGGACCTGGCAAATATATTGAGGGAAAATTGCATGAAGAATGTTGGGCTCATTTCTTTGAGGCTGTAATTTCTTCAGGAACTTGGGATTTCAGTTCTCCAAATCTTCGATGCCTTGATTCCTCTATAGTTTGTTCAAATCACAGTTTTTAAGTTAAACTGGTTTTTGGGGTTGTTTTCAATCAAATGGTAAATCTGATACCACTATTGTGCCATAGTCACTGTGCCCTACATATTTCAATATGACTGTAGGCCTTCTTGAGGGCAGATGGAATCCTATCTGCAAAAAATTTTTCATAAACCCCTGAAGGTATTAAAAATAATAGGTATTTCATCAATGTATAGAAGGGAATATAATTATTTTGCTTTTTTTCTCAATCACTAAAACCTTAGTGCAGCAAGCAGCATAACACAATTGATTAAATTCTATTTTGTAGTTGGAAATACTTGGACGCTTAATCTAAGTTTTATGTTACAAAGCAAGTAAGTCAAGTTATGTAACATGACTTTACAAAATGGATAGTGTTTGCAATGTTCGCATGAAAATTACTTGACATTAGAGCACATATTATGTGCTCTAAAATATTCAGTTGATTTCTTTGCATCTTCACCCAGTTTAGTAACGCATATATTAATTACAACTGCTAGGTCAGCATTTATTTTTTCCAAATGAGAACATGAAGAACGACATTCTTGGGTACTTGTACAAAGTTTCAGTTTTATAGATTTAGTGATAGTAGTGATTCAGATGACAGGGAAGCTGGTACTTCCACAGAACTTTTCAACGCTGCTTCAGTTTTACTGGTGTGCTCCGGGGAATCAGGCATCAACCTGAAAGTACAACCCGGCAGAAAAGGAGAAGTCTTCTTTTTGCCTCTGTGTTAGCAAAGAATTTAGCCTTGTGAGAAATAGAACTAAAGTTCAAAGACCAACTTAAGCCTGTGCACAGTATCATTTTCTGTCCTTGAATCACATCACTTTCTGTCAAAAAGGAGGAATGCTCAGGAGAGCTGCCCCCACATAGCTGAGTTCAGCTTCTTTTGATCCAACAAGGAGGCATTACAACCTCCAAAGGACTAAGACAGGATAGAGAGTCCCAAAGACCTGCATACAGGTCACAGCTATCATCTAAATAGATACAGTTCTTGCCATCATCCTATGCACCATATAGGTGTTATATCAGAAAGGTAAAGGCTTGCTATTCACCTTATCTCTGGAATCATGATTTTGTTCCCTTCATATCATTTATCATTAACTGCTCTATATTTATACTATTGAAAATATGCTTTCCCTTGAGCTAGTAATGCAGAATCACCAGAGCTTTAAAAATGGTTTGGTTATTGAGAAAATAATCTTAGGAATTATGTAAATATAGCACTTGAAAAGAGTTAAAATCATATATGTGAGAAATAAATTATTAAGGAGGCATTTATATCTCTCCCTTTGTGGATTATAGTTAAAATTGAGTCAGGAATAGAAAAAATGTAAATAAGCCTATTTTATACCAAGTAAGGAGATAAAATGTTCAATAGCACAGTCAAAATCCTCTCAATTTAGTTTAGTGCAGGGAGTATTAGAGTTTAATTAAAATGTTGATATTAAAATTTTCCCAAATAAAAAAGAAATAGTATTAGAGAAAATGATGAGAAAAACAACTATTGCCTGGGAAATAGCATTTACTCTTCATGATCCTCGGTAGCAGATTAATGTCTCCGTAAGTTGAGTTTAATTTTCTACTAGTCATAAATCTGAATGATCCAAACAACCTGAGATAGTCACAGTCAACTTTGAAATAATGTGATCAATTGTGTTGGTGCCTCATTTGTGCTTCTGAAAGAAGCACTGTGAGTGGGGTTGCAACCTGGTTTTATTCTTGTCACCTTCTGTAGCTTCTAAAATGGAAATTTAATTTTGTTTGTGGCACTATTTACCTTGTGACAAGGGGAACCATGAATAGAAAGCTTTCATTTATTATTTGTCTCCAGAAAAAAATACTACATTTTTTTTCTACTGGCTCTGGAATATCTTCAATTTATCAAAAGATTTAACAAGCAGTCAATCTTGAATGTGAACATCTGACAAGGATTAAAATGCCACATGAAAAAACATTAAAATGCATCAAAGAAAGGATTCTAGGGTGGGCTTTACTTCCTGGCGTAGAATCCACATGAGCTGTAGGGTACTTAATATAATATCTTTCGGCTGTTTAGTTTGTTTTATTGTTTCTGCATAACTCTAGGTAACTTACAAGTTTGCCAAATCTTTAATTTAGAAAACAATATGTAATGGTTTGTATTTTATAATTACGAAGCATTTTATCTATACAGAAAGGTAAAGAAACAATTTAGTGGAAATACCGATCTCATTATAAACTCTTACCCAAATCATACCACCTTGACAATTTATCTTAGTATTTATTTTATGTTTTAAAGAAGATAACATTACAGACATGGTTTAAAAGCTCTATGTACTAATTCCTGAACCCTTTCCCATTTTTCTTCCTCTATTGAAATAATTGTGTCCTCAATGTGGTTTTAAAAATTTCTGTGTAATAGTATATGTACCTACAAAGATACATATATGTGTGCAAAGCATATATTTATATGTAAAATAAATGTATGTGCATGTACAAAGCATATATTTATATGTAATATAAATGCACATACATATATGTGTGCATATATTTATATGTAATATAAATGTATGCACATGTGTGTAAACAATATATGATGTATATTTTCAAACTTCATAAAAGTGATTCATATTGTACATTTTTTTTTAACTTCTAGGTCAGTTTTAGCTGCTAAATAGGATCCCCTAGGGTGAATAGAACACAATTTATTTATACATCCTTTCGATGTTAATTTTTAAAGTTTACTCTAATCTTTCTATTAAAGCTGCAGTAAACATTCTTATGGATGACTCCTAGAATACACATGTGAAAGCTTCTCTAGGACGTGAACATTGGCCTAGGAGTCCGGGAATGAAGGAAAGATATCCTTTCAACTTTACTTTTTATTAGTAGCTGTACCAATTTACATTCCCATCAGCAGCAAATTGATGTTCCAGTTTCTCTACATTCTTGTTGACAATCAGTATTGTATAGATTACATGTTGTAGTGTATAGATTGAAAACATCATAAAATTAAATAAAAACAACTCCAGAAATGTTACAAATTGCTACATTGGTGTCTTAGTCTCTAAGAATAACCTTTACAAAATTAAAAATAGTTAACAAAATTAGCAAATATTTATTGCTTACATAAACATTAGTCCTATCTAGAATACACAAAACAAACTCCCTTTCTTTCTACTTTGGTGACACATCCAAAGGACTGCATATCATTCTAAATCCTGCATAGATTATTTTTAACGTAAGAAATAATGATAATCCAAGCTGTCCTGCAAAGGCTACCCTGTGGCAATGAGACAGTGCCTGCGGTGCAGTGTTTGTTTAAAGGGATAGCTCCTTAGAGTCTGTTCGCTAAGTAAAAATTCTCCACAGGGCTCTCACACATTTGCTCTTACGACTGATTCCCCAAGCAGGTGGAATGATTCTTCTTTCTTGAATGAATATAGTCTGGATCCATGTTACACAATTCCAATTAAGACTAATCCCCAAACACATCACAACTACAAGAACCACATTGCTGGCAGATTGTTGTCTTTCGATACATTTATTTGGGCGGCAGAGAAATAGTATAATAATGATATTCAAGGTTAAAAATGGTTTATTACCAAATTGGATTAATTTTATCTCATTTTTTTATTTTTATTTTTTATTGCATTTTAGGTTTTGGGGTACATGTGCAGAACATGCAAGACAGTTGCATAGGTACACACATGGCAGTGTGTTTTGCTTCCTTTCTCCCCTTCACCCACATTTGGCATTTCTCCCCAGGCTATCCCTCCCCAGCTCCCCCACCCCCCGCTGGCCCTCCCCTTTTCCCCCCAATAGATCCCAGTGTTTAGTAATCCCCTCCCTGTGTCCATGTGTTCTCATTTTTCATCACCTGCCTATGAGTGAGAATATGGGGTATTTCATTTTATGAAGACAAAAATTTTGTCTTCATAAAGAGACAAAGTCCTGATTTATTTTTCTTTCAATACTTTTCTGATGGTGGCAGCAATAGAATAAAAACTGTTAGGACTGATGTCTAGTTGGATAATCAAAATACGTGGCTAAAACTGAGAATCATGAAATATAGGAACAATGTATCTTTAAATATTTTATTTTTGTTTAAAACATATAACTGCACATTTATTTACACACTATTTTTAAGTAAAGTTCTTTTCTTAAAAGGGAGATTTGTAAATTTCTGTTTATTCTTTCTAGCACAAACCATACACAGAATTTAATCTAGGACTTCCAGTTTAGCACTCTAAAATAGAACATGATTGAAAAAATTGCAGCTATAGCTTTTAGGTTTTTGTTAGTTTCTTTTTGTCTTCTGCATGGGTTTACCCACATTTAAGAGCATTTTTAGTTAGCAAATTATGATAACCAAGTTTTTTTGAAAACACTCAACTAAATTTTCAGAGAAATAAAACACTTTTTGGCACTTATATCTTATCAACGTGCATACTATTTAAAGACCACAATTGTCATAGCAAGTGTGTTTTGTAACATAGTAAGTTTGCAAATTATCACAACTGCTCACATAGAGCACTGAATTATACCTGTGAACCAGAAGTGCCAGTGACACGGGGTGGGGAGCTGACAAGCTGAGGACATTCAACATGTAGCAAAACAGACAATATTAATTAACATTCATGTTGGTAATGTACAAATTTTTAAGAGAAAATGTTTTTCTGTCATCACAGTCACAGCTGGTAAGGCAACGTGGGAAACAGTTTCTTTGATGTTAACCATTTCCAAGGAAAATAGAGGATAGTCTAAGGTACCAGATAAACTTCTAAAAAGTCATAATCCACATTGGCTCAAGGTGGTTTTGTGATTCACAGAACGGAAGCACAACCCAGTATTTAGAGGCTCTAGTCACAGACCCGCTGGGCTCTGGGACCAGGAAGCAAGCAGAGGCAGCTGGAAATCAATGTTTTGTGGCAGCAATGACGAGGCTGGCTCACGATGAATCAGGAGTTAAAGACACCAAACTGAGGCAAGATACAGTCATGATCAGTAATTAGACAAGTTTCGAAGGCTATCCTTGCAGCTAGTATTGAGTGGCTAACTAGAGAAAGGGAGGGAAGAGAAAAGGGGGTTTATCAGGACCTAGGCCAAAGTACCCACTGACAGAGACTGTATTTGTTGTGATCTCAGGAGACAAAGGCCCTAAGTATTCATTGTAAGACTTGTATCTGAAGTACATACCTGTGAGCTGTTTAGAGACAACTGTAAAACCACAGACTCAGAAGTTGAGACTCAGAAGAGAGAAACAAATATTCATGCAAATAAACCCAAATGACAACAACAGTAGCAACATAAAATTTCCCAAGAAATTCCCTATCAATGTGGGCTTGAAAATTAAGATTCCAAAGCACAAGAGGAAATAAATTTCATGAAAGATAGTCACAAATTCAACATGTATGTTTCGTTCCTAAATTCAGAATGGTCAGCCACTATAACCTTGTATTAGTTCATTTTCAGACTGCTCATAAAGACAGACCCAAGAGGAAGCAATTTATAAAAGAAAGAGGTTTATTAGACTTACAGTTCCGCATGGCTGGGAGGGCCTCACAGTCATGGTGAAAGGCAAGGAGAAGCAAGTCATGTCTTACATGGATGGCAGCAGACAAAAAGAGAGCTTGTACAGGGAAACTCCTGTTTCTAAAACCATTAGATCTCAGGAGACTTATTCACTACCATGAGAACAACATGGGAAAGATATGCCCCCATGATTCAATTACCTCCCATCAGGTCCCTCCCACAACATGTGGGAATTCAAGATGAGATGTGGGTGAGACTATGGCCAAACCATATCACACCTCAAATACTGCCTTTATGTCATTTCCTATATTTTCTACTTCATAAACTTTCATTATATGTCTGTTGTAGCTTCTCAGTCTCTCCTTTATGTTTCTTCTCTTTCACATTTTTTTTTACCTATTTATATTTTTTCACAGTGGTCTGGGTTAATTCCTCAGTACAGTCTTTCAATTCTCTTATTTTCTCTGTGTCTGTGCCTAAATTAGTATGAATCTCATAATTTAATTTTATTGTTGATATTTTCATTTCCAAAATTAATAAAAGCTATTTACAATAATCAATACTTTAAAACAATCTTTATCTGGTTTTGATCTATATTTGCATGCTTTTGTTTATAAAGTTTGTTCTTACTTTATGGATTTTTTTTCTTCTTTTATCACTTTGCGGACTTCCAAAGTGATTAAAAAATGCTTTTCCATGGGAATATTTAACTTTTTTTTTTGCCTGTATTCAGGGGAAATTATCCTGGCTAGCTATGCATCATTAAAGAATGAGAAATAAATTAGATACTTTCAGAAATACAAACCTGAACATTTATAATTAAGAGATTCTTGCTGAAACATTACCAGAAGATATTCTGCAGCAAGAAGAAAATGAATGCAAAGGAAGAAATGTGATGTAATAAGTACCTATGGGCAAAAATAGCAGTAAATGCTGTTGGAAAGACTTGTAAAGTAAGGCACAATTGACTTTGTCTTAGAAGATGATTGCAAAGGAGTTGAGAGGTTGCTAAAGGATGCCAATGTCCTATTATTTGAGTAAAGTAAAGATGTATTGAATAAGACTTTGTTGGGACTATATAAAGTCAATATTAATATTAAACATTGAAGAGTAAACACTAAAAATGTGTTTTTTAGAGTGTATGTGTGGGAAAGTTACATGTATGTGAAATAGAACAATCTAAGGAAGACTTAACCATCCAACAGAGAGTAGAATATAAGAAGAGAAAAAAATAAATAAAAAGGCAAATAAAAATATACAAAGATTGACAAGTGTTCACACTTAACTGTAACTGTAAGATATGTTAATGTACTGAACTATTATATATCAACAACTAGATATTATATAAATATATATTTAAGAGTTACATAAGTAAAATTCAGATAAGCATAGCTTATAAAAATGCTTAGGCAGGGCACAGTATCTTACACCTGTAATCCCAGCATGTTAGGAGGGCGAGGCAGGTAGATCACCTGAGGTCAGGAGTTCTAGACCGCCTGGCCAACATGGTGAAACCTCACCACTACTAAAAATGCAAAAATTAGCTGGGTGTGGTGGTGAGCCCTTGTTATCCCAGCTACTTGGGAGACTGAGATATGAGGATCATTTGAACCTGGGAGGCAGAGCCTGCAGTGAGTCAAGATTGTACCACTGCACATTAGACTGGGTGATAAAATGAGACCTTGTCTTAAAAAAAAAAGCTTCAAGTAATACAAGAAAAGTTGAAAATAAACAAATAAAGGTACTATAAAACACTAACCAACATGCTGTTGGTGTAGCAATATTAATATCAAACAAAAATTTATGAAGAAAATCTTAGGGTTGGAGAGAAATTTTGCAAAATCAGAAAAGGAAAAATAAAAGCTATCACAAAACTGAACTTCCATGAACACATTTTTTCTTTTGAAATTTATACAGAAAAAGTCAAAAGATTTACAAATATAATCTCAATGAAATTTTTAAGTATCTGCCCAAGAAACTAAATGTATCAAACATATAATATTAATGAGCATTTAGACTACTTAAGTGAAACAGATAAAATTGGTTAATTTGATATCATCTAAAAAATAAAGATCATGTATTCTTTTTAGGCAAAAAGAGAAAACTTGACAAAAATTGACAATAGGACAATGTGAGAGTTCATAGAAGTACAAGTTACAGCATTTACAGATGCAACAATACAGTTGTATTTCAGATACAAGTAAAGTGTCTGATCAAATTCAAAACATGTCAAACATAAATTCCTTTAGCACTTGCTGTGTGATGGGCACTTTTCTGGGCACTGAGGATGCTAAATAAGTGAAGCAAAATCTCTGCCCTCATAGATGCTACAGTGTAGTGTATTTTTCTTCTACGTAGAAAAGAAAGGAATAAAGAACTAGGGATGTGTGCCTTTGCATGAATATGTGCATTATTTTAGATATTTTAGATGGTATGGTCAAGGACTGTCGTTTGGAAGAGATAACATTTGAGCTGATACCTTAATGAGGGAAGAAATAATTCATGAGAAAAGCTGAGGGGAGAGGGTTTCAGGCAGAGTGAACAGCAATAACAAAGGCTCTAAAGTTAAAACCATTTGAGTTGATCAAGGAACAGCAAAGAAAGCATTGTGTATGGGGCAGATTGAGAGGAGGGAGCAGTAGGTCATGAGGTCAGATCACATCGAGCTTCAAAGGTCATGGTAAACATTTAGATTAAAATTTGCATCAGATGGAAAGCTGTTGGATAGATTTGAGCAGAATGACATCAAATCATTTACATTTTAAAAACATGAGTCTGCTTGCTGTCAAAACAACTCTCACTCAGAGAGCAGGAAAGAGGTTATTGTAGCTGAATTAGAGATAGTAACGGCTAAGTGAGTTGGGGTGAAAGTGACTATGTTACGGTGTTAAATTTAGGGCTCGTTGAGTTTGCCAGTAAGTTGGATGTGACAAAGATAGGAAAGAAAAGGGTCTAGAATAACTCCTATGGTTGGATCTGAGTCTTTGTGTAAATGGTAGTGTTATTTGTTTGTGTAAATGGTAGTGTTATTTCTCCTAGACGAGGAAGTTTAGGAGAGGAGCAGAGTTGGGGAAAAAGAGCAACACTCTGTTTTAGGCACATTAAATTCGAGATGACTGTTAAATGTCCAAGGGGATGTGCTGAGGAGGAAATTGGTTAGAAATCCTAGAAAATAAGACTAGGTAGGGACTTCCCTTACTTTACAAATGGCACCTGCCAATCACCAAATATATACTAGTCAAACAGCATCATTTCTATCTAAGTAGCAACAGTTTAAAGATCTCATGTTACTATTCCTTTTAAATATATTGGTAAGCATAAGTTCTAACCAACGCTACTGCATATAAAATTTTAAATATGAGGTGTAAATATTGAAAGGGAAAAGACAAAATTACAGCCTTTTTTTTTTTGAAATGGGGTCTCAACTGTCACCCAGATTGGAGTACTGTGGCTTGATCTTGACTCACTGCAACCTCTGCCTCTTATGTTCAAGCAATTCTCCCACCTCAGCCTCCCAAGAAGCTGGGATCACAGGTATGTGCCACCATGCCCAGGTAATTTTTTCTATTTTTAGAGACGGTGTTTCACCATGTTGCTATGGCTGGTCTTAGACTCCTGGGCTCAGGCACTCCACCCTTCTCAGCCTCCCAAAGTGCTGGGATTACAGCCACCACACCTAGCAAGTCATTTCTACATGATAAGTTTCTATACATGTAAAAATCCAAGGAAACTCTTAGAAAATGATTTATATTAATAACAGTTTAGTACATTTTACTCAATACCAATTCTATTACTTTCCTATTGCTGCTATAGCAAATTACCACAAATTTAGTTCCTTAAAACGACACAAATGTATGATTTTATAGTTCTGGAGGTCAGAAGTCTGAAATGGATCTCCATTTTAAAATCCCGCAGCATAGCACCTTCAAATGTCTCTCTAACTTTTGCTCTTCTGTTCCTCTCTTCCACTAAGAAAGACCCTTGTAATGCATTGGTCTACCGGGATACTTCAGGATAATCTCATCACATCTAGGTCACTTAATTAGTAACTTAATTTGGTGCAAAGCCTTAATTCTCCTTTACCTTAATCTAGTATATTCAGAGATTCTAGAGAATTAAGATGTTGGCATTTTTGAGAAAGCATTATTTCACTGGTCACACCAATCATCAAAACTAAAATGATTATTATTTCTCTTATCAATAATCATAATTTAAAAATGTAACACTAATAGATACTTTATAAGAAGAGTATAGCTTATTTGATATCCAGGAATAAATCTAATAAATGTTGTAAAGATAGTTGCAAACCATTATTGAAGGACATGAAGAAAAGCCTGAAAAAATAAAAAACATACCATATTCATAGTAGTTAAGGCATCATAAATGTGTCAGTCTTCTTCAAATAAACCTATAAATCCATTACAATTCTAAATAATAAAATTGATTTCAAATATGATAAAAAAGAAAGTTTCAATAATGGGCAAAAGAATTATAAAAAAGGGGTGAGGCTTACCATATATCAACATTCATTGTATCCGAATTAAAACAATATGGTTTTGGTACAGAAGAGAAAACTACATTAATGGAACAAAGAAGGTAATAAAAAATAAAACATTACCCAAGAATATACAAGAATTTGGTGTATGACAGAATTGGCAGTGTAGATCAGGGGAAATCTGTGGGCATGTACCTGAATATATCTCAAAACATATGACACTGAGTTAAAAAACAGCATGTGGACTAATACTTAAAATAGGAGGCCAATCCTGTCAGTTTGAAGACTTTTATTTGTAGGTGTCAATATAGATTAAGTCCAGATATGTAAAAGAGAATGAAACACACCAATTCTTGCGTTGGGAAATGGTAGAGGAGTGAAGGGCAGGGTTATGAAGCGCATGGGAGAAAAAACACCAGAAAATTTAATTTTATATGTTAATTTTTAAATTGTTCCATAAAGAAAATATTTGAAGCAAAAATGGAAAATATGAAAATTTATTTGCTGTAGCTGAATGGTAGGAAGAAGTCCCTGTAGTTTTCTATATTTTAAACTATTTAATAGAGAAAGAATATATTTAAAAAATGCTTCTTAAGCCTCAGAAATATATAATTTACTCTGCCTAAGGCCTTAGTAATGTAGGTTTTGAAAGCACACTGTTCATTGAACTTTAAAAAATAACCATGGTAACCACTGCACCATGCTACAAAGGCTCCATGGACCTATTGTATTTGTGAGAAAACATGGGGATTTGGAATTATAAATGGGGTGTGGTGAAGTAAGTATCTTTCCAAAAAAAGTTAGACTTCTCCTACTATGGTTAATTTTTAAATATTTTCCGTTTCTAAGCCTACAACTAATGGTGTAAAGCAAAATGAGGTAGTATTTGAACCAATATGTGGAAACACTGCTGAAACTCGTAGCGTATACACACTTATCAAGTGTTGAAAAGCAGTAGGATATAATCTCTAGTTTTTCAATATATTGCTCTATCACAGAAACTACAGCTGGATAATTTATGGAGACCGAGAAATAATGTATGAGTCCAAGAGAGAGAAAAGTAAAAAGGATGCTGGTGAGTTTTCTTAATTTTGAAGGCTTTTCTCAACGTTTTTGTTTTTTATTCTTGAAATTCTATCCTCTCTTTCATTTCTTTCTCTAAACAGATAGACTGTTTTGTTTATTTACTTGTTCTTTAATAAATATTTTTTTGAACTAGCATGTCCCAAGTTCTGTGCTAGGGATTAAAGTAATCAACAACCAAACCCACTAAACCTATCCTGAGTTATTTACTGTTTTCTCATGCTTGGGAACACATCAAAGTAGTTACCATTTAATATTTAGGTAGAGATTTAAAATCACTGGAAAGCCTTCCTCTCAAGAAAAGGCAATCAAGTCACTGAACAAACAAATTCTGTATCCTGTAAACTGTATTTGTCATATAGCACTCAGCTCCTTCCATGGTAGGTGCTGTATAAAACCTCGCATTTCCTTAACGCACTTCATTTACCATTCACATGTAATCATATATTCAGGGTCACTTTGCTTACCAGGCACTGAGATATTCAAATACAGGGTCATGGTCCAGGTATGATTATTCATTGCCGTATAACCCCAGCCCCTTACATAATTCTTGATGCATATTAGCTGGCCAGTAAGCATTTGCGGAATAAATGAATGACTATGAGTGTGGTGATATATGTCTGACGTGTCTGCATTGCTATTTCATACCTCCCCTGACAGTGACAAGTCAATTATTTTTAGAGAAAGATTCAAGGTGAATCATTATGAAAGAGCATCTCTAAATTGACAGTGTATAAGAAGAGATGCTCACACCTTGAATTTCATTTTTATTAATGCTTTTGGGGTTAACATTTTTGGAATACATGATATTCTTACTTGCTCTTTAAAGTGAAGGGAATCTTAGTCTTTATAAAAAATAAGCATGATATATTTTCTAACAAATCCGTGGAATTATTTTATATATATTTACAATTTTATGTCTAGGTCAGCATGTGGCAGGAACAGTTTTACCGTGAAAGAGGTTTGGGTGATCTAGTACCCCTTGGCTTCAAAGTGTTTACTGAAGCCCCAGGCACCTGAGATTTCACAGCCATCTCTTCGATGACTAGGATGTAGCAAAGAATGCTCTCAGATGGAATTACTTTGTCATTCTTCATGGCATGTGCATGTTGCTTTGTGTCAACTGTGGATTTTCTGAATTTACTGCTGTACCTGTTTGTTTTTTTTTTTTTTTGTCCTGTCTTTCTAGATTATCAGTATATCCTATGGCTTTAGAGGAAATTTTGAAAATTTTGGCTTCTTTACTCTTTCCACTAACACTCTGGCCAAGGGCATCACCTTCCCTCCTGGGACTTGCCCAGTAGACTTCATTTGCTTTTCCAGTTTCTACGCTTGCTGCCATTGTCTGTTCTTCATTAAGAAGCCACAGCTTCTCCATGTCCTATAAGGTAGTATTAGGCCATTTTTGCATTGCTATAAAGAAATACCCAAGACCGGGTCATTTATAAGGAAAGAGTTTTTATTGGCTCACAGTTAGGTAGGCTGTACTGGAAGCATAGTGTCCACATCTGCTTCTGGGAGGCCTCAGAAAGCTTTTTTTTTTGAGACAGAGTCTGGCTCTGTTACCAGCACCAGGCTGCAGCGCTGTGGCACCATCCTGGCTCACTGCAACCTCCTTCTCACTGGTTCAAGCAGTTCTCCTGCCTCAGCCTCCTGAGTAGCTGGGACTACAGGCACACGCCACCATGCCCGGCTAATTTTATTCATTTTTTAGTAGAGATGGGGTTTCACCATGTTGGCCAAGATGGTCTCGATCTATTGACCTCGTAATCCGACCGCCTCGGCCTCCCAAAGTGCTGGGATTACAGGCGTGAGCCACCGCGCCTGGCTGGCCTCAGGAAGCTTTTACTGGTGGCAGAAGGTGAAGTGGGAGCTTGGTCAGCGAAGGTGCCACACACTTAACCAGATCTCAAGAGAACTCACTCACTATGGCCAGAACAGCACCAAGCCACGAGGGATCTGCCCCCATCACCGAAACACCTCCCACCAGGCCCCACCTCCACCTTTGAGGATTACAATTCAACCTGATATTTGGTAGGTATATATATTCAAACTGTATCAAAGTTCCTACATGATCTGAGCCTTGCCACCTCTTCGACTTCATTTCTGACCTTTTCTGTCTCTGGGTCTTTATGGTCCCTTTTCCTTCTGCCTGGAAATCTTTAACTTAAAATTATTAAGTGTCCTGCACCCATCTTTTTTTTAAACTTTTACCTTAAATGTCACAACTTCAGAGAGATCTTCTCTGCCCTCCCTACTAAAATAGCTTATCTTGTCATTCTAATGCCATATGTTGTTATCTATCTATCCATCTATCTGCCTCTCTACTGAAACATTAGTAGGAGTTTCGTTTTGACCTCACTGTAACCCCAGTGCACAGACAGTGCCTGGTACATATAGGCATTACTCAATAAAGTCATCTTGAACACAGTATTTCTTTTCTTCCCTGAAGGCTTTCCTTATGGTTGGTGGCATTAATTTTGCTCCTTGCTTGTGCTATCTAGTATTGTTGCTACCATTTTTAAAGTGTTTCCATATCGAATTGCAGACCACTCAGAAAGAACATGCCTCCTACCCCACTGGTATGCAGTATACTTTTGCTTATAGTCATGAGAAGGGTTTTTCACGGTCTGCTGTCTCTAGTAAAATAATAGTTAGAAAATTTAGAAATAAACCAGTATGGCCTGGTGTTTTAACCTGTTGTTAATTGAAGCATCCAAATTGTTTTAGAATTTTGCCAATGCTTAATAACACTATTTTTGCCTATTGGAAAAATAGTTGCTATGTTAGGCAGCTTCTTAGGTCTTGAACCCTGATCTTTTTATTTTTTAACAAAATCTCTGCTGTTTTTGCTAATTATAGGCATTTTCAAGGTTTTTTTTCCTGTAATTATTTGTCATTAGGAGAACTTTAGGGAACTAAAACCTAACATAAAGGACTGTGAAACACAAAGTATACAAAGGGCCAGTTTGTAAAAGTAGTGAACAATGAGAACACGTGAACACCAGGAGGGGAACGGCACGCACTGAAGCCTGTTGGCAGCGGATGGGTGGAGTGTGAAGGGCAAGGAGGGGAAGAGCATTAGGAAAAATAATTAATGCACACTGGCCTTAATACTTAGGGGATAGGTTGATAGGTGCAGCAAATCACCATGGCACACGTTTACCTGTGCAACAAACCTGCACCTCCTGCACATGCACCCTGTAACTTAAAATAAAAAAAAAATAATGTCTCTGTATACCATGGAATACTATGCAGCCATCAAAAAAAAAAAAAACAGATCACATCTACCGCAGGGACATGGATGGAGCTGAAGACCATTATCCTCAGCAAACTAATGCCAGGACAGAAAACTAAATACTACATGTTTGCATTTATAGGTGGGCGCTAAATGATGAGAACACATGGACACAAAGAAAGGAACAACACACACGGGGCCTGTCAGAGGTTGGGAGGAGAGAGAAAATCAGAAAAAATAGCTAATGGGTACTAGGCCTAATACGTGGGTGGTTAAATAATCTGTACAACAAACCCCCATGACAAAAGTTTACCTATGTAACAAATCTGTACATGTACCCCTGAACTTAAAATAAAAAATTAAAAAAAAAAATGAATGATGTCTCTGGAGACAGACCTGCCTGATTCAGATTCAGTCTGTCAAACAGTGATTCTGTCGAAGTGTTTGCATTCATTGTGTCTAAGTTTCCTCATCTGTAATTAGAGACAACAGTTTCTACTTCTGTAGAATCATTGGAAAGATAATGTAAATTACATCAGTGCAAGACACTTTTAACAGTGCCAGACACATCATATTGCTAAATAATTGTTAGCTGTTATTCTTACTACAATGGCGTGGCTATTATTAAAGGCCAGCATTTGAGAGAAAAGTGTTTTATTAACATTTACACTTGGCTTATTGTTCAAAGTCATGCAGCGTATTTGGAAAGAAAAACCTCAACTTTGATATATCATATTTGCTAATGTCGGTCAACTTGTTTGCGAAGTTCCCTTGAACAGAGAGAGAGAAGTAGTCAGTGGTTCATTTGAAGTCGTAATTTCACTCTGTTTTCTGTGTTTAGGAGATAATCACCCACTCTGCTCCTGCAAGGAAACATCAACAAACAACAACACTGGAAAACCACAAAATACAACCTGCTTTGCATAGAATTTGCATTTATTTTTCTATCCTATATTTTAAATTTATTGCAACAGCTTGTAATGCCTAACAAGGACATCTTTTGTAAAATTTCAATGAGTTAGGAAGTTTTTCTTTGTTGCTTTTAGTATGCAAATTACCAAATTTAATGTCAGAAAATTAAAAACCTGCATCAAACCCAGAAAATAAAACCAACTGCAAGAAGAAAGTTGAATTGATAAGTAAACTCTCTAGAAGTTAAGTGTATTGTAAAAAAATTACATTACAAATGAAACATTTGCTTTAAATTACATTGTTTTTGCATTTCTATGATGCCTCTCTAAAAGACTGTTGGCACTTATTTGGAAATTTATTTCAATCTAACTTCTTATGCTTAACACGAAAATAGCAAAGGCTTTTTATAAGCAGTTATACTTTGCAAATTTCAAGGTAACTTATTTTTTCGAATTTACTTTAAATTTAATTTTCTTTTGCAATTAAGTGAGTCTCTTCTTCTGAGTTATGGAAATCGTTCATATTTTAGCAAAGTAACCTGCTTACTAAGATTCAAATCAAAACAACATTTGTGTAGGAGTTTTAATTCAACAGCTATATCAGTTTTTAATGGAAACATCAGTGCAACATTAACATCAGTGGAAGTGTGGGCATTACTGATTTTATTAATACTATAAACTTTTTTCCCTAAGTGAAGATCTTTCTGTTTTCCATCTTTATACTGCTTAAAATAAAAGTTTTTAACATTTCTTCTGAAAGAAACATCATTCAGCATATGTCTGACTATAGGTCAAATGTCCATGCATTGGCAAAGACTTGTTCTGTTCATTGTCCCATTATCTCCGGGCACAGAGGAGACTACGGTAAATAGTAATGCTGTGCTCATGAATTCACTTCAAACAGTATCACTATCTGACACTTTTTATTAAAAATGCAAATCATACATCCTGGCCAACATAATGAAACCTTGTCTGTACTAAAAATATAAAAATTAGCTGGACTCGGTGGCACACACCTGTAGTCCCAGCTACTCAGGAGGCTGAGGCTGGAGAATTGCCTGAACCTGGGAAGCAGAGGTTGCAGTGAATGGAGATCATGCCATTGCACTCCAGGCTGGGCAACAGAGGGAGACTGTCGCAAGGGAAAAAAAAAGCTAAGTGTAAATATGTGTATTGAAACTATTGTACTACCCAATTACATAAGTTTTATTAGTATTTTTCTTTTTTATTATTTTTAATTTTTTTTAAAAAAGCAGTCTCATGTGGGTTTACTCCACAGATGCTATTTATTTTTTTAAAAAGTCTTTTAAGTAAGTAATCTGAATAGTTAAGTTTTGAAAATATTGCACAATACCTAGTCTATTCAATAGTTTGAATGACTATGTTGAACAGTTATTCAATCTACATCAGCTATAGCTCTTGGCCATCGAAAAAGGAGCTTAGCTACAGATCACACCACTTCTATCAAATTGCATGCCTCATATCCCAACTCACCGGGCTGTTTAGTGTCTGGTCTTTCTGATTAAGATCTAGTAGAGACTCAGGAATAGAACAGGGAAGATTTAACCCAACAGAGCATCCCAAATAAACCTAGTCTAGATCCAGGTCACATTTATCTAACTTTCTTCTGTAATTTGGGGCAGAGGAGGGTGGAACTGATGAAAGAGATTCACGTTTGGATTGAACTTACACTATTTATTCTTTGCCACTTTTTGACTACTTACGCAGCAGAGGCAGTCCTAAAGTCTAATGTTCCCATAGGCAGTTGGCATATTTGATGGCATTTGCCCTAAGACACAGCATAAATAAAACCATGCTGGCTTGTACTATATTCAAACCATAGAGGGAGAGAGAGAAAAAAATCAGTGTGTCTCCAAATAGTAAAGAATGAAACCTATGAAAGAAAAAACTAATATTATCCAACTTCGGGTAAAGGCAACACAAGCACATTAAGTGTGTTAAAGTACTTTTAGAGATATAGATGCAAATGAAGAGTTTTTAAAATATGTAGCAAGAGATTAGACTGCTAATTCTTTAGGTCACCTGGCTACGTTGATTTCAGAATACAGCTGTTAGGTAATGCAGTGCTAACGTTGATTCGGTGAGTGCATGGTACAGTAGTGTCAGCAGCAGAGATCAATGTCAAAGTGACTGTAGCATCTCTGAGGGGTACACATGGGTCAATATTTGTGTAAGCCACAGGCTTTCATCTTCTTGTAGGAGTCTCGTAAGAAAGTGAAGCCAGTTCTTCTGAAATGTTTTACCACTTTCCCAATGAACTGTAAATTATCATAGTCAAACAAAATACTAAAATGCTCTTTTATTTTTGCAACCTAAAGACCCATGGAACATTAACTACCCTGGAAAATTATTAAACCAATAAAGTCCTCTTTGACTCTCTTAACAAAGTGGGCTTGAGTCGAGATCTGTGTGCCTCAGGGCATGCTGACTCTGCGATCAAAGCCGGGCCAATCAAGAGCCATAAACTCCTCAGTCCCAGTCCCAGTCCCGTCTACAAGTGCTGATTGAGGATGTCGAACAAGTTGCCAAGGTCTTCCTCAGCTCAGGTAACCCCCAAATGTGATAGCTCCTATGGCATCTCCACCTGCATAAAGCTCCCAGGCTCCCTAGACGTAACCAGTAAATAGATCAGTAAATGAACTGAAATCAGTGTTTGCTTTTCTGACTCAGGGGCCTTCCCCATTTGCTGTGTTTCTGCCATGTGATAATGAATATGAGGGGGTGCCTGATGAATGCTCCCTTACGTTATAGACACCTGAATTTGGGATGAAGGCATTTGTATAAGCAGGGACTCATTCTCTGCTTCATTCTGTACCGCAGTTTTTCATACTCATTGAATATCTACCGTGTCCATGCTTGAGCCCCTGTGCGAACATTAAAGTAAGTTTAACTTCGAGGGGAAAAAATACATCTCAGGAGACTCATTTCAAATACAGTGTTTGAATAACATTAAATGAACTAAGCAAAAATAAGATGCTAATGAAATTAGTGTAGTCAGATTTTAAACCCAGTGAGTGTAAACAAATCCCCTGATGAAGTATTACTGAAACACCGAATATGGTTTTCATTATAGCATTTGGGAAAAAATACAATTGCATCTTGAAATAATCCTACTTTTTAAGAACATTTGTTAAAATTCTCATTTTGCTACAGTCTTCTAAAACAAAAAGTTCACTGAGAGCACATTTTATTGTCCCATATAACTTAATTACTAAGATTAAGCTGATTCCTTTATTCTCATTGACTCTTGCAGTTCAAAGAAACTGCAACATCCAGCATCATTTTATTAAGCACCTCTGGTTTTATATTAATAATATGAATAGTTCACATAATAGGTTTTAAATAAATCCCCAAGGCATTCTATATAAAACATTTAATTTAATATTTACAGCAATCATCTGAAATAAAGCATTTTCCCTCTTTTTTACAGGTGAGGAAACTGAAGTTCAGAGGGGTTAAGTGCCTGCTCTAATGGCATACAATTGTAAAACGCAGAGTAAGTTCTAACTTCAAATTGCTCTGTAATTTTATTGAAATGCATTTTTTTGACCACTTTCCAGGCTTTGTGCAAAGTGAAGAAACTGCAGAACAAAATACCGTATAATATTCACCTTGGTAGCACTTATAACCAAGTATGTGTGTTTGCAAGACAGTGTGTACCCATGAGGGAGATGTAGAAATATACAAGCAATTATAATAAAATGTGATAAAAGTTATAAAATGTGTAAAAAAAGGAGTAGATACTATTTTTTGGCAGGTGTCAGGAAAGTTCTCAGAAGTAAGGTAATTTTTATATTTAAGTTTGGAAGGAAAAGTGGATTAGGTATTAATCAAACAGAGAAAACCAAAATGGGCATTTAAGATAAAAATAAAAGATGTGAAGTGAAAGCAACTAAGAATTCTTGAGTAGCCCTAATGTAATCAAAAAGTGAGTGAGACTATAAAACTGAAAACCATCAAGGGTCTCAGAGGCTTTCCATGTCATGGTAAGAAGTCTGGATTTTACATCTGGTCAACAGGGAACCATTTAAAGTTTTGAAACTCATTCTAAACCTGAATTTCTTTCTCCTCGGTGAAATGCAGCAAGTATTAGTCTTGATGCAAACATTGTGTTCTGAATGAGTCAGAAAAAGACACTTAAAACCACGCAAGTAAACGAACTACTGGGAAGGGGATGGAGAGATTAAGATTTTTTTAAATATTTTTTTTACTATTAAGATTTTTCTAATAGTAATCTGATTATAAGTAAAATCTTCAGTGATCCATTAAATCAACATTTGTGTCAACTTTGTCGGTTTTTTACTTTTTTTTTAATTGACTACATTATATATATATTCATGGCATACAATATGATGTTTTGATATATATATATACATTTTGGAATGGCTATATCACACTAATTAACATATTTAATAGCTCACATACTTATTTCTTTGGTGGGGAAAACATTTAAAACTCAACTCCTGCTCTGTTGAAGATTCCACTACAGCAGGAGACAGAAATGATAATCCGTAATCTCAGTATATGGTATGTAATCAGAGCAAGGTTGATGTGAGTTTGCAAAGAGCAGTGGTTAGATAACATGATTAGGGACATAATATGTCTACCCACCCTCATACTGCATGTCTTTCACTGAGACCCACTTGTATAAGAGCAATGTAATATGGCATTCTTAGTGTTGCCATCATGCAAACCCACAGAAGTACTGTTAAGACCAGAGGTGGCTATGGCAGGTTTCTAAAATTTAGCACCCAGCTCTTGAAATCCTGTCCCCTAAGGCCACAGAAATGCTTCTGTCTCCAACCTCCTTCTTGTGACAGATATAACTTCTGGCCATCTTTTAAGAATTTGTTAGAACTATGTAGAACAAATATCAATAAGGCAGCTGTTCTTTTTATTTTGATTTTCATAAACAAGAAAGAGTTTCAAGGATAGCCTTGATGAAGATAATCTTAACCTGATAAGAGTCAATGGAAAGAAGAAGAAAAACAGGCATAAGAAAGACACTGAATTACATATACATAAAATTTCCCTTTAGGTCCCTCCTAGGTGACCTGTATCTATATTTACCTATAGCTATATCTACCTGTATCTATATTTATCTATCATATAGATAGGTATAGATGTGTAAAGGAAAGAATCTATCTATATAGAGATATATCTGTCTATATATATATAGAGAGAGGAAAAGAATATGATATCTAAATATAGAGGAAAAGAATATATATTTAATATATATACATGGCAAAGGAATATATAATATATAGAGAGGAAAAATATATCATATATGTGTATACATATCACCAGTAGGAGGGACCTATAGGGAAAAACATCTAAAATGGTGGAAGCTTCCTATGCTTTTGTAAAACTAGTCTTTTTGAAAAAGCTAAACTCTAATTATACAGGGGGAATTAGTCCATGAAGGAAAGGTTAAAAGCCAAAATAGAAAAGTAGAAGATAGGGTTGATAGGTAGCTTGAAAGCGGTATATATTCACGTCAGCAGGGTCATGGGAATGACCCTTGTGGACTTATTAAGGGCTTCAAGATGGTTATAAATTTATAGCTCTGTGTACAATATTTTGAGAGATATTTAAAAAAGAGAAAGACTCAGATTACTATAAAGAGTAGAGGTGGAAAACAAAGTGGAGGGAAGATTACTGTGATAATTATAAACTGTTCAGCTTCACTTCAACACTAAGACACTAAATATAACTTTCAGTTACCTCTTTTGATTCACCTGAAATTATGTGAGTTGTGTCACTCCTCAGTTAAAAAACTGCAAACAGAATATTCATGCTTACTCTTGACATTTGTTGATTTAAAGAAAAAGTTGTTCTTTAATCAAATTTAAGATTTTTTAATAGTAATCTGATTATAAGTCAAATCTTCAGTGATCCATTAAGTCAACATTTGTGTCAACTTATTTTTACCTTTTTCCTAATTGACTACATTATATATATTCATGGCATACAATATGATGTTTCGTTATACATATACATTTTGGAATGGCTATATCATGCTAATTAACATATTTATTAGCTCACATACTTATTTCTTTGGTGGGGAAAACATTTAAAATCTACTTTTAGCAATTTTTAGGTATATAGTATATTGTTATTAACTACAATTACTATGATGTATAATAGATCTCCTGAACTCATTCTTCCTGTCTAACCGAAATATTGTATTATATGACCAACATCCTCCTAATCTTTCTCACTCTACTGATAATCACCATTCCACTCCCTGCCTTTATTAGTTTAGCTTTTGTAGATTTTACACGTAAATGAGATTATATGGAATTTGTCTTTCTGTGACTGGATTATCTCACTTGGCATAATGCTTTCCAAACTCATCTATTATTGTCTCCAAGGACAGGACTTCTTTCTCTTTTTAAAGCTGATTAATATTCCATTCTCTCTATATATATTACATTGAAAAATCTATTTATTTGCTGATGGACAATTAGATTGCTGCCATATCTTAGCTATTGTGAATAAGTCTGCAATTAACATGGGAGTGTAGAGGTTGCTTTGGCATATTAATTTCATTTTCTTTGTTTGTATAACCAGAAGTGGAATTGCCAGATTATGTGGTAATTCTCTTTATAAGTTTTTGAGAAATCTGCATACTGCTTTCCATATTAATATATTAATATTTATATTCCACATATGAATTCCATAGAATAATTTATATATTAAGATTAATTTACATTACTAACTACAGTCGACTGAACTTTAACAAAGGTGCCAAGAACCCAAGTATCTTAGTGTACTGCCTTTTACAGAATCCCACTATATCATGACTGTATCTTATTATTCTAAACTACATTGCCAGGGCCTACAGTGTCATTTCACAGGTATGAGATGGATTCTTCACCAGTCTGAATTACACAGGATACTTTTTTCTACAAAATAAGATTTTGTTTCTATTCTTATATTTTTCTTTTTCCTCAGTAATATGTGATTTGGACAACTTTCAATTACTTAGCCAATGATTTATTGCTGCCAGATCATTGAAACAGAGTACAGATGTATTAGAGCATTCTTTCCCATTGTCACAGATGCCCAGTTCCTAACTAATACTAATCAGCTCCATTGCTATAATTATATAACTGATCTTCATGGTAATTAAGCCAATGTTGAATCCTATTCAGGTATAATTGTGTTGATTGGCAAAGATGTCATACTTATTTTAAATGATTTGTGTATTTAATGGTCATCATCAGTACCACTGAAGGCCCACAAGAGTCTCTTACATCTCATGATTCCCAATGTGATCCCTCAGGAAATGTTGGCATGTTTTCTCTGTGTTAAATATCTGGGTGTTGGGAGTTAAGATGGCACTAAGTTCCCAGGGTCACGTAGTACTGAAAGAAAGTTCAAGATGAGCCCTCTGGCAAAGAAGAGAATAGATCATCAAAGAGAGAACAAGTTTTGAGATCTATACATAAGAAAAGCCAAATGCCTCAGGGTCATCACAAATCATAGAATATCATGGAAATAATGTGTTACTAGTTATTATCTAAATTATAGGACATGGAGATGTATAAGGTCAGATAACTATTAATTTTTCTTCTCTGTGAAGGGGTGTCAGTATATTTTTTGATGTCTCATTTCTGTGTACATTTTGGCAAGAATGTGCAAAGTGCTCCTGGAGACTCTTGAATAATACCATTTTGTGAGTCTGATTGTTATTGCTTATGAGCCCTCATATTTTAGCCTCTTACTACCTTCTATTCCAGAGAAGCTTCAGCATGTATGATTTAGATCTAAAATAGGTCAGGACATAATTATTGTAGTTGCTTTCTTATTCTGTTTGTTTCATGTGTTAGTCCATTTTCACACTGTTATACAGCACATACTACCCAATACTTGGTAGAGTATGAATAAAACAGGTTTAATTGACTCACAGTTCTGCATGCCTGGGGAGGTCTCAAAAACTTACAATTATGGCAGGTGAAGGAAAAGTAAGCAACTTCTTCTTCACAAGTTGGCAGGAGAGACAGAGAGAGCAAAGTGGAACTGCCACAGTTTAAAAGCATCCAATCTCATGAGAACTGACTCACTGTCATGAGAAAAGCATGGAGGAAACCGCTTCATGATCCAGCCACCTCCAATCAGGTCCCTCCCTCCACACATAGGGATTACAATTCAAGATGGGATTTGGGTGAGAACGTGAAGCCTAACCACATCATTCCGTTCTATCATTACATTTTATTATGTGATTTATTGAACCCAATATAACTAAAATAGTTAAATAAAAATAGCATGTCTAAAAACCGTAGATATCTGTATTCTTATCTATCTACTGAAATGAGTTTTTGAAGATATTATGCTGGTCTGTGTATTAATTTGATTTTGTCAGCAGCAAAGTTCAAATTGGGATTAGGTATGCCAATGATTTATTGGGAAGAAAATGTTTGCAAAAGAAAAAGAGAGGAGGAGGACTGTATTCAAGAGATATTATATAACATGGTGACTATAGTTAATAATAATATATTGCATTCTTAACTGCTAAGAGAGTAGATTTTAAGTGTTCTCAGCACAATAAGGTAAGCATGTGAGGTCATGAATGGCAATTAGCTTAATTTAGCCATTCCACAATGTATACGTTTGAGAATATCATATTGTATGTACATAATAAATATACAGAGTTTTTATTTGAAAAATATCACCTTGTACACCTTACACATAAATACAATGTGCTAATCTGAAGTTAAAAAAAGTAAGTGGGGTGGGCAGATAGGAGCATGAAGAGAGAACCTGATACCTTGATGCTGACCTGACACATGGGAACATGGAGAGAGAGGTAAGGGAAGAAGATTGGGTAGGAAGGCTGGTAAGACTCTTCTAAGAAAGTTTCAAGCAAGATCATGAGGAGGACCTGAGCTCCAGTCTTCCAGTCGGGTAGTCCTGTTTCATGGCAGGAATATACTCACATAGTTACCTCTGATGTGCTCAGTCTTTAGTTGAGAGCAGCCCGGCAGAAGTGTGACCTTGGTGCAAATGTGAGGGTAGATACAGAGGGGACATAGCTGGGCTCTCAGAAAACTGTCCCTGCAGCTTGAGATCTTAGCGGTGAATTTTCATGGCCATCACATGGAAGGCAGTGAGGTATGGAGGGAAGACATGGGATTGGGATTTATATCTTAGCTCTGCCACTTAGGGGTTTGGACCTCAGCTTTGGTTAATCTATCCAAGGAATGGAGAAGCTATTATTGCTATAATCTTTATTTATTTTGACCTCCCTTCCTTATATATAAAGTCACTCCAGTTCAGTGTCTTGCTGGTGCTCTGTTGAAGTTTCACTTTGCCTGCCTACCACATATGAACATCTGCCTGAGCTTTCAGTTACGACATAAGTCTAAGCAAAGGCTAAAAACAAAAAGAAGAGCATGTTAAATCCAACAATGCTTACTTAAGGCAATATCCTGAAGAGCCAAGCCTGGGGAAACCACAGGAGAAAATTGTCTTTTTCTTATTTCTGTGAGGATTTTCTTTACATCGATTTATCTGAATTTCCCTGAGCTCGTGGTCAGCTGTAATTCAGAAACTGGCTGCATTTTTTAGGAGTCATTCCCTTTGATCTGCCCTCTGTCCTTTGGCTTCATCAGTTTTCTAACTCCAGGTGTAGAAGTCTATTTCCCCCTGTTGTTTCCCCAAACTTGGCTCTTCAGAAAATTGCCTTAACTAGTGATGCAACAGGCAGGCAATGCGAAACTTCAACAGAGGACCACCAGGGCACTGAACTGGAGTGATTTCATACATCAAAGTTAAGTCCTAAGTGCGATAAGCAAAACAACAACGAAAACAATACACTTTCTTTCTTCCTCCAAGGAATGACTTTAGAACAGTTTTCGTTGTTGTTTTTATGTCAATTGTCTTGGTGCTTTCAACCCATCTTGTGGAATTTTGCTGTTATGCTCATCCTTGATGACATGATTAGTTTGATAAGGTGATGTGTCAAGCCTCAGAACTGTATGGAACATGGCATTGTGATCTGGAGGGTAATAACTTGAAGCCGCATCTCATCTCCTTTTTTACTCAGTACCTGCAAAAATGTAGAGACTCTAAGACAGGATGATACTCTGGAGCACAGCTTGCAGGCTTGAATGACATCTAGTTCGTAAATGGCTCAGCTGGCCTCTCAGGCAGGGAGTGCAGGAACCAGGCTCAGAGGCAGCTGATGATCTGATGTCCAGATGTGAGGAGGAGAGGGAAGGGGGTTCAATGCAACAGCAGCAACAGATTGCAAAGGAGAACACAGTAAGAAAAAGAAATTAAACAGAAACACAGCAAGATGAGAAGGCAAGTTGGAGGGGTTGCATCATTCATCTCTGGTGAAGGCCCCATGCAGAAAGATGAATTAATGCTGTTCAAGCTGTTAGCCATCCCATCAGCTTTATTATGTGGTAGAAAGCTACCTGTCACTCTCTGGGCTGTGTGCAGTGGTAGGGACAGTGCTGACTGCTTTTCACCAATGCATTGAAAACACTTTCTAAGTTTTCTTTTTGAAGGACCTCTAATATTTGTTTCAGCCACAGGTAGATCCATCATATGTCTTTAATTTAAAAAGTCATATCAAGCAGAATTTCTGTTCAACATAAAGAGCTCATAAAACAAACGTTACTGTTTATCAACTCTAATGGGTTTTTGTAAAGGTCTTATAGAAATAAAAAATAAAAATCCAGTAATGGTCTTACAATAAATTTCTTGTACTTTATTTTCTATTTATGGGTAATCTTGCTTTCCCACAATATATGGCTCTCCAGAAAGATTTAAATTGTGGTCATGTGGTTTACTTGCCAGGAGATGGCAATAGTGATCTGTTTCCATGTTATGCCTATAAAGGATCTCATTACACCAAAACTTCATGCCAAAATGATTGGGATTTCCAATTCTGTTTTTCAATGCAAAATTATTCATTTTAAGATCTTGAATTATTAAGTTGTTTCTAATCATTCACAGCTTGATTTTTACCAAAATGGTTGTCATGACAGCTTTCTCAAGATCCAAAAATAATCATTTTGCTCTCCTAGAAGCAGTAACATAATTTTGAAAAAAATTATGCATATAATCATACATTTTACTAAAGATATAGGCAATGAATTAAAATGGGAATTTTATAAGACCACGAGGGCTACCATTGAGACAAATATGACTGAATCTTTAGGGAATTAGATCAATGTCCCTGGAATTTTTTGCCTTTGGCATGATTGAGATCAAACCAATTTTTTTTTCTGCCAGAGTTCAGTGTGATGCTGTCACTGTTGAACCTAAGGCTGAAAATGTGATTGAAACTTCACTGCCCTTTTCATTGACTGTACATACATTTCCTTAAATTTGACCCTGAGTGAGGAAAAACCCATGTTCCCTATTTCTGCTTCTAGGATGCTCAGGCATAATTTTTTTTTTAGCAAGAGTCTCATTATATACTTTTACTTTTTCTTATTATTAATATATCTTTAATTCTGGGTTAATGGTTTAGTTTTATTATGGTATACTTTTGTTTTAATCCACATTGAATCTCTTTTGGAAATAACATGTGATTTAAGTCCATGAATGCAATGAAACAGTTGACTTACTCTGAGTAATAACTAAAGCCATTTGTTGCCTGTGATAGCTTGTGGCTCTACCCATAAATTGCCTAACAATTTTCTCAGAAACAAAATTATAATATGAAAGCCACCACCTTCATCTTTTATTGTTATATGCAAGATGACTCTGGTTGCTGTTTCTCAGTGAGGGTATTTTTAAATACAATATCCACATCCAGGGTACTTTGAAATAAAAGAATTTTCAGTTTGTTGCCCATAACATTTTTTTCTGAATTGCCACATTTTAATTATTTTGCTTTGGCTTATGGTCTATTATTGATAAGGTTCTTGGTCTATTGCATCATCTACTGCAGATGACTTCCACAGTGTTCTTGAGGATTTCATGTGAAACACTTTTAGCCAGTTTGAGCAAAGAGAAAGATTATTTAATAAATTGTGTTGTTACAATGATTAAAGGTAATAGTATGTTATAGAAAAAAATTAGAATTTATTAAAGTGACATCTACTATGACAGTGTTGGATCCTGGCTTAAAAAATATGGATTATTAAAATAAAAAAACAGGTGTGGAATATTAAAATTAAATTTTAATGTCAGGATATTAGTTCTGTTGTTATACATAATTAAAACAGTTTTATCGATTTTTTTCACACATACTTAATGAAATTGATACTTTATATCCATTTGATTGCAAGGGTATGCTGACAACTTTGTCACAATTGAGCATTAAAATTAATAATATGACTTTTGGGAGTGAGTTGGATTTAACACGCTCTTCTTTTGGTTTTTAACCTTTGGTTAGACTTAAGCCATAACTGAAAGCTCAGGCAGATGTTCATATGTGGTTTACATCGAATGAAATATGTAGCTGAGCCAGTACTGGGACTGTTTACCTCTCCTTATTCTCCTGGTGCTAGTCCGCCTCAAGCAGAAACTGCGTCCTGCAGGCTGCCTTTCCCAGGATCCCATGGCAACTGATTCAACGAAGTGAGGCACCTGCAGGAGTCCAGAGCTTCGGAAGAGGGATATTCCCTTCCCTCTTTGGGCAGCATCTCTGGCATTGGCTCAGTTTTCTTCCTCCAGGCATCCCTTCTGTTGGGATTGGGGGCTTCTCAGGACCCCCAGCTCTCGATGTCTCAGGGGCTTTTTGCTGTTGCTCATGTCTAGACTGTCTCACTGCCCCTTGTTTGGTTTCTTAGCCTATCGCCCCTGCAACCAATCTTTTGCATTAAAACTTCTCTGTTGTAAAAACTTGAAATGGTTTCTGTTTTTTTTTTTTTTAACGGCAGAAGAACTGTTTCTGTTTATCTTTACTAAAATACAAGATTCAGTGCAAAATATCCTTAGCATAGAACTCTTCCTCATTAGTGTAATTAGTGCCAATTTATTATTTTACATATTTTTAAAATAATCTCAAATTTGTTTTCAATTTATATCTTGTGTCATGAATGTGATTCTATGACTTCTATGTCTTTGAATCATACAATGTTGTACTAGAATCCCAAAGGCATCAGTAAGAGAGAACATAGCAAGAAAGAGGATGAAGAAAAAGAATAGGGAGGACTCAAAGGGTGCCATAGTTTAAAATAATTAATTATAGAATTTAATAGTTTTTTTTAAGAGTATCTCCTATTTTCTAAAATGTTTCATACAGAATACTAGCTCGACTACATTTTAATGTTATATGGGAAAAAATAATGAGCCATAGGCAACAAATTTTGGAGAACAAAAACTTAACCAAAATAAAGTTGCTTTTTAAAAGTAGCACTGCCTCTTAAATAATTTAACTTGCTGATGAGCCTACTGTATCTCCAGAATGATTTTAGCCTCTCAATTCATATATATCATTGATTTTGTTTCATTCATTCATTCAAGAAATATTTGTTGACTACCTAGTATATGCTAGGCACTGTTAAAGGACTAGGGGTCTGAGTAAAGACAGTAAAAACAAAATTCTGCCTAATTTCTAACAGGAAAGAATAGACAACAAGCAAATATGTAAATTATCAAGTAAGTCAAAAAATGATAAATGCTACAAAAAATAATAAAGCAGGGAAGGGGGATAGGGAGTGCTGGGTCAAAGTAGAGTCTTACTTTTATGTAAGGTGGTCCATGAAGGCTCCTTTGAGCAAAAGGATCAGGTCTGGTGGCTGTGAGGTAGGTGAACTAGTGCTCCCCTGGAGGTTACAGCAAATGCCAAGCTCCGGAGGCTGGAGTGTGGGTGAAATTTTTAAGGAACAGAGGCAGCCCCAGTGTTCAGGAGGTTTCTTAACTGCTGGTGTTAAGAGATATCATCAGTTTAAAAACAGCTCTGGGAGTAAACATTTAAAAGAAAAACAAAGCCAAAAAAAAAAAAAAAACCCCAAAACCAAAAAAATGAAACAAAACCCAGAAACCTCTGCTATATTCAATGTATACACATTTTTAAACTGACAACAGTGTATATGTATCATTGCATGCTACATTTTTTGGTGATTTGAGACTACATTTCTATTTTTTCCCCACACACAGCACCTAAAGTGCTTCTGGATCACTGACAGCTGGTGGTTGTAATGTAAGGCTTCATGACAACATGCTGTTTTTAATTATTTTTGCTTGTGCTCGAGCCCTCCATAGAACTGGCGATTAGATTCACATTGAGGAATTCTTGGATTTTGCTCTACATTTGATATTTGGGTACACTTTCAGTTTCATTTTCCTCTTTAATTTAATTACATATTGCTGGAAGTTAAACAGCTTCTCTTCAAAGGCAGCTGGAAACTTTTGATATCTAAGCTTGCAGATACCCTTCAGAACTCATGAAATCGGTCACACCCATTCTTCCTAGCTTGGAAATGTCTATGTTAAGTTCGGAAATGTTTGGTTACCTTTGACCAGTCAATGACTGTTACTTCACAATCTACTCTTACTGGGCAGCTGAAAAATTCCTTTTGATATTGATCGGGAGACACTTTCCCTTTAGAGGAACACGACAATATAAATGAAAAAATATTTTGATCTTAGAGCCGGTTTTGCATGAAGTATCTCACAGGATCAGTGTTTTACGGAACATACTGGGAGAAACCCTGATCGATGAAAGTCTTCATTTTTCCGAATTTAACAAAACAAAATTCCATAAATATCATGTTGGTTCACAGGTAATTGTGGTTTTTGCTGTTATAACACCTGAATATGTCATTTAAGATGGAAACAATGAAGATGTGCGTAAGACAAGGCATAAAAGTCCCCCATTGCTACTAGTCCAACTCTGACTTCTTTTCCCAAGTAGCCTCAGTGGACAGTGCATGTTCATTGGAGTCTCCTTTCTCTGAATTTATATGTGTATATGTGTGTGTGTGTGTGTGTGTGTGTGTGTGTGTATGTTATACATACATATGTGTATGTGTATAAATAAGCAGTATATGTTTAAAAATATAAATACAACGGATATAAAATACAAATTAACAACATAAATATCTACATTGTTTTTGATTCGTTTTATTTATTATACATAAGTTTCAGAAATTTTTCCATGTTATCTGAGCTGCCATCCTTTGGATATATGGCAAATTAAGTTTTCCTCCGGGAGGTTTGGTATTACAAGCAATGTTCCAGAGAATATCTTGTAATTATAAATATCTTCATAAATTTAGAAGTAAGTTGTATTTAAAAATAATAGATACCTAGAAGCAGAATTGTTGCTTACAGTACCTGTATTTTTCTTGAGACAGTGCTCTGTTGCCCAGGCTGGGGTGCGGTGGTACAACGTCAGCTCACTGCAACCTCGACTTTCGGGTTCAAGCGAGTCTCCTGCCTCAGCTTCCTGAGTAACTGGGATCACAGGCACCTGCCACTATGCCCAGTTAATTTTTATACTTTTAGTAGACAAACAGTTTCACCACGTTGGCGGGGCTGGTCTTTAACTCCTGACCTCAGACGCTCTACCCGCCTCAGCCTCCCAAAGTGTTGGGATTACAGGCGTGAGCCACCGCGCCCGACTGTGCATTTTTGAATGTAGTAAAAACCGCCAGACTGTCTCCAGCTAGACCTCCTGGACCACATTCACTCTAACAAGGCAGGTCAATGCCAGTTCCTCGGAATCTTTCCCTGCATTTATTCTTTAGTCTTTTTTTTTTAATAAGGGGGGAAAATCTTTGGCATTTTTTAAATGGCTTCATACATTGAATAGTTTTTCATTTCTTATTCTGTAAGTGTCTTGTAATGGTTCTTTGCCCATTTTCCTAATAGGTGTTTTGATTTTTCTTTTCAAGTTAATTTATAGACGTTCTTTTTCATAGAAATCAATCTTTTGAAAAGGATACATATATTTTCACCCAAGCTGTCACTTGTCTTTTAACTTTATTATTTCTTTCTAAAAGAAGATTTTAATTTTATAAGGTAAAACAATTATCATTTTCCTTTCCTATTTTATAATTTTTGTGTCTGGCTCATCTCTTTAATCCACAATGAGGTTAATTTTTATTCATTATGTGAAATAGATTGTGTTAGGGAACACAGCTGAGACAATTAGATTAATATATATGCATATATAATTGATGTATTAATTATATGTGTACATGTTATGTATAACATATATTATTCATGTTTAATAATATGTATATACATTCATATATGTATATATTATATTACATTAATAATATATGTATACACGCACCCACACATATATATATTCTGCTGGACCCATATATATATATCTATATATATAATCTCCAAGATATAGAATAGAGAACACTCCAAGAATAGAAGTTTTTCACTCAAAACATACCCCGGGCAGTTCAGGTCAATGGTGAACGGGGGTGGAAGGTGGGCTGCTTGACTTTAGAGTGCTTCGGGAATCCAGGCAACTCTGACTCTGCCTTTTGCCATTTGAGGTTTGCAAGGCCTGCCAGAGTCTCATTTTTTATTACAGTTACGGTGAGAGAAAAGATGAGCGGGAAGCACGTGTGTGAGTTTTTCTGGGTTGTGTCTGGAAGTGGTACGCATTACCTCTCATGCAGCACTCCCTAGAATCAGCCACAGGTCACATGGCATTCCCCAGAAGAAATGAATTTAGAACCAGCTGGCCCCCTCCGCCTCAGACTGTGGATTTATTTTGCTTTTGTAAATGGCTACCTCATCTTCCTGTGATGATGTATTAAGTAGGCCAGCTTTTGACTGGAAATATCACCTTTACCATAAGTTACATTGACATATACATGATCCGTTAGGAACTCTCCTTCTGTCAACTGATTTGTTTATTCTGGCATGAATTCCATGGAGTGTAACTTTATGTACTTTGTGATAGTGAAACAGCTTAATGTCTTTTTCTAAATGTTTTTGACTATATAGAAGCATTCTCTATGCTCTGTAATGCTTTGAATTGTCAAGTTTCATTAAAAATCATTATGTTTTGATTGAGAAGGCTGTGATTTCAAAGATTAATTTGAGAAAAATAAACATATTAAAACTCTCCATCCAGGAACGTGGAATGCCTCTCATTATTTAGATTTCATTTTGTGTCTTTCACTAAAATTTTATGATTTTCTGTTTATAGGGCTTTCTTGTTAGCTTTAACTAGATATTATGTGGCTTTTTATGCTATTATACATGAAATCCTTTATTCCATTTTTATTATTTCTGAGTAAACCAGTAATTAATGTTTATTTAATATCCAGCGACTCATGAAACAACTACATTCTAACACTTTTTCAGTGGATCATTTTTACTATTTATATAGAAAGTTAAATCATCAATAAATGCTGAACAGTTTTGTATTTTGCACTTTTTTCCATTGGATTTAATAGGGTGGGTCTTGCCTCAGATGTGTTTTACCGTTGTAGTGTGCCTCCTCATCTTGCCTTGTATTTAGTTGGCTGGCTTTGTTGACTCTCCATGAAGAATTAATTCTTCCAAAGCGTTTCTGAAAGGGAACCTTTCTTAGGTTGAGAAATACCTACCTAGTACGTTTTTTTATTTTGTTTTTCATCAGGAAAGAGTGTTGAAGTTTAAACAAATATTTTTAGCATCTATTGAGATAATAGATACGCCATAATAGGTACTTCCTTCTATATTTGAAGTAAAATTTACTTTCTAACATATTGGTAGGTATAACTAGAAAATATTCCTCTTAGACTTCTATGATTTTTTTTTTTTCTGTGTTCGCTATCTTTTTGTGGTTTTAGAAAGGTGAATCTAACCTCAATGTATGAATTTGGAAGTTTTTCTGTTGTTTTCTATACCCCAGAAAAATTTATGTAAGTTGAAACTTTAAGGTTTAGTGGAACTTCCCCATAAAACTGTCTGGGCCTGAAGCCTTTTTATAACAAGGTAAATATTTAATTAGCTTACAATTCAATTTCTACATCTATTGATCTATTCAGTTTTGCTGCCTGTTTTTGAGTCAATACATTTCTAGGAAATTAAAAGTAATGTTTACATATTTAGGTATGATATTTACTAAGTTTTGAAACATGTTGAAACTTGTTCGTATCTATAGTCCCTTTCTCATTATAGTGTTACCTGTGTGTCATCCTTTGGGGAAGGATATTATTTAGAATTTCTCCAAGTGTTTCAGTTGTACTGATATTTTTAAGAATCAGCATTTGGTTTTATTCATCAGTCTAATACTTTTCTCTCCTTTTCCTTTTATATATTTTTCTTTTACCTTTGTTATTATCTTTCATCTTTCATTAAAATTTTCTTGCAATATTTTGAATTTATTTTGGTATTTTTATGTTACAATTGAGTTATATTTAAAAATGTTTTGCTTGATAATTAACACAGGTAAGTTTATTCTCACACACTGTCATTCATTTATACATAGTTATATTTTTTAAAATTTTGATTTACTCTTTAACCCAATAATTTAACATTTTCTTGGTTTACATATTAGTTGTATTGTGTTTAATCAGCAAGTTTAGTTGTTTTGATAATTTATTTAGATTTTCTTACCTTTTTAAAATTGATCTTTAAAATATATGTTCTGTTTTATGAAAAAGTTTGACATGCATTTTTTTAAAAATAGATATTTATGTTGGATATAAAGTTCTCCACTCATCAATTTTGATTAAATTTAAATTATTGTACTCACCTATATTCTTACTTATTTGGGGCAATTTAATCTGCTAATTTCTGATAGATCTTTGTTTAAATAGTTGGCTATGATTTTAGAATTGTTTCTTTTCTCCTTGCTCCTCCATGAAATTACTTTTTTATATATTTAGAGGCTGGTTCATTAGATGCTTGATGACTCATGACTATTGAATTTTCTTGGTTGACTGCATATTTTATCAGTATAAAGTATAATTTTAATACTACTTTGAATATGTTATTTGATAATAATTAGTATTAAATAATAGAGTTATATGTTTTACTTCTGCTGTTTTAAAAATATATATTTATATATGTTTGCATATTTTGATACCAGTCATTCTGTTTATTTATTTTATCATATCTCTGATCGAAAGCTTAGGACTGAAAATTTTATGAAAACTGAAAAAATTTTTTAACTCAAAATTACCCTGTCTTTTTAAGTGGCAATTTAGTAAATTATCTTTACTGTTACTGTGTTTGGGCTTGTTCCACATCTCTCTTATGCTTACTGTGCTTTTCTGTTGTTGGTGTTTCATCTCTTTCTAGTCTTGGACTTATGATGTTTTCTTTTTTCATTCATTCCAGTGGGAATCTATTACTCAGATAATAGATGTGTGTCTAAAACTTTAATCTCCTTAGGTTCAGAATTGTTTTCTTCCTAGACCATGTTTTTTTTTCTTCTTTTCAAAACATTTGCTCAAGAACATTGCACTTTTAAAAATTATGCTTTATTTTTCTTTGATCTGTTAATAAAAATACATTGGTTATATTGTGGTCTTATTTCTCCTCCATGACTTTTACCGAGCTACAAACTTGATCGAAATTGGTACATTTCTCATTAAAGTAATATCATTTTTGGTCAAAGAAAAGTAATAATGAGATTCTCTTAAAAACAAAAAAGCGGAGGGACTGACTCAAGATGGTGCAGTGAGAACAACCCAGGATTGAAGCTCTCGGTGAACACGTGGAGGGTGAGGCAGGGCCGCATTTCCAGACGGATCTTTGTTGCCCACAGAATGGGGAAATTCCTAGGTATAAAAGAGACGTGGGACGCAAGTGAAGTGGTTTGGCTGGTGCAGCCGGTGGCCGGTGCAGCTGGCGGCCGGCGCTGCAGCACAGCGGTGCTTTACAGCACTCCGCACAAAGCGCACGGGTCCGGGTGCCCTGATGAACAGGCAATATGAGACTTGAGAGGGCAGATTGGCATATCCATCTGATTGAATGGGACTTGGACAGTGAGCCAGGCTAGGAGATTCCAGAGAAATGGCGTTTGGTCCAGGGCAGTGGGACAAACAAAACGGTGATTCCAAATGCTCTGGGTGGAGAGTTTCACTGCGGGCACAGCTGAACCGAGGATGGTGCAGCTCGGTGGGGGAGGGGAGTTTGCCATTACCAAGAAAACCTGCCCCTACTGAGGTACACTCCCATTGCTGACGCAGCCTGCCATTGCCGAGGCAACCCACCACAACAGAGAGACTCTGCCACAGGGTGTAGCCCGTGGCAGCAGGGTGGAGACCACAGCAGCAGAGCAGAGCCTGCAGCAACAGGGCGGACCTCACACCAGCAGGGCGGAGGCTTGGCAGGCAAATAGTGACTAGACTGCCTCCTAGCTGGGCAGGACAGCGCAATGGACACATAAAGAAAACCCCAACCCCCTGAGACAGAGCATCTGAGAAAAAAGGGTTTTTCTTATGAGTTCTGCTGCAGCAGAATTAAATGTAGCAGCCTAACAGCCCTGAATGAACAACAGAGCTCACAGATCAGCACTTGAGCTTCCATAAAGTACAGACTGTCTCCTCAAGCAGCTCCCTGACGCCTCTATATCCAAAACACTGACATTTGGCAGGCATCATTATGGGACAAAGATAGCAGAAAAAGAAACTGGTAGCATCCCTCACTGTTCCGCAGCTGCTATAGGTGCACCCCAGACAAGCAGGGCCTGGAGTGGACCTCAGCAGTCATACAGAAATGTGGGACTATGTGAAGAGACCTAACCTACGTTTGATAGGTGTACCAGAATGTGACAAAGAGATTGAATCCAGGCTGGAAAATACTCTTCAGAATATTATCCAGGAAAATTTCCCCCACCTACCAAGGCAGGCCAACACTCAAATCCAGGAAATACAGAGAACACAACAAAGATATTCCGCAAGAAGAGCAACCCCAAGGCACATAATCGTCAGATTCACCAGGGTTGAAATAAAGGAGAGAATACTAAGGGCAGCCAGAGAGAAAGGTCAGGTCACCCACAAAGGGGAGCCCATCAGACTCACAGCAGATCTCTCGGCAGAAACTCTACAAGCCATAAGAGAGTGGGGGCCAACATTCAACATCCTTAAAGAAAAGAACTTTCAACCCAGAATTTCATATCCAGCCAAACTGAGCTTCATAAGTGAAGGAAAAATAAAATCCTTTGCGAACAAACAAGTACTCAGAGATTTTGTCACCACCAGGCCTGCTTTACAAGAGCTCTTGAAAGAGGCACTACTCCTAGAAAGGAACAACCAGTACCAGCTATTCCAAAATCACACTAAATGCTAAAGAGCTTCAGCATAAAGAAGAATCTACATCAACTAATGGGCAAAACAGCCAGCTAGCATCAAAATGGCAGGATCAAATTCACACATAACAATATTAACCCTAAATGTAAATGGGCTAAATGCACCAATCAAAAGACACAGACTGGCAAACTGGATAAAAAACCAAAGCTCATCAGTGTGCTGTATCCAGGAAACACATCTCACATGCAAGGATACACAAAGGCTCAAAATAAAGGGATGCAGGAAGATTTACCAAGCAAATGGAGAGCAAAAAAAAAGCAGAAGTTGCAATTCTCATCTCTGATAAAATAGACTTTAAAGCAACAAAGACCAAAAGAGACAAAGAAGGCCATTACATATTGGTAAAAGGATCGATACAACAAGAAGAGCTAACAATCCTAAACATATATGGACCCAATACAGGAGCACCCAGATACATAAGGCAAGTTCTTAATGACATACAAAGAGACTTAGACTCCCACACAATAATAGTGGGAGACTTTAACACTCCACTGTCAATATTAGACAGATCAACCAGACAGAAAATCAACAAGGATATCCAGGGCTTAAACTCAGACCTGGAACAAGCAAACCTGATAGACATTTACAGAACTCTCCACCCCAAATCTACAGAATATACATTCTTCTCAGCACCACATCACACCTACTCTAAAATTGACCACATAATTGGAAGTAAAGCACTCCTCAGCAAATGCAAAACAACTGAAATCATAACAAACAGTCTCTCAGACCATAGTGAAATCAAGTTAGAACTCAGAATTCAGAAACCAAACCAGAACCGCACAGCTTCATGGAAATTGAACAACTGGCTCTTGAATGTTGACTGAATAAACAATGAAATGAAGGCAGAAATAAAGAAGTTCTTTGAAACCAATGAGAACGAAGACACAACATGGCAGAATCTCTGTGACACATTTAAAGCAGTCTCTAGAGGAAAATATATATCAAAAAATGCCCATATGAGGAGAATGGAGAGATCCAAAATTGACACCCTATCGTCAAAATTGAAAGAGCTAGAGGAGTAAGATCAAAAAATCTCAAAACCCAGCAGAAGACAAGAAATAACTAAGATCAGAGCTGAGCTGAAGGAGATAGAGACACGAAAAACCCTTCAAAAACTCAATAAATCCAAGAGCTGGTTTTTTGAAAAAAATCAACAAAATAGACAAACCACTAGCCAGATTGATAAAAAAAAAAAAAAAAGAGAGAGAGAGAGAGAACAACCAAATAGATGCAATAAAAAATGATAAAGGAAAAACCACCACAGAGTCCACAGAAATTCAAACCATCATCCGAGAATATTACAAACAACTCTATGCACATAAACTAGTAAACCTGGAAGAAATGTATAAATTCCTGGACTCCTGTGTCCTTCCAAGCCTAAACCAGGAGGAAGCTGAAACTATGAATAGACCAATAACAAGATCAGAAGTTGAGGCAGCAATTAAGAGCCTACCACACAAAAAAAGCCCAGGTTCAGATGGGTTCACAGCCGAATTCTACCAGACCCACAAAGAGGAGCTGGTACCATTCCTTCTGAAACTATTCCAAATAATCCAAAAAGAGGGAATCCTTCCCAAAACATTTTATGAGACCAACAACATCCTGATACCAAAACCTGGCAGAGACCCAACAAGAAAAGAAAACTTCAGGCCAATATCCATGATGAACATAGATGCAAAAATCTTCAATAAAATGTTGGCAGGCTGATTGCAACAGCAAATCAGAAAACTTATCCATCATGATCAAGTAGGATTCATCCTGGGGATGCAAGGCTGGTTCAACGCAAGTCTATAAATGTAATTCACCACATAAACAGAACCAAAAACAAAAACCACATGATTATCTCAATTGATGCAGAGAAGGCATTCGACAAAATTCAGCAGCCCTTTATGCTAAAAACCCTCAATAAACTCGGTATTGATGGAATGTATCTCAAAGTAATAGAAGCTATTTACGACAAACCAACAGCCAATATCATACTGAATGGGCAAAAACTGGAAGCATTCCCTTGGAAATCGGGCACTAGACAAGGATGCCCTCTTTCACCACTGCTATTTAATATAGTACTGGAAGTTCTAGCCAGAGCAATCAGGCAAGAAAAAGAAATAAAGGGTATTCAAATAGGAAAGGTGGAAGCCAAATTGTCTCTATTTGCAGACGACATGATAGTATACCTAGAAGACCGCATCGCCTCAGCCCAAAAACTCCTGAAACTGATAAGCAACTTCAGCAAAGTCTCAGGATATAAAATCAATGTGCAAAATTAACAAGCATTCGTCTACACCAGTAACAGACTTAAAGAAAGCCAAATCAAGAACGAACTGCCATTCACAATTGCTACAAAAAGAATAAAATACCTAGGAATACAACTCACAAGGAATGTAAGGGACCTCTTCAAGGAAAACTACAAGCCACTGCTCAATGAAATCAGAGAGGACACAAACAGATGGAGAAACATTCCATGTTCATGGTTAGGAAGAATTAGTATCGTGAAAATGGCTAAACTGCCCAAAGTAATTTACAGAATCAACGCTATCCCCATCAAGCTACCATTGACTTTCTCCACAGAACTGGAAAAAACCACCATGAACTTCATATGGAACCAAAAGAGAGCCCGCATAGCCAAGTCAATTCTAAGCAAAAAGAACACAGTGGGGGGCATCACACTACCAGATTTCAAACTATACTACAAGGCTACAGTAATCAAAACAGCATGGTACTGTTATCAAAACAGAGATATAGACCAATGGAACAAAACAGAGGTATCGGAGGCAACACAACATATCTACAACCATACAATCTTTGATAAACCTGACAAAAACAAGCAATGGGGAAAGGAGTCCCTGTTTAATAAATGGTGTTGGGAAAACTGGCTAGCCATGTGCAGAAAGCAGAAACTGGACCCCTTCCTGACACCTTACACTAAAATTAACTCCAGATGGATTAAAGACTTAAACATAAGACCTGGCACCATAAAAACCCTAGAAGAAAATCTAGGCAAAACCATCCAGGACATAGGGGTAGTCAAGGACTTCATGAACAAGACATCAAAAGCATTGGCAACAAAAGCCAAAATAGACAAATGGGACCTAATGAAACTCCACAGCTTCTGCATGGCAAAAGAAACAGTCACTAGAGTGAATCAGCAACCAACAGAATGGGAAAAAACTTTTGCAGTTTACCCATCTGACAAAGGGCTGATATCCAGAATTTACAAAGAATTCAAACAGATTTACAGGAAAAAACAAACAAGCCCATTCAAAAATGGGCAAAGGATATGAACAGACACTTTACAAAAGAAGACATACATGAGGCCAACAAACATATGAAAAAATGCTCATCGTCACTGGTCATCAGAGAGATGCAAATCAAAACCACATTGAGATACCATCTCACACCAGTTAGAATGGTGATCATTAAAAAATCTGGAGACAACAGATGCTGGAGAGAATGTGGAGAAAAAGGAACACTTTTACACTGTTGGTGGGAGTGTAAATTAGTTCATCCATTGTGGAAGACAGTGTGGCAATTCCTCAAGGCCTTAGAAATAGAAATTCCATTTGACCCAGCAATCCCATTACTGGGTATATATATATCCAAAGGACTATAAATCGTTCTACTGTAAGGACACATGCACACGAATGTTCATTGTAGCACTGTTTACAATAGCAAAGACCTGGAACCAACCCAAATGCCCATTGATGATAGAGTGGATTGGGAAAACGTGGCACATATACACCATGGAATATTATGCAGCAATCAGAAATGATGAGTTCATGTCGTTTGTAGGGACATGGATGAATCTGGAGAACATCATTCTCCGCAAACTGACACAAGAACAGAAAATGAAATACCGCATATTCTCACTCATAGGCGGGTGATAAAAAAGTAGAACACATGGACACAGGAAGGGGAGTACTAAACACTGGGGTCTATTGCGGGGAAAAGGGGAGGGCCAGCGGGGGGGATCTGGGGAGGGATAGCCTGGGGAGAAATGCCAAATGTCGGTGAAGGGGAGAAAGGAAGCAAAACACACTGCCATGTGTGTACCTATGCAACTATCTTGCATGTTCTGCACATGTACCCCACAACCTAAAATGCAATAAAAATTAAAAAAAAAAGAAAAGTAATAATGAAAAAGAAGAAGGAATGATCATTTATTCAGCCATTTCTCATTGCACAGCTGAATAAGATATTATTCTGAAATAATGAACCTCATATATATCCTAGTGGCATAGACCAACAACTGAATAGAAAACAGTAGCCCAGATAAATGTGTTTAAAGCAATGCGTTGCTATTCAAAGATGGCAACAGTAGCAACCTGGTATCCTCCAGAAGCATGCTAAAAATAGAGAATGCCAGGTCCACCCCAGACTGCATGAATTAGAATCTTCCTAGGTGCTTCTCATGCACACCAAAATTAGAGAAGCACAGCCGTAACGGATCATGTTTCACTCTCTTCCTAACACTGAAGAAGATCAGAAAACAACTGTAGCCATCTCTCAGAGGATCCAGTACTTTAGGACATAGAGGTAATCATTCCTGGCTTAATGAATTTATTATATTTGTATCTTTTCTCTATTTTATCATCGTCTGTAACTACATAAACCTTAATTACCTACCTACCTTTGGTACAGATAGAAAGTAAATTTTTCAAAGAAATAGTTCTCGGTGATCAAATACCATCCAGTCACAGTGGTAATCCAGTTTTTCTCTGGATATTACTTACTTTTTAACTTTTGGGGGTGGGAGTGAAAGGATTCCTTGAAGTGCCACCTTTCCAATGTCTTGCAAACTAGATGATTTTACATATAAAATCTAGAGCACTCATAGTCCTCTCAGGAAAGATACCAACTTAGGAAGATACCACAGTTACTCTTTAAAAGCTGTTTTCTGAAAGTGATTTTTTTTCTAAGAGTATTTTTAATACAGTGCTGAAGAGCCAGCTGAACTGGCTTTGTACATCATCCTCAGGTGAGAGTACATTTTCAAAGTTATCAAAATGACATAAACATGATACTAAACATACTTTGTTTTTGCAGTTGTCAATCACAGATGCAGTTTTAAAATATTGAGTGAAATTTTATGATTTAATCAAAATGATATGAAATGATTTTTCACATGCTTTCTAAATCTCTTCCACCCTTCTAGATCTACTGAAGACTATATCTCATCATGATGCCTTCTCTGATTTTTTTTATTTTTTAATTTTAATTTTTATTTATTTATTTATTTTTAAGACAGGGTTTCACCATGTTGGTCAGGCTGGTCTTGAACTCCTGACCTCAGATGATCCACCCGCCATGGTCTCCAAAGGGCTTGGATTACAGGCATGAGCCACCACGCCCGGCCACCTTCCCTGATTTTTACACCATTTCTGAATATCCATAGGGGGAAAAAAACTGGTTAATTATCTCAAATGAATAATTAATTAACTCTACGTGTCCTTTTTGTGTCTTGTTTACAGAATTTGATTATAAACTCTTTGAGTATAGAGTTATATTATTTTGCATCCTTGTGCCTTATACCTAAAATATTTTAAGAGAATCTCGTTTAACATTTTTTTTTTCACTAATTAAATACTGCTTTTTGTAGCCAGTGTAATGGTGACTGCTTGTAGTCCAGCTACTTGGGAGGCTGAAGCAGGAGGCTCACTTGAGCCCAGCATGTCAACTGAGCCTTGTTCACACCATGGTACTCTAGCCTGGGTGAAAGTGAGACCCTGTCTCAAAAAACAAACGAACAAACAAACGAACAAAAATTGTGATTCAAAGTTTTCCATCAAAGTACTGATGAGAAAGGATGTGAAAGATTATTTCTGAGGATGTGGGGACATAAACTGAAGCAGGGGCTAAACCTTGAAACATAAGAGGTTTGTAGTTATATTCCATCCTGAAAATGTGTGAACATTTTGCATTTACATCACAATATGTCCTTTTGGGTTAAAATAAAATAAATGCTCTAAGAAAATAAAATGTTATGGCCATGGCTTAGCCTTTTTCATGGTCTTGTAATAGATACCAGAATTAAGTATATTTTTAGAATATGCAAAAAACAGGGAGTTTAGACTCTTTTCCAGTGATTCCAGTCCTCCTATAGTCTTGCCTCAGTTCACGAAATTCCTGCTTAATTCTATTAATGTCCTAAGGCTCCCAAAACAAAGTACCACAAACTAGGTGGCTTAGAAATGTCTTGTCTTGCAGTTTTAAAGATTAGACATGCAAAATCAAGTTTCCAGCAGGGCCAAACTCCCTCCCAAACCTGTAGGAAAAGGATACGAATTAGCCCCTTCCAGCGGTGGCCTCAGAAGTTCTTTGATTTATGAGAATGTAATTCCAATTTCTGTTTCCATCTTCACATTGTCTTCCCTGGATGTATGTTTGTCTCTATGTTCATATTTCCCCTTTTTTTAAGGACCTTAGTGATACTGATTTGATCTCAACTTAGTGACTCAATTTTAACTTCATTACTTCTATAAACATTCTGTTTCCAAATAAGGCCACATTCAGAGGAACCAAGGGCTGGATATCAACATATCGTTTTTGGAGAAATAAACTGTATAACCAACTGAATCACTCTTTTTTCCTACTGTATCTCATGTTACTGTTCCTTTAAGTAGAGTTGCCAAATTTAACAAAAAGATATATATAGTAGCCTCAGTTTTAAATTGAATTTCAGACAAAGAACAAATAATTTTTAGTATAGGTATGTCCCAAATAATTCATAGTACATTCTTATACCATGTTTGCTGTGGTTGTTGTTTATTTATTTGCTGATGGACAATTAGATTGGTGCCATATCTTAGCTATTGTGAATAAGTCTGCAATTAACATGGGAGTGTAGAGGTTACTTTGGCATATTAATTTCATTTTCTTTGTTTGTATAACCAGAAGTGGAATTGCTGGATTATGTGGTACTTCTCTTTTTAAGTTTTTGAGGAATCTGCATACTGCTTTCCATATTAATATATTATTTATGTTCCAAATATTAATTTCATATAGTAATTCATATATTAATATTAATTTACATTACTACCTACAGTAAACTGAACTTCAACAAAGGTGCCAAGAGCCCAAGTACCTTAGTGTACTGCCTTTTACAGAATCCCACTATATCATGACTGTATCTTATTATTCTAAGCAACATTGCCAGGGTCTACAGTGTCATTTCACAGGGATGACGGTTTTATTTTGTAAACTTACTTTCCACCCTTTGCCTTCCTTATGAAATCAGCCTAACTTTAAACTTACATCTTTTCTCAGGAAACTGTCAGGCCTCCTGCATGACACCAGGGAGCTGAGGCTTTGTGGATTGGATTACTGCACCCAGTGAGACATACCTGCTGCCTGTCAAACTAACTTCTCTTCCTTGTTCCTCTGTAATTCTTTTTCCTCCTGCACATGGTTACAGTGAGATGCTAGACCCCTCATTCAACTACCTGCTGCCTATTGAGCAACTCCTCTCGCTTACCCTGAGGCCCCCGTTCTTCCAAGCTATTAGGTGAGTTTAAAGTAATTGCAGTTTTTGCATTGCCGAAATTTGCCATTTGATGTTGGGGAACATTCTTAAGTAAATGTGGTTATGATATACATATTATTTTTTTGAGACACAGTCTCTCTGTTTTGCCGGGCTGGAGTGCACTGACGTGATCTCTGCTCACTGCAACCTCCGCCTCCTGGCTTGAATCAATTCTCCTGCCTCAGCCTCCCGAGTAGGTGGGACTACAGGTGTGCGCCACCACACCCAGCTAATTTTTGAATTTTAGTAGAGACAGGATTTCTCTATGTTGGTCAGGATTGTTTCCACCTCTTGACCTCGTGATTTGCCCACCTCGTTCTCCCAAAGTGCTGGGATTACAGGTGTGAGCCACTGCACCCAGCCTGATATACATAATTTTAATGGGCATTTCTCACTTTTTTTTGCTAATGATTTGTTACTTGCTATTATTTTCATTTTTATATTAGACTATGGAAATGATGTTAGACAAAAAGCAAATTCGAGCAATTTTCTTATTCAAGCTTAAAAACAGCAGAAACAACTTGCCACATCCACGATGCATTTGGCCCAGGAACTGCTAACGAACACGCAGTGCAGCGGTGGTTCAAGAAGTTTTGCAAAGGAGACAAGAGCCGTAAAGATGAAGAGTGTAGCCACCGGCCACCGGAAGCTGACAGAGCAACTGAGCACAATCCTAGAAGCTGATCCTCTTGCAACTAAACAAGAAGATGCTAAAGAACTCCATGTTGAGCATTCTATGGTTGTTTGGCATTTGAAGCAAAATGGAAACGTAAAAAAGCTCAGTAAGTGGGTGCCTTATGAGCTGAGTGAAAATAAAAAAAAATTGTCAAAGTTTTGTCTTCCCTTATTCTATACAACAACAAACCATTTCTTTCTTTTTTTTAAAATTGCATTTTAGGTTTTGGGGTACATGTGAAGAACATGCAAGATTGTTGCATAGGTACACACATGGCAGTGGGATTTGCTGCCTTCCTCCCCATCACCTATATCTGGCATTTCTCCCCATGTTATCTCTCCCCAACTCCCCACCCCCCACTGTCCCTCCCCTACTTCCCTTCAACAGACCCCAGTGTGTGATGCTCCCCTCCCTGTGTCCATGTGTTCTCATTGTTCAACACCTGCCTATGAGTGAGAACATGCAGTGTTTGATTTTCTGTTCTTGTGTCAGTTTGCTAAGAATGATGGTTTCCGGGTTCATCCATGTCCCTAGAAAGGACACGAACTCATCGTTTTTTATGGCTTGAAATGTGATATGCGATGAAAAGCAGATTTTATTCAACTGGCAATATCAGTATAGGAGTTGAATCAAGAAGAGGCTCCAAAGCACTTCTCAAAGTCAAACTTGCACCAAAGAACGGCCATGGTCACTGTTCGGTGGTCTGCTGCCATTCTGATCCATTACACCGTTCAGAATCCCAGCATGTGGGATTGCATGTGAAGGGAAACCATTACATCTGAGAAGTATGCCCAGCAAATGGATGAAATGCACCACAAACTGCAATAGCTGCAGCTAGCGTCGGTCAACAGAAAGGGTCCAATTCTTCTCCATAACAGCACCTGACTGCACATCACATAACCAGTCAAAAATGGAACAAATTGAGCTGTGAAGTGTTGCCTCATTCACCATATTCACCTGACCTCTTGACAACCGACTACCACTTCTTCAAGCATCTCGACAACTGTTTGCAGGGCAAATGCTTCCACAACCAGCAGAATGCAGAAAATGCTTTCCAAGAGTTCATCAAATGAACGGCCAAATAAACTGGGCTCCCTCGCAGAACCTCTGACTGGCCTGTGCACTGGGAGGAGTGCACACTGGGGTGGAGCCTCGTGAAGTTTGTGTCATTCGCAGCGGGAAGGAGCCTGGCCTTTCTTGTTCCAACGTAGTACCTGGGATTCAATCTGTGAGGCAGGAAACTGGCTTTGCTGAGACTCCCTGTTTCCCGTTTTGTTTCCTTTTCGCCCAATTAATTCAATTTTTCTCATCCTTCAAAGTGTCTGCAAGCTTAATATTATACGGTCATGTGACAAGAACCCAGCTTTTAGCTGAACTAAGGAGAAAGTTCTACAACATTTTGGTGTGCAACATAGGGCTTGAGAAAGAGTGACTGAGAAGCAAACCAAAAAATCTTTTTCCTTTTTGTTTCTAAGCCTCTTTTCTCTCAGATTTCTTCTGAGGATAGAGGTAACTGTGACCCCAGCACCCCATTGCTCCTGGGGGTCAGGAACCACCTCCTTTCCTTGGCCTTTTAAAAAAAATACTTATTATACTTTAAGTTCTGGGGTACATGTACAGATCATGCAGGTTTGTTAGATAGGTATACATGTGCCATGGTGGTTTGGTGCCTCCATCTCCCCATCATGTACATTAGATATTTCTCCTAATGCTATCCCTCTCGAAACCTCCCACCCCCTGCGATTCCTCCCCTAGTCCCCCACCCCCCAGGCCCCAGTGTGTGATGTTCCCCTCCCTATGTCCATGTGTTCTTATTGTTCAACACCCGCCTATGAGTGAGAACTATGAGGTGTTTTCCTGTTCTTGTGTCAGTTTGCTGAGAATGATGATTTCCAGATTCATCCATGTTCCTGCAAGGGACACGAACTCGTCCTTTTTTATGGCTGCATAGTATTCCATGGTGTATATGTGCTACATTTTCTTTATCCAGTCTATCATTGATGGGTATTTGGGCTGGTTCCAAGTCTTTGCTATTGTGAACAGTGCTGTAGTAAACATACCTGTGCACGTGTCTTTATAATAGAATGATTTATAATCCTTTTTGTATATACCCAGTAATGGGATTGCTGGGTCAAATGGCATTTGTATTTCTAGATCCTTGAGGAATTGCCACCCTGTCTTCCACAATGATTGAACTAATTTACACTCCCGCCTATAGTGTAAAAGCATTCCTTTTTCAGGACAAATGAGTGAGCAGCAGCTTTCTGCCACCCTCCCCACCTTGTGGGGGCTGGGAAGCATGACCCAAGGGCCCTGAATGGCTAGCTGGTGTTCCCTACCACACACCCCTTGTCAGCAGGACATGATCAAGATTGGTCTTCTTCCTTATCCTCTTCCTTATCCTTATTCTGACAGCAATTAGTGGTACTTCTTTAGAGTGGGGAATGAGACAGCCAAGTAAAAAGCACTGCCTAGCAGAACTTCTGACTGGCTCGTGCACTGGGAGGAGGAGTACACACTGGGATGGAGCCTTGGGAAGTTTGTGCCATTTGCAGCGGGGAGGAGCCCGGCCTCTTCTGTTCCGAGAGTACCCGAGATTCAGTCTGTGAGATGGGAAACCAGCTAGCAGAGCTCTTGCTTTCCTGAGAACCTGTTTTCCTTTTTACTCCTTTTTTCACCCTTCAAAGTGTCTGTGAGCCTAATATTTCATGCCCGTGTGACAGGAATTTGACTTTCGGCTGAACTAAGGAGAAGGTCCTATAACAACACCCTGAAGCCCAGGTTTTTATGCCACAGAAATGAACTTGTTTCTCATTGGCAAAAAGGTGTTGATTGTAATGGTTTCTATTTTGATTAATAAAGATGTGTTTGAGCCTATGTATAATGATTTAAAATTCACAGTCTGAAACTGCAATCAATGTGCTCCAACCCCTGAATTTAGTCAGGAGAAGGGGAAGGATTTGAGGTTTGGCTCATGTCTCTCTGGCTCACATTACCCATAACATAATAAACCCTTCTTCACCAGCAATATCCAACATCTCAGTGATTGGCTTTCTGTGAGGTGAAGTCATGGGATCTAGACCGACCTCCTGGTGTTTGCTAACACTTAGTTTGGTTAAATTATTCTTTAGAACCCCCGTCTTACCTTTTCTTCAAGGATTGACTTAAATACCACCTACTCTGAGAATCTTTCCCTGACCTCTTCATCTAAAATTGAATCCGCTTTCTTCCTAACTTCAGCAGAATTCAAACTTCACATGTGACACCGAAAAGATTCAACATTGTATTAAAAGTATTTATATATTTATCTCATCTACTGTATTAAGAGAAGTTATTTGAGGGCAGAAGGTTTTTATGATTGTTTTCTATCCTACTTAGCCTCTAGCTTAGCTCCTTGGCACAGTAGGCATTCAGAAAAACTTATTCTTATTTTGTGTGGCTTGTCGAAGGAAAACAACAGTACCACTTAATAACCAGAAGAGATAGAAACAGATGCCAAAAATGTTTACCCTACAGTGGAAGGCAGCATCTTTAACAAAATTCCTCCTGTTTCTGAAAGTGCTCCCTCCTCAGCAAACTGCTGGTTTGACCTATAATAAAACTTCCTCATCAGCACTAGCCTCCCCATTTCCCTGATTTATTATAAAGGATTAAAATTCTCACTGGTGTTTACTTTTGATGATTTATACCTAGATTGTATGTACTGATGGCGTGGAAGAAATAGTGAAGTGTGTATTCACACCAATATTTTTCAGAAACAGCCTGGCTGTGTGTGGATTGGCAGTGCATACTGAAAAGAAGTATAAGAGCCAGTCTCATTTTCCATTGCAGTAATCCCACTCTGTACTGGTTGCAAGATAGAGATGCTTTTTAGCCATTCTTTTATTCATTTAGTCAACCAATAAGTCATCATTCTCTGAGTTAGTCAAAAAGAGCTTTATGTGGGTACGAACTAGGTAGTTCCTTCAAGGCCTTTCTGATAATTGGTATTTTTACAACTAAAATCTAGTGGAATTCCTTTATAATATTCATGCCAATGGACAGACCCAGAATCCTTCTTAAATTATAGCCAAAAATCTCAATATTAACATGCTATTTTTTCTAACTATGAACTGTGTCACAGGTTTGTCTGATATTAGTAGATATATGCCATCTTCCACAACTGAAAAAAGAAAAAAGATAAGAAAACCATTTCTGAGCAAGAATAAGTTTGGAAAATACCAGGTTAAAGAGCTTCTTAGATCTTTTAATACACCAATGTGTTTCTGTAATCACAAGTTCAGTCTTTGCGTGTTTTACTTATCAATACTCTTTGGAAACAAATCACATATATTAGGTTTTTATTGTGCAAACATATTTTGAGAATGAAGGCTGTATCTTTATGTGCATGTCTAAATGATAATGTTTGCTATAGCAGCTGTTTTTCATTGTAATTAATATCTTCTAACTGTCAGTTTAGCAAACTTTTTTTCTTTAAAAAATGATGTGTAAGATGTGATAATTAATGTGTTAATTGGGTGTGTCAGTCAGTTCAGTTAGGTAAGCTGAGCTGCTACCAGCATTGAAGAATAAGGAATGTATTATTAGTAGAAATACTAGTTCCCACAATTGTAGGAGTCACCGAAGAATGGAATCTGAATGAAGGAATTAGAGGATCATAGAAAGGTCAAGTCAATAACAGACTTTGTTTTTTTTTTGAGACAGAGTCTTGCTCTGTCACTCAGGCTAGAGTGCAGTGGTGAGATCTCTGCCCACTGTAATCTCGGCCTCCCAGGGTCAAGCGATTCTCCTGCTTTAGTATCCAGAGTAGCTGGTACTACAGGCGCCTGCCACCGTGCCTGTCTAATTTTTGCATTTTTTAGTAGAGATGGGTTTCACTATGTTGGCCAGGCTGGTCTTTAACCCCTGACCTCATGATCCACTGCCTTGGCCTCCCAAAGTGCTAATAGGCTTTCTAAACCCAGAAACAGCCAGTTGCTAGAGTAGGACAGGAAGCACTCCTGAAGAGGTCTCTGGAAAACTGTTTTGTTTGTGTGTCTGGGGTCACAGTTGGTCAGCAAAACTAGCAGATGCGAAGGAGAAATAGAACAGAGTGAAAGAGAATGAGAAAAAGCTGGAATCTGCTGGCCCCTTTGCACCTGTCATCCATATAAGTGATTGCAGTGTCTTTCAAAGTGTAACGGTGACCGCTTTGCTTCTGACATCCAAATCTCACACATACTTCTCTTTTGTGCAGCTCTAACAAGAAAATACACAGGAAAGGAGATTGTGGGAAATTCAGTTCCAATTTAGGTAAATTGATACAGAATAAAACTGCCACAATGGGATTTGGAATACATTCCTAAATTTCTATCCGAAAAATATACTTTGTACCTGATGTCTGAGTTCTAGTCTCAGCTCTGCCATTGCTGTTATGTGACCTTGGGCTAGTGGCTTAACACCTTTGGATTCAGTTTCCTTTTTTTGCTAAAGAATAGAAGCTGGAGAGTCTCCCAGTTTTAAGATTTAAAGAGAATTGTGGTGTCCTCAGCCCACTCTTGTGAATACAATACATTAACACAGATTTTGTAAAAGCATAATAAAGATCATATCAGAGTGTAATAAAAACAAGATATAAGTCTAGAAAATTTCATTAGTTCCTGCCAGTACTAGAATAAGAACCATCTAAGGAGACACTAATTAAGTTCTGTAACCAGGAAAGCAAACTTAAAACAAACAAAAAAATTTCATTTCATTCCTGTCTGGAGTTTTTATAAAAACATTTACTTCCCAATGTCATTTCTCCCAAAATTATATGTTGTACTTTTTTTCTAAGAGGTTTGAAATGATTGGCTTTCTTACCTTGCAATTTCTTCAGTGTGTTACAAGAGATAAAATTTGCTTCATTGGTTAAGTTAATTTTTATGTGAATTTAAATGATTAGTAAAGAAAATAGTTTTGATAATATTGAAATTGCTTTTTCTGTAATTAAAGAGCATGTATATGTAATATAATTACTCTTGTCCAACATTTATGGGGCACCTGCTATATGACAGTCACTCTGGTAGCACTGGCAATACAGTTCAAGGGAACACAAGCAGCTGGCCAGCCCAGTACACTAAAATCCACGCAGAAAATTTCAGAATGAGAAGCTGGCTTCTACAATAGATTTAGTCACGCAATCTTACAAGAGGACAAAAGAAAGCCAGACGTTTTTGAAGAAATGGTGTCTGAAGTGAGATGACCATTTCCTCTCAGTTGTTTAGGAGTTAGCCTGATGAAGGGGAAATAATGCAAAAGGGGACGATAGTGACAGGAACATCAGATGAGAAGAGGCTAGAGAAATATGGCTTCTTGTTGGAATGTGTGCCAGGCCTTGGGATAAGCACTATACTTAATACCAGTAAAAATGCCATGAATTAGACCTACTATTATTTTGTTCATGTCAGATACAAAGGAGGAGTAGGTAAGAATCCAAGCTGGGGTGACAGGAAGAGGCTGAGTTATAGTGCCTTTTTCTAGTGAACACGCTTGGGCTTGATTACTGAAGGAGGGTTTTTAAAAAGGTATTTGGCACAAGCTTGGCATAGTCATATTTGTGTTTTCAAACTCTCTGACAGATATTTGGAGAATGAGTTGAAATGGGTTGGCGTTGGCAAGGTGGGAACCAATTAAAAAGTAATAGTAATAAGCTAAGCCTACCTTAGGAGAGTGATGGAAGAAATAGAGAAGGGGAATACATTTAAAAAATATTTAGAAAGCATTTTACTACATAGTATGATTATAAATATACAGCTGTGGGGAAATCAAATTTAGTAATTTATTTTACCACTAAAGTAATTATGACCAGGCACAGTGGCTCACGCCGGTAATCCCAGCACTTTGTGAGGCTGAGGCAGGAAGATCTTTTGAGGCTAGGAGTTCAAGCCTGCAGTGAGCTATGATTTCCCCACTGCACTCCAACTTGGGCAAAGTAAGACCCTGTCTTTAAAATAAATAAATAGATGAATAAGTATGAATCTGTATACCTTATAACATATAAATTATTACTAAAATTAAATTGTAGTTTCAGTCAATTTTCAGAGCTTGATTGCTCAATTGTTGTGCCATTAAATTTCAACATAGTTGAGCAGACACAGTTCACATCACAGACACTCATAAGTAGCAGAACTTATGTCTTTGTTCCTTCTTCATTATTAAAAGAACTATCATGGGGTAGCAATCCCCCTGATAATCCCCTGAAAATAGAACATTTTATTTTCCAGCATTGCTGGTAGTTAAAGGTGGCTCTGTGACATCATTCTGTCTAATGAAATATAAGTGTGGGTCTACTGAGTCTACTGGAATTTCTGAGAAGATTTTTTTTTTATCATGATAAATGCACCACTTCTATTTTCCTTTCTGCAATCCAACTGCATGACCATACGTGCAATTCCCATTTGTGATCACATACCAAGAATGGTAAAGTAGGACGACTGAGGAAGAATGGTTGTTGGAACATCTGCACCAGATCTCAGTTGCCAAGTTTAGGTCTCTTGTGATTTCAGAAAATAAATCCCGTTCTTGCTTAACCACTGTTTTATGGTTTTTTTTTTTTATATATAGGTGAATGTATCCTATTTGTTGCAATTGTATTACCTTCCCCATAAGGCAATCTCAAAAATAGAAAATTTAGGAGGAGTTAGTACTATAACTAACTAGGTCTATCCAGTCAACTTATCCTGACATTCTTGAGGCAACTGAATATTCTAGGGGAGAGAGTGGTACTGTGTAAACAATAAAAACATCTGTTCTTTTCAGTAGGTGCAATATTTCAGTAAGTCTTCTCACTGACACATTATAAGAAGATGCAAAAAACTTTTGGTGCACTTTGTGAACTTATGTTTAATGGGAAGAAAAAACAAATTAAGGTGGAAATCTGAAAGAAAAGTCCAGAAATGGCCTGAAACATATACTAGGCAAGACTGAATTCTACTACCTAGTCAGAAGGATGCCAAGAGAAGTGCCAGTAGGAATAGTAGAGAATAAGTTCAAGGTAGCTCATTGTTTTCTTGAGGTAAAAAGAATACACTTGAAGACAGTGATTGAAAAGCAGTTATCTTAGACGACCTTGAGGCATGGACTTTCCTTGGAGACCATTTTCAATTTCTCACTCATATTTTTTAGCTGCATTTTAAAGTAGACTCCAAAGGTCACAGAACAAGAAAACATTACCAAGGCTTACATACAAAGTGGAACACACTCTTTGTTATAGATTAAAATTTGCTGTCTCTCAGTAGTAAAAGTATGTGCCAATCTGTTAAAAGAAACATGATCAAGACAGGCTCAATTTGAACTAAAACAAATAAAAATATGCAAAGGTCTTTAAATAATACAGATAGATGGACTTTTTAACAAATGATGAAGGAACAATTGGACGCCTACATGTAAAAAAATGATTCTAGACCTAGACTTAATACTCTCATAAAAATTAATTAAAAATGGATCATAGACCTAAAGATAAAACATGAAAGTGTAAAACTTCTAGAAGATAACAGAGAATTATATCTAGGTGACCACTGGTTTGATGATGTTTCTAGATACCGAACCAGAAAAGTGATCCGTGAAAGGAAATAATGATAAGGTGAATGTTATACAGTTAAAAACTTCTGCTCTTCAAAGGACACTGTGAATAGAATGAAAAGATAAGCCACATAGTGGGGAAAATATTTACAAAACACTTGTTTAATAAAGGATTGTATCTAAAACAACAAAACACTCAAAGCTCAACACTATGAGAGCAAACAACCCAATTAAAACATGGACAAAAAACTCTTGATCCCTCACCAAAGAGCATATACAGATGGCAAATATGTATATAAAAAGATGTTCATTATCATATGTCATAAAAAATTATAAATTAAAACAATGAGATACCAATACATACGCATTAGAGTTGTTAAAATCCATACAGCTCACAATACCAAATGCTGATGAGGACGTGAAACAGTAGAAAATCCCAATCATTGTGGGGAATGTAAAATGACACAGTCACACAAAAGACAATTTGACAGTTTCTTAAAAAGCTAAATGTAGTCTTACCATAGAATGATGCAACCATTCCCCTAAGTATTTATTCATTTCATTAGAAAACTTAGACCCACACGAAAATTTTCACGTGAATGTTTATAATAGCTTTATTCCTAACTGCCTAAGCCAGAAGCAAGCACGATGTCCTTCAGTAGTCAAACAGAAAAACAAACTGTGTTATACTCATGCCATGGAGTATTACTCAGTGCTAAAAAATGAGTTATCAAGCCACAAAATGCCATGAAGGAAATATAAATGTATACTGTTAAGTGAAATAAGTCAATCTGAAAGCCTACATACCACCTGACTCCAATGATATGACGTTTTGCAAAAGACAAAAGTATAGATACAGTGAAAAGATCTGCAGTTGGCAGGAGTTTAGGGGGGTTGGGAGGAAGACAGGAGGAGCACAGGAGATTTGTAGAGTGGTAAAACTATTCTGTATATTATAATGGTGGATACCTGACATTATGCATTTGTCCCATGTAACAGTATAACACAGAGTGAACCTTGATGTACTTAGTTGATAATAATGTGACAATATTGGTTCTTTAATTGTAATGTGTACCACATTGATGCAAGATGTTTATAGTCGGAAAAAGTGTGTATGGGGTAGGAGAGTATATGAAAACTCTGTACCAGCTGCTCAATTTTCTTTTTGTAAACACAAAACTATTTTTAAAATAAGGAGTTCATTACTTTAGAAATCTTAGTTTTAAAAGATTAGGGCAGTAATTTAATGGAAGTAGCATCAGCAATAGTCAACAGAAAAGAAACTAATGTTGGTCACTGTAAGGCCACATTCTTTCACTATGCTTACAAATTCTTAGAAAAGTATCTTGTGTGATCTCAGAGCAAGAGTTCATTTCTCTTCCAAGGGATGGCCAGAGCCATTCCTGATGGATCTGCCTCATGACACAAATATCTCCCATCAGGCCCCACCTCCAACATTGGGGATTACAATTCAACGTGAAATATTGGTGGGGGCAAATATCCAAACTCTATCAGTCAGTGTATTAATCCATTTTAATGCTGCTGATAAAGACTTACCCTAGACTGTGAAATTTACGAAAGAAAACGGCTTAATGGACCTCCACATGGTTGAGGAGGCCTCACAATCATGGCAGAAGGCAAGGAAGGGCAATTCGCATCTTACACGGATGGCAGCATGCAAAAAGAGAGAGAGCTTGTGCGGGGAGACTCTGCCTTATGAAGCCATCAGATCTCCTGACATTTATTTACTGCCACGAGAGCAGCATGGGAAAGACCCTCCCCAGAGTCCACTTACCTCCCACTGGGTCCCTCCCACAACGTGGGAATTCAAGATGAGATTTGGGTGGAGGCACAAGTCCATTTCTTTTGGTATCACTGAAAAGTGGCATAATTTAACTGAGATAATATGTATCTTTTTTTAATCAATTGTTGAATACAATTTTTTTGTTCACATTTTAACCTTTGAAACTAGAATGAGTCCCACATCAATTTTGCAATAATCAGTATGATTCTTTCCTTCTTTAATGGTTCATAAAATAATGATGTTACTTGAGCCTCTTTGATTTGTATGCCTATGATGTAAATAATATAACTGAGTACATTTCACTCCCTTCTTATATGAGGCACCTAGTTACCAACAGCATTACAGGATCTGTCTGTGGTTGGTGCTGGGGTTGAAGAAGATCCATGTTCAAAGAACTCACTGGTGAGAAAGACAGACATGCCCACAAACAAAAAAGTGAAAGATGATCAGGGCTTTAAGTAAGGCAGTAATAGTGAGGATGAGGATGAACACATAGACACGGAAAACTAGGTAAAGAGATAGAATTGAGAAGGGCTGATCAGTTTTGCTTTGGCCAAAGTTTGGTAATGATGTAAATTTCCAAGATAGGGAAGACTAGAGGAAGCAAGTTTTCTTAGAAACCAGATGAGTTGGTTGATGTCTTTCAAATATCTGGGAGTTGATCTGAGGGACCAGAAACAAGGGGAGCGTTCTGGGATTGTCATAAAGATGTGCAAATCACCTGCATGGAGTTGGCAGGTAAAGCCATGACTATCAGCTAAATTGCTCCAGAAAAACATACAGTAAGGAGAAGTCAAGAATAGAGCTTCGAGGGACACCAGGAGAGAAGTGACTGGAGAAGTAAATACCCTGGAGGACATTGCCTCTATGAAGCTGTAGAGGAAATATAGAAGAGAACACTGCTACAGAAAGGTCAAGTGAGAGGGGTCCACAGTGCCTATTACATATGGAGATTCAAATGACATTTGTTTATGTAATTATTAAAAGCATTCTCTGGGGTAATTAAATATAATTTAATTATATTTCCTTTGTTTTTATTAAGAAATCACGGAGAAATGAACTATGTGAAGAATATGTTTTCATCTGTTATATAAATTGTTGATGAAAAAAAACTTCATTTTATGTTACACATTGTGTCTTGTATAAGGTCCTGTGAAATTGAATGCCTCCAAAAATTTAGTAGAAGGAAAGTTTCTGTCATGGAAGAATTAATCAATTAGTGAGAATATGTGATCCATTATTTCACTTTTTCTTTTAGCTACTAGGAAGGACAGAGCTAAAGACAATGCTCATTGCCTTCTGACCCCAGATTTTGGGTAGAATTATTTCTATCCCTTTTGCTTCCTTCTGGTCTTTTACTTTGCTTTTATCTTTTTTTCCTCTCATGAGTCTAATAAAGGCAATTTCAAATGTATTTTCGAAGCATGGGAAGCATAAATTATAAATGAATAAAAATAAAAATATAATCATCATAATCTATTTTAGAATTTACTTGATTTTTCTACTGAAATAAGGCCCTGGGCATGAGTTCGTAGTTAATATTAATGTGTAGAAATGAAGGCTGGCATTGTTGGTCTCCCTTTGTGTGATCTGTGACAGGAGCTCTTTATTCAAACTATTTTAAGAGTTGAGCTCATATCATTAATGATTCAGGTACACTAATCAAATCATAAACCCTAAATCCACATTGATTTCAATCTCTATTCAGGACACTAGGGAAAATAATCAGTGTGTGCTGAAGGAATGAGGAAAACTGGAGAGGAAATAAACGTTATTTAAAAAACCCCTTTGGAATATATTACATAGGGAGGAAAATTTGACAGCTATTTTAAAGGCAACTGACAAGTTTTATTTAAAAATATGTTCTTATTACTGATGATAATTATGTCATAATATATTTAGAAATTTTGGTATAAAAATAGTATGTTTCTTAATTGTTTTAAGAATATCAAAGTTTATCTTATTGGTGATTAGCAAGAATCAGAAGTACCTTAATTTCTTACAGAGCTCTTGTGAAGTATGCCCTAGGTGGTTGTGATCAGATTTCAACAGCACTGTTAATTAATTTAACAAAACTTATCTGAACAGAGGATGACCTAATAATGGTAAAAGTCACAGTCACATTGTAAAAGAACTTACAAAGTGTCAGGCCCTGTGCAAACAATGTTATATACATCGTTATATTAAATGCTCAAACAAGTATGATTATTACCTCTCCTTTTCAGATGACTAAATCAAGGCTTAGAAATGCCACTCAGCCCAAAGTGACAGAGTTAACATTTAATCTAAAATTTTAATTGTTATGATCTACTGAATTGGAATTTATCCTAATGTCTTCATTTCCATCACTTTCTAAATGTAATTATTCTTGAAGTTTTGTCTATTCTATCTGTTAAATATTTATTGAATCCATTTTATAATCTTCATTGCTATTCTTCCCTGGTTCAGATTATTTTTGTTTTGTTCCAGAACTAATGCGAAAAACCCAATGCATGGATTTCTAGCATAGCGGAGTGAGGAAGCTGTTGCATAATAGTCTCAAAAAGTAACTCTAAAACTGCAGAAACTTTTCAAAAATAACCACTGCAGAGACCTGGAAGTTGGCCAATGATTTAGGAAAAATGAGAACTCTTAGTGAAAATTGACTAACATTTGGATAAGGAGAATGGAATTCCAAGGCATTCTTACCAGTAGATTGTATCCATTTAGATAATAACTAGCAAAATGGCAAATGTAAATTCAACATATTGATGATTATATAAAATGTGAATGGGCTAAACACCTAACTCAAATGCAGACACTGACAGATTGAAGACAAAAAGAATAAGGTCCAACTACATGCTGTCCACAGGAGACACACTATGGATTCAAAGACCTAAGTTTAAACTAAAAGAATATAAAAAAACTGTGCGCATCTGCACATGTACCTCAGAACTTAAAGCATAATAAAAAGCCATGCAAATAATAATCGTAGTTGATCTTGAATTACTATGCTAATGTCAAAAATAATTGACTTTAACTCAAGACATATTACTAGAAAAAAGACATTTTGTGATAATAAAAGGGTTAATTTTTTAGGAAGATATGGCAATATATACATATATACACACACGTAACAACAGAACTTCTAAATATATAAGGCAAAAATAAGAGAAAAAGAACTAGAGATCTGCATAATAATGGGCTGAAGTTGTCCAATCCCACTCTCAAAAACTGATAACACAGCCTAGGTAAAAAATTAGCAAGCATAAAGAAGGTGAACAAATACTGTCCACACTTTGATCTTGCTGACATTGAGAACATTAACCAACACACAAACACACATTCTTTTCAATTGCACATAGTAAATCCTCCAGTTTAGAAAATATGCATGCTATAATTCTTACCACAGAAAAAAGGTTGGAAATAATAGCAATCCTGTAGCAATGTTCACCCCTAGAATCTCCATCATACCTTCTAAATACAGCTTGTAACTAAAAGGTACCAGGCTACCTAGGAGAAATGACTGATTTCAGCTTTGTGAGAAAATATTCATAATCAGACAAGGGGCATTATATTTTATCAGAAACCAAGAAACCTATCAATGACAACTGGAGTAAAACCAAACAGATATAGGAGCTAGTATGATGGGACTGACATTGGCTGGCTTCAAGAGAAAATGACATAAGAAAAATAATACTCAAAGTGAATTAAAACACGTTAATTACATAAAGTTCATGAATCCAAAATTCATGAACACAACAAAAATTCACTGGGACTATTGAGAGTTTCGGGAGTACTAATTCATTATTTTAAAAAGGAATACCATTTAACGGGTACTACAGAGTGCAGAGAATTAGTCAGACATTCTTTATAAGATAATTTCAACTATTAAATGCATATAGGAACTTATAAAATCACCGTCATCACATGGCTTTAGGCATTGATTACTAAATTGATTTAGGCAATGGCTCATGCCTGTAATCCCAGCATTTTTGGAGGCCAAGGTGGGTGCATGTCTTGAGACCAGGAGTTCAAGACCAGCTGGGCTGCATTGTAAAACCCCCTCTCTACAAAAAATACAAAAAATACAGGTGCACCAGGTTTGGTGGTGTGCACCTGTAATCCCAGCTACTTGGGAGGCTGAGGAATGAGAATCACTGGAACTAAGGAGGCAGAGGTTGCAGTGAGTCGAGATTGCACCACTGCACTCCAGCCTGGGCAACAGAGTGAGACTCTGTCCACCCCCTACCCGCCGCCCCCCAAAAAAAGGAGAGAAAAAAAAAACAAAACCTTAAAACAACAGATTGATGAGAGACTTAAAGGAAGATTGGGCTCACGTCAACTGAACCTACTAGTTAATTTTAACATCACAGAGAGATCAACAAGACATTATGTATCTCCTGAAGTGATCTATTAGGCTGTGAACTATTCTTGCCAAAAGAAGTGGTCTTAAATCTAATAAAACTTCTGTAATATATCTATTGGTTTATAAGAAATATAGGAAATAGACTCCCATAGTAAATGATCTCACATGTGAGATCATTTACTATGGGAGTCTATAGAACAAACACTCATCGGAATTTCTACAGAAAAAATGTTCCACTTTCTTCAAAAAATAGATTATATTTTAACAAATAGATGAGAAGAGAAACTGTTACCTACTAAAAAGAAAAACTTATCAGAGTCATATCACCCAAATGACGCATGGGGAACTTGCTTAAAGTCAGATTCTAATTTTAAAACTCGGCGGGGCACGGTGGCTCACGCCTATAATCCCAGCACTTTGGGAGGCCAAGGAGGGTGGATCACGAGGTCAAGAGATCGAGACCATCCTGGTCAACAAGGTGAAACCCCGTCTCCACTAAAACTACAAAAATTAGCTGGGCATGGTGGTGCGCGCCTGTAGTCCCAGCTACTCGGGAGGCTGAGGCAGGAGAATTGCTTGAACCCAGGAGGTGGAGGTTGCGGTGAGCCAAGATCATGCCATTGCACTCCAGCCTGGGTAACAAAAGTGAAACTCCGTCTCAAAAAAAAAAAAAAAAAGAAAAGAAAAACTCTAAAAGAATGTTTTGACATGATCAGGGAACTAAGTATATGATCTGGATGCTGTTAAGAAACTAATGTAAGTTCAGCTTGGTCTATAACATTATTTAGCAGTGATAATACTGAAGCATGTGCAGTTGAAATGCTACCATAACTGGGACTTTCTTTAAAATAAACATAGAAGGCATAAATGAAAATGTTAATAATTGTTGACATTAGATAGTTGGTACATGAAGGTAATTATGCTCTTCTCTGTACTGTTGACATTAGAAATATTACTAACAAAACATTTAAGAGTGGGTTTTGTTTTGATAATCAATTTTCTTCAAAGGAAAATGGTGAATAGTTTTTTTTTTTTTTTTTTTTGAGATGGAGTTTTGCTCTTGTTGCCCAGACTGGAGTGCAGTGGCACCAGCTCAGCTCACTACAACCTCTGCCTCCCAGGTTCAAGCGATTCTCCTGACTCAGCCTCTGGACCAGCTGGGATTATAGGTGACTGCCACCATGCCCAGCTAGTTTTTTTATTTTTTATTTTTAGTAGACATGGGGTTTTACCATGTTGGTCAGGTTGGTCTTGAACTCCTGACCTCAGATGATCTGCCCGTCTCAGCCTCCCAAAGTGCTGGCATTACAGGCATGAGCCACCGTGCCTGGCCTAGTGAATAGATTTTAAGCAGAAATTTTGTTTTGTAGTTCTAAGAGTTTCTGGTCTTTCAATGCTCCTGGGACTGGCCATGGCTATTTGCCACTTTAAGAACCAGTAAGTTAGGTTAATGGTCACTATCACTACATCCTAAGCACTTTACATTTGTAGTTTATTTACTATTTAAAACAATCCTGGCAACTAGTGTGGCAGAGATGACTGGTTTAGAAAATCATTCATGCTCCCCTTTCATAGTGTTGATTTGTGTTTGGAAGCTTTAGGGTCTCTGTTTTCATCCCCTTTGCACCTAGGTGTGGTCATATGACTCGGTTTTGACACTAGTCATATGAATTTCAATGAGTGGTGAGCATTTCTCTGTGCTAAGTGCAATGCTCCATATTTTCTCTTCCTTCCACCTGCCTTCTCATCTGATGTTGGGATGATGTCAGGACAACCTTGAAGCCATGGAATGTGAAATTGTGAGATAGAATCAGCTTGAGTCTTTGTGTCACTGCAGGAATGAGGTTACCTTAAAGATCATACTAACCAAGAATGGTTACACACACTGACGTATATGAAGCAGGATATCAACTTACTGTGTCAAGCTGCTGAAATTTTGGGATGAGTTGTTAGAGCAGATTTCCTATCCTGATTAATATGGTCATGCATTATCATCTCATTTCAAAACAAGGAAATCAAGATGCAAAATACTGGATAATTTGCATACAGAAAAACAATTGTTAATGAGAGCCGGAAGCTGAACCTTGGTCACCCAATCCTTAAGAATATGCTGTTAACCACCATGCTGTGCCAAAATATCTATGTTACTAAGACTTTCTGGCCTATCGCCCAACATCCTCATTACCTTACTACTTCTTACATTGTATCTTAAATCCTGGCTTCAAAATCCTTAGCTGTGAAGCTAAGCCTAAGGCCTTCTTGAATCATATCCTTTTAAACTGACTTAAAAACAAACATGATAGCCTGATCTTTTCCCTCAAAATAAGTTAGTCATAAAAATTTCTTACTTCAAGGACTGGAGCTACTGGTCCAAGCAAAGATTATTTTCTCTGGAAAAGCTTGCCCAGGGAAAACACACTGCAATCAGTATTTATTCTACAAATACCTTCTTAAACTAGTTATTCTTGCATTGTTGAGATGGGTAATTCCCAAAGATTGGTCCACGGTTAGCATCATAAGCATCATCTGGGACTTGTTAGAAAGGCAGATTTTTAGAGCACAACACAGACCTTCTGAATTGGAAACTGGGAGTTGAGCCCAGCACAGTCTGCACTTTAACAAGCAAGCCCTCCAGGTGCCTGTGATACCTGCTAACTTGAAAACCATTAATTTATCTATCCACTTTAAAGCCCTGTGTAATGAACACAACCAAATGAAACAGAAACACTGCTCCACTCCTCTGTAATCTCTGTAATCATGTGATACTTTTCCATTAATCTTACAAAAGCACTAAATGCCTTTATCCGTATATGAACATTGGAGCTTGCCCAGCCTGCGAATCTAGGAATAACTATTTCTCCTGCTTTCTTATCTAAACATCTTTCTATTTTCAACATTTTCTTCCCATCAACCTTCTCCCTTCAGTGCTTTTCATGTTACTGCTGTTGCTTCTTCCTAAACTCTCTTTGGCTTCGCTCTTTCTTTACGCGTGGAATTCAAACTCCATTTTGCTGTGTGGATTTCGCTCTCACTTTCTGCGCCTACACTCTTACTTTCCTTTGTGTCTCCATAAAGGCTGCACGTGGAGCAGCAAATGAAAGAAAGCAAATGAAAGTAAGATTTTTCCTTCCTAAGGACAAATCTCAAAATATGGACATCATTAAGTCATTCCCAATTTTACCTACTGGGCATTTAGCTAACTAACATTCTTTGTTATATCTTCATCATGTCTACTTTTATTCTTTTGAAAAAATGAGGCCGTATATACCTAGAGAATGTACTTAATTCTCATCCTTCAGCGCATACTGTCTTCGTTGTTCTATACAAAGTCCCTCTCATTTAATTACACATTCATCTGATTTTCTCCTTATTACTTACCCTATTTTTCTCCCTTTCAAAAGCAACCACATCTCCTGGGTCCATTATCTCTGAATTGTCATCTTCGTAAAATACGTAATTTTTATGTGTGTGTATGTTTAATTTACATAAATGGTTTTGTTGAAAACCTCTCACCCTGTTTATTTTCACTTCTCACTATCTTTCCTGGCTTCATATGCTGCTGGGTAGAGATGTAGTTTATGGTTTCTAGATCTTGAATAGTGCTCCATGGTAGAAACCAACATATTTTACTTATCTTTTTCTCCACTCACTGGCAATAGCAGGGCTACTTATCTTACTATGGAAACGTCATTTGCTTACACAGAAAATAATGGGTCTTGGCAGAGTGCAGCAGAACGCCCATCATGCTCCCGGGCAAAACAAGACCTGGCTCTGTGGTACTTTCCGACTTCCACCTGTGGCAATGTCACAGCTCCAAACTGGAAAGATTTATTTGTTTTTTATTTTTAGCGCTGTTTCCCACTACACATCAAGTACTTCAATATACTTTTTCCCTCTTCATCCTCAGATGAAGAGTGCAGTGGATCATCACTCATTGTATGCATTTCAACAGGGTTCTCCAAATCTGTTTCCCCCGCCAGTGGTGAAGGGGCACTTTTTTTGTTTGTTCAGTTAGATGTTAACTTTCATTTAAAAAGTAACTCCAACACAATTTCTAACAATACATTCTTGGAAAATTAGAGACACGCTTGTGTATCTCCCAGGAAATAGTTAAGAAATGGAATTTCATCCAAAAATAGATGTTGCACTTCATCAAAATTAAACACTTTTGCATATCAAAGGACACAATCATCAGAGAGAAAAGGCAACCCACAGAGTGGGAGAAAATATTTGTAGTTCATAGATGTGATTTTTGAAATTGCTAAAAAAATCCCCAAACGAAGTGAAGAAATAATCAGTGATTTTACAAAATTGTACAGATAAGTACGTAACTAGACATCAAGTCTAGGTTTTCTGACACAAAAGGAATACATCTTAACTTCAGTTATATGGACACCCCGATGAGTCTTTTAGACATTTTCTTTCTGACTATTGTTCTACCATCCTATCTTAATGAATCTACTGAGAATTAAAATATTTGAGGAACAATAAAATTTTGGGTTTTATGACCAAATGACAGACATCTTTTTACAACAGTAAATTAGGATGGTAGAGAAGTTTTTTTATTTTTATTTTTCATTTTATCCTTTAGTAGAGCAGCTTCTAGCTACAACAGTTAATTATTGCTATTTTCTCCTCTTTGTTCTTATCCTGCTATATTGGCAAACTTAACTTGGTTAACAGGGATACCTGTTGATTGCCTGGTCTTCAAAACATCACAAAACAATCAGCTGGTTAAGCAAAGCTAAGTATATGAGTTCTACTGTAATGAGAGATGTTTGCCTCCCTGGTGGAGTCTTAGTAGCGCCTTAAAGAGAAATGACCAAGGTCAATGGGAGAGAAAGAAAAACTGAGACAGAGTGAGAGCATGTGGTAAGAATAATGCAGTCTAAGATATTAAAGGCTCCTAAAATATGGCATCTAAAAGAACTGAGTAGCTGCATGACCTTGGGCAGATGACAGTTTCCTCATATTCATTTATTTTCTAATTTAAACTGAAAAAGTTTGAATTAAGTATTTTATGAATCTGATCGCCTTATAATTTGTAATAGAAAGATTCTCTACTGCAATAAACTAGTGTTCTCTTTTTGGTACTTGATTTGGTAGACTAGATATTATAATTATTTGGATAATTCATAAATAAGTGGTATGCTAAGAATTAAGGATTATGTTTTATTTTCAATAACTCAAGTGTTTTAAAGATTTAAATCCCTTTAACATCTTAAGTGATACAGAAAGAAGAACAATTGAATAAAGAGATGAGCATCCATTTAGAGGTACAGAAGGCATTTCAGTAAAGTAGTAGAAAAGTCAGGGATATTTAAGGTAAAAGTAGTTCAGATTTCTACTAGAAGCATTTTGTAGAAATGAGACATATACATTTTAGGTACTGAAAACTGCAGCCAACCATAATTTGTGTCTATATGCTAGAATTTCTGGCAAGAAACACACTGTCTAGTTTCTGTGTAAAATAATGCTGGGGACAGGAAAAAAATAACTTAAGTATTTGTTCCACAAAATAATTTCTCCTAGAAGATAAGACTGTGAGCCTACCTGAAAAAGCTGTAGCTACCCATGAGCCTACCTGAAAAAGCTACCTGTGAGCCTACTCTTTGGTGATCTAATATTGTTTTAAGACTCTAGCTTTGCTACATACATTTCAATAATTTTTTTTGCCCAATTTCAGCCACTCTCTGTCTTTAAATATCTGCCTTAAGATCTATCCCAGGCCCATTGAATGTATGCTCTAATTTTCATATTTTGAGACCCTACTAAGATTGGCACAGTGGTGGTCTCTCTTTCTGTATTAAGTTTAACAAACAGCTTTGCTTGATCAGCAGGTATCTCTGATTCTATTCGGGAGATCTAGGTTCACATCATAAACTTTATTAATTTATAAACTAAACGGTTAGTTTACATCATACACTTTAATACAGTTAGTATTTCTTTGTGTTTCTGTATCTACAGGCATACTTTTTCTAAAAATCTCTGTCTGTTGTATGAAATGCTTAAACTCCTGATCTTAAAAATATCATTTTTATATGTAAAGCTAATTTTATTTTTAAAATACTTTCAACTGGGCTTATTACTCAAAAATAAGATTCTGTTGTTATCTGCCCTTAAGTTAAATAAAAAAGAAGAGAAACAACAAAAATTATCCTGTCAAATCTTCCTGCTATGGTTTAAATATTCCTTCATGCTGAGGTATGAGTAAAAAATGTTTTAAAAAGTAAATGTTTCCTCCAAAATACGTTTAAATTTAATTGCCATTGTGCTGGTACGAAAGAGTAGAACCCTTAAGAGGCGATTAGGCCATAATGTCATTATTGATAGAGTAGGTTAGTTATTTTGGGACTGGACTTCTGATGAAAAAGAATGAGTTTAGCCCAATTTCTTATTTATTGTCTCATGTACATTTTTGGTTATAATACAGACCAGATGAGACCCCTTGATCTTGGACTTCTCAGCCTCCAGAACAATGATCCAAATAAATTTATTTTCTTTATAAATTACTGTGTCTGTGGTATTCTGTAATAGCAGCAGAAAATGAACTAAGATACTTCCTGACACATTAGGTAATTTCCCCTTTACTAACTCTGTCCTAGGGTTGATAAGAAGTCAGCTGGCTGAACTTTTATTTACATGCTATGCTGAAGTTTGGACTCTGTTTTCAGTCTGTTAAGTTTATTAACTAAAAGTCCCTTGAGCTATTGGAGATTCTCTGACTTCCTGTGTTTGAAAGATGCCACTTGCAGTCAATTGAAGCTTTTTGCTTTCTACCATTTTCCCCGTGGACATTTTATCATAGCTTTTATTTACCAAAATACAGTTATTTCAATCCACTGGTTGTTTCATTTGCTTAAAATATACAAATATAAAATAAAAAGAAAAAAAAGACCCAGGAAAAGCTCTAGAAGCATGTCTACTACAAAGTCATTCTGGGAAATTAACCAAAGGCTATAAGTTTGGAAAGACTTTTGTTTGGTTATAGGAAGCTCTGTACTAGTCATAGTGGAGTCAGTGCAAGATTTTTTTTTTTTTTTTAACGAACTTAATACTTATTTTCTAAAAGAAAGCCTTGAAATTTAGGGAGCCAATCTAGTCCTAAACCTGGATATAGAATGAACAAGATAGCAAAGGAATAACAATAAAAACAAAGTTTCCCCAGAATCCTATTTTGTTTCTCAAAATAGTTATTCGGAATATGGATTTGTTGTTGTTAACTCTGATAACGTTAGACTCCTTACCCCTAAACTCCTAAGAAGGGGATGGAGAGAGCTTGGGGTTCCTCCCTCATATCAGGTCTACCTCTATACTCTGTGCTCTCGAGTGCAAAGAAATGGTGAGTCAACTTCCTTGAAATGATAGACCAAGTTCTGGGATGATACAGAGAGTTAGGCTGAAGACTGGTGTATATAACCACTTCTCTAAACATGTATTTTATTTTGGAAGCCACAGAATGAAATAGTAGAGAATGATTAAAGGCAAGTCTTCACTATGGAGACAATAATTTTACCACCTTGCTTTTTTGTGTTCCATTTATATTCTTCTGAGATGTTTAATATTTATTTTTTATTTATCCTAGCTATGTAATTTCCCTTCTAAACATTCTAGTTATCATTTACGTTCTTTTCATGTATGTATACAGAGAAGGCATATCAAGTCATGGCTTCACTGACTAACTTGATCAATGACGCTGCACTGAGTTCTAAAACTATTTTAATTGGCACCTAGTATTTTAAAATTAAAAATTTTTATATAAAAATTTTCAGTTATGGGCTGTGTTAAAAATCACATAGGCCAGTCATAGTAGCTTGTGCCTATAATCTCAGCCCTTTGGGAGGCCGAGGCAGGAGGATCGGTTGAGCCCAGGAGTTTGAGACCAGCCTGGGCAACATAGTGTGATGCCATCTCTACAGAACAGCAGCAGCAGCAACAACAACAACCATAGAAACCAAAATTATCCAGGCATGGTGGTGCATGCCTGTTGTCCCAGCTACTCAGGAGGCTGAGGCTGGAGGGATGGTTTGAGGCCAGGAGGTTAAGCTTGTAGTGAGCCTTTACCATACCACTGCACTCAAGCCCAGGTAACAACAGAGTGAGACTCTGTCTCACAAAAGAAGAAAACATGATCTGAAAGTACTAGGCCTATGTTCTTACCTGACAATGATTGCCTTGGCTGAGTAAGCATTGATTTCTTCAGACAGGGACCATATTGTCTGGTCCACCAATATTGCTACCACTTCCCATTTTCCTTTGCATACTGTCTGATGCATTCTTTGCGTTTTTTGTCTGTCTATTGCGGTTATTTGAATGTATGTCCCTTTATATAGAGGAAGAAGAGGGCAGCATTTAATGAGGCCAGTGAGTTCAGTAGTACCAAGATCCTGCAAAGTCTAGAATTTGGAATTTTGGATTTATGGGTTTAAGCAGAAGGCAATTTCTTGTAATCAACATAAAAGTCCCATGAAGTAGATAGCGTATAAGAAAACTGATATTCAAACGGTTGCACAATTTTTTTCAAGTTTAGTAAGCTGCTATGTCTGCAGCAAAACATAGGTTCCAAATTCCAAAGCAAATATGCTTTTACAGTGCTGTCCCGATTAATATAATTCTTTGGAATACGACTGGAGGTTAACATCGAATGCGATTAAATTATTAAAGTTGATATTGAAAGGAAGTAAATCTTTATGCTTGGTGTTATAGCTGATTACATTTCTTTTGGGCTGAATTAGGATGAGGGTAGGAAAACAGAGACCAGGCAGAGCCTGCTTCTATTTCTCTGGCATGCTGATGAGGGGGAAATGAAAGTGACTGGGAATCAGGCTGCACTTTGTAACAAAATGATTACACCTATAAAATTTAATTGTAAAACTGAATTCACAAGTCAATATGCCATGTCTTCACTTATAATGATGAGTAGATCTTTAAGAATGACTGAACATCATGTTGTGGTTTAAGTTTAGGTGCTTTGGTCAAAGAGTGTAAATGTGTTCAGGAAGTTGAACTATAGAACAGAAGGTTGCATGAGCACCATAGACTTAGAATAAAAGATGGCTTTATATAGAATTACTCTCTCCCTTCCTTCCTTCCTTCCTTCTGCCTTTTGTAAACACATACTGAGGCTCTACTGTTTTCCTGGCTTCCTGCTAGCACGGGGCATATAGCAGTAAACCAAATACATAGGCCAATACAAACTGTGATGGGGAAATCAGAAAACAAAATAAGGTGTTATGAGAATTTAATGATGTAATCTCAATTGGACTGATATATTTAGATGCCTCTCTTTCAATGTAGAATTTAAGATGAATATGAAAAAAAGTTGTAGCTTGCCAGGTAAAACTTGAGTGAAGGAGCATTTCTGATCATAGGAATAGCAGGCATTGCAACAGCAAAGGATGTAGTTGAGATGGAAATTTTAAAATGGCCATTGTGGCTAATATGTGGTGAGTAAATCAGAAAGTGTCGTGGCGAAGACTGCTAGATAAACTATAGGCATTCAGTTAAATTTGAACTACAGATAAACAATAGATCTTTTTTTAGTAATAAGTATGGGACATATTGTTTATCTGAAATCCAAGCTGTGACAGGAGACTAGAAAGAAAGAGAGCAGCCAGATGAGGCAGTAGCTGGAGACTGCTTTAAGAATTTTTATTTCATTTTCAGTTCAAAGAGGATGAGTTTGAGCATGTGAGGGATATGATCTAATTTATTCTTTAAAAAACTTTATTCTGCTGAATTGAGCAGAGTATTTCAGTGGGGCAAGAATGGAAGCAGAGAGATAGCAATGGGGTTGTTAAAAGAGTTGACGTTACAATTGGTGGTGTCTTGTCCACCAGTGATGCAGAAATGGTGACAGAAGGCAGAAAAGTGGTTTGAATCTAGATTTTTGGGGAAATCCAAGAGGACTTGGATGAGTGCCATTTATGAGATAAAACTATTAAAGGTAATTCAGGTAGAAAAAGATAGAGGAGCCATATACTAAAATGTCGATAAGCCAGTTTTTGGAGAATCTTTGAGGGGGTAATTTTAAGTTTATATTTGTTCATGTTAAATTTGGGATGCTTGAAAGATATTCAAGTATAGATGTCAAGTTGGCAGATGGATATGTAGGTTGGGGATTGAGGAAAGGACTATGAGCTAAAAATACAAATATGTTTTCAGTCAGGTTTTAAGAGAAGAAGTAACAGAATTGATTTCTGTTTGGCATGTTTTAAATCACTCTATTCTAGTTACTTTATTCTAAAAATGTAACTTTTATTTTGATAGGCAATTAGAAAATAATGTTTTAACATGCAAAATATTTAAATAAATATTTCTTATGGGGAATTACGATTAAAGCTATCTGCTATTTTTTTATTTCCCTTCCTTTGCATTTTGAGGGGTGATCTAAACTTGCCTGCCTCTCTGGGAGTATTGCTACCCATTCTGCCCTGCATCTCCTCAGGCATTGACGCTGGTGCCAGGCTTATAATTCTTTGAAGTTAATGTGCAAGGCTGCTTGAAGAAGGGACAGAGGTTGGGAAATTTTAGATTTTTAGAAGACTTTTACAACATTTCAGTTCTGAGATAATTAGATGGTAAATGAGGGGGAAGAATTTGAGAGCAATTTCAGGTGTGGGATTGATAGAGTTTCAAAGCTGATTGAAGATGAGCTGTAAGAACAAAGGATGGTTTAACAATTTTTATTCCAGTGCTCTTTCTTCACTCATTCTAGAGCTACAATACAGAAGCATTTCCCACACGTTTCTACCTAACTCAAGCAAAGAGACTGGATTGCAGTAATGGAATTTAACACAGGTCAAATTTAGCTATTTCTGAAAGTGCTACATACAGCTGCTGGACCCAAAGTTATGAGGGAAGCAATGAGCCCAAATGTCTCTTCTGAAATATGAAGATAAGCAGCTGCCTCTGTCCATTGCTTTTTGGAAGGGTAGGAGGCATCCTATCCATAAAGATCCTTTAGTCTAGAAATAATCATGATCCTGAGAACAAGAAATTAGGGAAGATTGCACATTAGTGCAAAATGCAGAATTTTGTCCTCTTTCATTTTGTCTTTGAGAATAAAAGCACTGGATTCTCACAAAGTTGCATTTATACTATTAATAGTGGGAAAAGTGATAAAAATGATTTACTTTCTTACATCTTAAGATAATCTACTTTCCGGAGTACCTATCAGCTTATTAAATAGAAATGATTGGTCTGTGTACACTATGAGTTATATATGATATCAATTCAAATTTGAAGGAATTTCAGCATTATTTTATTCATTTTTATTGAGCATATGTGTAGCACATTGTGTTCAAATCTCTTTAAAATAATTTATTAGTTATGTTTCAAAACCCCTCTTTGAGATAGATGGGTGGAAAATTATATATTACACAATTTTTTTCAAGGTCATTTTATGAATGAGATTTCTGTCCTTTCACATGGAATAGTGCATCTTTTTGCAATAGGCTTAATAATAGAATTCCAAGTTATGCTAAAGAAAGCAAATCACTAAAAATGCAGATAGTCAACAAAATAATACTGTATAAATCATGCATCAAAAAGACGAGTAAATGCAACTTCAACTGTTTATAAAAATGTAGCAATCAGTTTCTTAAGTGATAATGTGTATAGTTTGGAGGATGTAGGACTAGGACAACAGGAGCAAATAATATTACCTTTCTTTTTCTGCTTTTCCTTTGGCTTTGGGGATACCTGTGCCAGTTTTTTACATGGTTAAATTGCATGCCACTCAGGCTTGGGATACAAAACATCCTGTCACCAAGGGAGTGAGCATAGTGAGCATAGTACCCAACAGGTGGCCTTCCAAGACTGGGCCACTTAACAGGAAAGAGGAAAATCACTGGACCTTCAGTGCCTTAAATCAAGATTAATAAAGCTTGTATGGCAGCTTTCCATTTTTAGAGTATTGATCAGTACTTAAAATAGACTGTTAAACTGTGTACCATAATGTCCAGAAAATGAGCTAGCATTTGAAGAATATATGCAATAATTTTCTTATCAATAATCATTGAGTTAGTCAAGATTTTACTTCAGTTAATGACGTTTTTACAAAGTATCTTGAATTTTCCACGTATTTCATGTTGGACACGACATTTGGTTAGAATGTATTATTTGATAAAAACATTATCAGATGCATTGATGTATATTACACATTAAATATATAGATAGACTAAATATACTTGATATACTATTAGATGAACATATTATTAAAATAAACATGTATTTCTTAATCACAAAGTTTTGGAGTCAGTTTAAAGTTGATACCTATCACCGTTATGCCATTAACCACTTGAATCACCTTACATATTTGACATAAATCATTCATTTAAGGTCTTTTAAAACCTCAAGAGTGAGGTTACCCAGATCAACCTTCCAGATGGTGCCACAATTCTTTCGATAAAACAATTGCCACACTTTTTTAAATTCTGAGATTAAATAACCTGGCTAAACGTTTCTAGAATTCTTATGAATAATTGCCTTGTGCTTAAAAAGCTTAGTTGGTTGATGGTGAAGTTAAGAAGCTACTGAGTGGAGTAATAAATGAAAAGGCAGGGGAATGGAGGCAGCAAACCACATTGCAATACATGTACCTATGCAACAATCCTGCATAATCTGCACATGTACCCCAGAACCTAAAGTACAGTAAAGAAAAGGAAAAGATTCATTTTGATGCTTTGAAAAGCACCCATATGTACACATACCTATAATAACAATAACAAGAATAAGAAAAATACTATTAATAACACAGTGTAGAAGTTTTAATAGTTTGTTATTATATTTTAGCTTTTCTTTAACCTTTACAATGTTCAAAATAATGTTACATACCTCCTTATAGATCTTCATTGTAATATGGGGATCTTGCTTTATCTTTAAATTTAGAATAATTAAACCTTTAAAGATACCCTTTTCAGATATTATTAGATTTAGAAATGGCCGGAACTTTTTGAGTTCCTACCAATTTTGATGATTGACAGGTGGACAATTGTATAATATATCTCTTACGGGGCTTTGGATTCAGCATTTTATAAAATTCTACAGGTGTTTTTGATGTATACTTGGGTTAAATACATTTATGTACACTAAAATTAACATAAAACCAGAGGTGATTTCTTTTCATCAATTGTTGCCCAGTTACTGAGTGAAAATTAAATTGACCATTTATGCTTATACTTCAATTTCAAAGAGAACAAATATGGCATAAAGGCTTGCAATCAACAGACTTCTGGTGCTGTTTTAAACTGCATTGGCAGTTTTCTGCACCATATCTCTTTTGGATATCATCATCTATAATAATTATTATGATTATACCTTATATTTCAAGAATAATGATAAATCTACCATTTACTGATAGCTCTCCAGACTAATCCTCACAGCACCCTACTAGGTATGTATTATTATTACGATGTTACAGATTATGATGGGGTTGGAACTTACTGGTAAGTGGCAGAAGCCAGGACTAAAATGCATGTCTGTCTGTCTCTGTAGCCTGAGTTATTTTCTGTACAAGATTAAGACTCTGCTTCTATAGAGGATCTATTTTTTTATAGTTTTGAAAGTCAGTTCATAGATGTTTCCAAATTTATCTTCAGAACAACAACAACAACAACAACAAAAAGGGCTACATTGGCTAGCAAACCAGCATGAAAATTCTGTTTTGACATTCAAAGAGTCGAAATGCCGCTCTCCATTTTAAATCTTCAAATCTCAGTTTAAAATCCAAGACTGTATCATCGTTATATTCTTCTCCTGTAGACTAAGCAACTACTTTGTACAAGGGACTGGAGAAATATAAAGATGTAAGACTGCCCAGACATAATGAAAAGTCTCCAGTATGCTATGGTTAGACCTACACACTTATAAGGATACTTAATAGTGCATGGAAATATTCAGTATGCAGCAAGACAAAACAAAGTTCAGATATAAGATGTGTGTGTGTGTGTGTGTGTGTGTGTCTGTGTGGTGTGCATATATGCTTGTGTGTAATCAGAGAGGTGGAACTGACTTGAATCTTGAAAAAGAATAACATTTAGATGGATAAAAATGAATAGAGATTGCATATTAGGTATGAAAAAAGAAGTGCGTGGTGTGTGGTTTCTGGAGCCACTGAATGGCAGCGATGACTTTATCTTTGGTAATTGTCCTTGGCAATCAAAAAAATATATTTTGATAGAGCCTCCTGTGAGTCATTCTTTCCATGTTTAGACAAATATCAGAGGTTTGAACAGTGATTTCAAAACATCTGCCAAAATATTCAAAATAATCGTTTACTGTTGTTTTTAATTATTTGCTATGTAAATGTGATACATTGCTTTCTATATCATCCCAGGTCAAATCACTCAACATTTCAAAATGGTAAGCATTTCATCAGCATTGCAAATTTTCTTATGTATCAAGTATTCTTTTCTTCCTGGTGATTAAATTCTGCTTTTGAAAATTTAAGCTCTTTTATTCATAATTCATCAGTAATTATCGTATAATGTTTCTTATTTTCTGGCAATGTAATTTTTTCTTTTAAAAAATATATGGAGCTAGGCTATTCTTGTCATAAGTCATATTTCAACAAAGGTTAAAACTTATTTTGCTTTGTTATTTTCACTCTTCCTCAGGCTTTTGATAATTATATGCATACAAAATAATGTTATTTATAGATAATTAGCTGGACCATCAATAAATCTCCTTATGTAGAATCACCTCCTTCTCCCAAAAGGACTTAAGAAATATTTTTGAAGGAATAAGTGTTAATTTTATTTAGCATATATCATAGTAATACTATATATCATTTTATAATTGAATGTTTACCCCTAATTATAATACCTTCATTTTGTTTTGGCGTGTTTCATTTAGTTCTTTTTTTTCCTTTTTCTTTTTTCTTGCAACATTGCCATAAATATACCACAAATCCTCATCCAAGCCTTATCCAAAGAAACCTAATGTTTTTTTCTAGGCTGACTGAGCACTGGGAAAAAAAAATACCCAGACATTTCAGGGATCACTAGGCACTGCTTCTGAATTAATGCTAATTCCTGAGGATTGCAAACACCACTGGACCCACCAATCAAAATGGGGATCTATGGTAGGTGATAAATAAAATTTTTTTTTAAAGGAGAGAAGGAAAGAAAGAAAAAAAGGAGTGAAGGAGAGGAAGAAAGAGGAAGAAAAAGAGGGAGAGAGAATGGGAATATTGCTTTATTCTAAAAATGGGTATTAATGGCCAATTAATATTTTGTGTATTTAAAGTGGAGAGCTCTATAAATATTTATTAAGTTTACTTGTTCTGGATCTGAGTTCAAGTCCTGGATATCCTTATTAATTTTCTGTCTCGTTGAGTCTAAATCTCTTTATGGGTCTTATGTATCTGGGTGTTAGGATTGTTAGCTCTTATTGTTGCATTGATCTTTTTACCGCTATATCTTTGTTGCTTTGAAATCTATTTTATCAGATGCAAGAATTGCAACTCCTGCTTCTTATTTATTTATTTATTTTTGCTCTCCATTTTGTTGGTAAATCTTTCTCCATCCCTTTGTTTTGAGTCTTTGTGTATCTTTGGATGTGAAATGGGTCTGGATGTAGCATACCATTAGGTTTTGGCTGTGTCTTTTGATTGGGGGATTTAGTCGATTTAAATTTAGGATTACTGCCATTTGATGTTAACTGGCTATTTTATCAATTCGTTGATGTAAATTCTTCTTTATGTTGCTGCTGTTTACTTTTTGGTATATTTTCAGAAAGGCTAATACTGGTTGTTCCTTTCTATGTGTAATGCTTCTTTCAGAAGCTCTTGTAAAGCAGGCCTGGTGGTAATAAAATCTCTGAGTACTTGCTTGTTCATAAAAAATTTTAGTTCACCGTTAGTTTGTTTATATTCCTCTCTATATTGTCTATTCTTGTTAGCATTTCGTCAAACCTTTATTCAAAGTTCTTAGTTTCTTTACATTGGGTTAGAACAAGTTCTTTTAACTCCCAGAAGTTTCTTATCCACTTTCTGAAGCCTACTTCTGTTAATGACACCCAGTCCTTTTCCATCAGGGCTTGTTCCGTTGCTGATGAGGAACTGTAATCCCCTGCAGAGGGAGAAGGGTTCTGATTTTGAGTATTCTCAGCCTTTTTAGGCTGGTTTCTTCCCTTTGTTATAAATTTATCCATCTGTCATCTTTACAATTACTGCCTTTCTAATTAGGTTTCTCAGTGGACGTTCAATTTATTGATTCCCAGTGCTGGAATCTGAGTGACCCAGAGCGCCAGGCGGGGTTAAGACTGAAGGTGCTTTTCTGCCCGGGAGTCTGGCTTCCTTCTTGAGTCTGTAATAAGCAGCTCTGCCTTCCCAGAGCTCCAGACATCGGTCAGAAGGGGAACCAGTCCCGTTTACACTGCACCAAGAGCTGCCGCGCAGAGGTGTTGGCAAAACTGCTGCGCCGGCCACAAGAGTCACGCTGGCGACCCGTGGGGCTCCTCCACTGGGAATCTTCTGGTCCTTGAGCAACGAAAATTCGTCTGAAAGTGTGGCATCCTCTCGTTCTCTATGCTTTCACTGGGAGCTACAATCCTGAGCTGTTAGCGATCAGCCATCTTGGATCCAAGATTTATCCATCATTAGTTCTAATCAGTTCATTTAGTTCTAATCAGCTGTATCTCTGTATATATGTATGTATGTGTGTGTATATATGTATGTATGCATGTATGCATGTATCTATCTATCTGTACAACCATCTATCCACACACACAAAATCCCCCACACACAGTGAGAACACTCATGTCCATGCTGTTTTGATTACTGCTTTTGGCCATTTTCATGTTTATCAGAAAAATGTGTTTTCCAATGAATATCTACACTTTCTTCATAGCTGTCATTTTACTGTTTTGCTTTACTAAATCATTCATTATTGGATAAGATAGATATAAATATACACAAAGTTTCTTGAATAATTTTTCCAGTTTTTCTTTCCCGTTTCCTTGTAACTTTCTCCCTGTCTTTCATGATCTCTGGTGGATTTAGATATGGCAAAGAAAGGCTAGAGCTTACTGAAAAAGTCAGACACTTCAATTACGCCCAAGACCAGAGCTTTGCAAGTTCTAATACAGCATTCAGTAGCCCCAGTTGTGAAAGTTTTTAAGTTCTCATTCCTTTAATTTGATATCATGTGGCAGCAGAGAACGCATGGCTCTTGAAATCAGTAGACTTGGGCCAAAATTCTGTCTCTGCTGTGTACCAGTTATATTTGGTTTGTACTCACATCACTTCTGAGCCTCAGTTTCCTCCTCTGTAAATTGAAAGGGTTAAAGCCATGAATGTACAATAGAGACAAATGAGAGAAGCAGAGAATTTCAAGTGTCACCTTTCTCTAAAAGAAGTGAAGAATAAGGTTGATTTTATAGCCTTTTAAAATATGTGATACTGACTATGTACTTAAGGGAAAACAAAAACTAGGCTTGTGAAGATTTAGAGATCTTAGCAGATGATTGTTACAGATTGAGAATCCATAGAGAAGTCACATATAACTGTACACTCCATTAAAGCTTTAAATGGTGCGAGGAAGAATGACTGAATAGAAATCAACTAAGTGAGGATGCATGGAGTAGAACACATTTATGGTTCTACATAATGTTTCTATATTGTATCTGGATAACTGGCTCAAGGGAATGCTCTGATTTCTTTTCAATACTATTGCATCTTCATTATGCTATTGTGAATTGAGAATCATACTTTTTCAAACACATGTCTGTAACTCCATTTTGATAGTCTTAAAAAATAACTGAAAATGTGATACTTAGGTTGATCAAGGATCACATTAATAAATTTAGTAATTACATTAAACTGGTTTGTCATAGGCTGACAAAAATATGTTGGTGAATACTCTCCTAACTCTTTCTTCCCTGTTAGAAAATTCTGTTTAAAGTGAATTATGTTAAAAATCAATGAACATGATGGGAGTGTGGGAGCATCTAAGAAACCTGGCTGATAATTTTGTGTGGTTATTTGTTGCTATACAACTTATGTCAGGTTTTACATCCAACACCGTCAAAAATTCAGAAAATGAGAAACATGCTGGCAACTGATTTGGTGTAGAGATTGAGTATAAGAATTTGAGCCCATTCCTTTATCTCTTCTAAACTCAGTCTGCTCAATTTAAGTATGGAAATGATGATCGTGATGATAAATAACCTACATTCACAGAACTTTTCAGTGGGTCAAATGAAAAATGGAAGGAAATATGTTTCATAGAGGATTACACATATAGGAAGACTTTTCACCACCACTGGTCAGCTTTCACAATGCATGAGGTGGTATAATCTTTAATAGGAATAATAATACACAAATCTCCTTTACTTGAATAGATAATAAATAGCTCTCTTTGTTATAAACTGTAAATATAATAAGCAGATTTTTTTGGTAAAAGCATTGATTGTCATTTAATTAACTGAAATTTTACTCTGTGTTATGCCGGTGCTAAGCACTTTTATTACATAACCTCATTTAATACTGATGCTTCAGGAAAATAAGTTATTGACTATCACACAAGCGGTCAATGGCAGGTTTAGAATTTGAACACCTATAAGTCTGTTTCTTATGTTGCTCTCACGTCCTGCAAACATGCTGCTCTTTTTGACTTGACCTCATCTTTATCCTTCTGATGCTGAAAACTACTTACCATGCTTTTCAAAATTATTAACTCTGGTTCAGTGCACTGACAGTCAAAACAAAATAGGTGAGTAAAGACTGAAACAAACTCACATACAAGGTACAGATTAGTATGGCTTCATTTTAGGAGGTATACAATAATTATTTTATATATGTCATATAGGTGAAGCTTTTAGCATATGTGTAAGGTAAAGAATATGTATAAAGAAGGATATTCTTGTGGCAAGAAGCTGAATTATTGGTTTCATGAGCACAAGAGGCAAAAGCTCTTATTTTAATCCCAGGTAGTTGTGTGCCTTTGCATAAGTCATTTAACTTTTCTGTACTGCTCATTTTCTTCATGTAGAAAGTGAGAACTTTGACATATTTCCCATATTATAGTGATATTTTAAGATTCAAATAAATTCATCTGAGTATGGTAGGTCACAGTATCAATGAGTGTAAGATATTGTAATATAACAGGGAATTTGAATTTTCATATTAAAGTATTCTCAAAAGCATTTTCTCATTCATTTTCAGGACTGGATTTTAGATATTTTGCTTTTGTTTTGTGTTGGTAATAAGTGTCCCAATTAAACTGGCGTTTTTGTTTTTATGTGTGTTATGTGTGCAAAGCATCTCCTATGGAAGTAAAATTAAAATAATTGTTCAGTTGCATCCAGAACCGTCATGTTGCAGCCATTAGCAAGCTATAGCAAAATGTTTGTAGGATATCAATAATGGATTACGATATAAATATTTATGGAGTGCTGTGAGGTAGTTAGTTTCCATCAAGCTGGGGACATGCAAAATTGAATAGATACTGACACTAAACAAGACTTTGATTAAGTGGTTGTGGCATAATCCTTTTCCAATATTAAACAAATACCATCTCTAACATTGTTTGAGGCAAAGTGGGTTTGCAGTGGTGGTAGAAGCAAAAGTCTCTCTAAAGAAATATATGTTATTTTAATGGATTATGGATATAGCATAGCTTTATAAATCTCTCTATTATTTTCTAAGTTTACAGAGTGGATAGAAGACATTTAAAAGATATGCCTATTTAGTAATGCCTAGATGTTTTGGAAAAAAAAAATGTATTGTGGTATCTAATTTGAGGTGTCAGCTTGACCGGATTAAGGTATACCTAGCCAACTGGTAAAGTATTGCTTCTGGATGTGTCTGTGTCTGTGAGGATGTTTTCCAGAGGAGATTGGTGCGTGAGTCCATGGACTGAATGGGGAAGATCTGACTTCACTGTAAGTGGACATTGGCCAATCAGCTGGGAGCCTGGGTAGAACAAAAAGCTAGAGGAAAGGATTAGGTTGCTGCAAAAGTAATTGTGGTTTTTGCTATTATTTTCAATGGCAAAAACCACAATTACTTTTGCACTACCTAAGACAGTTTACTTTCTCTCTCCTGGAGCTACGGAACCCTTCTTCTCCTGCCCTTGGACATTAGCACTCAAGGTTCACTGGCTTTTGGACTCTGGCACTTATACCAGTAGCTCTTTGGGTTTTTAGGTCTTCAGCCTTAGATTGAGAGTTATGCCATTGCCTTTCCTGGTTCCGATACTTTTGGACTTAGAATGAGCCATGCCACCAGCATATCAAGTGTCCAACTTACAGATGTCCTATTGTGGGTTTCTCAGCCTCCATTATGACATCATTCAACTCCCTGGATAAATGCCCTCTCATCTATTTGTCTCTATCTATCTATCTATCTATCTATCTATCTATCTATCTATCATCTATCTATCTATCATCTATCTATCTATCTATCTATCTACCTACCTATCGTCTATCTATCTGTCATCCACCCATCCATCTATAATCCATCTATCTATCTATCATCTATCTATCTGTCATCCACCCATCCATCATCTATAATCTATCTATCTATCTATCTATCAATCTAATCTGATCTGATCTAATCTAATCTAATCTAATCTAATCTAATCTATCTATCATATTGGTTCTATCTCTTGAGAATTTCCTAATATAACTCTTAGCATTTTTGTCTCCAAATATAAATGATTTATCATATTAAGGCTTTCAAATTGGTTTGACTAGTTCTTTTCTCTATTCTCTCTTTTATTCTGTTGCTTAATTTTTTCCTTAGGAAAATTTGATTTGTGGAAGGGGGTCTATAACCAAACCATTCCTGTGGCATCCCTAAAAATTATTGCAGACAAATGACGTAAGCTCTTTTAAAATAGTACAGATTCCATAGGCCAAATCCTTTTACTACTGCCTAATTGCTGAGTATTTTATTTGACCTTGTGCCAGACACTTTGCAAAGTGCTTTACAAATATAAATTGGCATGAAAATAGTGGCAAGGTTACTAAAATTATTATTCGTAAACTTGGAGATGAGATAAATAATTATTGCTTGATTTTTAATATGTCACATTACATCATTTTCCAATAAGCCCATATGAGTATCATCTGACACATGCTGAGAATGTAACTTTGTTTGGCTAACAATCAACAACTGAAAGGTGTGTGGATGGTTTATGGTCCTTTGAAGTTAGAGATTGACCTGCAGAAATTAAAGAGTTTTTATAATTTCATAGCCATAGAGATAGATTAACTCTAAAGGTGACACGGTTTTATAGCTCTGTTGAAAATTGACCTAGTGAACACTACATCCAGTTTCCAATTTGACTTCAGCATTTCTTTCCAGCTACTTTATCTTTCTGCCAGTTTCTTCAGAAATGTGTGAGATGGCACTTTAACAAGTGCTAACTAGTTCTTAACTTCCACAAGTATTATCCCTATTTTACAGACGGATGGAATTGTGGCACAGCAAGCTTAAATAACTCGCCCAAAGTTGCACAGCTAATAATAGGATACAGCAGGATTCAAATCCATGTATTTTGGCTCAAAATTTGTCTTCGTAACCATAAACAGTTTGGCTTTTCTCATTAGCCGAAGTATTTATTTATAATACCCCTGCCCCATTAACAAGCAGCAAATTTTTAGTTTCCTCATGCCATAGGTAAGTCATTAATTGAGGTTCTTTATGTGTAACTACTCACCATGGCTTATAGTCTTTTGTCTTTTCAAAACAGCTTTGGAGAGCCAGTTCACTCAAATATATTGGCGTACTCTGTGGTGCCAATTGAGCTTCAAGTATTTAGGAATAGGCCTTAAATCAGGAGATGATCAACTTACTAATCAACAAAGGATCTCTAACAGTGGTTGAAGTCATGTATTCTGCTTTACAGAAATGAATCAGTGATAACCTGGTATACCTTTAAACAGTTAAGCAATTGTTTCCAACCAAGATCTCATTTGAAATACCAGTTATGAAATGTAAGAACAAGGCTGCAGTTTGAATGGAAACGTGTCCTGAATTTTTACTTGATAACTCAGACGTGATCATGGCCACCATACAGTTAATTAATTATTGGTAATTATGACATTGGTAACTAAATGAAATGTCCTAGGATTGTATATAAATCCTCAGGTGCATAGGAGCAGTTCTCAGAACAGTTCGGGAATCTTGGAAGATAGTGTAACCAGGTGACTGGTCGCAGGGGCTCAGCTCCCTCCCCAGTCGGATGAGCTAAGTTTTTTGAGACTGAGTTTCGCTCTTGTTACCCAGGCTGGAGTGCAATGGCGTGATCTCGGCTCACCGCAACCTCCGCCTCCTGGGCTCAGGCAATTCTCCTGCCTCAGTCTCCTGAGTAGCTGGGACTACAGGCACGTGTACCATGTCCAGCTAATTTTTTTGTATCTTTAGTAGAGACGGGGTTTCACCATGTTGACTAGGTATGATCTCGATCTCTAGACCTCGTGATCCACCCGCCTTGGGATTACAGGCGTGAGCCAATGCGCCCGGTTCTTGGCCTCACTTGCCCCGGGAATGGGAAAGGGCCCTGGTGGCTCGGTGAGTTTACTGTTTAAATAAATATCGAACCCAAAGAGTTTAGCAGAGAGCGATTTATTAGGGGGAGAGACACAGAGAGAGAGACAGGGAGAGAGAGAGAGAGAGAGAGAGAGAGAGAGAGAGAGAGAGAGAGAGAGAGAGGGAGAGAGAGAGAGAGAGAGACAGCGAGAGACAGAGAGACAGAGAGAGAGAGAGAGGAGAGAGACAGAGAGAGAGAGAGACAGCGAGAGACAGAGAGACAGAGAGAGAGAGAGAGAGAGGAGAGAGACAGAGAGAGAGAGAGGAGAGAGAGAGACAGAGAGAGACAGAGAGACAGAGACAGAGAGAGACAGAGAGAGAGACCGAGAGAGACAGAGAGAGACAGAGAGAGAGAGAGGAGAGACAGAGAGAGAGACAGAGAGAGAGACAGAGAGAGAGAGAGAGAAAGAGAGAGAGAGGAAAGAGAGAGAGAGAGAGAGAGAAAGAGAGAGAGAGGAAAGAGAGAGAGAGAGAGAGAGAGAGAAAGAGAGAGAGAGAGAGGGAGAGAGAGAGAGAGAGAGAGACAGAGAGAGAGAGAGAGAGAGGAGAGAGACAGAGAGAGAGAGAGGAGAGAGAGAGACAGAGAGAGACAGAGAGACAGAGACAGAGAGAGACAGAGAGAGAGACAGAGAGAGACAGAGAGAGACAGAGAGAGAGAGGAGAGACAGAGAGAGAGACAGAGAGAGAGACAGAGAGAGAGAGAGAGAAAGAGAGAGAGAGGAAAGAGAGAGAGAGAGAGAGAGAAAGAGAGAGAGAGAGAGGGAGAGAGAGAGAGAGAGAGAGAGAGAGAGAGAGAGAGAGAGAGAGAGAAAGAGAGAGAGAGGGAGAGAGAGAGAGAGAGAGAGAGAGAGCTCCTACACTGCCATGGGAGGGAATCCGGAGGGGATATCCGCACAGGTAAGGAGTAGTGAGTTATAACGGGGGTTACTCTCGCCCCATTCATGTTCTCGTCCAATGAGAGGAGCTCTTTCAAAGTTCCTCTGGAGTAATTGATTTTCGACCCTGATACAGGATTGGCTGCCAGGCCCACAACCAAAGCCCCTGCCCCCAGAGCTTTTGGCGGGCTTTCTGAAGAAAAGCAGCTCAACTGGAATTACTACCTAGCCTGCAGGGCATTCCTGGATTGGGGGTGTGGAGGGTGGATGGAGGTATGGTGCTAGGAAATTCCTGCCTTTGAAACACAGTCCTTAAGACAGTCCCTTAATAGGATCTCTGTAGTTGTGGGATTAAGAGCTCCCTGGTGCAGGAGAGAATTGCCTTCTTCCTAACGAAGGTCTCACACATTTTGCGGCCTCCATCACACTGCTGGAGAAAGAAGAGAATTTACATAAGAGAAATGAATAATGCTACAAAATGCTGACATTCATGGTGACACTAGAGGATCTTCAGAGTTGAGACATAGTAGACTTACCTCAATGGTTTAAGTTTAACACGTTGAGGTAAGCTCTCCTCTTGTACTAAATCAGAGGGGGCTAAAAGACAATCTGTAGAAGAGGTTTTCATAATTCTCTGAGAGACAAAGATTAAAAGTCTTGGCCAAGATTATAGGAAACTCTTGTTATCAAAGAAAGAAATTAAGGGTGGGCTTTATCAAAGTCAGGGACTGGAGAACAGTGTGTTTGGAGAGCAGTTATGACCAGGATTTTTGTTACAATAAAGGTGACATATGTAAATTAAACCACTGGGTAGACATAGTAGAGAAAAGCAACTGCTCCGAGTCTGCTTTTCCTGCTGTCATAAAACTCAGTTTGCAGATTATGTGAAATAAACTTCATTTTGGTTGCTTCCTTTTGATTATCTTATATGTCAAATACCTAATGCTCCTCATTAAAATTTTCAAGTTTGACTTGCCTGTCCTAAATGACGAATTCAAAAGTTATGTCACTTTCTTTTAAAATAAACATTATTTAAGAGTTTTGGAGAAATAGTTAAACATTTTTATTTTTTAAAAATTACTGACTCTGCAAGATAATTTGATGGACAACACTAAGTTCATGATATTTATATACTACTTTTTATTTTGTGGTAAATTATTGACAACGTAACGCATTCTTTCTTCATGTCATAGTGGTATAACCACTCTACCACATCAAAATCCCAGGGATTGCACTACAGAAAGTGTCATAATCAGTATTAGCTTTCTGTGAGCACTTTTGGACAAGAAAAATGTATTTATGTTTCATTAACTCCTAAGATTGTCATGTTTGTATACATTTCAAAGAGAAAATGCTACTGTGTTTTGTTCCCAGTGACTGAAATGTGGAAACCTTATGTATTCGTTATTGTGTAATGTGCCATTATCTCCCATGAAAGCTTCAGGACTGTGTGACACATAGCTAAAACTGAGCATTTGTTTCTACTCTGCTTATTCTTTTCTAACACATGTGTAGAGACTTAAAAGAGAAAGTGGCATCTGTTGAAAGTATACCCTGCAGAATTCTTCGCTTTTTTTCTATAAAAAAAAAGGAAGTAAAAAGAAAAACCAAACAGAATGCCAAACCTCCAAGACGAAACTAAAACATTTTCATTTTTAAATAGCCCCAGATATCACTTAGCATGAATCAGAGAGCAAATAGAGGTTTTTTTTGCATCACAGTTAGGCCAATATGCTTTAGTGAACTGTCTCTCCAAAGCTCTTTTGTAGGGACAAGCTATGGTGAGTTATTATACAAGAACTCCTTTACTTTCAGTTTATGCATCTTTTTTCTTCTGTTTTTAATCAACTGTACACAGATAAGCAGAAAAAAATGGGCTTAACCAGGAGACACTGAAGAAGATTTTAGTTTAGTACTTTATAAACATGGTATGAGTAAATAATGTGAGGCAATTACCCTTAATCTTATGCTAATAATTTGCCCACGATAGGACAGAACGAACTGCTTTCCCTGGCACGTATCGAGCTCTCTAGTTTTTGTGCTTGGACTCTCCTGTTAAGTGGGATAGAAACACATTCAGAGGATAAGGATAAGGGAATATGTAACTCATATGAGGAGTCATTGAGAGAACTGGAGATAGATCAGGGAAGATATGATTGCTATCTTCAAATATTTTAAGAGTTGTCATGGAGAAGAAGGATTAAACTCATTATGTATAGCCTTCCAAAGGATTAGAGCCAGGAGAAATGAGTAGAAGCCATAGGGAGCTAAGCTTCAGCTAAATATAAGACAAATGTTGAGTCTAAATGGTCCGAGGAAGGAACAGACTGTCTCTAGAGGGTATGCATTATGGATCAATGGAAGTCTGTAACTACCATTTGCATTCACTTGCAGGGGTGTTCTACAATGACATCAAGTAATGAATGAGTCATTACATAATTGTTTTATTCAATAAAAGATTGGTTTAGCCATCATGTGCATGGTAAATTTAATTAAAATTATACCAGAGTTTATTTTAAATAAAAACTAATTTCTTGGACAGCTGAGTTCATTTAGGTAATATAGAAGACACATATACTTCTTTATGCTAATGGAGAGTCACTGAATGTAACAGGTGGATGAGATTTTTTAAATCATTGAGTCTATGTCTTTAATTTTATAAAGGAGGAAATTGAGACAAAGAAGTGATGTGACTGGAGAACATTCATAGAGTTAGGGTCAAGGTTAAAGCTGAAAGGCGGGATTTCTGTTTAACAGATCTCTTTACTGAAAGAATTGAAAAGGATGTGTGCTCTCTGCTGAATGCCACCAGCAATTGCAAGTAGTAAGCCACATTAAAAAAAGAGCTATCTTTATTCATTGTGTGTGTATATACTCGCTCACTTACAAGCTTAAGCTATTTGATCCCAGGATTCTTTCCTAATTACCGTGCCTGGTGCTTGGATCTTTGCCTCTTTATCACGTTTGGTTGGTCCTTAATTCTTTGAAAGTTCCGAATAAGGCTTTACAGGATCTCAGTGTATAACACTGAAGACAAGTTTTTAGGGCTTTCTTGGACTCAGGTGTTGTAAAAAAAAATGAGGATACTGTTTAAAATATGTCAGAAAGTGATTTTTTGGTCCAGCTACATTCCACATGTCAATATGACTCTTTAACTAGCTGCCCCATCCAAAATCCCAAACACGTACACACTTGCACACACACACACACACACACACACACACACTTTTATTGAAATAGATATTCAACTACTGCTGATAGCAAGGAAAATGTTTGAATATTATTATCAGTAAATAGGGAAGGGGTTAAAGTTGTATTCTGTCAAAAGGCATAATGAGATTCTGACTCCAATTTACCCAACTTTTAATACCAAACTATCAAATGGATACTTTGGTATCGAGGAGACTAAGCATTAGTTTATATCCCTGTTGTTTTTTCCCCCTCACTGTTTGTAATTTTATTGGTAAATCATATACATAGCCAGAAGAGGCGGTCACACTTATCAGTAACATTAAAATAAAACTCTTCTGAAAACCGTTGTTTTATGCAAAGATGTCTAATGAGTGAGAACTCTGTTTGTTTTATATTCTCTCCTGCCAGTTGTAAGAGACCAAACCAATTTCAAGGTGTCCTTTCCTGTTTACTTCTTTGTGCATGTCTCGGTTTTCTGAGTAGGTTAGAGACAATTTTTTACATCTGCAAGTTAATGCCTGCCAGAAATTGACCATTCAATGGGCTCATTCTCAGTTTAATTGGCCACTCGCTTCTTTTTTCTGAGAACACAAGAGACCAATTGCACCTGCATTGAGCCTGATGGAGATTCAGAAAAGGAATATTTTAACAATTCTATTTCAGTGTGTGACTCATTCTTTTTCACAAGAAGTAAAAAGTGGCATTGTCACATTGCAATGTGTAGCAATATATTTATGATTATTTTACTTGTATTTGTAATGTAAATTTTGTTGCAAAATACAAGGTGATTTGACTCTTCAGTAACTCTGTGAATTTGCTCTTTGAATTTAAAAGGCATAATCAAGACTTTTCTCTAGATTGGTAATGCAAACTTACTGATGTGCAAGTTTATCCTTGAATACGTAAAATAATGAAACAAGCACAAAACTATTTGTATTCATATAAAATAGTTTTTTATTCACACTTATAAAAAAGGAGGAGCTGATGGAATAAAGAGCATGACATCAATACTAGGGGAAGTATTACATATAAAATTATGTAATTATTTAAGATTATATAATTTTTACATATAAAATATAAAATTCATAATTATATATTCTTATTTAAATTACTATGTATATTTTTATGACTATTCAGAAATCAGTAATTATACTGTAGCTCTTGGTCAGAATTGTGAAAGATCCCCATCTTATATATTCATTAATTAAAATGAGAGTATGGTGAGGATTATGCAATTCTGAGGAGCATACATTTTTTTATGTAGAGATGAAGGGAAGTAGGTCACGTTGAGATTTGTGGGGAATGAAATAATGTTTGCAAGTATATTCTATTTGTTAAGTAGATCAGATTACGTTGCATTCTTTGCTTATGATTGTTCTATAACCCTCCTTTATGCAAAAGAGAAAGTCCATGCTGCTAATGGGGCATTCAAGTCTCTATTCTCTAGCTATTGCTCAATTCTCCAGTTTCATCTCTTAGCAATCCCTCCAATGGGCTTTACGACCCAGAAACAAACTGCAACCAACCAGCTATTCATCGGCTCAGTACCTTGGAGAGAGATTACTACAAATCAAAGAATGCCAAGGTTTAACAAGAGTCACCACAAGCTAGGGAGAGGCAGAAGAGCATTCTTCCCTGGAGCTTTTCGAGGTGCCATGGTGCTGCCAACACCTAGATTTTGGATTTCTAGCATCAAGAACTGTGAGAATACATTCCTGCTGTTTGAAGCCACGAGTCTGTGGTAATTTGTTCTGACAGACCTAGGAAACAAATGTAATTTCTAGGTCTTTTGTGAAAGTTAATGGAAAACGTTCAGCCCAGTAAAGACAAGATCACTAATGACAGGGAAATTTCGTGAATAAAGTTTAGAGTCATCTCCTCAAGTTGAGAAGCACAACAAGCTTGAGTTTGTGATGAGCAAAGGGTCGTAAGCCTTGCCCTTGAATTTTACCCTGAAGTCTTATTTTACTCTGCCAAAGACCCGGCTTTGGTCCTTTTTCATGGAGCAAAAGCATAATGGACACACCTTTGATTTGGTAGAAAATATTTTCACCTTTCAAGCTGAAATTAATTGACTTAATATATACCCACTAAATTTTGCTTACTGAATTATTTCCTTACCATATCTCTTTCTTGCAATTTCCTATCAAATGCAGCTGGTAAAAAATAAAATAAAATAAAATAAATCAAATAACCTAACAAAAACCAGACAGGTCATGCTTTTTGTATCTTGTCTAAGATTCCACTCTTTAACTACAAATTTGTCTTATCCATACTTTACCTTTAATACAATCTGCCACAATTTTTGTCAGATGTTTTTCTACTCCATGACATAGGTTGTCACTTTTTCAGCTTTTCACTACAGTTCTTATCACTTCTCCAGGCTTCTATAGTGACTTCCTTGTGAAGTAATATCTGGTCCTAAATCCACTGTTAGGTTTCTGTTAAAGAAGCGACCCACTTCTAATCCATGTCTACCTTAAAATCTTTTGCCTCAATAAAATTCTATTATAAACCACTACAAATGTAGTGTCTGAAAAGCATCATACATTCTTTTTTTTTTTTTGAGACAGAGTTTCGCTCTTGTTACCCAGGCTGGAGTGCAATGGCGCGATCTCGGCTCACCACAACCTCCGCCTCCTGGGTTCAGGCAATTCTCCTGCCTCAGCCTCCTGAGTAGCTGGGATTACAGGCATGCACCACCATGCCCAGGTAATTTTTTGTATTTTTAGTAGAGACGGGGTTTCACCATGTTGACCAGGTTGGTCTCAATCTCTCGACTTCGTGATCCACCCGCCTCGGCCTCCCAAAGTGCTGGGATTACAGGCTTGAGCCACCGCGCCCGGCCTATTTTATTTTTTAATTGTACATATTTATGGGGTACATAGTCATGTTTCACCAAACATAATGTATGGTAAATAGATTAGAGTAATTAGCATATTAATCATCTCAAACGTTCATTATTTATTTGTGTTGGAAACATTCAATATTACCCTTCTAGCTATTTGTAACTATATATTATTGTTAACTATAGTTATAGTAGTACAGAACAGCAGAGCTTATTCCTTCTATCTAGCTGTAATTATGCATCCTTTAACAAGTCTCTTCCTATCCCTCCTTTCCCTTAGCAGTCCCAGATTTTAGCCCCCTCTGTTCTACTTTTCACTTCTATGAGGTCAATTTTTTTATCTTTCGCGTATGAGTGAGAATATTCAGTGTTTAACCTTCTGTTTCTGGTTTATTCAACTGAGCATAATGTCCTCTAGTTCAATCCACGTTGCTCTAAATGACAGGACTTCATTCTTTTTATGGCTAAGTAGTATTCTTCTGTGTGTATATACCATGTTTTCTTTATTCATTCTTCTGTTTTTGGACCCTTAAGTTGATTGCATACTTTGGCTATTGTGAACGGTGCTGCAATAAACATGGGGTGCAAATGTCTTTCTGATACAATGGTTTCCTTTTCTTCAGATAAATTCCCAGTAGTGGGATTGCTGAATCACATGCTAATTCTATTTGTCATTTTTAAAGGGACGTCTATACTGTTCTCCGTAGTGGCTGTACTAGTTTGCGTTCCCACCAACAGTGATAAGAGTTCCCATTTCTCTGCATCCTCACCAGTGTTCAATATTGCCGTTCTGATAATTCCCATCCTAACTGGGGTGAGGTGATACCTCATTGTGGTTTTGATTTGCGTTTCCCTGATGATTAGTGATATTGAACTTCTCTTTCAGATATTTGCTGGCCATTTATATGTCTTCTTTTGAGAAATGTCTGCTCAGATTAGTTACCCCCCCCCTTTTTTTTTTCGCTCTTGAAATGGTTAAGATCCTTGAGTTCTTTGTATATTCTGGTATTCTGGATATTCATCGCCTGTTAGATGAGTAGTTTGCAAATATTTTCTTCTATTTCTGTAGATTGTCTTTTCATGGTGTTGATTGTTTCTTTTGCTGTGCAGAAGATTTTAGTTTGATATAATTTCATTTGTTTATTTTTGCTTTTGTTGCCTTTTGAGGTTTTATTCATAAAATCTTTTTCCAGTCCAACATCATGAAGCATTTCCCCTGTGTCCTCTTCTAGTTGTTTTATCTTTTCAGGTCTTGCAAAATGAATTCTGATTTGATTTTTGTATAGAGTAAGACTTGGGGGTCTAGTTTTATTCTTCTGTATACAGACATTCAGTTTTCCTGCATCATTTACCAAATAGCCTGTCCTTTCCCCAGTGAGTGTTCCTGGACACTTTCTCAAAAGTCAATTGACTGTAGATATGTGGATTAATTTCTGGGTTTTCTATTCTATTCCATTGTTCTATGTGCCTCTTTTTAGGCCAGTACCATGCTATTTTGGTTACTACAGCTTTGTTGTATAATTTAAAGTCTGGTATATAAACTTACAGCTTTGTTCTTTCTGCTCTAGATGGCTTTGGCTATTCAGAGTCTTGAAGTTTCATACACATTTTCAACTATTAAAAAATATTTATGTGAGGAATATCATTGGTAATTTGATAGGTATTGGATTGAATCTATAGATCAGTTTGAGTAATATAGTCATTTTAACTATGAATTCTTTCAATCCATGAGCATGGGATGTCTTTCCATTCCCTTATATTCTCTTCAATTTCTTTCGTCAGTGTTTTGTAGTTTTTCTTGTAGAGGCTTTTCATCTCCTTGGTTAATTCATTCCTAAGCATTTTATTTTGTAGCTATTGTAAGTGGAATTGCCTTCTTGATTTTTTTCTGCCAATTTGTTGTTCATTTGTAGAAATACTACTGAATTTTGTATACTATTTTTGTATTCTGCAACTTTGCTGAATTCATAGATCAATTCCAAGTTTTCTGGTAGAGTCTTTGTGTTTTTCTATATAGAAGATCATGTCATCTGCAAACAGGGACAATTTGATGTTTTCCTTTACAATTCAGTTGTCCTTTATTTCTTTCTTTTGACTGACTGCTCTGCTGAGACTTCCACTACTATGTCCCATATAAGTGCTTATAGTGAGCATCCTTGTCTTGTTCCAATTCTTACAGAAAATACTTTTAGATTTTCCCACAGTCAGTAAGATGTTAGCTGTGAATTTGTCATATATGGTCTCCATTATGTTGAGGTATCTTTTCTATGCATAATTTATTAAGAATTTTCCTCATGAAGGATGTTGAATTTCATCAAGAGCTTTTTTGCATCTATTGTGATGAGTGTATGGTTTTTTAATTCTATGAATATGATGTGTGACATTTATTGATTTGTGTATGCTGAATCATCCTTGCATTCCTCAGGTAAACCCTACTTGATCATGGTGCATTATTTTTTGATATGCTGCTGTATTCAGCTTGCTAGTATTTTGTTGAGGATTTATTCTTATGTCTATGTTCATCAGGGATATTGGCCTGTAATTTTCTTTGTTTGCTGTGCCATTGTTTGGTTTTGTTTTCTGGGTAATTCTTGCATAAAACTTTTAAGTGATCTCTCTATCTCCATGTACAAAATTTAATATTTTACCTCACACTTCCAGGACCAGTAATACAGCTCTACTATTACCTTTTTTAGCTAAGTAATTAATTATAATTTTTGAAAAATTCATTTAGTTGATATAAATAACAGTACCCCAACAGAGTATTTTATATTGATTTATCATCTCCAATTCAATTATTAAAGTATTCAAACTAACTCTGTAGTCTTACAGTTTCTAAAGTTGAGAAGGTTTAAGTACAATATTGGAAACCAAGCTTCTGGGTTTGTCCTATAACAGCAATTCCCCAGAAGCTGCTATTTCAAAGGAGGTTGCAGAAATTAGGTTAAAATTAGCTTTATTACTAAGGGTTGTCTGTTCCCTTTTTATTGAAGATCAGTTAAATTATTCTGAAAAATGTTTAGAGTCTGAATATCCTCATTTGTGTCTCTTTACAAATATCTCTATAATAGACTTTTGAATAGTATTTCAGGAGATAAATAATCCCTCCATCTGGAAAAACAACAACAACAACAACAAACAATAAACCACACAATTATTTCTGATGACAAATAACTTGAATACCTTCTCTGCAGTTAATATACTTTTCTTTATTTGTTTCCTACCATTTCCTTAGGAAACAAAATCCAAGGCTTCTATATTCCTAACAAAGCAAGAAGAATCTTTAAACACATCTTTTTTCCTAATGTAAACCTAGTTTTAGTTAGTGAAATACATTTACAGTGGAATATGAATAAATATTAGGAAGTATACTATGATCTAGTTTTTGGAATTATTTTAAATAAGTCAGCTCTAGTTGAGCTTTGGTAAGTTTTTCTTGTTTTCTTGTTGAATTTTTATAATTTCTGAAAGTAAACACAAATACTCAAGGGTCTTAATTAAATGTCATATTGGGTTTGTGCAAAATGTGTAGAAAAATTTGATTTCTTACAAGATACTCTATCTCATCTCTAAAGTCAGACCAGGAGCTACAGTGCTAGATCAGAAAAAAAATTATATCTATTACATTCTGCAGCACATCTGTGGCTTTACTTAATCAGTATCCTACTCTAAAATGAGAATGAGTTTTTTAAAATATTATTCCAACCAGCTATCTTTTATCATGGAACTATTGAGGTCAATCTCCTTATCACACTTCCAAGACTACCTCTTTGATTAAACTTTGTTTTTATTTTAATTAAATTAGATTATTTGTATTAACCTAAACTCTATTAGTGTTTGGCAATGGTTTCAAAGAGAATAATTAGCCAAAGAAGAAAGGAATATATTGAGCTGGATTATACTGACATGAAGTTCCACATCAGCAAATTTTGTGAAAGAGAATATTTGAGGATAATGTGCAAATGATATCTGAATCAATAATAAAAATTAGTAGCAATATCCTTGACAATTATTTGGGGGTCGTATTCACAAAGTTGGTACATACAGTCATTTAAAGACAGACATGTCTTAATCTAAGTTAATTATTTTAATGAGAGACTTAAATAATATTTCCAATGGTACATGTTTTCTTGAAATTAGAAATACTTGTGGAAAGATTGGAAGAAATCAGAAGTTAGCCTTACAGAATTGGATCAAGATGATTTTTCTTATTCATTTTGTGAATAAGAATGAGAATTAGATTTAGGCTTAGGATTAGCTTGATGGCTTGTCTACATAAGAACTCTATAAATTTTAAAAGATACATAGTATTGGGGTATTGACTGTTGGTGCCTCAGTTCTTCATGAATGTTTGCCTTTATTTTAAAAATTGGTTGGCAAATGGCATAAAAAACACCTACAAAACCAATCAGCAGAATGATTGAAATTATATCATTGGTGGTAAATTCATGTGTATTAAAGTTGCTTTCAACTTAGTGATTCTCTCTTAAAATGCAGATGCTTCTGGAAGAAGGGATAAAATAAATTCTTTACATTTCAGTGTGAATAAGGCAAAAGGCAATGCCTTTTGGTCAGCAAAGAACATCTGTTGTTTGGGCAAAAAAGAGGACACTTAAAGTTGGAGAAAATGCAAAAGGAAAAGATTTAGGGAATTAAGACAAACTGCCCAAATGTGAAGATGATCAACAAAAAATGTAACTACCATTTTGGAAACTTTACTGCTTTAAACATTTATCATAGTTTTGCTAATTAAAAAAAAATCTGTTGATGTTTACACATGAGGAAACTGAGTTTGTTGATACAAAATTATTGATTCTACTTGTGATAGGTGGTCATTATCATTAAGTAGAACCACTTTTTGGTGGGAGGGAGATGTGCCAATCTGATTTTCAGTTGCACTTACTTGATAACTTCAAGGAAATAATTCAATGGTGATTTGTCAGCCCTCACTTTAGTAGAACTGTCAGTATCATATGACATAGTTGGTCATTCCTTTTACCTTTGAAACACTTTCCTCTACTAGCTTTTGTAAACATAATTTCCTGGGGTTTCTTCTATTTTAATGGTAATAATAAAGTATATTGCTCCTATTTATTTTGCTTTGCATATGAAAAGGAACAGATAAAAAGTATCCGTGTTCCACAGCTATGTTTTTATACTATTCCTCCTCTTTAACTACACTTATTTCAAATACTCTATGGTTTCAAATATCACATACGCTGATGACTTCTAAATACATATTTACAGAACTCGGAAACCTTCCTCCTAGACTTAAGATTGTTGTATCTAACTACGAGCTCAATGTAACTACTAAGAAATCTATTTCTTAATAGAATCTCCAAATTAATGTTCAAAATTGAATATGCAATTTTTGTTTCTATTCTTACAACCTGATCTTCCCAGTCTTTTCACTTTGGTAATATACAGTTGCTGTTTCTCTTTCTCTTACAGCATTATTTATTGAAAAAACATTCTTTGTTGGATCAGTTGGATATCCATACGGAAACAAATTAACTTAGACTGCGACCATCCCATACCCAGGACTCACACAAATGGATTACATATACGAATATGTAAAGTAACTAATAAACCTGTATTAAAGATACAATATCTCTGAAGCTCTAGAATAGGCATAACTTTTAAGAATAAGACACAAAAAGCACAAACCATAAGAGAAAAAAAATGGATCTTACTTAAAGTAAAAACTTCTGTTTATTAAAAGATATCATTAAGAATGTGAAAAAGCAAGACATATTCTGAAAGAAGATTTTGGCAATATATATCTCACAAATGATTTGCATACAAAACATATAAAGGGCTTCTATAAATTAATTTAAAAAGACAAAAAAGAAAAAAATCCTAATATATAACAGTCAGCAAAAACCTATTAATAGATGCTTAAAAAAAGAAGAGATTTAATTTGACACTCTGCACATGAAAAGATGCCCAACATTTAGTCATAACAAAAAAGAACAAAAAAAGAAAACTAAAACCACAAAGCAGTACTAATAACCATTCAGAATAATGGCCAAAATTAAAGAGCCTGATAATATCAAGTGTTAGCATAAACAAGGAGGAACTGAAATGAAGACATTTCTGGGTGGAATATTAATTGGTAAAATCATTTTGTAAAGTCCTTTGGTAGGTTTTTTTTTCCACCTTGAAATATACTCAACAATCAAGCAATTCCTGTTCCATGTCTATTAAAAATGAGTGCTTGTGTATACCAAGGGACATGTACAAGCGTATTCCTGACAGCTTTCTTCATAACAAAGCTCAAACTGGAAGCCACTCAAATGTCAGAAGTTGAAGATTGGATAAAATGTGATACAATTATATTATGTAAAACCCGTTGCCAATATAAAAAATACATGCAAAACATGAAAAATATCAAAGATGCTATGTTGCTAAAATATGAAAACAAAAATTACTTCATCTTCCCTGTGAAGATCAGGAACAAGAGAAACTAATCTTTTTAATAGAATTCAGAGTAGTAATTACCTTTGAGACAAATGAACTGTTAAAAGAATCTTTCGGATTGCTACAAATGTTCTATACTTGCTTAATGTGGTAGTTACATGGTATATCTGTAAAATTTATCAAGCTACAGGCATATTTTACTCACTTTTTGTCAGTTATCCAATTTTTAAAAACTCCCATCGCTTTTTATTTCACTTGGAATAATAATAAAAAATTTATGAGACCCCTCAAAGTCCTACATAATCCAGTTTTTGGCCACCTCTCCGACTTCTGACCACTCTCCAGTCTGCAGAGTGCTGCAGCCAAACCTGTTGAGACACCTCAGAACATTGTCTCCTTTCAGGTCATTGTAATTCCTATACTTTCTACTTGAAACTTCTGCCTGGATACTTATCTGGCTCCATAACTCCATTCAGCTTTTGATGAAAGGGTATCACCTTACCCATAACTATTGTTCCTAACTATGCAGCACCTAAGATAACACCCTCCCATCCCCACACACTCTATATTTCTGCTTAACTTTGAAATGCTTATTTTTTCTTCTACAAAATATTGATCTGAACTGACATATATTTCTTTGTTTATTGTCTGCTTTGCACACTATATTGTGAGCTTCATAAGAAAGGTGACCTCGTAGTTCACTGCCACGTCCCTAGCTTCTGGAATAAAGCTCAGCTCATAAGTAGGTGTATAATAAACACCTGTTTTGAATGAATCATGCACTTTCCATTATACTTTTTATCTCTTGTACATCCAAACTTTGTGTCGTGAAAGTCCACAAACACAAAAGCAGTAAGAACTCTTTATATATTCTCAAATCCCACTCTACCTCCTTTCCATATCTAAAACGGTATACAATTTGTCTAAACTCACTTCAACATTTTAAACTTTTTTCTTTTCTTTTTTTAAATTGATGAATAATAACTGTACATATTTATGGGGTACATAGTGATAGTTTGATACATTTAATGTACAGTGATCACACCAGGGTAATCAACATGCCTGTCATCTCAAACATTTATTATTTCTTTGTTTTGGGAACATTAAATATCCTTCTTTTGCTACTTGAAACTATATTATATTGCTGACTATAGTCATTCTACAGTGCTATAGAACAGTAGAGCTCATTTAAACCTCTTGTTCACCATGTAGTTCACTTTAGTATTTGGCCTTGGTATCCCATTAAAATAACTCTTGATAGCATTACCAATCACCTTCAAGTTGTTAATATTACTCAGAGATTCTACAACAAAGCTTTTGTCTCAGTTGACTAAATCACTTAGTACCTTCAGTTGAGTTGATTTTGTATTCTCATTATTACTACCACTTTTATTACTTTGCCTGCATAGTCTGGTTCAGCAATTATTGCATTTGGGAGATGTTGGCTATGTGTACACTGCACTAATTTCTTGATCAACAATACTTTGATTATAAGGAACAAATCTCGTTTGAAGTACCTATAGAACAAAAGGGAACCATTTTATTGGAAAGATAGAAGTTCATCACAATAAAGACAAGGAAAGGACATGACGTTGGAACAAGAATAACCCTGAAAATTTGGGCAGCACTTTTACAATTTCCTTAGAGAAAGACTTATTGATCTTTCTGCTCTTCCCTTCCCATTTTTTTTTTCCTTTTTTTCTCTGGTTAATTTTCTTAGCTTCTATACCTACATACCCAGTGTCTGTATTTCGCCTATCCTTGTTCTGAATTCCTGGAAGAGAGAATTTAAATGGCCTAGCCAAGTCTCTGGAGATATTCTTTCTTAGGTTAGGTGTTCATTTTCTGCCTAATAAGCTACGGGCATGGAGAGTCATATAGTGCATATAATAGTGTCAGAGTCTTACCTCTAAGGGAAAGGCAGTTCTCATAGAAGAGGATAAGAAGGAGAAGGCAAATATATATATAACCTATAGATTAAAAATTGATGGCAATTTTACTCTAAATTTTCTGTTTGACCTTGTGTCAATATATAGATTTTCTCATCCACTCCTGTGTTTATACCTGCTTCAGGTATGGTCATGTGCCTTAAGAATATTTTCCATTGGCACAGCTCATTTATTTCAGGTGGTAATGATCATTCCCATGCTCATCAGGCTTTGAAAAAAGTCCATAAAAATAGCAACAGTTTAATAAATGGTTTTTTAGCAGATGTTATAAGCCCCAGCTATGCAAAGCTGAGTAAGACAAGGATTCTGCTCTTTAGATACTCATAATATGGTTGACAGACAAGAAACTCATAATTACAACATGGTGTGTGAAGGGAATTGAAATAGCTATGTTTTTACTTCCAAGTGCAATGCACAGGAGAAAAAGTGAAAAATTGAACCAAGTCCCTTATGCATCTTGCAGAATGATATGATTACTTGACACAAATAAGTTGTTTCTGTTTTTTTTTTATTTTAAAGTGGTTGGTTTGCCTTTTATCTAAGAAGATGACATTAACTTCTGTCTAGAAGCAGAATACCTAACCAGGTAGATAAACTGCACATGAAATAGTATTTGTATAATAATTTTATTTGTGTGTATTGTGACAGTGATATATTTTAGGGTATTTTACATTTTATAATGTTAGTAAATAGTGTTCTTATTAACTTTGTAACAATTTTAAACTAAAAAAGTTGGATGTACCAGATAAGGAACAATTTTTTTCTGACTCATTTGAGATGAAATTGACAATCTACTATCACATAACACTCTAATACTTTAGTCCTAGAAATAAGAACATAGGTGGTTTTTATTATTTATTTATTTTTTCTTTTTTGTCATTCAAGGTCACCTGCATTTTATTCATTTTTAAAATATAGTCTATTTCTGGGTTTGTTGACATTCTGAATTTGTTTGATATTTTATTATACTTATTCTACTATACTCTGTCTTTTTGTGTTGACAAATTTAGCAATTTTTCTTTTGTTCTTTTTGTTTTTTTTTGTCACCAGGCTGGAGCGCAATCTGGGCTCACTGAACCTCCACCTCCCTGGTTCAAGCTATTCTTCCACCTCAGCCTCCCGAGTAGCTGGGACCACAGGCACGCGCCACCACACCCGGCTAATTTTTGTATTTTTAGTAGAGACGGGGGTTTCACCGTGCTGGCCAGGAAGGTCTTGATCTCCTGACCTCGAGATCCGCCCGCCTTGGCCTCCCAAAGTGCTGGGATTACAGGTGTTAGCCACCGTGCCTGGCTGCAATTTTTCTTTTTTTAACATTAATTTATTTTTTGCTTTAAGGATCAGGTGGTGTATGTTACATGAATAAGTTCTCTTGCGGTGATTTCTGAGATTTAGGTGGACCCTTCTCCTAAGCAGTATACACAATACCCAACGCGTAGTCTTTCATCCCTCACCCACCTCCCACCCTTTTCCTGAATCCCTAAAGTCCATTGTATCATTCCTATGCCTTCGCATCCTCCTCATAGCTTAGCTCCCACTTATGAATGAGAACATATGGTGTTTGTTTTTCTATTCCTGAGATACTTGACTTAGAATAATAGTCTCCAGCCAGGTCGCTCCAATTCCATCCAGGTTGCTCCAATTCCATCCAGGTTGCTCCAGTTCCATCCAGGTTGCTCCAGTTCCATCCAGGTTGCTGTGAATGCCGTTACTCCTTTTTATGGCTGGGTAGTATTTCATGGTGTGTGTGTGTGTGTGTGTGTGTATATATATAATATATATATATATAATAGCAATATTCCATGGTGTGTATATATATATGTGTGTGTGTGTATGTGTGTGTGTGTGTGTGTATGTGTATGTGTGTGTGTGTGTGTATAATATATATATAATAGCAATAGTCCATGGTGTGTATATATATATGTGTGTGTGTATGTGTGTGTGTGTGTATATAATATATATATATAATAGCAATATTCCATGGTGTGTATATATATATGTATGTGTGTGTGTGTATGTGTGTATGTGTGTGTGTGTGTGTGTGTATATATGCCACATTTTCTTTATCCACTAGTTGATTGATGGTCATATTTGGGCTGGTTTGATGTTCTGGAATTGCAAATTGTGCTGCTGTAAACATGCCTGTGCAAATATCCTTTTCATATAATGACTTCTTTTCACTGGGTAGATACCTAATAGTGGGATTGCTGGATCAAATGGCAGATCCACTTTTAGTTCTTTAAGGAATCACCACACTGCTTTCCATAGGGGTTGTGTTTTTAACAGCTCTTAGGAGTATTTAGTAGTAGTATATAGTTTTTAGCACAACAAACAAGGGTATCCTCCTTAGTAACCATGACTATCAAAACCAGAAAATTAACAATGATACGTACTACTGCCTAATCCTTAGTTTCTATTCCCATTTTTCCAGTTTCCCTGTGTAATTTATACATGACAAAGGGTTTCAGTTCAGAATCCCTCACGACATTTAGTCATTAGTTCTTCAATTTGCAAGAGTTCCTCAATGTTACCTTGATTTCATTGCCTTCACATTTCTGAGGATGGCTGTCTAGTTATTTTGTGGACTACTACTTGATCTGGGATTGTCTGATGTTTCCTCGTGTCTAGATTCATCTTTGGCAGGAGTTTTATGTAATGCTGTGCTTCTCATACATACTGTCAGGTGGCACATGGTTTCCGTTTGTTTTATCCCTGATGCTGCTTACTTAGATCACTTGTTCGAGATGATGTCTGCCAGGATCCTCAATTTAAAATTACACCTTTCCCTTTCAAATTAATAAGTATTACACAGAGTTACTCTATGTAAATCTATGAAAATAGTCCTTCCTTTTAAAATGTTCATTCATTTCTTTTTTTTTATACCATAGGCACTCACACTTTTTCTATTCAGTTAATTACAATCCATTGCTATCATTATTTATTTTGATGCTCAAATTGTCCCTGGATTTGGCCAGGTTATATTCATTCAAGTTGGCTACTCTGTGCTTCGGAGATGTTTGCATTTTTCTTTCAGCACTTCCTTACTTCCTGAAAGTACAATATGTTCCAGGCTCATCCTGTACTTCCTCTGACTCAAACTAGAAAGAATCCATTTCTCCATGGAGCTTTGGCTTTTTAATGCAATCAATCATCTTGTCAATCACCTTGTATGTATCCAATCTCCCACCTCTGCTTTGACTTCCTCTTCTGCATGGAGGCTGTCATCTCCCTGCTCAGGCTCCTAAGCTCCTTTCCTGGACACTTTTCTTCACAATTGTGTGGTCTGTCTCCTCAGCCTTCGTGAACTTCAACAACCCTTGCCACACTGTTTGAACGCCAACTCCCAGAGCCACACAGTTTCTTCCGCAGCATTATTATCCTCACCCTGCTTAGGCTCTGTTCATTGAGGCAACCCCTCTCCACCTTGTTCTGGACATCTACCTCACTTTATCCAACAAAAGCCTGTAGGATTGAAACGCTCAGGCAAGAAGACACTTATACTATACTTTCAGTTTGTTGAAAACAATTTTGTGAATGTTGTATGAAAAGAAAGTGCTCTGGGGACACAGTGTATAGGAAAAAGAACCAAAAGACAGGATTCTTACTTTCAAGGAGCTTTTCGGGGTAACTGGAGAGACAAAGACAACTCATTTTATCTTTAGAATAACTCTGTAAGGCATAGATTAATTTCCTTAACTGAGCATACCTATTAAGAATATGATCTTAATTTCTTTGAGGGGATAATTTCTTGGCAGTTTTGGAATACTATAAATGGAATGGAAGAGAAAAAGCAAATGTAAAAAATTGGGATGTTAAGCAAATTCTAGAAGGATGCAGTGACAAATGATGCTTCTTTTTATCTGATTTTTTTGGTTTAGAATGAATGAATGGCATAGATGATACTCTTTACAGAAATAGAATCTATTAATTAACATTTTATAACACTACTGGAAACCTAACAAATCAAGAGATAACCACATCCTTATAGCATAATAATCCTTTAAAAAGGTGAATTGTTTTCAATTTACACATAGAATATCAGACATTGCATGTTGATACTTTACTTTGAGTATTGTAGAATGCTTTCTTATTATGAAGTTTAAAAATTAGACTAAGATAAATCTCATGTATTTACAAATCAAATGAGTAAGAGTGTAGGTAGAAAGGGAAATGAGCAGAAAACTGTCACATGAGGAGGGGAAAAGCTGTCACTAGAGTAATCAGATCTGTACTTGGTGCTGGTGACAAAAACCTAACCTGAAATTCTCTAGGCAAACTGAGGGATATATTGGCTTATGTAATCAGAAATTACAGAAACACCAAAGAAAATAACTAGAAAAACAATCATTACATCACTAGGGCTTTCTTTCTTTTCCTCCCTTTCCTGATCTTCTGTGTATTACCTTAGTATTGTTCTACCACTGACCATACTTTTCACTGTATGATGACAGCTGGGCCACAAGAAGCGCAAGGCTCACTTTCTGGCAGCTTTGTTTCTAGAAGTGAAGAGACTGTTACCCTCCACAATACTTTGTAGAAAATCAGAGCAGGACTCTGGCTCACATCTTGCTGAGCTCATTTTGCAACAGAGGGCTGGGGTAAATGTCTTATGTTTGTCCAAGTTTGAAACATGTTCTCATATTTAGGGTGTAAAATAATTCAAAGTATCATTATCGAAAGACCCCTTTAGAGCAAATGATTATTATGTAGGTGAAGTAGTTCCCCTTAAAGCCAGAAGAAAGAATACACCTGGTTGCCAGGGAATTACTGTAATCCAGGAAGCCATGCCAATCAATGTTAATTATAATTTCTAATGAGTTTCAGTAAACTCAGTCTGAGGAAAATAATCTAATTTAGTGGCCAAGACTACACTTGGGGCTCTAGGTAGCAGAGTGACCCACTATATATGAGGTGGATTCATAGTACTATGTGTTTGGAATAGTTATCCAACTAGCAGTTTGTCAGTACTCTGCACGGGCCTTTTAAATATGCATGTGTGTAATGATGAAAAAGTGCCAAAGAGAAAAATGTAAGAGTCATAGGAAATCTATCAGCTCAAATCAGGTGGCAAAGCTAAAAGAAGTAAGAAAAATACGGGCTGGACGCGTTGGCTCAAGCCTGTAATCCCAGCACTTTGGGAGGCCGAGGCGGGTGGACCACGAGGTCAAGAGATCGAGACCATCTTGGTCAACATAGTGAAACTCCGTCTCCACTAAAAATACAAAAAATTAGCTGGGCATGGTGGTGCATGCCTGTAATCCAAGCTACTCAGGAGGCTGAGGCAGGAGAATTGCCTAAACCCAGGAGGTGGAGGTGGCAGTGAGCCGAGATCGCGCCATTGCACTCCAGCCTGGGTAACAAGAGTGAAACTCCGTCTCAAAAAAATAAATAAAAATAAGTTTAAGAGTATACAGTATCTAATTTCACATGCCTTTAGCACCATGTGAAAGGAATTAAAATATAACAATAACAAATATATAGGAAAATTGGAAAGTCAAACTCAACATTGAATGCAGTTAGCCAGAGTCTGAGTGAAGCACCGGATTGAAATCAATTAGAAGAATTAATTAATGGCATATCTTGAACCCAAGAAATACCAGCCACCTATAAGGGAGTCAACCTGTCCATTGTGCAGTGAGAAAAGTTACTCTTGATAGTCACAGCTTTGAGTTTTATACCCTTGCCCAAATATTGTCAATGTGTAAATTTATCTACTGATGTGGTAATTCTTACATGCTTGGATGATAAAATTGTTTCTTTAGTGAGTCTGTTTGAAATCTTTTTTCTATCCTGGAAAGATTCAGACTTTTGTACAGAGATTAAAAAGCCCATTTTACTACAAATCTTTTAAGTTCAGAAAAATATGTTTATAGTGGTTTAAAATATTTTAACTATTGAAGATATTTTGACATATTATTCAGAGTAGTCTTGCAATTCCAGTGAAAGTATACAATTAAGTGATTTTATTGTTTCAAGTTTTAATTAGAAATGTAAAAGATAATTTGGATATGTTTGTAAGCAATTGAAAAAACTAAATTAGAATAGTTTAAATATGACAAACATTTTGCTTACTAAAGGTTTTTAAAGTTAGTAACAAGGAAAAAACCTGAATGTATTAATATTGTTTATAAATGCAATGTATAAGATTCAAAAAACGTATTTTATCAAGCTATAAAAATTTCCCTTAAAGTGATTTTTAGAATTCATTAGAATTAAAAAGAGTAGCACAATTTTTAAGTTAATCTTAAAAGCTTAAGGAAAAACTTCTGATTCTGGGAAGATAAAATAGACAGAAAAGGAGAGAACTCTTCTCAATTTTTTTATGAAATTAGCCCAACAGCAAAAGCAGACAAAGACATTACCAAAAAGGAGTACCACCAATCAATATTCCTCATAAAATGGACTCAAAATTTCTTTAAAAAAATATGTGCAAGTAGAATTCAACAATGTAAAAAAAGAATGTATATTGAGTACGGTTTATCCCAAAAATTCAAGACTATTTCAATATTTAAAAAATCAATGTGATCCACCTTGTTTACAGACTAAAGAAGAATTACATAATTATATCGTCATGCAAAAAAATCAAATTTTAACATCTATTCATAATAAAAAAAACTACCAGTACACAAGTATAAATGGAAATGTTGATAAATTAGAATTTAACAAAATTTAAAATATTTGCTCTGTGAAAGAGTCTGTTAAGGGGATGAAATGGGAACCTCCAGATGGGGAGAAAATATTTGTAGACTACATATCTGACAAAGGAGAATGGTCATAGTTCAGTTGTGCTGCTAAAACAAAATACTGGAGGCCAAGTAATTTAGGAAGCAGGGAAATTTATTTTCTGTCAGCTCTGGAGGTGGCAAAGCCCATGATCAAGGCAGTGGGATCTTGTGAGGGCCTTCATGCTGCATCCTCACATGTCAAGAGTGGGAAAGCATGCTAGCTGAATGCTGCATGAAGCCTCTTTTGCAAAGGCATTGATCTGAATTCATGAGGGAGAAGCCTTCATGGCCTAATCACCTTTTTTTTTGTTTTTGAGATGGAATCTCCCTCTGTCACCTAGGCTGAAGTACAGTGGCACAATCTCATTTCACTGCAAGCTCCACCTACTGGGTTCAAGTGATTCTCCCGCTTCAGCCTCCTGAGTAGCTGTGATTACAGGCATGCACCACCATGCACAGCTAATTTTTGTATTTTTAGTAGAAAAGAGGGTTTCACTATGTTGGCCAGACTGGTGTCTAATGCTTGACCTCAGATGTTCTGCCCACCTCGGACTCCTAAAGTGCTGGGATTACAGGCATGAACCACTGCTCCCAGCCCTATTAATCTTTTAAAGGACCCACCTGTTAATACTATCACATTGGAAATACCAGACTTTTGGAGAGGATACATTATCTAGAATATATAATACATTTTTAAGCTGAAATGTGTCACCCCAATATTATGTGTTGAGGTTTTAAACTTCAGTACCTCAGAATGTGACTATATTTGAAGATCGTGTCATTCAGGAGTTAATCAAGTTAAAATTAGGTCTTAAGGATGGGTCCTAATCCAATATTCCTCGTCTTCTTATAAAAAGAGAAATTTAGGAGAGAGAAACATATGGAGGAAAGACCATAAGAAGACATAGGCTGGCTTCCTTTGCCATGTACGAGACAAGGAGAGCAGCCTCAGAAGAAACCAAGCCAGCTGACATTTCTATTTTGTACTTCGAGCCTCCTTACTTGGAAGAAAATAAATTTCTGCTGTTTAATCCACTCAGTCTGTGCTAGTTTGTTGTGGCAGCCCTAGAAAACCAATGTAATTTTCAAAATTAAATAGAAAAAAAAGGAGATATAATCCAAAGATAACATGGACAAAATGCATGAACAGATATTTCACCAAAGAGGATATGTTGATTGCAAATAAGTACATGGAAAGATGTTTAACATCATTTACCACTAGGGGAATGTAATAAAACCCTAATGAGATGTTGCTATGCATCTACCAGAATGACTAAGATAAAAAATACTGACAGTGTCAAATGCTGATATGAATGTGACTCAACCTGGTGACTTATGCTCCCATAGTTGGTGGGAGCACAAAGTGATAAAGTGATATGACCACTATGGGAAACTATTTTCACCTTTTTAGTAATAAACTAAATACATAATTACCATACAATGCAGCAATGCACTTTGGGTACTGGTTCCAGGAAAATGAAGAGTTATTTCACACAAAGAGTGTTTACACAAATTTTGTTATAGGAGATTTATTTATAATAGCCAACATTAGGAAACAGTGTTTCTTTCCATTGATGAATGCAAAGACAGTGGTACATTCATACAATGGAATACTACTCAACAATAAAGAAACAACATATCACTACTTATAACATCATTAATGAATCTACCCAAATTATGCTGAGTGAAAGAAATAGCTATCTCAAAGGGTTAAATGCTCTATGATTCCATCATGCAATATTCTTGAAATGACAAAATTATAGGGATGAAGAATATATCAGTGGTTGCCAGGGTTAAGTAGCCAAAAAATGGATAAGTAAAAGAGAGGTATAAGTAGAAGAGAAATTGTTGTGGCCATAGAAGGGCAGCATAAGGATTCTTGTGATTGAAATGTTCTATATCTTGATACATCAATGCCAATGTCGTGGCTGTGAAATTCTATGATTTGGAAGATGTTACCATTGAAAAAAACAACGTTTTTGGTCTTATAGGCTTTTTTTTGTTTTATTATGAGACACTTGCTGACTTTTGATATTGAGAACAAAAAAAGAAATAATCCAAAGATAACATGGGCAAAATACATGAACAATACAATAACTGTTACAATAGTTTACAAAAACTATTACAATAGTTTCTTTATCTAAGTCCAGATTTGTTTTTGTTTTTTGTTTGTTTGTTTTTAGCAACTAATTGACAGTTGAAGAATCTCACTTTCAAAAAGACAGGAGAGGCACCTTAGATAATATCTTGATGTTATATTTGGTTAAGAATTTCAATTAGAGAAATAATTTGACCAGTCTCTACCCTTTGTTTACTTAAAATTATCATCTAGTCCCAAGCACTTAAAATTATCATCTGGTCTCAATTAAAGTAATCAAGTTATGGAAGGCCAAGAGAGGAAAATCATTTCAAATTTTGGCAGGTTCTGACAAAATATCAAACTGGAAGCAGAACCATAAGCCAAGGTTTATATATTTCAATTTAGTGGGCATATCATCAAACCAACTGCACACTAATTCTTCATTTCAGCTGCTATTCTAAATTAATCTCAAATATTTTTCTGGCTTTGATCAGGAATGGCTGTGCACCAGTAAGGGCTTCACCTTTAGGGAAAAATCTGCAATATTTCTAGTTGAGCCAGCTGGGAAATTAGGAAGTAGACACAACTAAAAAAAGCTAACTTTCAGTGGAAATTATTTCTATAAAAATAGAGACACGAGTTATCTCAAAAATACACAATATTGTTTCTCGTAATGTCAGAAATGATAAGAAGCACACCAATTTGTCATCTCCAGGGACATAGTGATTGCTTCTCAAGTTCAATGACCATGTGAAACATCCCAGGCCACTGAAAGTTGGTTAAAAGTTTACATGGAGGCACAGACTATGAAAAGTATCTCTTTATGCTACTGAGTCTGTAGTTCTCATGATACTTCCAGAGTTGCCACCGGAAGGAAACTGTTTTTGCTGAGTGGAAATCAGCTTCCATCTCGGGCAACTCCAATTTCAAGGATTTTTTTTTTTTTTTTTTTTTTTTGAGACGGAGTTTCGCTCTTGTTACCCAGGCTGGAGTGCAATGGCGCAATCTCGGCTCACCGCAACCTCCGCCTCCTGGGTTCAGGCAATTCTCTTGCCTCAGCCTCCCGAGTAGCTGGGATTACAGGCACGCACCACCGTGCCCAGCTAATTTTTTGTATTTTTAGTAGAGACGGGGTTTCACCATGTTGACCAGGATGGTCCCGATCTGCTGACCTCGTGATCCACCCGCCTCGGCCTCCCAAAGTGCTGGGATTACAGGCTTGAGCCACCGCGCCCGGCCTTTCAAGGATTTTTTAGAGGTTACATTCTATTCAGTGAGGCGATCTGATTTAGGCCAATCTCTCTAACATTCAAATTGAAGTAGTGTCTCTAAATCCCTCTGCACTTTACTAAGCCCTTCCTCCAAGAATCTTTTCCTATATTATCTCCTTACCATATAGGGCAAAAATAAAGTTTTATTATTTCACGTAGGACTACAGAGTATAGAGTGCCAAGATGCTCATATCATATTGTAATTTAATTGCCTGTCTTCCCCCAAAGTCAGGGGCCATCAAAGCCCCAGCAGCTGTATGTTCCCTGGTACACTGCAGGTAAATCAGTGCCTGTTGAGTGAATGATCAGGCAAGGGGTGTAGCCATAGCAGGTGCACCCTGGGTTCTGGAGACTGAAACTCTTTCTGCACGCACTGCACTTTACCCTTGCTCCTTACTTCTAACCCATTTAGGGTTCATGGCTTCTCGTTTCTGTTTTTGTGGCTGAATTCGTGATTTATTTTATTGACATTAAAACATTTTAGCTATTGTAAAATTAATATGTGAATACTTTCTCCCTCTAAAAATTGATGAATAATAATAATTTATCTCTAAATCTAAAGTAACTATTTGATTCCACCTATGTTTCAAAATCCTATTATTCTTTCTTGGGAAGTCTGTTACAGTAACGCTTCATACAAATCTTTGTATGAAGCAAAGAGAGGTTTAAAAAATATTTATTTACCAATAGATGGAGGAGAGAGTAAAATAATAAGGGAAGCATAAAAACATACAGCAGATAACCTCATACATAGTAATGCTATGAGCATTTTTGCAGTCATTTTTTTCATATATTTCATGTATTTTGCTACAACTTGCCATTTTCACTAAACAGTATTCTTGGAATTCTCTCCTTCGTGGCTCTGTTAGTTTCATGATATCCGACTTTCCCATTCTGTGTTTCCAGCTGCCTGATTCCAGTAACCACTTAAAGTTTCCATATAAAGCTTCTATTTAAGACTTTATTCAGGGCCACAACCTTAGTCCGCAGTGACCTTGACTTACTATCTGCATTATCCCAACCGTCGTCATTCTCTGCCTTATTCAATAATACAAAATGTTTTGCTGTGTATCTGTTGTACTTTCTTCTTTTGTATTATAAATAAATCATGAGAAAGTGAATACTTTTCTAAGAAAATAAATGTCAAGACCTTTGGAGCACTCGTGGGTTACAACAACTGCTGAGTCATAATGAGTATTTTGTTTTTCTCTTTTTGATTATATCCAACTGAAAATTCCCACAAAATCTTCTTAAGTAATTTTGTAAAATAGATGAGGTTCTCAAAAAAAACTGGTTTTCATATGTATAGCATTCACTTGGGTGCTGAGAAAATGTCATAACAGAATAGGGATCTTGTTTTTAGCCTAAAGGGATAGTTTTGCCTTTCTACAGGAAGATCTTCACATAGACTTTAAACAAATTATTTGATTATGTTTTTAAGTAAGAAAGGTTAAAAACGGTATTTTACTATTCCGATATTCTGAATAAAACTTATGCCATCCATTCTTTTATATAGTAAACCATTCTGCTCAATTGTTTCAAACAGAGTTATTAATTTCAAAGGTCAGAGCATTCCAACAAGCTTGGCATTTCTAAACCATATTAGAAAAATAAAACAAAAAATATAATCCAATAGAATAAATTTTCAAGTAGTTAGCTTCACAAAACATAGATTCTATAAAATTAGACAAATATACGTTAATATTTGTACTTTGGGAAATTAAAGCAAGGTGGCTAACTTTTCACTATTTACTTGATTCTGGACAATTGATCTTTAAATTTGCTTATTTGTTTTTAATATACAACTATTTCAGCATTGTCAATCTTTGACATTTATTTTGATGGTCTTTTAAAAGAAGATGGCAAATACTGAAGTATTGTCACTTAAGAGTGATTTGCACAAGATCTCTCATAGGCTAGATATTCACATAAAAACACGAGAAGGGCAGGGAGAGTTTCTTGCTGCCCCCAAAGTCCCTTGTGAATGCTCTGTGGAGTCTAATGAGTTCATCATAAACATTGTACATTGCAGTTAAAGCCTAGTCTCAAGAGGACTGTTGTGGGAGATGTATTTCTCTTAGAGGAGAAGCAAGGGCTATTGCATTTTATACATGTGATTGTGGGACATATTAATTTTGGCTGCCCTTTTGGAAAGTACACCTAGTCCAAAGAGCATGAAATTAAACATTAGCATGTTTTATTGGCAGTAAGGGTAGGAGAAATTTGACATGACAGTCAGCTCCTAGAGGACTGGCAGAGTATGATTCCTCCATGGACACAGGTCTGGAGGACACAAGACACCTATAATAGTAGTGGGTAAGAATTCATGTGTGCATGTGTGTGCATGTGTGTGTGCATGTGTCTATATGTGTGTGCACATGCATGGATGTGTAGGGGCACCAAGAAGGCATAGTGAAATGGGAAGGTTGGAGGGACTGAAGACTCTTTTATCATGTAACAGCTTGCCCTTGGACGGACTCTAGATTTTACCAAATTCTTCCAAGAAAAATGAGATATTTCAGTCTAGTGCTTGGACACAGAACTATGAGTAGAAGTGCAAAAATTTCACAAATGAATCTAAAACTATTTCCTAAGATATGGGGTGAAAAAGGCTATGATAGTTATGCAAAAATGCACTGTGCTTCTGATTAAGCATTTGGAATTTAAATTTTCCATATAACCACAAAATGCCTATAATAGTAATATTTGATTTTATGTAGTAAAAATCACCTATAATTGCTGGTTGATTTTGTTTCACATTTTCCCACTCTTACAAAATACCAGGTGGCAAACATTTGTTATAACCTCTTTACAAATTCATCATTGGAATTGCACAAATGTGGAAAAGTTTGATTAAAAATGATTTTTAATAAAACCAGTCATTATATTAAGAGGCAGAAAGTAAAACTAGGCTCATAAAAGACAATAATGTCTTAAACAAAAATTTGTTAATTACCTTTCTTCAAATCATTGTCTGTGAATTCAAAATTATAATTTTTAATTGTTTTAGAATCTTGTGATTTTTGAGTACTATGCAGGTGGTATCTTTTCTTTTAAAATTATTTTTAGAATTTCTTATACTTATTGAAGTATACATATATATGAACAAATGCACACACCAAACTCTATGTGATGGTGAATATTGAGTGTTAACTTGATTGGATTAAAGGATGCAAAGTATTGTTCCTGGGTGTGCCTGTGAGGGTGTTGCTGAAGGAGATTAACATTTGAGGCAGTGGACTGGGAAATGCAGACCCATCCTCAATTCAGGTGGGCACTATCTAATCAGCTGCCAGTGCAGCTAGAATAAAAGCAGGCAGAGGAACGTGGAAGGGCTGGACTGGCCTGAGTCTTCGAGCCACCATCTTTCCCCTGTACAGGATGCTTCCTGCCCTCAAACATCCGACTCCAACTTCTTCAGGTTTGGGACTCTTGGACCTATACCAGTGGTTTGCTGGGGGCTTTGCCACGTTCTCCCTCTTGAACAATGAGAATCTATGGACACAGGGAGGGGAACGTCACACACTGGGGCCTGTGTGGTAAGGGGAGGGAGAGCATTAGGAGATATATCGCATGTAGATGATGGGTTGATGGGTGCAGCTAACCACCATGGCACGTGTATACCTATGTAACACACCTGCACATTCTGTAAATATATCCCAGATCATAAAGTATAATTAAAAAAAAAGAAGAAAGTATTTGTCAGAGGTGTTTGAACCAGAGTGACTCCATCTTGGGTAGGGGTTGGATAAGACCCAAGACTCCATCTTGGGTAGGGATTGGTAGGCTGAGACCTACTGGGCTGCAATCCTAGGAGGTTGGGCATTCTAAGTCAAAGGATGAGACAGGAGGTTCGCACAAGATACAGGTCACAAAGATCTTGCTGATAAAACAGGATGCCATAAAGAAGCCAGCCACAACCCACCAAAATCAGGATGGTGAAGAAACTGGTGACCTCTGATTGTCCTCACTGCTCATTGATTGCTACTTCCAGTGCATTAGCATGCTAAGATACACTCTCACCAGTGTCATGACAGTTTACAAATACCATAGCGGTGTTGGGAAGTTGCCCTATATCTAAAATAGGGAGAAAACCTCAGTTCTGGGAATTTCTCATTCTTTTCCTGAAAAACTCGTGAATAATCCACCACTTGTCTAGCATATAATAAAAAAATTACTGTAAGTGTACTCAGTTGAGCAGCACATGCCTATGGAGTAGCCTTCCTTTATTTCTTTACTTTCTTAATAAACTTGCTTTGACTTTACTCTATGGACACTCCCTGAATTCTTTCTTGTGTGGGTTCTTTCAAGAACACTCTGTTGGGTCTGGATTGAAACCCCTTTTAATTAACATATTCAATCAACATTTTACAGTTTATTATGATGTTTGCTCTTTTTTATAGCTATATTGTTTATCATATTAAGAAAAATTTCTTCTATTCCAGTTTCCTAAAGTAATTTTTAAAAACCATGAATGAGTATTCAATTATGTCATTTTGTATTGAATAGGATAATCCTATGATTTTTTTCATATTTTTGTTAAATTGGTAAAATACATTATTTGATTTTGAAGTGTTAAGATATTTTATACCTGCAATAAATTTGAAGTAGTCAAAATATATTATCCGTGCAGTATGCCACTAGATTCAATTTGCTAATATTTTGGAATAATTTTTGAAATGATGTTTATGAGTTATTGGCTTATAGTTTTTTTCTCTAATAATATCATCAGGTTCCTAAATATGTTAAGAATTCTTTCCACTTTTTTCCTATTCTCTGGAAGGGTTTGTATTATATTGATAATGTTGATTCCTTATCTAAGAAAATTGAACCAAAGGCTTTGGTACTAGAACTCTATCTGAGCATCAGAAATCCTGGGATGAATATACTGTTTGAATACACAGGTTTCTACTTAGAGAGAAATACTACTGGAAAAAAGACAGAGGGAAAAATAAAAAAAAATGTTCTGAGTTAGTTAATGCTTCTGTGAAAGTCCCAGGCAAATCTTTTACAGTAAATAGTCATAGGACTGTACAAGGAGGCCCTAGGACCTATATCTTGGTTTTAAGAAAAAGAAATAAAAAAAAAACCTCTGCTAACTACAACTTTGAAATGTACATTTACTGATTGCTAAACTTTCTAAAGTTTTAGTATGTATTTTTACCTTTGTAAATTATTTAACTTCCTTGTCTTTCAGTTTTTCCCATATGAAAATGGAGATAATAACAATGATTTCTCATAGTCTCATGGTAATGATTAAATGAAATAACACACACACACAAACACACAGATATGCATCTGCATCTGGTGTTTAGACAGTGCTCAATAAATGGTATAGACATGATTTTTATTAACTATCATTGTGAAGTCATAAATCGACCAAGACAAGAATTTATGTTTCATAATTTTTGCTTCTGTCAGTGTCTATTTAAATATTTTGTACTTAATATCATGATAACTAATATGAAAATGAATAAATTAAAACATTGGAGGGATTCTGCAGTAGAAAAAGTTCTCATTCAGCACTGATCACAGAAAACAAATTTTTTTAAAAAATGTAAATTATTTTGATGAGTGTGAAACCATCATAGACCATCCTATCTAATGCAGATTAAATAAGAAGTTTATAGTGCTGTATGATGCAAGTCACTTTAAACCTTCTGATCTTCACGGGAGCATCAAGATGGCTGAATAGAGAGGCATTTGGCTCTTGCTTCCTCCACAAAGAATAACCAAAATAGTAAGCACATAATCATACTTCACCTAAAGCATCCAAGGGAGAACACTGGAATTTAGCAGAAAAGTGATGGGAAACCCTATAGGCACAGAAGGAAAGGGAAGTGAGAATGGCCTGGCCAGGACTAGCTGAGAACCAAGAGACACTTCCCAGTGTGGGGAAAGGCTAAGTGAGAGAGCCCCAGTGGTCCACATTCCCATCATGGACTCCTGCAATTCTAGTCATGAGAGAGCCCCTGGACCCTTGTGAGCCCTGAGGCTTGTATGGAGGGTTGGGAGTTCACATGACAATATTGCTCCAGACAGAAGCTCAAATTAGGTCCCACACATCCCCTGACCCTCAAGTGTCTGCAGCATGGTGCCATTTTGAGAGCACAGCCTCAAACAGGCTGCACCTGCCCTGGGGCCCAACAGGGACTGCCTCTCCACATCCTAGAGCTCCACTGACATCTCTTTATGTCCACTCAGGGGGCTTCAGAGGCACAGTGCTGGCCAGACCAAGTGGAGTGGCAGAGCATGCAGCACTCTAGCACATACAGTTTCCTGCACCCTGGGGAATGAGGAGTGCATCTGAGGCTTCCCTCAAACCAAAGGCAGCCAAAGCGTGCACTCCCCAGAGCCCGAGAGCTGCCTGCTCAGGACCATGGCCACTAACAGAAATCTTACCTCTTCCAGCAGCAGGAGCACAGTGCACATGCATGCTCCCTGACGACAGGCTCCCCCTACCTGCCTCTACCTCTGTTGCTGCTGCTACTACCAGAGTGTACTGATGATCCCCATCATGCTCAAAAGCACCTGTATCCATGCACAGCAGCAGGGGGAATGAGGAAAGGTTCATCTGGCCTGGCTTGTACCCTCTAGAACCTGAGCACACTGCCTGGTGTTGTGGGGATTACTCTGCACCATCATTCCACGTGCATGTGCGCAACACCCAGGGCCAAAAGACAGGCCCAGACACCCTTCCATTGCTGCCAAAGCATGCCTCCTGGAGGCTTCAAGCTTGCCCCAGTTCATCAACTATTGCTGGCATCAGGGTACTCATCCCAGGTACTTGGTAATGGATCCTCCCAGGCTACTGTTACCACCCCTGCTGACACATACATATGCACCACTTGGAGCCAGATGCCTGGCCTGCCCAGCCCAATACAGCCACCACTAACACCAGCACATGCCTCCTTGGAGCCCAAGGGTTGTCGTGTGACTATTACTTTCATTACCCATGTCGTGGACACTTCCCCAGGGCCCAAGGACTTGCTCACCCACCTGACCCCTTTCAAGGATAGGTACGCTCAACCCACTCCTGCCACCACTAGGCTCAAGGAGTGGCTTACCTGGAATCTCCATCAACAGTGAAGCCTCATCACAGCCCACACTGACAACTATGGCTTAAGTCACTGATGAAAGTACAGACACACTGATGCTGTTTACAGCAAAAGAAATCATACAGAGACTACACTATCACACACACCCAGATTTGAAGCTGAAGTCTCCTTACCAACCAGAACCATATATGCATTTTCAGAAAAAAGACTTCCCCTATGAAAGCTGATCCAAAAAAAAGAAAGGGAAAGGATCGATTGTTACAACAGACTTGCCGATGTGAATGTAAGGACACAGGAAACAAAAATGTAAGAAAATATGACACTTCCAAAGGGATACAGTCATTCTGCAGCAACAGGTTCCAATGAAAGAGAAATTTATGGAATACTTGAAACAGAATTTAACATTGTGATATTATAGAACCTCAGTGAGAAACAATAGAACACCAATATATAATACAAAGAAATCAGAAGAACAATTCAGGATATGAATGAAAAGTTCACCAAAGAGATACATAAAAGAACCACATGGAAATCCTGGAACTACATTGATCCAATATGGCTGATTGCTAACAGCTTGGGATTGCAGTTCCCAGTGAAAGCACAGAGAACGAGAGGATGCCACACTTTCAGATGAATTTTCGTCATTCACGGGCCAGAAGATTCCCAGTGGAGGAGCCCCACGGGTCACCAGCATGACTCTTGTGGCCGGTGCAGCGGTTTTGCCGGTGCCTCAGTGTGGCAGCTCTTTGTGCAGAGTAAATGGGAGGAGATTCCCAGGCAGAAGAGCACCGTCAGTCTTAACACCACTGTTTTGGCCAGCACAGTGGGTTGCTCAGATTCCAGGGCTGGGAATCAATAAACTGGACGTCCACTCAGAAACCCAACTAGAAAGGCGGTAATCATAAAGACGACAGATGGATACATTTATAACAAAGGGAAGAAACCAGCCTAAAAAGGCTGATAATACCCAAAATCAGAACCCCTCTCCCTATACAGGGGATTAGAGTTTCTCATCAGCAACGGAACAAGCCCTGATGGAAAAGGACTGGGTGCCATTAACAGAAGTAGGCTTCATAAGGTGGATGATAAGAAACTTTTGGGAGTTAAAAGAACTTGTTCTAACCCAATGTAAAAAAACTAAGAACTTTGAAAAAAGGTTTCGTGAAATGCTAAGAAGAATAGACAATAGAGAGAGGAATATAAATGAACTGAGTTGAAAAACACAACATGAAAACTTAGAGAAATATGCACAAGTTTGAATAGCCAAATTGATTAAGCAGAAGAAAGGATATCAGAGGTCGAAGACCTACTTAATGAAATAAACCGAGAAGACAAGAATAGAGAAAAAAGGATAAAAAGGAATGAGCAAAGTCTCCAAAAAATGTGGGACTATGTGAAAAGACCTAATTTACATTTGATAGGTGTACCTGAATATGACAAAGAGAATGAATCCAAGCTGGAAAATACTCTTCAGGATATTATTCATGAAAACTTTCCCAATCTAGCAAAGTAGGACAATATTCAACCCCAGGTAATACAGAGAACACCACAAAGATATTCCTCAAGAAGAGCAACCCCAAGGCACATAATTGTTAGATTCACCAGGGTTGAAACAAAGGAGAAAATACTAAGGGCAGCCAGAGAAAGGTCAGGTTACCCACAAAGGGAAGCCTATTAGACTTACAGCAGATCTCTCAGCAGAAACCCTACAAGCCAGAAGAGAGTGGGGGCCAATATTTCAACATCCTTAAAGAACAGAACTTTCAGCCCAGAATTTCATATCCTCCCAAACTAAGCTTCACAACTGAAGGAAAAATAAAATCTTTTATGAACAAGCAAGTACTCAGAGATTTTATTACCACCAGGCTGCTTTACAAGAGCTTCTGAAAGAAGCATTATACATAGAGAGGAACAACCAGTATTAGCCTTTCTAAAACTATACCAAAAAGTAAAGAGCATCAACATAAAGAAGAATTTACATCAATGAATGGATAAAATAGCCAGTTAACATCAAATGGCAGTAATCCTAAATTTAAATCGACTAAATCCCCCAATCAAAAGATACAGCCAAAACCCAATGGTATGCTACATCCAGACCCATTTCACATCCAAAGATACACAAAGACTCAAAACAAAGGGATGGAGAAAGATTTACCAACCAAATGGAGAGCAAAAATAAATAAATAAATAAATAAATAAATAAATAAATAAATAAAAAGCAGGAGTTGCAATTCTTGCATCTGATAAAATAGATTTCAAAGCAACAAAGATATAGTGGTAAAAGGATCAATGCAACAATAAGAGCTAACAATCCTAACACCCAGATACGTAAGACCCATAAAGAGATTTAGACTCAATGAGACAGAAAATTAATAAGGATATCCAGGACTTGAACTCAGATCTGGAAAAGTAAACTCAATAAATATTAATAGAGCTCTCCATTTTAAATACACAAAATATACATTCTCCACATTAAATATACAAAATATTGATTGGCCATTATTAATACCCATTTTTAGAATTAAGCTACATTTCCATTCTCTCTCCCTCTTTTTCTTCCTCTTTCTTCCTCTCCCTCACTCTCTTTTTCTTTTCTTTCTTTCCAAAAAAATACCAGGAAATCCTGGAACTGAAGAATTTAATGAATGAAATTTAAAAATTCAATTAGGAGGTTAAAAATAGACTGCGTTAAGTAGAAGAAAGAAATTCAGAAGTAGAAGAGAGGTCTTTTGAAGTAACCCAGTCAGATAAACACACAAACAGCTGCAGAGCTGCGCTTGTCACCTAGGCTGAGTTCAGGGGCGCGATCTCAGCTCACTGCAACCTCTTCCTCTGCGGTTCAAGGATTCTCTTGCCTCAGCCTCCTGAGTAGCTGGAATTACAGGTGGGCACCACCATACCCAGCTAATTTTTGCATTTTTAGTAGAGATGGGGTTTCACAATGTTGATCAGGCTGGGAAGTTCTTTATAGCAATGTGAAAGCAGACTAATAAAAGAACCTCTTTAATAAATGATTATGGGAAAATTGGATATCCATATTCAGAAAAATGGAAGTAGGTGTAGTTAAAGACTTAAATTGAAGACCCAAAGCTATAAAACTAATAGAAGAAAACAGACAGAAAATAATCCAGGATCTTGGTTTAGGCAAAGATTTTATGAGCAAGACCTCAAAAGTATAGACAACAAAAACAAAAATAGGCAAATGGGATTAAGTTCAATGAAAAGCTTTCTGTATAGCAAAGGAAATTAATCAACAGAGTGATGAAATAACCTGTAGAATGGAAGAAAATATTTTCAAACCATTTAGCAAGGCACTAATATCCAGAATATACAAGTAAGTCAAACATCTTAATGGTGAAAAAAAACTGTTTAAAATGTGGGCAAAAATCTGAAGATCTGAATAGACATTTCTCAAATGAAGATATACAGGTGTCCAACAAGTATATTAAAAATGCATCAAAGTGAAGAAAATGCAAATCAAAACCACAATAAGATATCATTCTATCCCAGTTAGAATGGCTCTTATCAAAGAAACGAAAACAACACATACTGGTAAGCTTGCACTGAAGAAGGAATTATCGTACACTGTTAGTATAGCCACTATAAAAAATACCACGACAGGTTCTCAAAAAACTAAGAATAAAACTACTCTTTGATCCAGGAATCCCACTACTGGATGTTTACCCAAAGAAAGAAATGCAGCATATCAAGGGGATACCTACACACCCATGTTTATTGCAGCACTATTTAAAATAGGAAAGATACAGAATCAACCTAGGTACCTGCCAACAAATGAATGAATAAAGAAAAAGTGGTATGTATACACAATAGAATACTATTTGGTCATAAAAATGATACCTTATTATTTCAGCAACATGATGGAACTGGGGGCCTTTAGAGATTTTATTTAAAGACAGGTTCTTTTATTTAGAGACAGGTTCTCAAGCTGCAGTGCAGTAGCACAATCACTGCTCCTTGCAGCCTTGGACTTCTGACCTCAAGCAACTCTCTCACTCCAACCTCCCTAGTAGCTAGGACTACAGGTACATGCCATCACACATGACTAATATTTTTTAATTTTTTGGGGGAGACAGAGTCTCTGTATGTTGCCTAGGCTGATCTTGAATCCCTGCCTTCACATGATCCTCCCACCTCAGCCTCCCAAAGCACTGGGATTACAAGCATAAGCCAACATGCCTAGTCTGGAGGTCATTAGGTTAAGTGAAATAAGCCAGGCACAGAAAGACAAATATCACATCTTCTTATTCATATGTGCGAGCTTAAAAAGTTAATCTCCTGGAGATAGAGTAAGATGATAGTTACCAAAGGCTGGGAAAGACATGTGTATAGAGACAGGGTAATGAAAACTGATTGATTAATGGGTATAAACATCAGATAGAAAAAAATAAGTTCTATTGTTCAATAACAGAGTCAGGTCACTATAGTTAACAACGATGAATTGTATATTTCAAAACAACTAGAAGAGAGGTCTTGAAATGTTTCCAAGACAGAGAAATGGTAAATGGTCTAGGTGAGAAATATTCTAAATGTCCTGACTTGATTATTGCATATTCTATGCATGCAACAAAATATTACATGTATCCTATCAACATGCACAGATATTATATGTCAATTTTAAAAGGCCCTTTCTGATCCTCAGTTTTCCCTTCAGAAGCGTACATCAATGATTGGAGCGATCAAGAATGATTATTACAAAAGATTAGATGTAGTGGATTTGAAATTGATGTTTAAACTAGCATGTACTATGTGATCATGGCTTATTTAATTGTTTATAATGGATCCAATTATGTAAAAGGGAGAAATAAACTCTTTGTATGAGAAGAAAATTCTCTGAATAATTTATTCTACTTCATCTTTTTATGCACTGTTTGAACAAATTGACAAATAACTTGACACAATCAGAAATCCTTGTCTCATAAAGACATGCTACTGACAGGTGATATAAATGGCAAAGGTGTTGAGATTTCTAAAAAGAAATCATCTTTTTTAAAAAAGCATCTTTTTCTCTCCTTTTTAAGTGTAATTTGTCCTTGACAGCTTTAATCCAAATCTTACATTGGTTTTTAAGCAGAGTTCAATAAAAAAGGAACAGATGTTTAAATCTCTATGGCTCACAGTTGAAATTAATTATGCTAAGTTATTGCTACCTTTCAGTTCAAAAAAAAACATTCAATAGGGAAGCTTAAAGGACAACTAAAATATTATAAAATATTATGTGCTCCCATTATAAAATATTTTGTGATTATATCATCCAAACAATGATATCCACAGAAAACTGATGTTAACTTCTACAACAACAGGAGCTATCCAGGAATTGATAGGGAGCACTTAAAGAGCTAGACAAAGTAAGAAGATAATTTTGTCATCAAAATTTTAAATGAGAGAACTATGTTTTGTTGAGCTTTAGATTCTAGTTACCCAAACAAATTCTATAAAAATGTGATCGTCTGCAATTCAAGGACAAATTATTGTGTGACTAGGGAACAGAAGGCAAGCAAAAATTATATGGGTTACATAAATCCCAGCTATCCATGAAATAGCTATGGTGTTTTCTATTTGCCTTTTTTATTTTATGGATATTACTGACTTATGGAGCTGAACACTATGTTTTATTTTTTCAGCAAATGTTTAATTATTTTGACTTCAAAACTATTTAAAGAACAAACAAATTTAATAAGGTAGAGATTTCATTTAAAGGAATTAATATTGACAGTCTGGAAAAATATTCAGTAAGTTTTTTTGAAGTATGCTCCTCTTAGTAACTGTAAATGCTGCTATTTGCTGAATGAAAAGTAGAGTAGCATGCAGACACCATTCTGATATTTACCAAATTCTTTTTTTAAAAAAAAATACAGAAATCTACAAAATTTTATTTTACAAAAACCTTAACGTAAAACTGCCTATGCATGGAATGGAAATTAAGTTTTTTTTTTTTTCATTTTGAAAATTATTAGCTTGCACCATATTTTAAGTGCAGATAAAACTTTTAACACATGGAGATTCGTATGAAGTCTTGCTAAGTGTCTTAGTCTGTGTTGCTGTAAGGAATACTTGAGGTTAGATAATGAAGAGGTTTATTTGGCTCATGGTTCTGATATTATATATTATTGTCACGTTCTATTGGGCATATCATTTTTGCACATCAATTTTTCCATACCTAAAATAGTTCTTGTTATATAATAGGTGCTGAATAAACAACTGTTTAATTAAGAAAATTTAAAGAATCTTATTGAAAAAACAGTTAAGTAAAATGGAAGTCCCTAAACCTAGTTTCCCATGAGGGAAAACAATACACAGTGCAACTAACTTGTAACAGATTTGGCTCCTTAAGTGCTTTTTCACTTTAAGAATCTCACTTGTCTAAGTCCAAATTACACATCAGCTTTTGAAAACATGAACCAGCCATCTGCTTTCATGCTTAAAACAGATCTAAGGAAGAAATATTTCATAAGTTTGTATTTTATTTTTAAACTTTTATTTTGAGATAAATGTATATTCACATGTAGTTGTAAAAAATATGAAGAGATTCTATGTACTCTTTACTTAGTTTCCCCCAACGATAACATCTTGTAACACTGTATTATAATATCACAACCAAGATATTGCCATCAATACAGTCAACACACAAAGCATTTCCATCACCACAAAGATCCTTCATGTTGTCCTTGTCTCACCACCATTACCCCCTCTTTATCCCTTTGCAAACATGAATCTGCTATTTATTTGGATAACTTTGTCATGTCCAAGTGTTTTATTAATGAAATCATGTTCTATGTAACCTTCTGCTATATATATATATATATTTTTTCACTTAGCATGATTATCTGGAGGTTTGTCAGGTTGTTGTTTGTATTGATAATCCATTACTTTTTATTGCTGAGTAATTTTTCCTGGTATGGATGTACCATGGTTTGTTTAACCATTCACCCACTGAAGGATATCCGAGTTTTTTTTTTCTAGTTTTCAACTATTATGAATAAAGTTGCTATAAAAATTCATGTACAGGCTTTTTGTGCCAATATTAGTTTTCATTCCTCTGGAATAAATGCTTAGGGGGTACAATTGTTGTATAGTATGGTAATGACAAGCTTGTTTATTTTTCTTAAGTGATTGCCAAATTGTTTTCCAGATTGGCTGTATCATTTTGTATTCCCAATGGCAATGCATGATTGACCAAGCTGCTCTGCATTTATGTCAGCATTTGTCACTGTCAGTATTTTTCATTTTAGCCATGTAGTAGGTGTGTAGCAGTATCTCATTAGGCTTTTCATTAGTATATTTCTAATGACTAATGATGTTAAACATTATCAAGTACTTAGTTGCCATCTGTATATCCTTTGGTGAAAATCTTTTAAATATATTTTGCCCATATTCTAACTGGATTGTGTTTTTACTGTTGAGTTTTGAGAGTTCATTATATATTTTAAATCCTATTCCTTTGCCAGATACATGGTTTGCAACTATTCTCTCTCCATATGTAATTTTTCTTTTCTTTCTCTTAACAGAGATTTTCACAGGACAAAATTTTAAATTTTTTTTGAATTCTAATTTATCATATTTTTTCTTTTACGTACAACACATTTGGTGTAATATCTAAGAAAACTTTGCCTATCCCTAGATCCCAAACATTTTCTTCCATTATTTTTTTCTAAAAATATGAGTTAATTTTTGTTTAGGTTTGAGATGGGTTTAGTTTCACTTTGTTTGGTGGGTTGGCGTTTGATGTAGAATGACTTGAGAACAATTTGTCGAAAATTCTATCTTTCCTCCATTGAATTTCTTTTGCTCCTTTGTCAAAAATTGGTTAGCCTTATTTGTGAGAGCCTATTTCTGAGTTCTCCTTTTTTGGCACTAATAGATCACTATACAAATACTATATGGTACTGACTATTATAGCTAACTAATAAGTCTTGAATTGGGTACACTGATTTCTCCTACTCTGTTCTTTCCTTAATATTGTTTTTGCTATTTTCGTTCCTTTCTTCCTCACATAAATTTTGTAATAATCTCTTCTATGTGTACAAAAATCTTTCTGAAATTCTTATAGTAAATACATTAAATCCGTATAGGAATTTGGTGGGGATTGACGTCTTAACTCTCTTGAGACTTCCTATCCATGAACATAAATGCTTCCATTCATTTTTAAAAATTTTCTTTTTTTTTACAGCATTTTGTAATTTTCAGTAGATAGATCCTTGTTTATGTAGCCACCTTTGTCAATGATCTCAGCTATGTCTTCTGGATAACCCCACAGCTTCTCCATCAGTATCTGCCGCTTCACCTTGAACTTGTTATGCAGACAGTTTCCTTAAACTTCATGAACTGACCTCTGCTAGCTTCCAGATTTTCTTCTGCAGCTTCCTCACCTCTCAGCCTTCGTAGAATTGAGGAGAGTTAGAGTTTTGCTCTGGACTTGGCTTTGACTTAAGGGATATTGTGGCTGGTTTGATTTTCTATCTTGACCATTAAAACTTTCTCTGTACCAGCAGTAAGGATTTCTTATTATTTGTGTGTTCACTGGAGTAGCACTTTTAATTGTCTTCATGAATTTTTTTCTTGGCACCTGCAAACTGTCTGTTTGGCACAAAAGGGATAGTTTTTGGCCTATTTTGGCTTTCGACATAGCTTCCTCACTAAGCTTAATCATTTCTAGCTTTTGATATAAAGTGAGAGATATGTGGCATTTTCTTTCACTTCAACATGTAGAGACCACTGTAGAATTCTTAATTGACCTAATTTCCATATTGCTGTGTCTTGGGAAATAGGGAGGCCCAAGGAGAGTAACTGGGAATGGCTCTGGCCTCAATGGTTTCTGATGAGAAATCTGCTATCACTTGAATTGTTTTTCCACTATAAGAAAGGTGTCATTTCACCCGAACTGCTTTCAATAATTTTTTCTTTGTCTTTAGTTTTCAGGAGTTTTTTTTTATATTGGTTTGCATTTCTTTGGGTTTTACTGTTTGGGGTTTACTCATCTTTTTGAATCGGTGGATTGTTATTTTGTTGACAACTTTGGTAGGTTTTCAGTCATAATTTCTTTGAATACTTTTTCCACCCCACTCTCTTTCTCCTCTTTTTCTGGAACACGGGTGACACAAATGTTAGCTGCATTTACTATGTATACATTGGTCTGTGAGGCTCTCTTCATTTCTTTTTCTTTATTTTTTTGGTCCACTTTCTGTTTTCAGAATGTGTAATTCGTATCTTTCTATCTTTGAGTTTGCTGATTCTTTTCCTGTTCACTCTATTCTGTGTTTGAAATAATCTATTTAGTATTTCCTTTGCTACTCTATTTTTCGGTCATATGATTTCCATTTTAAAATAACATCTTGACTTATGATGATTCGACTTAAGATATTTCAACTTTTGGATGACTTCATTGGGGATACAAAATGCATTTTTGACTTACGATATTCTTGATTTGCAATGGGTTGATAGGAATGCAATCCTGTCATGTGCGAAGGAGCATCTGTATTCTGTAGCTTTGCTGTAACTTCTTCTTTTCAAAATTTATTTTTTCAATTTGTTTATAATGTTTGTAGAATTTTTTTTATTGTCTTAAAATCGTCTTCAGATAGTTCTAACATCTCTAACTTCTCAGTATTTACTTCCTTTCCCACTCAGTATACTCTTGTTTCTTGATATGACAAGTGATTTTTGATTAAAAGCTAAATATTTAGGGTATTATGTTGTAAGATTTTGAATCTTATTTAAACCTCTTTTCATTGGCCTTTTATGACACTACTTCATCAGGGAAAGAGAAGGCACTCTGCCTCAATACTCCAAGATATGGGAGGTGGTTATCTACAAGCTCAGACTCCTTACTGGATCTTCAGTGACAGCTGACATGTGTGGGAGTACTCCTCATTACGGCTCGCTGCATGGCCTCCACTGGCATCTGATTCTAGGTGGGTAGGGTGGAGAGAAAAAAAATGCTTGTTATTTATGGGTGTTGATGGAAGTCCTGACTCTGTGAGGCTTCCTCTGGCACCACTCCGGCAGTGAGGAATAGGGGCTCTCATTACTGCTTGGTAGGGATGAAAGTGCTAGCTTTCTACTTAGTCTTTCTCATACCAGCTTTAGGAGGAAGGCTTTGGGCTGCCTCATTAAGCCAGCTGAAAATGGAACTCGAGGTTCCCCACTCAACCTTTGCTACTGTAAGAAGGGTCGGGTCACAGTTTTTTTTCTATGTTTGTTTGGAGTAGAGTCATTATTGTTTCAAGTTTTATATCTTTGTAGACTACCTATTTCATGGTCCTTGGGCTAGACATAGAATGATTTCGATTGGATATATATAATCTATTTCAACTACATATATATATATATATATATATATATAGTCTATGCCCACTGGCATTTTTGGATTACAAGTTTTTTCAGCTCTAAGTCTAAGATATATGAGGCATTAAAAAACCCAAGGAACTTACTACTGTGTTGTTTCTTGGGTCCCAGGGTCTTTAATTAGTTGCCGACTTCTATCTTCAAGGATCTTCTTACGTTTGTTTATATATAATGTATAGGATTTGTAATTGTACATAGAAATATTTTTTAAAAATGCATTCACCACGCCATCTTCCTGGAAGTGGACATTCTTTAAAGTTTTGAAAGTAGTACTCTTGAATACCCATGTGATTCCAGAAACCAATTATAGAACCATCTCCAAATAATTTGTGCTTTAAGACCCATGTTTCACCAATAGATTAACTGAAATAATTAGTGTGTATGTGACTACATTACATATTTCCATTTTAAAACTACTCTCCAATTTAATGTTCAAGGCATGTGAATAAAAAACCAAGCAAATGAGGAAAACAAAATTTAACCCTAATACTAGGAATTAAGTTGTATAATAGTATAAAGCTCCTGCTTCTTATTTTTTGACATGACTACCCTAATGTATTTTATGTACATTTCCCTCCTACATATTAGATGTCTTCTCTTTAGTTGGATATTTCATATCTTCTTTGTGATTCAGTCTCACTTTATTAACTAGCATTTATTCACAGTTTTTTATTCATATTTATTAAAGTGAACCAATTTATGGGTTAATGTTTTTTTCTGGCTTCTATGCATCAGTAGCCACCTTCTTGCCATGAATCTCTTTATCCTATGGGGAATGAATATTATAAGCTTCAGATCCAAAGTGGGGGTGGAAATCTTGCTCATAATCTTTATTAGGTGTCCAAACTTGAGCAAACCCTTTAGTCTTTCTGAACCTGTTCCCTTATGTATAAAATGGGGATTATAATTACAACATTGTGATGTTGTATACAGTAAGAAAACTATGAAATCATTGAGCCAGTGTCTAGAATACACAAGATGCCATATAAATGTTAGTTCTCTTCCTTTCTCTCTTTAGTAATTAAATAAATGCATGTAAATGAAAAAACTTTCTAATGTATACATGCTTTAGGTTAACAAATCTCCTGCCTCTCCCCCATTACTTTATCGGTATTAAAACACACTGGAGGTCCCTACATTTGTATTTTATTTCAATTTTGTTAGTTTCTTCATTTCATCCTCAGTTTTTGCTCCTTTTATAATAGCTTAATATCCAATTTATCTGAAGTTTCTATTTTCTTTTTTATGGAGGTAAGATGTGATTTGATATTAATTAAATCCTATTATTTTAATGTACCTATACTTTTCATACAAAGACAGTAATATGTAATATGGTAGAAAGAGCGAAGCATTTTAAGGATAAAAAATTTTCTCTGCATTTAGATAGTAACTGTGTCACATAAAACACTAAAAAGACTAAAAAATTGTCAGTGGTTTTGTCTATCTTTTTTAAACTTTCTACTGCTGTAGATAGGAGGAAAGAATGCTGTTAACAGTTAAACATGAGAGCATCAGAATTGATCCAAATAATGCTTTGTAACAATGGATATTTGTGCAAAAGTATTCACAAAAATTAATATTATTCATATTTCATACTTTATATACATCTGTACACAAGCATAAAATAACTTGATTTTACAGATAAGAGTGAATTTCTTCCATTTATGACAATGAGTCATGAGGACTCTAGTGCCCAAGGATTATTTTATAAAATAGAAAGTTGTTTTTTTTTTTTTCTGATGGCATAACCCAGCACACTAACACTTGAATAGATGAAAAGTAGAACTATTTGCTACATACTGCTTCAAATAAGAGAAGGCTCTGAGGCAGGGCCACTGTGAGAGTTGTGGTAAGGACTAGGTCACAGCAAACTGGAGCCAGAAAGGGACAGCTTGTGAATGGCAAGTGGGATGGGTTTTGCTAGGTCTGGTCCATCCATGTAAGTTGGTGAATTTAAATAATTTTGTGGGCTCTACGGATAGGAGCTGTTTTGACTTCTTGAGTACCTCGCCCTGGGATGATCAGGGAAGGTTTATACCGTCCTGGATGAGAGCCGGATAATGGGAGCCATTCTGGTGTGAACTTATGAGCTGCTCAGAAAGGGGAACTGATCTACATTTTGCTAACATCTCAAAACAGGGTCAAAGAAATATTTTTTAAACCACATTACAAGGGCCCACCTAGTTCAGTAGCAGGGAATAGTGTCCAATGATTAGTTGTGATTCTTGTTGAAAAATAACACTGTATACAGGATAGCATTTGGTAGAGGTGACTATTTTAACATGACTATTCTCGATATAAAATAAGACTTTTAGGGTATATTTATCTATTTGTACTTGCAGTTATTTGGGTTTTGTATGATAAAAGATAATACTTTTTTTTTTGAGACGGAGTTTCGCTGTTGTTACCCAGACTGGAGTGCAATGGCACGATCTCGGCTCACCGCAACCTCTGCCTTCTGGGTTCAAGCAATTCTCCTGCCTCACCCTCCCCAGTAGCTGGGATTACAGGCATGCGCCACCATGCCCAGCTAATCTTTGTATTTTTAGTAGAGACGGGGTTTCACCTTGTTGACCAGGATGGTCTCGATCTCTTGACGTCGTTATCCACCCGCCTTGGCCTCCCATAGTGCTGGGATTATAGGCCTGAGCCACTGCTTTTTGTTTGTTTGTTTTGAGACGGGGAGTCTTGCTCTGTCACCCAGGCTGGAATGCAGTGCCCTGATCTTGGCTCTCTGCAACCTCCCCCTCCCTGTTCAAGATATTCTGCTGCTTCAGCCTCCCTAGTAGCTGGGACCCCAGGCACGTGCCACCAGGCTGGGATAATTTTTGTATTTTTAGTACAGACGGGGTTTCATTCTGTTGGCCAGTCTGGTCTCAAACTAGTAGCCTCAGGCAATCTACCTGCCTCGACCTCCCAAAGTGCTGGGATTACAGGCATGAGCCAGTGCACCTGGCCTGATAACACATTTTTATATACTGTTTAAAACACTAGTTTAATTTATCCTCCTGCTCCCAAGATTAGCAGAAATATAATATGTAGTTGTATCTTGTATAGAGAACTTAATATGAGGAAAGCTTGTGAAGAAGTCAAGTTGGCTTTGCAGGACATTAGAAATGAAATTAAAAGTAAAATTAAAGTATTTCATTATTTGAATGATTTCAATTGTTACTATTCTCCTTGACTCTCACTAATGATAGTTTTCCATTGAATAGCTTTCACTTGTAAAAACCTCTTGATATGCTAAGTTTGAATATTGCCAAGCCTTGCTTGTTTTTCTTACTTGATTTTGACAATTTGAAAAATAAATTTAAACAAAAGGTCCTTAGAGTGTTGCTTTTCTCTTTGTGTGGCTAAAATGGCTGTATTTTGGAAAAAGTGTATTGGTCATTTCAGATGTCTTTATGCATGAATCTGTTGACCACATCGTAACTCTGAGGGAATGATATGCAATTGATTGAGAAGTTAGCCAGAGAAAACAGTTTGATTGCACAGGTGCCCTTGTAATTGGTGGGTGCAGATGTGACTTTTAATTATGTCTGAATAGTTGCTGGATTGACCTTGCATTTGTGCTATTTTTTCAACTGTTAAATTTACAAAGCCTTGTATTAGCTATTGTTTGTTCAATTGCCTCAATAACCGTTTTTGTGAAGGCCAATCTTGATGGGGACCAAAACCGTTGATAGCTGTCAGAATGAAGACTCTTGTGTAGTTGAGAATTAGATACCATGTAAAAGGTGAAGAAAAGCTGTTTTACAAAAGGATGCTAAGGAAATGTTGAGAATAGATGCTAGTACTACTTTCTTTCTGACTACATTGTTCTCATTACTTTTTGCCTTCTTTCAACATATATTCTAATAAATGATAATGATAACTGTGGCAATGCATTAGAATGAACTACTGTGTAGTCTTGTATAACTACATATTATTTATTAGGTGTATTAAACATAGAAATTATAAAGATATATTGTCTATTGATTTTAGGAGGTGGAGATAAAATTGATTTCTTTAAAGAGCGAGAGAAATCTGATATGCTGAGGGAAAAAAGTCTATACTATACCAAAGCACATGTTCTCTATTCCTTTGTCCAGGGAATTACATTTTTCTGATGTAAAGCCAATTGCCAGAGAGAGATTCACTGGGGATCACTTCTGTTGAAGGAATAAGATGAGTTTGTGAAAATTTTTGAAACTCTATTAGAGGATTTGGATGCAGTGTGCAGTGTCAGCTGTTGTAACACTTCATAGTTGAAACACACATTGTATATAATACTGTTATAAAATGCCTTGTTGTGAATATTAAATAAAAACAGCCTGGATAAAATGGAGAGGTTACTAAACAAGATACGTGCATTTAAAAAACATCATTCTTCTTCCAAATGTAATAAAGATACACAAACCAACCTTTATTCCTTTAAATGTAATAAGTACTTTCTAAACAGCTATATTGTTTACTTTCTATTTTAAAAACTACATCAATTTCCAGTGAGAACTGATACTGATTCCTTTTCTTTTGTGTAGGCCATGAATTAAGTGACTTTCTCTGTAAGATTGTAATGTTCATAAATAGGACTCTTTCTCTTTGAGTTATAAATGTCTCTAGTTGCCTTAACATGTATCATCCCTTCATATATTTGCATATTGATTCAATTAAGATTTTGAATTGTATAAATGTTATCCAGTTTGCTATCTAGTTAAAGATCTTGAATGGGAAAAAAAATCCCTGAAATTTTTCATTATTCTTCTAAGATTGGGTTTAAACTCAGTCTTTAAACTGGGAACATTTCAAGTTTGTGACTGAGGAAAAAATTTCTCCTGGTATTTGTCTCCAAATTCCTGAAGTCTGACTTGCATTATTTTTGCATTACATTCACCACCAAATATAAATTTCTTCCAATAAAGAAGTGCCCAATAATCATTTGTTAGCTGTTTTTTAGTGAGGACGAATCATAACCATCTTTGTTGAGAAGTTGTAAATTGCAAATAACTATCACTTGGATCTTCCAACCTAACTTCTTGCAATATGCCAATGTTTTCAAGAGCCAGGAAATGGACATCCTTGTGAAAAAGAAAAAGGTCCTCTTCAAAGGTTTTGTTCTTGTTGAATAATAATAATAATAAATATTAGAAATAATAGATCCTTTCAAATACTTTCTTCAAAGCCTTCTTGCTTTTTGCTAATAACTCTTTGTTAAGCTCTATCCTATGTAGCTGTCAGACATAAAGGAGTAAGTACATTCTATGTCCTCGTACTTTAACCAAGATATTTGTGCTGGACGTGCTCACAAGCATGTTCAAGCTCGCAGCCTATGCCCCTTTCGTCTTTAAGAATGTTATTTCTTTTCTAAGTCCTTTCACAAGCAACTTCCTCTTTTCCTTTGTTCTTCATTGCTTTTACCTATTTAGAAAAATTTTAAGTTGTTATCCAATCAGGTTTTAGTTAAGATTGTGAGGTTTATCTCCAACCAACAGAGATTGGACACAACAGTATAAACCCAATGCATAAGGAATAAATATGCTTGCCTTTCCTTTGTTCATTGTACTCTTGTAGCAGGACTGCTTGTGAGTAGTACCCTTTCTGCAGAAAGTAAAATTGTCCTGGTGAAAGAATTTTTTGTCTGAATGTTAATTTTTCCTCGCAATACCCAAGAACAAGTATTTTACTTATAGCAATCCTGAAACAGGAATCAAATTGCTGAAATCTATTGAGAAACTGATTTTGCTGTTATCATAGATTTTCAGTGAAGACATAGAATGCTTTTAATGTAAGAGGCAATATAGTTTGGAGACAAAACATGACCAAATAATTTTTGTTAGACTCATACATAGTATTTTACGTATTTATGGGGTAAAAGTGATATTTTATTGCATGCATAGGACACGTAATTATCAAATCAAGGTATTTGGAGTACTCATCATTTTAAACATTTACCATTTCTATGTGTTGGGAACATTTCAAGTTTGTGACTGAAGAATTTCTTACAATATGAAATATGGGAGCCTATTAAAACCATAGCCATGGTAGACTTTTACATTTTAAACAAAATAACTATAGCAGTCGGTGTGTTAGATTCACAATCCTGAGTAAAATTCACTGAGCAGGGTTAAATAATTAGAAATTATTTTAAAAGTGGAAAGAGATATTAAATACTTATATAATGTAATATAAGTGTAAAGAAATTTTCAAAAACTTTGACATGCACTTCTGTATACATAAGAAATGGAATGATAAAGTGTTATAGAGGTGCACTTTTGTGTGTTTTGTGGAATTCTTGAAGTATTACAGGAACTCATATGTGCTAATGAATACATTATTAAAATCTACATTTGCCCAAATATTTATCATTAATAAATAGTAGAAAGAAAGGTAGTTACCACTGTGAATTGCCTACCATCTTTGTGAAATTCATTTTTGTGTGTGTGTGTTGAGATGTTCAACTTTACCTGATATCAAAAGAACATGTATGTTTTTCCAAGTTTTATTTTAGATTCGGAGGTACATGTGCTGGTTTGTTATCTGAGTATACTATGTGATGCTGAGGTTTGCGGTGTGTATTATCCCATCACCATGGTACTGAATATGGTACCCAACAGTTTTTCAACCCTTCACCCGTGGCCCCAGAGGTCCCCAGTTTCTGTTGTTGCTATCTTTATGTTTCTGAGTACCCAATATTCAGCTCCCACTTATAAGTGAGAACATACAGTATTTGGTTTTCTGTTTCTGTTTTAATTTGCTTAGGATAATGGCCTAATCCTCCAGATGGATCCATCTTGCTGCAAAAGACATGATTTCATTCTTGTTTATGGCCATGTAGTATTCCATGATGTATGTATACCACATTTTCAACCCAATCCACCATTGATGAGCACCTAAATTGATTCGGTATCTTTGCTACTGTGAATGGTGCTGCCATAAACATTCATATGCATGTGTCTTTTTGGTAGAATGATTTGGCTTTTTGGGTATATAATCAGTAATGGGGTTGCTGGGTTAAATGTTAGTTCTAACTTCCTTGTGAAATCTCCAAACTGCTTTCCATAGTGGATGAACTAATTTACATTCCTGCTAGCAGTGTATAAGCATTCCCTTTGCTATGCAGCCTTGCCAGTATCTGTTATTTTTGGGTTTTTAATAACAGTCATTCTGACTGATGTGAGATAGTATCTCACTGTGGTTTCAATTTGCATTTTGATGTTGGGCATTTTTTCATGTTTGTTTACCAGTTGTATATATCTTCTTTTGTGAAGTGTCTGTACTTGTGTCTTTCATTCATTTTTAATGGGATTATTTGTTTTATGCTTGTTCAGTTGTTTAAGTATCTTATGGATTTTGAATATTAGATCTTTATCAGATGCATAGTTTGCAAATATATTCTCTTATTCTATAGGTTGTCTGTATATTCTGTTGATAGCTTCTTTTCTATTCAGAAGCTCTTTAATTAGATCCCAATGGGACATATTTTGGTGGAAGTCTCTAAAGATGTGAAAATGTTACAAAATTAAATTTAAATCAAGTAATTTATTTGTTTTTATTTGCATAACAAGCACATAAATGGTGATTTGATGTTTGAAGTCAAATGCAATGATAATATTAAACATCTTCAAAATAAGCTCTAGTAGTAAAGGCATTCATCTTTACCTCTTACTTCTCTTATTAGTTTATTGTCAGGAAGCTATATGGCTAAATTAGAGCTGCATTTATCTCCTGAGAATTACCCCCATTGAGTCACTCTGGAATCTGTGTTCTCTCCAATTTTCAGATTTATAAGGGTTGCATATTAGTAATTTTAAGGGTGGTATAAAGCATGTATAATATAATGATTAAGATTAATGATCTGAAAAGGTAGGAATTACTAAAAAATTTCCCTTGCACACCATGCATGAACAACATATTGATTTGATTTTAATGTTATTCTGCATTTAAAATTCCATATATCTTTTCAAATGTTAAAAGAATAAAATACAATATCAAGTCTAAACATGAAATTCACTATTTCAAGTGTAGCTAAATTATACTGGGAGGATGAAAGTAATATATCACAATAGTCTATTTCCAAAACTATCCAGGAACTATTCTGCTGCCTCAATCAGAAATTACTTCTGTAGTTGAAAAAATATATAAAAACAAATTTTGAAAAACATTTGTCCTTTCAAAATATAGAACCAGGTGTTTCCAGGGTTTAAGCTATTAGTAAGTGAGCAGATTCTTGTGTACACTAGTTTCCAATATTCATGGGAACCATTTAATGTGGTTTCTATTCTTTTTCTTTCTTTCTTTCTTTTTTTGTAGAAATAGGGTCTGACTCTGTCACCCAGGCTGTAATGCAACTTTCAGTACTTCCCTACTTGATGAGGTTTTACCTGAGTCTTGGCCTTTGATGAGTGACCAAAATCCTTGCTTAGGGCACTGTGGGAAGGAATAGTTTTACTCCCATGAGGTTGGCAATTTAACTTCATACTATATTTGGCTCAGACTGATTCCCAGTTACTGGCATCATAAGTTTCTTGTTTATATGACGCACAGTGAAATGAAAATGGTCAGTCGTTCCTGTGGAATAAGATAGCTACTGAAAAATTCAGGCATGCCAGCAGGTTCGCTTCTTGGACCTTCTCTTCTGCTCAGTTGGTAAATCTCAGAGTGTCTCTTCAGTGCCTCCACATTTTCAGCTCTAACATAAATAACTTTCCAGTTTAAATGTCCCATTATGCTTCATTGCAACTTGCTGCCTCTTCTTCTTCTAATTATGCTTTCTCCTATCTCCATGATTACTAATGACATCTCACGTTCCTGGATTATTTTCCTAACTGTTCTGACCAAATCTTTTAAGATTGAGGTCAATTTTCACCTCTTCCCTAAATCCATGCATATCCTTCCCCAAACTTCAGCTTGAAATATTATTTCCAGTTTATGAACAGTACTTCTAACATTTATCCAGGAGTTAATTATGTCTATATCTTTATTATTTAAAATCTTTTAAACTTTTACACCTCCTATTTACATTTCTAGTCTATACACTTACCTGCCTTTATTAGAGGGCGCATCTTGAAGGCCTATTTACTGTTATGCTGAATCGTGTTACCCAAAACTCATATGTTGAAGTCCTAACTCGTATCTCCTAATGTGAATGTATTTAAAAATAAGGGGTTTCAAGAGGTAATTAAGTTAAAATAATGTCATTACATTGGACCGTAACCTATATGACTACTGTCTTTATGAGAAGGGGAAATTAGAATGTAGACACAAACACAGGGAAGACCATCTGAAAACACAGGAAGACGGCCATGGACTATCTAAGGAAAGAGATCTCAGAAGGTATCAACCTCGAGCTTGAACTTTTGGCCTCTCTAACCATGAGAAAATAAATTGCAGTTGTTTAGATGATCCAGTTGGTGTGAGTTTGTATTAGCCAACATACTTTATTTCTATCTGCCCCACCAGGATGACGCCCTCTATACCAAGAAGGTACTCAATAGAATTTAATTGTATTTAAATTGGTAATTGCTAAACAATTTTCAACATCTGCTCATAATCCTAAAGTATAGTCATACTCTTTTTTAATTATGATTTTTAAGTTTTAAAATAATTGCAAAAGACAAATCTAATTGTTTTTTTAAATTTTATTTTATAAAATTTCAGCATTAATTTAACGAGTCTTAAAAAAATTTCTCATTAGTGATTCAGTTGCTAGTGAAACCCAGCCTTTATGATATCCATAAATAGAAAATGTCTCAGAAATGTTATTAATGGCTAAGTGAGCAGTCTTCTCAGGAGTCCCTTAAATGATGAACACCTGTCGCATCATTAACTTAACAGGTTCTCATTATGATAGGTATCAACGAAATGATAATTGGCGGCATTCTTATTGTACCATTGAACTAGTGGGAATAGTAAAGTAATGAGTAATTGACATTTATCTTGTCCTGAGATACTCTCTCTTAATAGAACCGAGACACAGAATACGTGAGAGTAACATTTATTTGTGATGCTGATTATTTGGCCACAATCTTAGGCAACTAGCAAAAAAAATTATTTGCAAGTTATTAACATTTATATATTAATAGCTACAAAACCAAAAGCAGAATGGTGAATATATCTGGAAATATTAATCCAGTTTGCCAGAGTAGTGTACGCAGATGTGGATGCAGCTACTTGCTGAGACATAAAAGCATTTTTTTATCTTGGTTGTGCTCTTCATTAATTTAAATTGTATATTTTTCATTTCTAAGCAAGGTTTATATATGGATTGTGAAATTTTCCCACTCATATCAATTATATATTTTTCAGTGGTATATTCTTTTAGGTATCACTGGAAAAAAAATAAATGTTCTAACTTTATATTTCCTCAACAAGTATTTGCCAAGGTTAGAAATGGGTGTTTGGGAAAAATAAAACCAAATAAGACAACCCTGGTAACTCTTCCAATATATTACTCCACACTAAGATTACCTCTAAAGCTGAGAAAGGGAAGTCCAAGGCATAATTGTAAAGTAATGGAAACTTGTTTTTGACATCTTCCTATTCCCAGGTTAAACATTTATTCACTATTTTAACTTGAGATGTCCAATGGTCTTAGCTGTCAAATGGCTTCAGAGAATCTTCCAAAACCAACTCTCCATCTGTACCTCTTCTGTGCATACTACACACCATACTTCTACCACCCACTAGGGGAGTTACTTGTCACATGTGGCTATTGAAAGTTAAACTAGTTCACAGTAAATTAAATTTAAAATTAATTTTCTCATGAACTTCAGCCACACTTTTAAGTGTTTAATAGTCTTATGTGGAAAAAATTAATTGAAAAATTAAAATTAATTTCCTTATTAATATTAGCCATACTTTTAAGTGTTTAATAATCATATGTGGGTTTTTACATTGAGCAATACAGATATGGGACATTTCCATTATCACAGAGAGTTCTATTGGAAAGCACTGATCTAAACTGTCTGTATGCTTCTATCTTCACTCAAATTCAGCAAGTTTCAATATTTGCCTCTTGATCCCCTACTTCTGTACTTTCCACACCATCTGATGGAAAACTTGTGCTTTCAAAATTATTAACTACTTAAAATATCTAATGTTAAACTTTCTGAAGAGCGTTGACATCATCCTGGTACATTAAAATTAAGTAGTAATATTCATTAACTTAAGTTTTATTGTAGAAAATTATCCATAAGCAATATAAAAGTGTCAGGTAACACACATTTATTTCAACATTATTTACATAAAGAAGAAAGTCTGAGTAAGTCATGAATCAAATGTTCCAAAATGATAAAAGGATAATCAAAATATGTAATTTGTTATAAGAGATTAATCAGAAAGAAAGCAGCAAACTCATGAAAATGCAGAATTCCCTAAAAGCATCATGTTTTTTGAGTTTGTGGAGAAAAAAGCAATAAAAAATATAAATTAAATGTTTAAAAATGTTGATAATGGTTATTGAAGCTTGAAAATACAAAACCACAAAACTCCTCATTAATATACACTGTAGGTTCTATTTTTATTTATTATACAGATATTTTTATAAAAGGTACTTGTGATGATGGAATTTCTCATAATGTTTTATAATTCTTCTCTTGACTTGAGATTTAGATATTTAAAAGAACTGGATAAAATATATATATTTAGCATTTCTATTTCTTATTTTCTTAATTTCATTAACACAATTATTAGTTACATTTATGAGCTCTCAGTTGGTATGGAAAGGCATATACAATTAAGCAAGTATGGTCTTGGGCACCTAGAAACCTACATTTTAGCACGGATTGTTGTGTATTCAATAATGGTCAACAAGTAACCTGCTAAAAAGTTTTTCTCCAGCACTTCGAGAGGGCGAGGCGGACGGATCACGAGGTCAAGAGATCGAGACCATTCTGGCCAATATGGTGAAACCGCGTCTCTACTAAAAATACAAAAGTCAGCTGGGTGTGGTGGCCGGCACCTGTGGTCCCAGCTACTCTGGAGGCTGAGGCAGGAGAATTGCTTGAACCCAGGAGGTGGAGGTTGCAGCCAGCCGAGATAGTGCTACTGCACTCCAGCCTGGCACCTGGCAACAGACTGAGACTCTGTCTCAAAAAAGAAAAAAGTATTTATGAAAGTAGAGATCTTTAGAACTTCTGAAAAAAAAGCCCCATATTACATTCAGCCCATAGAATTAGGAATGTTCTAGGATTTGGAATTTGACTGGAAGAAGAATAAAACACTGAAAAGTGTCATTTATTGGAAGGTGAGGCTGAAATCTAAGGTGTGCGATTGAAAATGATGAGTTAAAGTTAAAAACGTAGATGGGTGCAAATTGTGGAGATTTTAAACACCAGAGTAGTGAATTTACACTTCATTCTGTGGGTAAAGCCGAAACACTGAATTCTAATGTGAGACTTCAAGATGAGACACCACACAACATCATAAGCATAGAGAACATTTCAATCATGCAAAAAAGTTATTTCAAGTAGTTATTTGGCTGATATTGGGAAGTGACAATTTGGCCACAAGATGTGGTAAATGAAATATAAGGCCAGATGATTTTTTAAATCAAGAATAACTTTTATTCAATTATTTCACTAGTTTCACAATAGATAACTTGGCATAGATGTCAAGAATAGTCCTGTGGTGTTGAAATGTGTGAGGTCCGTTTCCAGCTCTTTCACCTTCTGGCTGGGTATTCGTGGACTGGTTAGTGAACATCTCTATGCTTGTAGATAACAGACGTAGATAATTAGATGATAAAATGTACACATTATATATATATAAAGAGATGTAGATAATCTATATATATTAGCACATAGTAGGTAGCTAATAACCACCTAGTAGCTAATAATTAGCAATAACTTGTAGCTAACGTTTTCATAATAATTATTAATGAGATTGATAATGGCACAAAACTCCTCAAAGTAACGTTTTATGGGTTGTTACCTTATGAAAGTTCTATTAATCCTGAAAGCTTCCCCAAATCTATTTTCTACACCATTAAACATACTCATATTAATTTAATGACTAACTGATTTATTAGCTCATTCATTTATTCTCTTAATAAAACTTTCACCGGTTTATTCTCATTCAGGAACAAATAAGATATTATGGAATATAATTAGTTTTGCCTAGAGTTGTAGGGTTGAATTCACAAAGAAATTACAATGTAGACAACATTTACCACTGCCCTCCATTTCACTCATCGTCTATTGAATGGCAGACATGCATTTTGGGTGAAATTGACTCCCTTCAAGCCTCAGGATTAGGCCAGATTAGCCTGAGCCACTCCTGGTAATCTCATCACCTTTATTACAGTGATGGGCTCAAGATTGGGCACCTGTCTTCAGCTGTTTCTGTCTGAATGAGGTCCAATTTTTCTTTAAATGACTGATGATGGAAGCTCTTTCTTTTCCCATGTAGTATAAGAACAAGAGAGCATGCAAAAGCTTCTGGCTGCCGTTTCGGGGCCAAGAGATTGAGCTGACCTAAGAATCATAAGCAAAACCAGGAAAGAAAAGTTGAGAAGGATAAACCAGGGTCTGGTCACATTGCTTTAACAAAATAAAGCCACACTGAAAATGGTCTTACCCTTAGCCTCTTCAGTAACATAAACCAACATATCCTCTACCAGAGAGTTCCATCCTTTGATATTCTAGCTTCTGTCAAGTTGTCTCTACAGAGGTGTGATTCTGATTCCTGCTCTATAGTTATGGTAACTACCTCCTCTTGCATCCCTCCCATTCCAGATGGTTGTGACTGTTTTGTGTTGTTTCTAATCCCCAGAATATCTCCCTGTGTTCTTTTTAACTTCTCAGCTCTTCTTTCACATATGGTGCAGATCCATATATTAAATTCTCCTTGTTTGAAATACCTACAGTCGTTTCTGTTTTCCTAACTGTACTAAGACTGCTTTAGAACTCTTAAAACGAAAATATCGTGTTTCAATTTTTGAACAATAAGAAAACAATAACTGTGTGTGTGTGTGTGTGCAGTGAGTGCTTATGGTTTCCATGTTATTAAATGCTGTTATGGACTGGGTTGTGTCCACTCCAGTTTTATATGTTGAAGCCCCAAACCCCAATGTTACTATATCTGGAGACAGGGTCTTTAAGGAGGTTATTAAGGTTAAATAAGGTTATAAGGGTAAAACCCTAATTCGGTATAACTTGTGTCCTTAAAAGAAGAGAAAGAGAGAGACACTCAGTGTATGCACGCATAGAGGAGAGGCCATGTGAAGACACAGTGAGAAGGTGGCCATCTGCAAGCCTAGGGGAGAGGCCTCAGGAGAAACCAATCCTGCCAACACCTTGATATTAGGTTTCCAGCCTTCAGAACTGTGAGAAATAAATATCTGTTTTTCAGGTCTTCATTTTTCTATGGCAGCCCTAGAAGACTATTACAGATGTCATTTTAACTACGAGTCTATGATGGTGTGTGCATAATCGCATCATTCATAAACGGACTATATAAAATTGGGTTCCTAGATAAGATGGGCTTGAGAGATCAAATGTAAACAAAGCTATTTCTAGGGGAAATCAAATAATGATTACCAGTGGTCACAAGTGTTAAGGAGGGCAACAATGGTGGGAAAGAGAACACAAGTGTAGCAGCCTCTTAAGTATGCCTCCCTTCAGGGGATGGTGAATATATACCACTTATTAGGATTGTTTCTCTATTTTTTTCCCAGAAAGCCAGATCTATTTGTTTATTTTTGAGTTTTCATTTTCAAATGCTCTTTCAAGAGTAAAGCTTGGAAAGAGAAACTCACCTATATTTTGTGATCATCCTCGGAGCATGTTTTTATGTCCAAAGCAACAAAAAAATAGAAAGCAGGCCCCAACCATAAAGTAAGCCATAAAAAAGGAAAGGCATGAAGGATGTAAAAGGAGTTTTATGCCTCTTGTGTTTGATTCATTTGGATGAAGTAATGCTTTATCCAAGGGGAGAAATAATCTCTGACTCTTCTCTAGGCAGAGATGAGATTTATGTATTAAACCAGCTCAATAGATGTCATTGGTAGTATTTTGACTTGAAGCTTGTGGTAATATTAATTTGGCCTTGTTGTAAGTAATTTCAGCTGTACTGGAAGGCTTCTATGGAGGTGACTTGGAAATTTGAAGAAAAACTTTTGTTTATCTGACTGAAAATGAACTCCTCAATATTCTATACCTCTGAGCCCTGGCTCACATTAAGGTGAATTTTGTAGATACTGACATAGATTGGTTTACATTTAGTCTTTTTGTCTGAAGGCTCTTATTACTCTTGTCATCAAAGATGAATGAGAAGTTATATAGTCTCGTTTACATTTAATTTAAGATAATGTAACATTTTACATTCGATTGTAAGGAGGACATTAAAAGAAAAAAACAGTTGAAGATTGATAAATATTCTAGACATGTGTCTTATAATAAAGTGTAGGAGACTGGGTATGTTTAGCCGGGAGAACTAGAAGTGAGAGAAAGAAGATAGATGCTTTTAGATATGTTCTATACTCTCATATGGAAGAGAGAAAAGTTAGCCTGCTTAGTTTTAGAAGCCAGGGCTAGAATCAAAGGCATAGGTTTCAGGGAGATAGATTTCAAATTACAATAAAGACAAACTTTTTAATATATGGAAGTACCAGTATTCATGAAGGAAATGGCATGTCTTGTAAGAAACTGAGTTTCTGAGCACTATACAATTTCAGGAGAGAAAATATGAATTTCAAGGCCATTTTGATTTTTTAAAGTGGGATATATTAAATCATAATATACCCAAAATATGTATTTTGATACTTTTATCTCCTTTCCTCCATCCTATTCTATTCTTTGCAAGTCTTCCTCACATTGGTCAATGACTCCTTTATCCCTATGAACCTAGTACAGTTACTGTTTTCTTTTATCTGGACCAAGGGTTGTCAAACTGCAGTCTACAGGACAAATTTAGCACATGGCCTGCTGTTTTGTGGCCCTCCAGGTAAGAATGGTTCTTACATTTTTAATGTCTAATAAAGGAATAATATTTATGGTGTGAAAATGATTTAAAATTCAAATTTCTATGCTTATAAATAAAGCTTTATTGGAAAAGAACTAACCACATTTATTTGTATATTTACTGGGAATGTATTTCTGCTACAATGGCAGAGTTAAGTCATTCTGGCAAAGATTTTTATAGGCACAAAGCCTACAATATTTATCTTCTGTCTCTCTATAAGAAAGATTTTCCTGATCCCTTATCTAGCTTATTCAAGCAGGCTCCTTACTGGTTTTCTAGCTTCTGCTGTTAAACACAGTAATCCATTTTCCATATGAACAAGGTAATCTTTTACAAATAGAAATCATATTATTTTATTCATCTGTTTACAATTCTTTAATCACTTTTTATTAAACTTAAAAGAAATTTAATACTCCTTTTCATGGCTTATATGGCCATAAACAATCTCATCTTGTCTATTTGGAGGTTTTGACTCTTACTGTACCTCTCTCTTCCTCATTCACCAAAGTCTAGTCATATTAATCTTCTATATTCCTCAGGCATTGTCAAATGTCATATTTATCCCATTTTCTACCTTTATTTCTCCCCTCTGACTAGAAAGTACTTATCTTTGGATCGTCTCTCTATTATTCAGTTCACAGCATAAAGGTGACCTTGTCCCACTTATTTAAATTCTACCACCCTTTCCATTTCTAGCCAAAAGTCCTAGAATTTTTACATTCCTTTTTATTATTGCTTCATCCATACACTGGATAAGTTTTCTTAAGCAGAAGTGTTCTGCCTTCTTCAAAAGAGCAGATGTCTCAAGGGTCCAAATCACCCCTGATGTTCCATAAATAAAAAATTGTTAAATAAATAATCTTAAATTATTATTTGAAACACACTATGTATTAGATGCTGTGGTATTGCAAGGTGGAGAAGAAAGATGTAAAGATGGATACCTTAATGGACACAAAATCTGTCTGAGAAGAAATACATGCTGGGCAACCTCTTAAATCAATAAGACAAGTGATGGAGAGGTGGCGCGGCCTGAGGGCTGAGAGCATGGGCTCTGGAGCTAGACTGCAGAGGTTTGATTGATGCCCAGAGGCACTAGCTAGTAGCTCTGTGCCACAGGACAATTGACCTGACTTCCTAGTACTCAATTATTTACTTGGTAAAATGGAGGAAAAATCATTTCCATCATGGATTGTTTGAGGATTAATTGTGTTAATATTGGTAAAGGGTTAGGATCTGGCACACACACACACACACACACACACACACACACACACACACACACAAACTGCATCAATGTGTTTTGAATAAATAAAGAAATTCAGTTACTAGGAAGATGTTTTGGGTACCCAGTCCAAGAAGTCTTACCTACACTCAAAACTTGTCATTTATCTTAGTGCTTTGAAGAGGATTTCTGATGAAAAAGAATTGTTTCAAACCTGCTTTTCTGAAGATAGATGTCTTGCAAAGAGCAGTTAAAGGGAAGGGCTACAGTTAGAGGCAAGGAGGCTCTGGCATTAGTTCAGAGAAGTTATGCTGAAGGACAAAGTGAGTCACTAGCGGTGGGAAAGGAAAGGATGGGGCCGAAGAGCAAAGGGCTTCAGGACCAGAGTTAGTTACATCTTAATTTGAATAATGTATCTGCCTTTTCCCAATTTTATGATCAAGGGCAAGTGTTCTCTGAGTCTCCTCAATTTCCTCCCTTCAACTGTTTTCATTGTAACGGCATTGTGAGGATTAAGTGATATCCTGTGGGTAAAATACTTAGCACAGTTCTATATAAAATAAACACTCAATAATTGTGGTACCGATGTGGGTAGTTAATAGTGTCTTTGTCACTATTATGTTTTTCTTATTGTGAAAGATATTGGAGAGTTTAAACTCGAATCTACAAACTAATTCAATGGAAAAGGTCTTGGAGAAAGACACATGGATGCTGACTTTAAAATAATTGGGAGGAAATTGATACTCTTAAGATGGGAAACCAGGAGAAGGCAACCGCTTAGAGCAATACACCCAGGAAGCCACATCTTGAAATCTAGAACAGAAATTTGACTAGTAGATACACTCTGGAGGTATATTTCTTGGGATGGAATTTATTGAAGTAAATGGGCTGGTACAGCATGAAAAGAGAGTAGAAAAGGATAAGATAGATAGGAAGGATTATATCAGAGGAGTTGTTAGGAAAGGATGTAGGAACTGGGAACCCAAAGAATGAAAGGATCAAGAGGTGAAGAGAAAGAAGGGGTAGTGCTACGAAAGCCAAGGAGACATGGCAAGAAGGAGGGTGTGGGCAGCAGAGAAGTCAGAGAAGACGAGCTATGAGAAGAGTGTGGGATTGCAGAATTTAGCAGGTCATTATGGACATCTGACAGTATATTGAGTGAACTGTAGATGTGGAAAGTCATGTCTTGAAAAAAGAGTGAGTTTGGAAGTAGTTGCCTAGCAAAAAAATCATGTAGACATTTATTGATATTTAAGATAATTATTATGAAAGAATTATAGTTGAACAATAGAGCCAATAAGCTTCTATTTTTGAAGCAGTACCCGTTAGAGATTCTTTTGAAAGTTTAGTGTGATGGGAGATTCAATTAGCAGATTTATTAAACAATCTGGATCCGAGCGTTCTGAAAAGTAATTGGACTCTGGAAAGAAGCTGATGCAGAATAGAATTTTGTCTTTATCAGTCACTAGCTAAATAACTTTCGGTAAGTTGCCTAGCATCTAAAAGTCCTTGTATTCATCTGTAAATGGAAATTATGTCACTTCCTCTTGGCAGGCATGAAAATGAACTATAATCATATTTTCTGTGCTCCCCTGCCAGCAGTCAGCCCATGTGAGGGCCTTTCCCTCTGTCTGTCAATGCTCTCAGCAGGTCCACTGCTTGGGTATATTTCTTACATCGAAGGTCAAAACAGTTAGCTTGAAACTAGGCCTGCACAGGCCAAAGCTTCCTGAAAAGAAACACTTTCATCCATGTTCCAGTATCTATTAATGGCTCAGCCCTTTTTCCAGGCACCCAGACTCAGCTTTCTGACATCCTTGATTTTTCCTTCTTTTATTACCTAGAACAATCAGCTTGTGCCTGTTGATTGTTCTAGGAAATAAAAGAAGGAAAAATCAAACATTGGTTTGGAGCCAGAAAGCTGAGACTCGAATCTTGGCTCCTTTTATTACTGGATATAAGAAGTTGGACACGTTATTTAATCTCTAAGAACCAGCATTTCCCCATCTGTATGATGTACATAACATTACTACCTATAGGTAGTAATTACAGTTTAGTGATGATTGAATAAAATAATTCATGTGACGTGTTTAGCCCAGGGCCTGATACATAATAAATGTTTAAGAAATGTTAGTTATTGCATTAATGTTGGTCTCAACACATTACGATTTTACATATCTTGCCCTATGATCTCCTCTGTATTCAACAACAGCTTACGTAGACTTACAACTTGCTAAGTTTATGTCCTTTCCAACTGATCTTATACTTTGCTGACACAGTACAGTCTCTGAAGTATAGTTCTATTGACACCATTACATCATCTAACTATTTTTACTTCCCTGCAGAATATGTACCACACTTTAGAGTAATATTTATTATCCTTCTCTGCAGTTCTTTGTCTTTGTAGTTTTACTTTATTTCCTTTTCTGCACCTGTTGCTGAAAGTCATTGAACTAATCACTCCTCCATGCCTTGCCAAGTCTGTACTACTGTTAAATGAAGTTGTCTTTATCTGCAATTCACCACATTGTGGCTTATATTCCTTACAGCAAACATCACCCCAATAAAACTACTTGGATACTTACTGGAAGCAAACATTTCCTCCACTTCATGAACTCATCCAACACTTTACCTGAATTTCAATGGCACTTTCTGTTTCATGTTGTAGTTTTTTGCCCAAATCCCCTCTGTGTTAAATAATTATCTTCTCCAGAACATATCTTCAATGTTCTTTGTGCCCCTGCTAACATGTCTACCATTGAAGCCTCTGGACAGCAATTAGAGGAAAATATTAGATATTTGGTTTTAGAAACATCTTTAAGCTGTATTGATAAAGTGGGTCCCCTCAGTATTAAAAACAATGTAGTGGGGAAAACATATCAGCTAATAAATTGATCTCAGACAAAAGAAAAATTCTACACAAAATTTCAGTTTTTGACAAGTCATTTCAACGCCATAAAATCATTTTACTGGTTTGGAGACTAAATTCACAATGTATATGAGTTTTCTATATTAGTGTAACATAAATAAGCACATATACCCAGCATGATGATACCACTCTCTAGTCTAATGGGCTGCTAAAGTATTTATTACACAGCTGAAATACATCAGTACACCAATAAATTAGTTTTCCTCCTGACTGATACTTCTGATATTATTCTATGTGAGCTTATCTAAATGGCAATTTTTTTAAAAAACATAGAGTATTATGATATTTTTACTGGGATTACACTTAAAATTCAGTGATCTTTGATTTTCTGACTGGTTATGGTGATATGAATGATCTTGACATTCTGATTAAGACACAAGTTTTAGTAAGTACAAGGGCAGAAAGTTAAAGAAGCGAAGAGAAAAGGAAGTAAAAGGCAGTGTCAACATTTTATAATTTATAAAAATATGACTGTGACTTTTAGAAATGCATGTGTGGTGTGAGTGTGTGACCGTGCCTAAAATCTCTGTAAATTAGGGTTGGGAAAACTACACACACATACATGTATGCACACGGCTGCTCTTGCTGGTTTCAACCTTCTTTGGGAAGACAGGATTGAAACAATGAAATAGTTTTTAAAAAGTGATTTAAAATGGGCCAGGCGTGGTGGCTCAAGTCTGTAATCCCAGCACTTTGGGAGGCCGAGGCGGGTGGATCACGAGGTCAAGAGATCGAGACCATCCTGGTCAACATGCTGAAACCCCGTCTCTACTAAAAATACAAAAAATTAGCTGGACATGGTGGTGCGTGCTTGTAATCCCAGCTACTCAGGAGGCTGAGGCAGGAGAATTGCCTGAACCCAGGAGGCGGAGGTTGCGGTGAGCCAAGATCACGCCATTGCACTCCAGCCTGGGTAACAAGAGCAAAACTCCATCTCAAAAAATAAATAAATAAATAAATAAATAAAAATTTAAAAAGTGATTTAAAATATAATCAAATCCTATTTATGACTACTAACACTAAAAGAAATCAGAGAAAGGAAGGAGAACAACATGGGTGTTGTTAGAAGGCTGCATAACATACCGTCAAGGAGAACATCTGTACACTTCCCAAGATTCTCCTTGACTCTATTGTTTACTATTACTAAGCAATGTCTTTGCAGTGTATTACTTTAGTACATAGTGCTGGATTTGGTCTGAATCAGCATTGCACATTCTCACCTTAATCCACTTTCTCATAATAAGAGTAGATCAAAGTGAAAATGAACCTGTTCTCCTATGGAATTATTTTAGAAGGATATAAGCTATGTGTCTTTATTTTATAATTCTTTCTATCAAAGTTTATATGTCTGGGAATAAGAGTTACCTTCACATACATATCTTGTCCTTGTGGCTGCAACTATATTGGGAAAACATTGGAAAAGAAATACAATCACTTCAAGATAATTCACATTTTAATGGCTCTATTAAATATTACATTAATAGCCCATTTGTATTGATTTGCACACATGAAAACATTTTTAAAGTGAGAAAGATGTGTTTGATTGCTTTCTGACATTGAGGAGAATGTTTTACATAAGGAGAAAATGGTTCTTTATGTTGATACCCTTGTATTTCATATTTAAAATGATAAATGTTTACCCATTTAGAGGAGTTATTTATAAAAAGTTTTAAGATATTAAAAGCATTTTTAAAATTTTGAGATAAATGTGTTTACATTTTAAAGAATCTTATTTTATGTGGATTCAATTAGTCAACTACTGAAGAATTTGGAAGAGCATATAAAATATAGTATAAGGGTATTTTATCTTTGTTGGCCAATAAGAGAGTTTTTAAGGTAAACACAAATGTGAAAACTTTTATTTTCTCAAGTTTAAACTTGCAAGGCTTTTTTATAGAAACATATTTTTTCTAAAGTTTAATCTTGCAAGGCTTTTTGTTAAAAATAGTTTATTCTTGTGTTTTCATGAAAAGAGAGAAATTTTCTCTGATATGAGGTTTACACTGGCATTTTCTATCTAATCAGGAAAACAATTTTAATTAATTCAGATAGTCTCCTCTATGTTGTCTGTGCCCTTTAGGGACTCTTTCATTACAAATGCAAATGCGTTCCTAAAATAATGAGAATGTCATTATCCTGCTTTATTCATTCAGGTGGTCAGAAAGAGAACAAAAAAATCATTTGATGGTGAGGTAATTCTTTTAACATACAGTAATAGCATTAACTTTGCTATTTCTGGGCCTCATTTTCTTGATCATGCTCAAACGATACTCCCCTGTGCCTGTCGGTGAAGATGATGAGGGCAGGGATGTCAAGAAAAGATTAACTAAAAATCTTTATATTTCACACTGTCAAAACATAGATGGAGCCTTCTTTTTAAATTATATTTCATTTAGAATATGTACCTGTTAGTCTAAAAATGTGAGTTGCATAACATGTAAAAGAATAGTCTAAAAATTAAGAGGCATTTTAATAAAACATTCTGATTTTTAAGCTTTTATACAGGTGTATAATTATGAAATTCGAATTACGCCCTTGCCATTATGCTTGGGAAAAAGACCCACGCTGTAAATGAGTCGTGTTATAGTATACTGACTCCACTCAGAATCCTATCCTACTAACTTTGAGAATGTTTGGTACAAATATTTGTCAAAGGATAGACCTTTGTTGTACGAGTTTGTTCCAATGCAATGCTTTATACCTTATTTATTTATTTATTTGCTAAAATGTTCTTGTGTGCCTGTCACGTGCCAGAGTGGGGAAACAGATTTAGACACAGTGGAATAGAGTTTACATTTTCACAGTAGTAGCAATAATGAGCGTGTGAAGGAGAAACCCAGGCTCTTAGGCTTCGGAAGTAGAGCATGAGAAAGCATAGGCCTAGAAAGAGCATTGCCAATTTGGGGAATTACTACCCGATCACTGAAACCTAGATACCAACTAGAGATGCTGCTGCAGAAATAGAGGCAATGGAAGGCTTCGTATATAGAGCTTTGATTTCACTCTATAGCAAAAAATACTGTTAATTAAATGTTGAAAATTAATGTTGGAAAATTTTACTTTAAAATATTTCAATGGAGCAAGCCACTATTTCCTTAAGCATTCATTCCTTAGCATGCCTGATACAATCATGGAAATTAAATGTATCCCAAGCCAAATACATCACTCAGTTACAAACACTGGCCTCTGTCTTTTATTTCTGACCTTGACACATACGTGAATTGCTACAATGGGCATTAGTTTCTATCCATGACCCTAGCCTTGAGAGTAGCAGATGATTCTTCATGTTACAGATAGACCAGTTTTATGAAGCACCTCTTTCATAAAGAACCATAGCTCATTAGTATCCTTCACGTCAAATCTAAAAGTCTTTGTGTTTCATGACCCTTTAAAATCTGTTCCTTGTGAAGCTTCTAAACCTCATCAGCTACCATTCTCCCACCAACTCTTTGTTTCATCCACACAAGTCTCTCAAGCTTCCCTCAATACTGCTTGCTCTGTTACCCCTCTGTCCTCCTACGTGTACATGTGGTGTTTATTCCACTGTGAATCCTTGCTTTTCCAGCAACCTTTTTCCTTTTAGGACCCAAATATTGCCTTTAAATGAAGTTTTCTCTGACATCCAAAGACAGAGCTTGTCTCTCTCTACTGAGAGGTCTCACAGCATTTAGATTATTCTTCAATTACAACATAAGCACATTACATTGATGTTTATGCATCTGCCTCTTCCAGAATACAGACTTCAAGGATCTGGACTTCACCCTCTCCACTCCCCACTGTTTCTGGTGTAGTACCTGACTCCTCTAGATGTAAACATGTAAAAAACACAAATAAGGCTTTATCTGTATTTCAATGCTTTTTAAAACAACTCTTTGGTGTGTTATTATTACAAATGTGAAAACTGAGTCTCAGAGATAATATCTGACTTGTCCTTTGCTACACTGCTTATAATTGGTTGACTGGGAATTGAAACCAGATCTTTTGATAAAAAGGCATATGTTTTTAAATCTTAACACAGTTTTCTTTGTAAACTAACAGTATTAAGGAGGATGTTTAAGGTACATAAGCACTTATATTTCAAGCAGAATTTTTTTGTATAACCTAAGCTATGTTTCCATTATCTGAGACTGTGACCTTCTCAGAGATAAAGAGCAGAGATAAAACTTCAGATAATGCCCAGAAAGAATGAATATCTCTTAGTAAATTTATATATTGGGAGCTTATTTTTATTAAGTCAAATTTTACCTGATTAAAAGCCTTCTTGTGATTATTAATTTTTAATCAAATGTATAATTGCTTCAAATTGTATATAGTTAGTTCATACCTTCTCATTGAATGTATTGAGGCACTGATGGTAAGAAAGTACTACAAAAGTTAGAAATTACTGCTTTTCTAAATGTGTCTGTTAGATCATTGCAGTATACGTAAAAGAAACATACAGTTGGATATCATTACTGTCATTCTTTTATACATAAAAAAGGTTATAAAAGGGTCAGAACCCATCTTTTCCTTGAGATAATTACCCACTCATGCCCATTGAGTTTGACTTTGGGCATGGGACAACATTCTTTTGGTTTGTTTCTTCAACTTCTTGGGTATCAAGTTATTAAAAAAATTAATAAATGTTAGCACCACAAATGGAAGGCTGGCATTGACAATGTATCTCTGTTGCTTAATATTGCCTTCTTTGTGGGGGTAAAAGGAACAAGATGACCCCAAATTTTAGCTGATTTCTGTCCCTTGGTATCCTGACACATTCTGGTTCATTGCTTTCATGAAAGTCAATTAAGTCTAACAAATGCAAGGAAAAATTCCCCAGTTTTGGCTACATCATAAAGAATGCCAGTGATGTTTACCAGTGGGCTAAGCTGGTAATTTCTAAGACATCAATCTATAAAATTTAAGATACAGCTCAGTTGCTTTTTTTCTTTTTCATTTAAAAAAAAATTATTTATTTAACTTTAGGTGCATACTATATCTGGCATTTTTCCCCATGTTATCACTCCCCACCCTGCCTTCCCTTCCCCGCTAGCTGTCTCTCCCCTACCCACCCGCAACTGCCCCCAGTGTGTGATGCTCCTCTCCCTTAGTCCACGTGTTCTCACTGTTCAGCACTCACCTGTGAGTGAGAGCATGCGGTGTTTGGCTTCCTGTTCTTGTGTCAGTTTGCTGACAATGATGGTCTCCAGATTCATCCAAATCCGTACAAAGGACACAAACTCATCATTTTTTATGGCTGCATAGTATTCCATGGTGTATATGTACCACAGCTGCTGTCTTTCTGTGCATTAAAGATTTAAATGGAGAGTTTAAAAAATTTTTTCAAAGCAAGTTGAATTTTTAATCTATAAATAAAGGGAAAAGAGGAACAACAACAAAGTAAATGAGAAGCCAGCAGAGGCCATGCCAGAGAAGATGATTTGTCACAGCAGGAAGTTAGGGAAGGAAATCATTAGGTCAAAAGTAATGAGGATATATACAAACATAAAAGAATTACCATATCAACAAGCAATTCCACTTCTGGGTATGGGCCCAAAAGATTTGAAAGCAGAGTCTTGAAGAAATATTTGTAACATTCATGTTCACAGTAGCATTACTCACACTAGCTAAAACATGGAAACAACTGATGTATCCATGGACAAATGAATGTATGAGCAAAATATGATATAAACATACAATGTAATATTATTCAGCCTTTAAAAGAAAAAAAACTCTGATTCCACTTAGTCACTTAGCGTAATAGTCAAAATCACGGGGACAGAATGGGGGGAAGGGTACTTGTCAGGAGCTGGAGGGAATGGGACAGTGGGGAGTTATTGTTTGATGAGTATAGAGTTTCTGTTTTACTAGGTGAAAAGTGTTAAGGCTGGATGGTGGTGATGATTGCACAATACTATGATTCTACTTAATAACCCTAAGCTGTACACTTAGAATCGGTTAGGGTGATACATTTTGGATACATATCATTAAGCATATTTTACCAAAATGTTTTAAAAAAGGGAACATAAGTGAATGCTCTAATATCATGAGACTTTTGAAGATGACTTTGCACATCCTTTTCCTAACTGGTGTTTGACTTTTATGGTAACAAAATATTATATTGAAATTTATAAGCACAAATATTCTTAGCAATGAGTCAATGGCCCGTTATTAGATTCATAAAGCCAATAAGAGAAAAAAAGTTATTTTTTCAGCAATAAATTATTGCTGAAAGTATTTGATCTTTCAGAAGCATTTTTCTTATTGTCCTTAGGATTTACAAGCAAGGAAATACAATTAAGGTAAAGTTGACCTATTGCAATGTACTGATAAAAGGTATTATAGTGATGAAATGATGTGGCCATGAGATATAATGTCTCATAGAAGAAATTCACAAATTGAAATGAACCTCTAATAATTATGAGCATAACACACAAAATAACTGCATTTCCTTTTGTGATAACAGGCTTTTTAAAGGCATTTATTAAAGCCAGCCTGAGAAAACAACACAGGATTACAAAACCACACATTTAAGAAAAATCTTTTAATCAAACTTCATAAGAATACAATGAACTAAAAAGAGTACATTTGCATTTTTATGCTCAAAAAGAACTCTATAGTGATTTTCAATAAAGGTTTCAACTGAAGAAAAATATACAATGACAGAGAAACGTAATTTAAACAAAGAACCGCTTCAATTTCACTTGCTGCTTTCCAACTTTTCTGTGATTTAAAAGCCTATTGATCTGGCATTCATCAGCATCAAATTCCAGTTGTTTCAGGAATCTGACTTTGTTACTGAACTTGCTCACTTAGTAAAAGTCTAAAATAAAGCTTTCCTAATGCAATTTCATTGATGAACCATTTTTGTTCCATTTATTTTGGCTGTGGTATATTAGGATTCTGCTGAAAAGAAATATGAGGGAAAACACAAGCAGAAAGAGCCACATGGTGTTGAATACAGGTAATGACTATGTGAATATTGGATTGACCTTCTTTTGGATCAATAGTTTTTTCTTTTCTTTGACAGTCTGAAATAGCTGATTCAATTGGTAGCACTGATAATATAGTACTTAAAAGAAACCAGGCCAAAACAGCAAGTGGGATTATTTTATCTGCTATTTTTAGTTATATTAAAAAATAAAGGCTTAAAATTAGTTATTGAGTTTTCTGGCACATTTTGAATAAATAAAATGTAAAAGAAATTATAGTATTCAGTATACTGGAAAACGTCAGGGGTCCTTGAAGAGCTCTGGTATAATCTGTCAAAATATAAAACTAGGCTGGAAATGTAAACCTGTGCTGGACGTAGAGCAGACACTTCTCTCATCTCTAGCTACTTGGGAGAAAAGAGGAAAGCAAATCAAAAAGAAAATTACCAGACAGGATCCAATGTGCCTCCTCTAAACATCACAACAGGCATTTGCAAGAGCTTTTAACCTATTTTTAAATAACATCTCCAAATACTCAGACCCCTGTCACCTCAGTTTCCTATGTTCTTAGACCTGATCCACCAATACTTTTCCCCTTTTGGAGTGGAGTGTGAAAAGAGGGTAACACTGAACGATCCCTAACAGTAAGAGGGAGCCTTAGCATTGACCTCTATTGGCATAACTTGTCTTTCATTTGCTTCTAACTAAGCTGTAAATCCTTTGTTCTTAATTTACAGATTTGAAATTCATGAGCTTTGCAACATCTTCACATCAGGACAAATAACCCCCCTGCTGTTGAAATCACTTGCATAATTTATAACTTTCAAAATTGGAATTGCATCATTGCTCCTTTGCAATTATCCTGTAGTCAAGCCTTTCACCTTATTGAAAGGTCTTTAATTTTGTTCTTGATTCTTAAGCATTTCAAAACTTCTAATGGGCTCATTTGAATGGCTTGGGATGCTACAAATATCTATTCTTATCTATATAATAATTTAGAAGTATAACTATATCCAGATTTTGTTCAAAGTCAAACTGTGGCAAATGTTACTTATTTACTGATTTGGGTTAAAAAATCAGGTAATAACATTGCAAGACAAATGTTATCAAGAGTAGGAAATCCTTTGAATCTAAGTTGGTTCTCTTTGCTATGCATTTATAGTGCTTTGTATATATTTCTATCCTGACCATAATTGTATCATTAAAATTATCTATTTGTGAATGTCTTTATAATTGGACTATTGCTCCTTAAAGGATCAGATACATCTTAATTACCGGCTTATTTTTAATGTGTAGCATATTATCTGAAGTGTACTATTTACTCAATGAATGTTCGTTGATTCACTTAGCAAACTTTGAGATAAAAAAAGATAGATATTTTTCATATTGTAAAGAAAATAGCAGTGTAGATGTTATTTTAGAATCTAATTAGATCTACCTTAGCAATTTTCACTTACATTTAACACCCCTGAGAGATGAACATCTGACATCTTAAAGCTAACATTGAATAGCAGCTCATTCAAGACTTCCTTTACTCTGATTAAATTGTTGCTAATTTTATCAAGACACTATTCCATCCTTTTGAGCCTTATAGAATGAGTGTAAATTATCCTCCACTTGAGAGTCCTTCAAATAGTTGAAGACAGCTATAATTCCTTTTTTGTCTCAGCTTCACACAAAATGTCCTCAGTGTTTTTTATATTATAAAATGATTTCCAAACTCCTCACACTATTATCTGCATTCTTTCTTTAGTCATTCAGTTTAATGTAATATTTGTGACTTTGATTAAAGTAATAAATAGAGGAAAAAATTAGAAATTGGAAACAAGCATCTAGAAATTTTAGTGGTTCCTCGAATTTTTCCATTTTAAAATATGTATGAATTAAAATGTGAAGTCCTCTCTTCTGCCGTCCAGTCTCACAAGGTAACCTCAGTCAATAGTTTGAGTTGAATTCTTCCATGATGTCGTCTTTGCTTATGACACACACACACACACACACACACACACACACACACACGTGTCTTTTGGAGTTTAATTGTATTTTAAAGAAAAAGGAATCTTGTTATAGTATTGCTATGCCATTTTTCCCCATGAAAAATCATCAATTGCTATTGTCTTTTGGTTACACTTTAATTCACCAATAGATCTTTTAAAATATTACCTGTAGGACTAAATAGAAATTCAGATAATTCAGATGCAATTAACTTTTTTTTCCTGAGGCAGAGCCTTGCTCTGTCTCCAGGTTGGAATGCAATGGTGCAATCTTGGCTCACTGCAACCTCCGCCTCCTGGGTTCAAGTGATTCTCTTGCCTCAGATTCCTGAGCAGCTGGGACTGCAGTTACAAGCCACCATGCCCAGCTAATTTTTGTATGTTTAGTAGAGACTGGGTTTCACCACGTTGGCCAGGATGGTCTCAATCTCTTGACTTTGTGATCCATCCACCTCAGCCTCCCAAAGTGCTGGGATTACAGAGGTGGGCCACCACTCCCGGCCTACAGATGACTTTTATTAAGCATTTACTTAATTCCAGACAATGAATTTACCACTTAAAATGTAATATTATTTGAATTCTCAAAACAATATATGAAGTAGTTAGTCTTTCAATCTCACATGTAACAAAATATGTTTGGAGGGAGCAGTTAAATTGCTCAGGATCAATTATAGATAGCCATTTACAAAAGCTATGTATATATTTACTCATTTATACCTCAATTTGATTCAGGAAACATTTCAGATCGTTTTTCGGGCTACACAAGTGCAACTGTATAGTTTAAATGTGAAAAAGAAAGGTAAAAAGCAGGAAAGAACATTCAAGACTGAGAATATAAGATGAAGTTAGTAACGAGACTAGCAAAAGAAAAATAATAATTGCGTAGCTGTTATAGATGACAAAAGATATATTATGGATATTCTTAGCAAGGAGCCAATGGCCTGTTATTAGATTCATAAAGCCAATAAGAGAAAAAAAATATTTTTTAAAATAAAAATGCAGTTAGACATGGCACTAAGAATAAAGAATCTCTGCTAAATATCCTTAGAGAAAGAACTCAGAAGAATATGTGTTTTATAAAAATATGCAGTTATAAATTTTGATATTTTATAAAAATATGCAGTTATAAATTTCACTTGGTTTTTATTTAGTGTTTCTTGCTATAGCCAATTCCCTGACACCAAATTCTAGACCAGTAAAGGTAATTTTCTAGGAAATCAAGAATTTTATGTTCTAGATACCAGAACTCTGTTTGTTTGTATACTTTATAAATTGTAGAAATGGTAGAGTTTAGAACATCTGGAGGAATAAATGATTGTCTTTTAAGTAATCCTTTATACATATATAAAATACATGAATATACATTATATATGTAGAATTATATACAAATATATAGTGTATATAATATGTCATGTAATATATATTCATATATATGTACCTTTAAAGATAAAAATACTGAACACTGTATGAGAAAAAAATACAGTAAGTCAAGATGCTTTAGCACATAGGGAGATTAGGACTTTTTTATATACACTGTGTGTATGCATAATATACATTACGGTATATATTGTATATTTTATGTGGTAGATAGAATTTTATATAATTTTATGTGGCATACATTTTATTTTATATTATATGTGGTATATACATTTTTATTGTAATATATTAATTAAATATATATTTATAATATATATTTATAATATATAATTATATATATCATATATCATATATAATGCATTATATATTATATAAAAATATAAATATAATATATATTTAATTACATATATAATTAATTGCATTTAATTTTATATAATTAAATATATATAACATATAACATAAAATTAAATATATAATTTTATTATATATTTTATATGGTATATATAATATATGTTATGGTATATATTATATAGTTTATATGGTGTATATAATATATCCCATAATGCATATTATACATATAGCATATGTAAAAATATATATACATAAAGTATATATAGTTCTATGTATATGTGTGTGTGTATATATATATATAGTAATTAAATGTTAGATAATCATAAAGTAGTGGTTAAAAATCCTATGTCATTATGAGGATAGGTCTAAACCAAAGACTTGGGATTTTAATTTTGATAAATCTGATCACATTCAAACTCCATTGTTTCTAACCTGTCTATAAATGTCCCAGTGCAGAGTATGGAGGAATAATTATTTCAATTGATCTGGCAACTATGCCTCCATTAATATTGAGTAAGTTTCTTATGAGTGGTTAAATATGCCAACCTGAATTGCTTCCACCCTATTTCTAGTTTTTTTATCCTCCAGGGAAGAAATATGCACTATTGGTCTTCATAGAAATTTTTCAGAGTCCAGGAAAAAAATCATGGGAAACTATTATAAAATACCATAGTAAGCAGACATTCCTGGAACCACAGAACTGCAAAAGAGGCATATCAAGTGATAAATGAACTGCTGAAGTCATTCTGCTGCCGAATACATTTTTACCAGAAATATCTTTGCTAAGTTTACTGCAAGATCAGAATGTGTTAGATTTCCACACGAAGAATCTCTGTTGATGATGGCAGCAGCAGGAAATCTTGTGTAGACCAGCTATTCCCTGTGTGTAGAATGACATGCTTATTATTGAGGGCAGCCCCAAAGGCCACAAAGAGCTGTGCCATTGGGGAGACTAGTGAGAATTGTGAGAGATTGAAATTCTTTTCCATTTCTCCATTGATAGGCATGAAGATAGAAAAGAAAGGATATCCAAAGTGAGAGAAGAGGCAGGATTATCCTGGAATATGCCCGATGTAGGAGGACCTAGTGGTAGCTATGGAGGTCACAGAAGGCTGGAGACATAGGCTTTGTTTCTATAGGTAGTTACTTGTAGGGAGGCATGGGCAGCAGATGGAGTAGAGAGGAGAAAATGCAGCTGAACATGTAGACTAAACCTAAGCATCTCAGCCAGATTCCAGAAATCATTTATAGAATATAGCACTCAGATCAGGAATTCCTACAAATGAAAGCAGCCAAGGGCAACTCGGTTCTACTTTCAAATGACTCAATTTTTTTGTCTATTAGCATACTCCATGATGGAGATATTTAATAAAAATGTAAGAAACCCCAGTTTTTGGCTCATGCATGGAGATATTAAACTTTGCAGGCTAAAAATACTTTGAGTATGAAAAAGAATAAATAAAATTAATTTGAAATTTTAAACTAAATCAAAACCATGTTTTTTGACTACTGTTAAGTTTGAAAAAGTTTTACACACAAAGAAGTTCCAGTTGATCTAATGAGATGAAAAAGAGAAGAAAATGAGTTGCTACTAGAACCGTGAATAGAATATTTTAGTACTAATCTTGGTTAGTAGCAGCTTCTAATCCTTATTTGAATAATATGTTTTATAACCATGGACAAATCACTTCACTTTCTGGACGTCAAGTCTGTCATTCTTCAAATGCAAGTTGGTATTAGGCTGCCACCAAGGGCATTTTTAGAACATAGATTTGCCATACTTGTAAGTAAGGACACACCTTTTCTTTAAAAGAGAGAGAGAGAGAGAGATTTAATATTACTAACATTCTCATTTTATAACCCAAATAGAGCTGATATGTTTTCTCATATCCCTCAGTCAGTTGGGATTACTTATTTCTAGTAACATTTACTTCAAAGAATATGACTTGTTAAACCTTAAGAAATCAAAAATATATTGAGATTACTTTAATCTCCCCACTGTGAACCACCAAGCTAAAGCATCTTGACTTACTCTATTCTTTTCTCATACATCTTTTAGTATTTTTATCTTTAAAGGTGCAGAAAATCTTTTGAAATATATTACCTGTATAAACAAGAAAACATGAAACTAGACATAATTAATAATTTTTATTGAACATTTTGTTTTCTGTGCACATTTAAGTCCATGATGATATTTATTTTTCTCTTTATTGTCCAACTCCTGTAAGAGATGTTTTATAGCTCTCACCTGCCTTGTGATGTCTTTGATATTTACAATATAGGAAAGCGTATAATTTTCTTGCAATCAAAAACTGCTACTATTTTCCTCCTTAGCAATATTGATGCCCAGTCTGAGCAATGAGTGATTTATATCTAAGTAGTCTGAATAAAAGCTTGAAACATATCATTTACAAAATTAAGGAGTTCATAAAAATATTTTGCAAGTTGAGAAACACCTATATTTACTTAATGAATTTTCATCTTAAACTTCTCTGATTTTATATATTGAAATGAAGGAATCATTCAAATTATCCATGTGCTGAGCTGGGATCTGTGCAAAAAGTTGCTTCATTCTAAAAGATACAGTAGGAGCTTTTAGAAAAGATGGTAGCTAGTAGTTTTCTCTTAAAGGGAAAATAAGCCAAGATTTAGTAATTTAAAATATGCATTGTACATACTTAAAGATAAGGTGTTTTGCTATGAAGTCAACTAGGTAAAATATCCATTTCAAGGTAATGCATCCTAACTATAAAATATTAGTGCTTTTTTTCTATGAACCATATTTATGTAATAAAAACAACAGTCACATTTATTCAACAAATATTTTAGTTTATTTCATGCATGTATATAAGAAATACACATGATTAAAGCCCGGCTCCTCTTCAAGGAATTTTCTGCTAACATGTGAAAGATCTAGAGACCAGTGAGTATAAAAAAAGGCAGGAAAAAAAAGTGATAAGCAGAGAAATGAGCAATGATTGGAATTTAAAAGAAGATGAGTATACTTCTGATTAGAGTAAGCCTCAATGGAGGAGGGGCTCTGTGAATTAACCCTTGGAAAAACAGTAAGACTTTGATGGGCAGAAAGGTTGATTGTTGTGTTCTACTCAGAGTCATTACAGCAGTAAAATCGCACAGGTCTGAGAGTATAAGGGGTACCTAGAGAATACGTTTGAATGATTAGCGATTCAGATGAATGGATACATGCAATAGGAGATGTAGCTATTATAAAAGTAATTAAGACAAGTTCATGGAAAGTATTGAGCACCATAAAACGAATTGAAATTCAATTCTTTAAAAGAAAGAAACAAAGGTTTTTTGAAGGGGAATTTTGTGGTTTAACTTGTAGTTAGGAAAATAACGTAGAGGCCTTTGGGGTAAGTATTTAAAATATAAATTCAATTATGAATTTCAAAAACAAAACCGTATTATAATCAGATTAATTTTTATGTTAAATAATTAGAATATTTATTTTTGAAATTTAGGAATGTTTCTCAGATTATAAACTTAAGAGTTTGTTGACATTTAAAAAATATGTGTGTTTTTTACCAAGGAGAACATATCATGGGCTTTCTTGGAAAGCTAAACATTGACATAAAAATATGTGGAACAAACTTCTCATGCTAAAAAGAGATAGTATGTTGTTGCAGATGATGTTCCCATCACAAAGACATAAAAGACAGATTAATGTTTAAATTTATGTTTTTTTAAGGCATAAGAGATCTGTGAATAAAGAGAGGATTAATGAATAGAAATTCTAGTCATTTTCCTGCCTAGGATCGTTTGCAGATTTCCAATCTTGGGATAGAAATCAGATTTTCCCTTGAAAAAGAAAGTTGCTGGATGAAGAGAAACTAGCAATTCTGTGGTTTATTGGGCACAATGTGAATAAAATTGGATTTCCAAACAAGGCTGATTTTTTCCCAACATGCATTCTATAGTTTGGGTGTTTGTCCCCCAACACTGCATGTTGAAATGTGATTGCCAGTGTTGGAGGCGGTGGCTAATGGGAGGTGACTGGGTCATGGGAACAGATCCTTCATAAATAGATTAATAACTTCCCTTGGGGAGGGAACTGAATGAGTTCTCATTCTATTAATTCCTGCAAGAGTTGTCTGGTAAGCTGGTTGTTGAAAAAAGCCTGATATCTCCCCTCTTGCTCTCTTACTTTTTCTCTAACTAAGTGATTTTGGCACATTCCAGCTCCACTTTGCAGAGGCAAAGTGGATGTAGCCTAAATGCCCACCAGAAGCAGATGCTGGCACCATTCTTCTTGTATAGCCTGAAGAACTATTAGCCAAAACAACCTGTTTTCTTTTCAAATATCCAGCCTCAGGTTTTTCTTGACAGCAACACAATGAACTAAGACAATACATTTGCAAAAACCTGAGTCATTTCATGCAGAAAGTAGAGGGTTTCTAATAAGTGGACTTGAAATTTCCCATAGTCTCTCATTATTTAGAAAGCCAAGTTCCACTTGGGAAATGGTACTTTCCCCAAACACATGGGTAGTCACCTTTTCAAAATATTTACCAATCTTTAACACAGTGTGAGAGCCATAGAGAAAAGTTCAAAACCTCTGAAGGAAAGATTAAACCTCTCATAAATATTGTTTCTAAAGAGTTTGAGATAGTCAGGCTCTTCTCAAAAGAATGGAAAAGAAATGCCTGAGCTATGAAGGAGAACCAGAAACATAGTTTTATTCCCAGACGTTTACTCAAGCTTTCTAAAAGAGAAAAAGAGGAACTTGGGGTTTTTCTTCAGTCTTAGACAATCCTGAATGTAATTTCCATGAATATTTACAGGCAAGTCTTTGTGTGGGTATAATTTATTTCTTTTGTAAATATATAGGAGTGAGATTGGTGGCTCAGGTAGTAAATGTACATCTAAATTTATAAGAAATTCCAAACTGCTTTCTAGAGTACTTACAGTACTTTAATTCATACTAGCAATATATGAATGCAAAGTTGCTCTGCGTTTTTTGTCCTCACTTGGTATTAAGACTTTTTAATTTTAGCCATTCTTATTGGTGTATATTGGTATATCATTTTGGTTTAGTTTTTACTTCCGTGAAAACTAATGGCATTAAGCATTTTGTTATGCATTTATATGCCCCATTTTAAGATGTCTTTTGTAAAGTGTCTTTACCAAACTGTTGTCATTACTTTTAAATCCTTTGCCTTATTATTGTTTTTGTAGTACTTTACATATTCCAAAAACAATTATTTTATTGGATATATGTACCACAAGTATTTTTCCTCTTCCAATCTGTGGCTTGCTTTTCTATGATATTAAGATTATTTTAAAAAGTAGTTAATTTTAACTCCAGGTTATTCATTTTTACTTCTATGTTTCATGTTTTTTGTGACCTATCTAAATAAGATATCATTAGATGTCTAAAAAGGTAATACAAGTAGGAGAAAATATTTGCAATATATCTTCCCAACATGTGATTGATATTTTGAGTATATTGAGGATTTCTGTGAAGCACTAAGAAAAAGACAACCTAACAGAATATGAACAAATTCTTTAAAGTAGATCACACCAAATGGCCAATGAACATTTCAAGTGATGCTCAGCTTTACTGGTCATCAGTAAAATGTAAATTAAAATCACAATTGGGTACGACTACATATTTAGCAAAATGTCTAATCTGAAAACAAAATAAAACAAGCAGAAACATAACTAGGATATGGAGCAATTGGAACACTTATACATTATAGATGGTGCTATAAATCAATAAAACGCCTTTAGAAAACCTTTTGCCAGCCTGTGCTAAAACTGAACACACACAGACTCTGTAATCCATCAATACCTGTCCCATGTAAATGCTGAACGGAAATGAAAGCATATGTTCACCCAAAGATGAGTAGAATGTTCATAGCAGTGCTATTCAAAATAGCCTAAACTGATGACTACCCGTTTCCATTCGTTATTCCAATGTAGAAAGAATGTGCTACAGTCACTCAATCAAGTATCACACTGTAATGAGAATGAACGATTTATAACTACATACAGCAGCATGCATAAATATCACAGATTTAATAGTGAGTGAAAGAGGCCAGACACAATGTAGACTTGATGTCACTATTTACATCAGAATAAAACCAGAAAAACTAATTTATGCTGTTAGACATCAGGATGTGTTTAACTTTGATATGTGGGTTGTGCTGGTTACATGATGTTAAGTTTGCAAAAATATAGACAGATGTACAATTTTAATATTTAAATTAGGTTGTGTGTATATTTTTCTATAAAAATTCAAAGTAACTTACAATTTTTCTTTCTATAAAAACAAAAAGCACACAAGAATATAAGGATTCTGAACATACCCCGCTTTGTAGCTGGCTCCACTAGTTTTAATCTTCTATGTTTAAATTTGACAACAATTTAAATTGGATAACTCTTTGTTCTAGAAATTCTGACCCTAGTAATTTAATATAAGAATATAGTCAATTAATTATGCTAAAATACATATTCTACATGGTGCTGTTGAAACTGAAAAATAATTAAATCTAAACAAAACTGGAAACAACCCAACAACCCAAATTTTCTTCAGAAAAAGATATTGATTTCATAAATCATGCAATAGCCATACATTAATATCCTGTGCAGTCATTTAAAATCTATTTAAAAAGTTAAATAGATATCACTCTATGGACTCATGACTGATAAAAGCAACTTGCCAAAAAATATAACAAAATTATGTTTTATTTTAATACATATTCATAGAAGCATAGACAATTCTTGGAAGAATATGTGAATGCCTCTTGGGGATTACCTTTGGAAAGTATAGGTAAAAAAGAAACTTTAATTATACATACTTCTAATATAAATACCGGAATGCTTTTTATATAAGCTTTTAATAAATAAGAAATTTTAAAAAAGAAAAGATATAGATGGGAAAATTGTTTAAAAGCCAAGTGACAAAAAAGTCAGTATTTACTTGAACCTAGTGATGAATCTTAGTTTCACTTAAAAATAAGCCTGATAAAGTTTACATATGTTGCAGCTTCACACAAAATTTCTAGTAATAATGTAAGAAAAAATAGTCTTACAACATATAAAGGACTATGAAGCCTAAAGTAATGTCAGTGAACCAAATGTAGTTTAATTGTTTAATTATTTTTATTTCAAATGTATTTTAAAAATCATAAATGAGGTTTTGTAACCCAAAGCTGAAAGATTCATTCTTCATAGGTTCAGAATTTGACAAGCAATTCAAAACCATACTTTCCAAATCGAGTCTTTATCGCTATTTTTCACACCTCTCAGATCTAGTATTAAACAACTCCATTCTAAATGTACAGTTTTAGATGATAATTATAAACTTGTTGATAACTTTTCTGAAAGCAATGTATCAAATAGAATGGCTTCTCAGGATCAACAGTTAGGGAAGAAAAATTAAATTATCTATAAAGAAATCATTTATCCATTTAAAACATAACCAGTGCTGTTCGCTGTCATAAAAAAGAACATGTAAAAATTAATTGAAATTATTTTTATAGTCTTTGGTAATATTTTATTTCCTACGCAAGCCTTCAATGCTGCTTAAAGTTCTTTTACACATAGTAATCACCATGATTTACTGAGTAAAAATTCCAGGTATTAACATAGTCCTTAAAATATGCTATTCCAAAGAGAAATGGAATACTTTTGAGGAAAAGAACTGCCTTAGTAAATTCCCTCAAATGTTCATTTAGAACAAAAATAGTTAATGAGAATATTTTTAAGCCAGCTTTGGGTATTATATGGCATACTGCTCACCAAACAAAAAAGGAAATTAAAACTTTTTTTATTTTTTAGAGAATTTCTTTTTTTTTCCTTTTCTTTTTTTATTTTTTGAGGTGGAGTCTCCCTCTGTTGCCCAGGCTGGAGTGCAGTGGTGTGATCTTGGCTCACTGCAACCTCCACTGCCCGGGTTCAAGCAATTCTCCTGCCTAAGTCTCCAGAGTAGCTGGGACTACAGGCACCTGCCACCACCCCTGGTTAATTTTTTTTTTTTTGTATTTTTAGTAAAGACAGGGTTTTACCATATTGGCCAGTCTGGTCTTGAACCCTTGACTTTGTGATCTGCATGACTCGGCCTCCCAAAGTGCTGGGATTTTCTATTTTCTGTTTCCCTGTACTGCCATTCACGTTATATTGAGGATTTTTTTAACTTAGTTTAAGACTGAATTTATGCCTTTTATAAACATAATAGGTATAAATACCTTTTGAAAGCATTCTGGAGTATGTATAGCTTTCATGAATTAAATTTAATAGGCCTGATTGAAGTGAAGGGATTTATTTGTTAAAGTGAACTTAGTCAAATAAACTACCCATTGGAATATAGGCCAAGTCACTAACTGCCTAAAATTTGGATGTTTGTACTTTTATTTTCTTCTTCCTTTCATAAGTGTATATCTCAAATTACGTCTCTAGCCTGTGACTTGAGTCTATTGAAGTCCTAGGAAAAGACCCTTAAAACAAATTCCTAAGGGTTCTGAATTCAGATATAGGAATTCCATTAGCTTCTCTACAAGAGCTGAACTGCTAGTGCAATCTCCACTACGTGAATGGCATTGGTTGTTCTATAAATCCTGCCAAGATCATCACAATATATGCATCATCAAGGCTCCTTTTACAATCTCAAGAAGAACAGATAGTTTTAAGAAAAATATGTGTCTCCATGTGTATTAAGTAATATTGTCTTTAAGTCATTTCTTCTTGCCACTCTTCACAGTGGGAAAATTACCAAATTAAACCTATTTTAGGGTTGGGAACTTGGAGCATAGCAAGAAGTTGGGGGTTTTAATTCTAGTCTCAGTTCTCATCTCTTTTTAAAAATTATTACTAATCAATTGCTCTGATAAGAGGTGGTTTCAATGTGAATAGCAAATTTTGATATATTGTAACTAAGGTTTAGGAACGTTTGTCTTTAGAGGAAGATGTTATAAGTAATATTAATGAAGGACCAAATATACCGTATATATCAACAATTTAATCTTTGACTGTATGTTACTGGGTTAGCTCCCTCCTCCTGTGCGATGGTACCATGCATAGAGTCAGTCAAATCCTTGTAATGTTTTGTATGAACTTTGACAATGTAAATAATGTGCAAAAAAGTTTATATAATTAAGAAATCAAATTTATTGAATTTTATTATTGAAAATTGAAATTAACATGTATCAAAAAAATAAAATAATATAATCTTTAAAAACGAGCCTCAATACAAGTAAACCTTTGGATCTAACTACCAGCTTATAGAAAATACGGAAAAGAGGGGAGTAGGTTAAAAGTCACCCTGGTTTTAAAACAAATTAATAATATATAAAAGTAAAAGCAAAAGTGATAGGGGACTACAAAGCAAAAAAATTTTGAGGGATATGGCACCAAATATAGCACATGCACTTTGTCTAGGTCTTTACCTGAACAATAAACTATAATAATATAGGTTTATAAAAATAGTTGAGTACATAAGATATTAAAAAGAAAAAAATAAAGGGAAAAAGCCTCTCTGTAATGATGAAAGTGATTGTACAACATTACAAGAAACTAAAGGGTCTTATGAACTAATTCAATTAAGAATCCTTTTTTATATCTTGTAAAAATAAAAAGAAAAGAAAAGCTAGGAAAGACATTCTGGAATTCTTGGAACAGTTGAGAAAATTTGAGAATGGGCAGCATATTAGTTTCTGTGAAATTATTGTTAATTTTCTCTGATGCAATAATATTATGGTTATGGAAAAATAAGTTACTTTTTTAGCAGTGGTTCAGAATGCTTTCTACTTACTTTCAAATTGTTAAAATATATACCAAAGAGTTACATTCTTTTTTTTTTTTTTGAGACGGAGTTTCGCCCTTGTTACCCAGACTGGAGTGCAATGGCACGATCTCGGCTCACCGCAACCTCCGCCTCCTGGGTTCAGGCAATTCTCCTGCCTCAGCCTCCCTAGTAGCTGGGATTACAGGCACGTGCCACCATACCCAGCTAATTTTTCTTATATATTTAGTAGAGATGGGGTTTCACCATGTTGACCTGGATGGTCTCGATCTCTTGACCTTGTGATCCACCCACCTCGGCCTCCCAAAGTGCTGGTATTACAGGCTTTACATTCTTATTTATTTATCTTTTCAATGCTAACATTCTGGGATTTATTTCCTTATATCCAGGCTTCTATTTATTATTATATTTTTTAATTTCAAGTTTTATTTTAGATTAGGGGGTACACGCACAGGTTTGTTATGTAGGCACATTGTGTGATGCTGAGGTTTGTGGTATGGTTGAGCTGGTCACCTGAGTAGTGAGAACAGTACTCACTGTTCCCAATAGTTTTCACCCCTTGGCCCCTCACTTTCCTCCCTCTAGCATTTTTGTTTCCATCTTTATTAGATGGAGAAGTTCGAATATGGACTTGGCATTAGAGATATTAAGAAATTGTTGTCTGTTTTGTTAGATGTAATGACATTTTAGAAAATCAGTACCCCAAATTCACAGTGGCTGGAGTACTAATAAAACTCCAAAGAAGTTAAGAAATTATCAGAAAATTAATAAACTGTACTCTCAGTAGCCACTGAAAATATGACTCTCTCTCTCTCTCTACACACACACACACCACACACACACACAGCAATTCCTCAATTTAGAGTACAACATGCCGGTTCAAAAAGTTACAAAAATTGAGTCAAGAGAAGCTATGGTGCACTGATGAAAACACACATCATAAAGATAAATTTTCCATGTATATGAAAGTAAACTAAAAAAATAGAAACACTCTTGGAGCGCTTTCTTAAATTCATCTTATTTTTCAATTTGTTCTTAATGTCAATCAACAAGATCTATCTTTCAAAGAAAGCAACAAATCGGCCCCAGCTCTTTCTCCCACGATTTGTTAAAATTCCTTATCAGTCTGAAAAGACCCTGAGCCTTCTTTGACCAGTTATCTAGTACAATATTCAAGAATATTAGGGTATCTAAAATCAAGATCAAAGGAAAAAGTAACTCAGAGAAATCAAAATCTCAAGAAAGATAATACAGGATACAGAAGGAGAAACATCTTATAGATGCCTTCCAGATTACTGTTACATTGTCACCCTCTGTTACTTTATTCAAGCTGGCCTATCAAGCTTGCTTCCATATTTCTTCAGTGAAACCATAATTCTTGAGGATATCAATAACCTCTATGATGTCAAAATCCAAAGGTCACATTTCTGGTCAAATTTTACTTAACTGTGTAATGATCTTCAAACCTGTTGCCTAAATTCTACTATCTTTAAACACTTTTCATATCTTGGGCAGTGCTATGTCATTGGATACTTCTCTGCAGTCTCCATAGTCCTTCCATTTCAAGGGACCTTGAAAATTATTGTGTTCTAGGCTCAGTTTTCTCTCTGATGTTTTCTTAAGGTTGTCTCACAATGATTGTATCCAGTTATATGATGGTACAATTAATCTTCACACTGTGACTCCCCTAAACTTACCATGGTCCAAAAATCTTCAATTACTTGCTTTCCAAATTTCCCTTCCTTCAAAACCAGTTGGTAGAGTTTGGATATTTGTTTGTTTCCAAAACTCATGTAGTATTGTAATTCCCAATGCTGGAGGTGCGGTTTGGTGGGAGTTGTTCAGATCACGGCGGCAGATGCCTAATGGCTTGGTGCTATCTTTATTCTAGTGAGTTTTTGCAAGATCTCATTGCTTTTGCTTCATCTTCCGCCATGATTGAAAAGCATGTTCAGCTTTTGGGGTTTTTCTAATGCTAGGAATGTCTCAGGATTATAATTTTAATTAGTATTTCAAATACTTCGAGTGAAGTTAAACATCTTTTTTATATACTTATGAGACACTTGTATTTATTTCTTCCCAGTCTTATTGGGTTGGTCTTCAGTTATTTATTTAATTTGAGGGAAGCATATTAACATTAAAAATATATACTTACCTGTCAGGGGAGATACCATGATCACGAAGCTGGTTTCCCAGGGCGAGGCTTGTCCATTTTGCTCTGGATGTGCTGACCCTTGCGATTTCCCCAAATGTGGGAAACTCGACTGCATGATTTGTGGTAGTGGGGGACTCCATTCACGCTTTCCCCTGAAAAAAATTGTACTTTAGGACATAGATGGCAAACATTATTTCTAATTTGACATGTATGTTTTAAGAGTTTTGAAGCATAATTGGTCAAACTTTGCCTTTATGGCTTTGAGTCATTGTTTATCCCACTCTCAGATTATGAAGCCTCCACTAAGTATTTCATCTTGTGCCTATGTGTTCATATCTTATTTTTTGATTATAAATATTTGATCCATTTGGAATGTATTCTGATGTATACTATAAAGAATGTATTCAATTTAATCTTTCTTTTTTTATATGGCTAGCCTGTTGTGCAAAAGCATTAACTCAAAGTTCTGCCTTCCACCACTAATTTGGAATGCTTTCAATATCATATGCAAAATTCGTGTATGTACTTAAGTTTGTGTCTGCATTTCCCATTGTTTTTCACTGATCTTTCGGTATAGGCATTTGTCATTACTACTTTTTTTCCAATATAAAGGCCTTTTAGTACATTTTAACGTATAGTATACTAACCATCTACTTAAACATAGCTTTTATTTTTCAGGGCTTTTAAAGGGATATTCTGCTCCTCCTCTCACGAATTTTATAATCAACTAATCTAACAACAAAAAACATAACTCATGATATTTATTTTGGACTTATGTTAAATTTGTAAATTCTTAAGGAGAACTGACATTGTATTATGTTTTATTTTTTGATCTAAAAATATAGTACTTTATTTATTACTTCAAGGGTACTCCCATGTTTTTCAAGACTGTTTTATAGCTGTTCTCATACTTATTTTTTCATCGGCTTTTTCATAATTCTTTGTAGGTCCATTCTAGGCATATTTTTATTTTTGCAACTGTAAATTGGATATTCTAGTTTATGATATAACTGGTTTTTGTTTCTATATATGAAAATATTGATTTATCATTGTAAATTTTATGTTACTTCTCTAAATTTTCTCTCCATGTTTCATTGTTGCCAATCACACAGTCTCACCATTTACAATTATAGTTTTGCCATTTTCTTTTCCAAATCTCATGTCTCTCATTGTTTCTGGTGGGCCAATTCCCTCATTTTTCAAAATCGATATTACATATCAATGGGAATAGCATTTACCTTAGTCGTGTTTCTGAATTTAATAAGGAGTTTCTTTGTGTTTTCCCATTAAAATACCAACTTAGGGCTAATATATTCATAACTGTTAAATAGTGTCTGAAAATATCTATCAAATCCTTTGCTATTGAGCCAATTTACAGACATGTATGGGCATTCAATAATGCCTCCATATATGAAGATCATCACATGATTTTTCCCAGAACGATAACACACTTCTGTTATTCAGGCTCCCTTGTATTTCTCTTTCAACTCACTTTATGCATATTATTTTTAAATGTACAATTTGATTTATACACTAGCATCAGTATTGAGATGGTGAAATATTAATTTTCATGTGTGTTTCTATATGCAATCTTTTCATTTTTGCTTATATTTATATAAATTTTATGAAAATAATGTGGATGTTTCCCTTATGTTGGATGCTCTGGATAGTTCAAGTAGCATTGGGACTTTCTGATTTATAAATTTTGTATTATTATCATGTGAGCTAATCTTGGCTGGCATATATTGTTATGCAACTTTTATAAGTTTCCATACATTTAAAAATAGAGAACTGTATTTTAAAAATTTCTTTATTGGGCTGGGTGTGGTGGCTCATGACTGTGATCCCAGCAGTTTGGGAGGCCTAGGCGGGCCAATTACCTGAGGTCAGGAGTTCCAGACCAGCCTGGCCAGCAAGGCAAAACCCATGTCTACTAAAAATATAAAAATTAGCAGGGCGTGGTAGTGTGTGCCTGTAACCTCAGCTGCTCCAGTGGCTGGGGCAGGAGAATCACTTGAACCTTGGAGGTGAAAGTTACAGTGAGCCAAGATTTTGCCATTTCACTCCAGCTTAGGCCACAAGAGTGAAACTTCGTCAAAAAAAAGAAATTTTTATTTACCTTGGTAAATTATATTTTCCTAAAGCTAACCATTTCATCTAGATGTTCAAGTTTCAATGTTTTGGCAAAGAATTCATCAAAGTAGTCTCATGATCTTCTGCAAAATTTCTCTTTTCTGATAGATATATTTTACTTACTATTTCTTGTTATGTGTATTTGTGCTTTATCTCATAACAGTCTCATAGTGCCATTACTAATGCTACCACCACCAAATTGATTATCTAGACTGTATAAATCTTCCTATCTGCTCTGAAAATGGTCAACCACCACTTAGCCTGTATTTCCCTGCACTGAGAATCAGCAAGTGCCCTTAGAGAAAATACTGGGAGAAATACTGATTTATGTCAGCACTTTTCCCGTTTTTCTGGGGTGATGTTCCATGAAGTCCTGGTGGCTTTAGTTGCTCTCTGATGCTTTAAAATAGAAGTTGTAGTAGTAGTTGTTGTTGTTTGTTGTTTTATAAAACTTTATTCTTGAGGAAATAATACAATTGTTTGTGACAGAAGGATTAGTTTGAAATAAATCTTAATATAAGTCCTCTTACCATCTTGCACCCTATTATCTACAAGCAACCAGAGCAATCTCTCAAAATAAAAATCAGAGCATATCAGTTTCCTACCTTTAACCTTGCAAAAGCTTCCATTTACATTTCAAATTAAATGAAACTCATTACCATTTCTAAAGGACTTCATAAGCTGGGGCCAGATTACCGTCTTGATACTTTCTCATCCCACTTCCCTACTCTCACTTACAATTTACATATATTTTTCAATCATCCGAAGCTTGTTTTTCTTCTAGAGCTTCTGTATTTTCTGTTCTTTCTGTATGAAATCCTTCAGTACTGTTTCAGGATTAGCTCTTCCTCATCTTTCTAGTGTTGGTTCCAAGGATCTAGCTGCTTACGTCAAGGAAGCATTCCCCACCAGTCACTCTCTAGCACATTGCTGTATTTTATTTTCTTTGCAGCAATTATAATTTGGAAATTATGTTTTTTAATTAATCATTTTATAATTCATCAATGAGAGTGGAGAACCTGACTATGCTTTGCTCTAGTGTGTTTTAAATCCCAGTAGACTACCTGGCACATAACAGGTGCTCCAGATTGTGAAATGAATGATAATATTACCACTATTCTTGGCATAGGAGTAGTAAGTATCTGAGTTCCTCGACCAGATTGTAACAACAAATAAAACTTGAGTTTGGGAAAATATATAACATTAAATATAACATCTAGAATCTGATCAACTCTCTATGAAGTTGTTTGCATAGGGTCAAATGGTTTAATCTTTGATGAGCTTACTGTTTTTGGCTATAAGATGAAGGAAAGTTAGAATACCTAAAATTTCCTTTCCAGTTTAAGCATTTTCTGATTTATTATGAAATAACTTTGACTTTTAACATAAACATTACAATATAATCTTATTCATTTTAAAAAATCAGTGTATTTGTTCTTTTGGAATTATATTAATGGAATTATTTTTTGGAGGAGAATTAAATTCTCATCTCAATTATCTTTATTTAACACCTTTAACAACTTTTTAATTATATGTAAGTATATTGTAATGTAAAATAAACAATATTTTGGGCAAAGATTAAAATCAAAATGAAAACTTTAACATAAATCTCATAGAGAAGAACATGGGTAATATTAAAATTTCCTAAGTAGTTTCTTCTCTGCATATTAAACTGGCTGTGATTTTACATGAATAATGGAATATACTAAAATTGGTGGCATAATTCTTTTATTAGAGCAGTTATGAGATGAAAAGACAAAATCTACTAGGAAAAGTTATAAAAAACACATCTCTCACAATAAAAAGATAAAGTTTGTCTCTTAACTTATGTTGCCTCTGATGTTATGAATATTAGATCATACTTTTAAATCCATTGGTAGTTTGTAAGACAGCTCATTTTTGATAAGCTCTGGCAATGCTGCTATAAATACAAAAAGATTTATGAACGTTTGCATTTAAATTACAAAATCCTTCGGTACATCTGAAGTGTTAACCTCACAGTTAAACTGAGTGCTTCTTTAGCATTTGAGGCACCTACCATGTTTTAGAATATAGATTAATGTGAAATGTCTTCATCTGCGGAAAAGTGCTTAAAACTATCTTGGCAATCGGGCTTCTGGGTATATTATAAAAGAACAAAATAGTCTCCCTTTTTAACCATTAAAAAAGTGATAACACTCAAACCTTTTTCTTCAAATATTGCCATTCATTTATAGAATGTAGTATTTTATAGCAATAATATAATTTTAACAAATTAAAAATCTTACATGAATGGTATAATTAAATGATTAAATTCCATTAAAAGGTCATATATGTCTGCAAAAAAAAATTAACCAATGTTTACCTGTTTCAAGTTACAGAATCAGAAACTTGTGCAAAGGTCAAATGCAAATAATTTGTTGATAATTTAGTGGCAAATCACTATTTTGCAGCAATTTCAAACAGATTAGAAACACACTGCCATATTTTATGCTTTATAGACCTTCTATTTTAAAAATAAAAATATATTTATTATTTCCTATTATTACAAAATGGTTCATTAAAAATCCAATTAGAAAAAAATCATGTATAAATCAGAAAATAAAAGTTTTTTTGTAGTCCTCAGCTCCAGGAGAAAAATATTTTTCTTTAATATTTGGAATATATCCTTTCAAAGCTTTTTCACAGATTACAGACATAACATTCTTCAGGAGGATGACTGTCAGTTGCTGCTATTTTCAAGTGAAATGACACACCAATGCAAGAAATTTACTCAATATTCCTTTAAACCAGTGGAATAGAAAGTGTCAAGACCACTGCCTGTCGGCTGGTAAGCAATGGTGGTGTTGCTGTGGCATCAAAGTGAATTCTGGGTGGTAAAAGAGAAGCAAGGCATGAAGTGAGTTAGTGAGTCATAATTTTTACACGGTCAAATGTAGGTTTTAAAATGCATTATTGAAATTTTACTAAATGTCTTACTAAATTCATAGACAAATTACATGATTTCAAGATATATATTGTGTGTGTGTGTGTGTGTGTGTGTGTCTAATTTTATATATGTGTGATTTGTTTTTTCAGGCTAAAATGAAACAGTAACTTTTCTGGTTGATTACTCTTCCTTGGAGGCAAGCTTCACAAATTGCCAAAAATGTTTGTAAGTAAAAAGTACAACTGGGCTTTTAAATAAATCCTCTAAAATCAAAATGAAGAAAAAAATCCTTCCTTTCAGAAAATAATCTGCAACCACTCTGAGGCATTTGTGTGCTTTTTAAAAAAATATTGAAGATGGAAGGAAAGCATGGTACATATAAGTTTAAATCTTACCTGTCGCACGCCTAGTCTGTGAATCCAAATGGACTTTTCCATTAGTGGTTTTTAGACTGAAGTAAGGGAAATTAATTTAACAAAATAAATGACATTGGAAACTAATAAAGAACTTTTTACTTTATTTAGCATGCCTCACATACTATTTTAAATGAGTAAACCTCCCTCATGGCATCCGTAAGATGAAAGGAGAGACGATTCAAATCATTTAAGGCAATCCTAGAGAAGCTTTCTTCACTACTGCCTAGCTTTCTTTCTCAATCCTTTAAAAAACTAGTCAACAGATTTCCGTTTTAAACTTATTGTATTGAAGATATACTAAGTTTACTCTGTTTACCCCCCTCTGCATGTATGAAAATGAAAATCAGACTATTTCCATAATCAACACACTCTATTTATGAAATATTTCATATACAAATGGTCGTAGGCTCCTATTAAAAAGAAGATTTTACCCTCACCACTAAAAAAAGAAATCAACATTACCAAGGTGTTGGATCTTTTGAGTATCTTTCCTCTTCTCTCCACCAGAGGTAAAGACTATATTGAATTTGGTATTTTTAAAATTCCTATACTTATATATAGATAAAATTCCTTTATGTATATATATACTTAAGTAATATATGGTATATTTTGCCCTTCAACTTCTATTTACATGTATCACACTATATATATATATATATATATATATATATATATGTTTCTGCAGTATTTTTTGTTTGCTAAATATATTGGTGAGATCCATCCAGTTGCCCTCTAGTTCATTTAGTATTGATGGAGTAGGGTGCTCCAGTATATGTGCATATGTGCACCCCACAATTCAGTTGTTCTTCTGCTCATAGTTACCTCACTGACACGACTATTTATTTATTCAGAAATGCAATCATCAGATCCATAAACTGCAATGTAAATGATCATATTAATTATTGATCCATATTAATTATATAGGTGTTTCCTCCTGCTTCATCTCTGTGTATTAGGGTTGTTCCAAATCTGGGAGATGATCAAAATCACCTGGAGATCTTCTTAAAAATAATTTCAAGTAATCACACTCTATCCTAGACCTTCCATGTCCATTTCCCAGACTATCATCCAGGAAATCACCCAAAAATAATATAAAACAAAAATGTATAAATAGAATCAGGCATGGTGGCTCACACCTGTAATCCAGCACTTTGGAAAGCTGAGGGTCACCTGAACCCAGGAGTTTGAGGCTGTACTGAGTTATGATAGTGCCTTTGGATTCCAGCCTGGGCAATAAAGTTTCAAAATTCTCTAATTTTGAAAAAGTACAGATAATCCTTATATGCAGGTATACTTGAAACCACTCTATTAAAGGAGAGATTATGTTTCTTTTTAAATTTTTAAGTAAAATGTAGAAATAGAAAAGCACACATATTATAAGTTTGCAATTCAGTTAACAAGATAATTTTTTCACCTTATATACTTCCAAAGGCCAACTGAAAATTATTTTCCCCAGTTTCTAATTTTAACAAAGCCTTAGAAAAGAAAAAGAAATAGTCTGAGACATGAGATAAATAAAATTAAACTAACAAAGAGATAGTAAATAGTTATCAACTTGTCCAGTTTTTATGTAACTTAATTCATACAAATAAAAACATCTTCATACTTTTAAAGGCATAGAACTACACAATTTTAGTGACTTTAGCCCAATACACAGGAACAAAATAGGAGAATCAGCAGCACCATAGAAATTGGATCACTCGACTGGAGTTGGTCACCTATAGATGCAGACAACAGGGGATAATTAAATGAATGATCACATAAAATGAACTGAAGTCACTGAACACTCAAACAGCTATAGCATGTTAATCATAATTTTTATCAGCTCTCATTCTTTGATCTTGGGATGACTTTCTTCTGCATAACAAGGAGGTTATATGAATTGTGTTGACATCATTTAAAGGAGTGAATACAGTAGACTGCAACTAGATTTGAATCTAGATTTTTTCTTCAACACAGTCCTATTTTTAAGAAATCATGTAAAGTGTTGAATGTGAAATAGCTCTGACCCTTGTCAGAGTAAACCTAAAAATGTACAAAGAATTATGTTAATAGTTTGATGATTCATACTTTAGAGATGGTTATTACATGCCATTTTTATTTGTGTATGTTCACTTAACTCCCTTTGAATGTCTTCACCACAACTTTACTATCATTGTTGGGTGATATTTTTACTTCCACTGGATTTTTAATCATTTTAATGCCAAAATGATGTATGTATGAATGCAATTAAATATATCAAAGTATTAAATGTTCTTACAAATAATGCAGTGATTTCTTATTACATTTTGAGAGAAATATACTGTCATCATGCTTAATTTGATATGGAAAGTGAAAGTTTCCTTATGTCATCACAATTAGATAATGTTGCTTAAAGTTGTAAATATGTGACATTGGAAAAGTAACTGATGCAAGGTGTAAATGATTACATAAATATGCATGTATTTTATGAACATTAAAAACAAATCAAATGTACAAATCAGCTTTTGTACTCTAAACTTGACTCTCCCCACAAACATCTGCCCAGTATCCAGACTTAGGTGTTTTTGTGGCATTCCTAACAGCAAAATAATGTCTAAGGCAACAAAAAATTTGTTTCTTCAAAGGTGTGGAGTTTGGAATAATTTCCAAACTGTTTTTCTTCTTAAGCTGCAAAAAGCAAAAAATATTTTCTTGGTTATAAAAATATGACTCACAGTATATTATCATGGAAAAATACGGGAGTAATAATTGAACACAAAGGTAATAAATTCGCACAGTCATAATGTACTCTCTCAGATCTCTATTCACGTACTAGTAATCTGAAGTTATCTGCTGGATCAATAAATACCTGCTGGATCAACTCTGCCTTTTGTTTTTTCATATTTCAATTATTTAGACTGATTTGGGTCAATATTCAAGACATCTTATTCTATCTGCTTCCATTTAGGAGTAGAAAATACTGTTTGAACAGGAAAATACCCGAATGATTTTTTTAGTGTATTCTGTAGACTTGAAAGTGGTTGAGGAGCAGAATTAGACAGTATAAAGCTATAAACATTTGGTTATAATGCAGGATTAGGCGGGCAAAGGAGTGTAAATACACAGTACCAAAGTTATATGCTTACAAACTTACATGTTCTCATAAAGATAGCTTAGAACAGGTCTGTTCTAAGAATGTATCTCATGTATACATATATGAGATACATAGCTTAGAACTGGCCATGATAACATACTGTGAGTCATAGTCTTATAACCAAGAAAATATATAATATATATAAGCTATGTATATACATATATATAGCTATATATGTATATATTTTCTTGGTTACAAAAAATATAATAAATATATTTATAAATATATAACAAATATATAATAAATATATTTACTTATTGTACTTTAGGTTCTGGGGAACTTATATATAATATGCTCTTATATATATAAGCTATGTGTGTATATATATATACATATATAAAAGCTATGTGTAGCTATACACACACACACACACATAGCTTGTATATATTATATATAAGAACATATTATATATAAGTTCCCCAGAACCTAAATTCAATAAATAAATAAATATATTTATTATATATTTGTGCAGATCATCTAAGCTATGTATCTCTTTAAAATTATATTACATATTGCACATAAAAATTTCATATGTCAACTCTTATTTCTGGCTCATTCCACATGGCATCAAAAGAACTCTACTCATTATAGAAGCTCAGACATCTATAGTGATAGAGTAGTTGCCATCTTGTGATATTATCATCCTACTATAACATCATATATACTATTAGTCTATGATTTTACCATCCTACTATGATTTTACCATCCTACTATAGATGCTCAGACATCTAGAGTGATAGAGTGCCATCTTGTGATATTACCGTCTTACTATGAGGCTTTAGGGTTTGCAGAGGCAGAAGAAAAAAATGGAGAATCAAGTACTGGTAACTAAAATCATTTCCTGAAAAATGCTACATACAAATTTTACCCATATTTTAGGGACCAGGATTAGTCATATGCCCATATCTACACTCAGAGGAGCAGAGAAAAGTAATTATCCAGACACCTAGAAGTAGAAGAAAACCAATTATTGTGACTTAGTAGGTTCTAACACAACTTTTGAACAGATGTTTATTTTATTATCTTTTTATGGCAGGCAGAAATTTTGAGGTTATGTTTTTAATGAACTTTGGATTCTTTCTATTTACAGACAAGAATCTGCGTTTTAATAAATGAAGAAGCTAAGGACTAACTCTTTAGTACCATTCAGTACATTTTTGATATCTGTTATGTTTTCATTACTCTGGATTAGTGATATGTGTATGTGTGTATTGAGAGGGAGGGTCATTGGTATGGTACATCTCATATATAAAATGAAAACTAAGTTTCAGTCAAGTTGGCTATCAGGTTTTTTATTATAGCATAGTTGTGAAGATGATTCAGAACATGTGATAAGACCTACTCGTCCATTTCATCACATCAGTTTCATGTAACAGTTACTGTCAATGACTGAATAAAGCAGGATGATAGGGTTTGTTGAATCACGTACAGGCTTTGAATTATACAGATGTCTTGGATCACACACATTTTTATCTTATTGGCTTTTTGGCTAATAATTCAAAAACTCCTAAAACTCAATTTCCAAATTGATAAAACGGTAGGAGGACCTCTTTTGAGAGTTGTTATGTTGTTCTGAGAATTGGAGCTTTTCTTTGATAAATATAGAATACAGTGGATAGCAGAGAATGTTTTAAAATTATAGTGAAGCCCTCCCCTGGTATCCACGGTGGATTGATATCAAGAAACCCTGTGAATATCAAACTCTATGGATGTTCAAGTCCCTTACATAAAATGGCTTAGTATTTGCATATAGCCTAGTTTCATCCTCCTGTGTACTTTAAATTGTGTCTAGATTATTTTTAATACCTAATACAATGTAAAAACTGGATAAATAACTATTCCACAGTACTATGTGGGGAATAATGACAAGAAGAAAAATGAAAAATGTCTGTACATATTCAGTACAGATGCAGTCTCTCTTTCTTTCTTTCTTTCTCTCTCTCTCTCTCTCACTCTTATTTCTTCCTTCTCTTTCTTTCTTCCTTCTCTTTCTTTCTCTCTTTCTTTCTTCCTTCCTTCCTTCCTTCCTTCCTTCCTTCCTTCCTTTCTTTCTTTCTTTCTTTCTTTCTTTCTTTCTTTCTTTCTTTCTTTCTTTCTTTCTTTTTTTCTTTCTTTCTTTCTTTCTTTCTTTCTCCCCTCCCTCCCTCCCTCCCTGCCTCCCTGCCTGCCTCTCTCTCTCTCTCTCTCTCTCTCTCTCTCTCTCTCTCTCTCTCCTGTCACCCAGGATGGTTATGATTTTGGCTCATTGCAACCTCCGACTCCCGGATTCAAGCAATTCTCTGCCTCAGCTGGGATTATAGGCACCCACCACCACGCCCAGCTGATTTTTGTATTTTTAGTAGAGACAGCGTTTCACCATCTTGAACAGGCTGGTCTTGAACTTCTGACCTTGTGATCTACCTGCGTCAGCCTCCCAAAGTGCTGAGAGTACAGGCATGAGCCACTGCATCTGGCCCGTTTTTTAAAAACTTTTAATTTAATTATTGTTTTGAGATGGAGTCTCACTCTGCTGCCCAGGCTGGAGTGCAGTGGTGTGATCTTGTCTCACTGTAATCTCCATTTCCTGGGTTTGAGTGATTCTCCTGTCTCAGGCTCCCAAGTAATTGGGACTACAGGTGTATGCCACCATGCCAGGCTAGTTTTCGTATTTTTAGGAGAGACAGTGTTTTGCTGTCTTCGCCAGACTGGCCTTGAACTCCTGACTTCAGGTGACCTGCCCACCTAGGCCTCCCAAAGTGCTGGGATTATAGGTGTGAGCCACCAATTAATTTGCTAGAGTGATTTCTTTTTTGAGTACTTTCTATCCATGATTTGTTGAATCCACGAACATGGAGTACATGAATATGGAGGGTAAATTTTATCATTAATATTTTTGTGATACTAAGATGTAATTCTCTTTTACTGCTATTTTGGTGGTTAGCTTCATAATTCAGTTAAAAAGTCATTTATGGTATGGGAATATCTAGAGGAGATCTTTATACTATGAAGTTCACAATGACCACTCAACTAATGCCTGTGATAGTCTATGCTGAATGGTAATACCACTACCATGGCAAATTGCAATGCAATTGCGATACAGCCTAGTTACATCCTCCTGTGGACACACAGGCAACTGCGAATGTAGTTGCTCCCATATTTGGGTTGTAGTTTAAAGTTGCCAAAGAGATCAAGTTATTTCTGACACAAGTAAAGTTTCAGGGCATCTTAAAGATGCCTTTGGCAAAATATTTTGCATTGTCCCCTCTGTACCCCTTTCATCTACTAAAATAACTCCCTACTTCCAGTATTCAAATTTCAAAGATTAAAACAAGCATATTGGTGTCCTGGATCACTTATACAAAACATGAATTTTTCTCAGGCTTGGACACAGTACTAAAGATGATGTAAATAATTGGTGATTATCACCAAGTTCATAACTAGGTCTAGGAAACTAATCAGTAGCAAGATACAAACAACTACATGTGTTGCTTTCATGTCAAAATTTTTTTAGCAAGTAAGCTACGAGGAGCTATTCCTGCCTCCAGTACGAATAAATTAATATTATAAAGTACATATGAATGACTAGTATTATGATACATGATGGGAAGAATTATGGAATATGTAAGGAAAACATAGCAATCTGGGGCTCTTCTGTGTAAATATACCACTTAGCAGCTTCGAATACTTTCCTACATTGCATTTCAGTTATCAGCTTGAAGTCATTATGGACTTACTCTCCTAAAGTGTGAAATTGCTCCACAAGTCTGTGTTAAATGTTATTAATTTGAATGTAAAATAAAAGTTATAATACATTTTCATTTATGAAATATAATTGAATCATAAATATTTGCACAAAATGAAGGTAAACAATAATTTTTTTATAACATAGTAGTTGAATTGTAACACTAAGTCATTCTGAATTAGAACTAGTCCAGAATAGTTTCTTAATCATCTCTAAATGGCAAGGGGACAATATTTTGTCTAATACATGAATTTACTTATACTAAATGCCTTGTGAAGCTTAATTTAAAAACTGTATTTTATGAAACATGATTCCTGAGTTGGTTAACTCACTCAGTAACCAGAAATTTGTCAGATTTTGAAAGTATAATGATTCTCTCTTTTGTATATTCTTCAAATATTTTCACTTGAAATATTATATTCATTGCAATATTTTGTTTCAGTTGCTATCTCAGTAACAATGGCTTCTATGGTCTGCAAGCTGGACATTGCTATATCAACCAAAATGCTTGCTCACATTTACTAAAGAATAAGGATTCATACAGAGTAATGTATAACTAGTAAACCTTTTATATCTTTTTTAAAATTTTTAATTTTTATTTAATTTTTTTTATTGCATTTTAAGTTTTGGGGTACATGTGAAGAACATGCAAGATTGTTGCATAGGTACACACATGGCAGTGTGATTTGCTATCTTCCTCCCCATCACCTATGTCTTTTACTCTTAATAATGATTCTTAGATTTATAGAGCTGAAAAGAAATCTAGAGATCCACTAATTCAAGTGCTCTATTTGCAGAAACAGGAAAATAATTTCCTGAGACATTCACTGCTTGCTGAAGGTCAGGGAACACGATAGCAGAGCTTGAATTAAAATTACATGTTTTTGATTGCTGGTTTGGATATTTTTCTAGCAAACTTGATAGTTTATTCTATCATAAGTGGGAATTATATGGTTAGTAACCATCAACATCACCACTGTATTCTCAAGGGAATTATGAGTGTTTATTCAAATCTCAGTTTTGATAATATCGATCCAAAGAAGAAGGAACGAGATAGTGTTTCAATTCCGTCTTGCTATTAATATCTTCTCCTCCGTAGCAACAGAACTGAGGTATCCAGGTTGCTCCATCTACAATAGAGCGCATATAAGACGTAGAACAATGGGTAGGAGAGAGAGGCCATTGGCTAACATTAGCTCTCTTCTTTCTGTATGTTAGGTAATGGCACGCGGTTAGTTGTTTCTTAGTGAAGCTCCACTTGAGGAAGCAAAAATTAGTTTTCGGGAAAACAGAAATATGAAGAGAAAGCTTGTCCTGATTGATCTTTAAATAGAATGGGGAAGTCTCGATGCAGTGAACCACGTGAATCCCTTTGACAAGGTCTCGGTGTTGTGGTTGCTTTTATCCAACGCGTTGGCTTTGTTTGGAATTTCACATTGGTCTTGTAAATGCAACACGGTGGAAAGTGAAGGAGATATTGAGTGTAAAAAGTCTTTTTCAATAGAAGTTTGAGAAAAGTAATTTTCCTAAATTACTTTTCCTTGGAATCCATTGTTGAACAAATATTAGGAAACATTTAACTTTAAGTTGAAAGTAATACCATGTGAAAACGAATGCCAATGATGTAATTGTCTGATTAAATCTGCAGTATCTGAAGAGTTGAAATTAATTTATACTAAATCATTATCTTTTTATGGCAGGCAGATGTTGGGGTTATGGTATTAATAATGAACTTTGGGTTCTTTTCATTTACAGATCAGGATCTTTTTTTTTTAATAAAAGGAGAAGCTAAGGTCTAACCCTTCTGGCAGCAAACTGGCTCTCTAATTATCTTAGTAATAGCTCTAAATTATTATTCAATGTAGGTCTGCATCCCACTGTTAATGGGTCATGATATCCCTCGGGATTTGTACTTTTTTTCCCATTTCAGTAAATGACTTGCCATCTGCAGATAATTCAAGTTCATTGTCTAACTTTGAAAAATAGCAATGATATGGTCAGGAAGATATTGATGTATTTGAAGAGGATTTAAAGGGAACTGGAAGGCAGAACAGCTGATTCTTGTGGTGAGATTTATCCTCCCTGTACTCCTGGAAAAAAATAATCAACATCAGTAATTTCATATTACAATGCATAATGTTTTTCTTTCTGATTTTACTGTCACTCTGGTGTATACAATATTTCTACTTAATGAATTTTTTTTCTTATAACATAAAATTCCATAAAAGTACCTCAACAAGAAGGCACCAAATTATACAAGAAGGTGCAGTGAACTAACTTTAATGTTATATCTGACAGTTAATAGATTTTAATTTCCAGTATTATCTATGCTTCCAAGCCTCAACTTACTCATCTTTAAATGGAAGTAAAAATATTTCATCTTCTAGAAGAAGCATCTCTTTTTGTCTTTAAAAAGTTACTCATTTTGACCTGGTAATTATAATTTTCTGAGACTGCCTTAGGGAAACAATTTATGACTTTAACAAAGATATATAAATATGCAAATTGGAGAAAAAATTAGACTAACAAAAATGAGCAAATCTAAATTTCTATAAATATAAAATATAAAAATAATGATACATGATACTACTGCAAAATGGAATACTAAAACAATAAAGAATTATATTCTGAAATATTTTATAATATGAAAAATACAATATAGAGAGTATGTTTAAAAACATAAAAGTTTAATAGTAGTGTATTTTTGACAGCATGGCAATGAATTCAATTATCTTAAAATATATTACATAAACATATACATGCATAAATGTAACTATGTATTATAAGCACTTTAACAATTAACATACAATTCCTTTGGACAGAAAAAAATATAATTAAATGTAGTAATAATGGATTTCTATTTCAAAATATGTTGTGATACTTGTGACAGACCAATGCAAGAATATCTAGAAAAGCAATATCTATTCCTAGCAGGAATATCTAGAAAAGCAATAATAATGTAAAAATATTTCTTATATTGGAAATTATAAACATGATAGCAGAAATCAACAACTGAAAAATAAAAACAAATGAACAATAAGGGCAACTATCCATCAATCGAGATTTGGTTCTAGAAAAATGACAGTCAGGCCAGGTGCTGTGGCTCCCGCTTGTAGTCACAGCACGTTGGGAGGCTGAGGCGGGCAGATCACAAGGTCAGGAGTTTGAGACCAGCCTGGGCCAACATTCTGAAACCCCGTCTCTATTAAAAATACAAAAATTAGCCAGACATGGTGACACGTGCCTGTAATCCCAGCTACTCAAAAGGCTGAGGCAGGAGAATCACTTGAGCCCAGGAGGTGGAGGTTGAGGTGAGCCAAGGTCATACTACTGCATTCCAGGCCTGGGTGACAGAGTGAGACTCAATCTCAAAACAAAACAAACCAAACAGAAACTTCTTAACTCCAGTTTGATTATTGTCTACATGTGATAAGTAAAACAAAACTTTAAAAAATTATAGAACTTTAACTGCCTTAAAAGAAGGCAAAGTTTCCTTGAACTGAACTTAAAAGCATTAACTGAAAAGGGAAAGATGTGATAAATAGGATTACAATACAAGTAGCATGGTTTCTTATTAAAAGGCATCAAGAGAGTAAAATAGGTATGCCCACAGATGATATACATATCTGACAAAGAGCTTCTATATACAGAATTCTTAAAATGCAATCACAATAAAAGTCAATACATTACACATAATTATTAGTATTGAGGCAAAGACTTCAACAGTCACATCAAAAAAGAAAGTGCAAAAATGTAATCCCAGCACTTTGGGAGGCCAAGGCGGGTGGATCATGAGGTCAAGAGGTTGAGACCATCCTGGTCAACATGGTGAAACCCCGTCTCTACTAAAAATACAAAAAATTAGCTGGGCATGGTGGCGCATGCCTGTAATCCCAGCTACTCAGGAGGCTGAGGCAGGAGAATTGCCTGAACCCAGGAGGCGGAAGTTGCGGTGAGCCGAGATCACGCCATTGCACTCCAGCCTGGGTAACAAGAGCAAAACTCCGTCTCCAAAAAAAAAAAATGCCTAATAAGCATCTCAATAGTTGCAGACTTCAATAGTTATCAGAGAAATTTATGTAATACGATGAAGCCATAAAAAAGAATGAGTTCATGTCCTTTGCAGGGATATGGATGAAGCTGGAAGCCATCATTCTCAGCAGATTTACACAGGAACAGAAAACCAAACACCACATGTTCTCACTCATAAATGGGAGTTGAACAATGAGAACACAAACAAATGAACACAGGGAGGGGAACATCACATACCAGGGCCTGTTGCAGGGTTGGCAAGAGAAGGGAGAGCATTAGGATAAATTCCTAATGCATGTGAGGCTTAAGACCTAGATGATGGGTTGATAGGTGCAGCAAACCACCATGGCACATGTATACCTATGTAGCAAACCTGCATGTTCTGCACATGTAGCCCAGAACTTAAAGTAAAATAAAAAAAATGAGGCATCATTATAAACCCATATGAATGAAGAAATTTTAAGACAAATGTTGTATAAGTATGTAGCAACTGGAAATCACTGCTAGTATTAATGTATATTGACATAATCTCACTGAAAACTCTTTTGTCAGAAACTACTAAGTCTGAACATAGGCATATCCTAAACTGGGCAATTCCACTCATAGACAGAAACTTAAGAGAAATGTATACATATGTTCATCAAAATACATGAAGCACTAGTTCGCAGAACCTCATAGTAGATAAAACTGTAAACAATCTAAACCTCAATCAAAAGATAAGCGGACAAATTCACCACAGTTTATTTATATAATTGATTACTGTATAATAATTAGTCTGAACTATAGCTCTGTACAAGAACACAGGTGAATTTTGACTGGAAAATTAAGACGCAAAAAAGTGCAAACTTCATGAGTCCACCTCTGCAAAATTCAAAAACCAGGCTGTGTGCCAAAGTCAGAAGGTGGCATTATTTGACTAGGAAGGACATGATGATGGCTTCTATTGTGTTGTCAGTGATATGTTTCTCAATCTAAAAGCTAGTTACATGGGTGTGCTCATGTTATTAAAATCCATCAAGTTTTACTCTTCCAGTACTCATTTTATATATATACATAAGAAGCTTTTAAAGTTATAATGAAATACACATACATTATAGGTTTATTAAATGGATTAACATCTAGTCAGATGTTTATTAGCCATTTTGATACTTTCTTTTTGCTTTGACTGTTGAAGTCTTTTGCTCATAATAATAATTATTATTTTTACTGTTATGACTTTCATTATTTTTGCACTTTGGGAATTCTGTGTATGGGAGCTTTTTGTCAGATACACATATCATCTGTGGTATATTTGTTACCGGTGTTATTAAGTGGATCTTATGTATGATGAGAAAGCATTTTGTAGTCTATAAAGCTGTGGCTACATTACTACTGTAGCCCAGAAAATGTGATTACCCAGCTATAAGTGTGTGTGGGGTTATAATATGATTTCTGACCCAATAAAATATCACCTTGTACTTCCCTGACCTCTTTTCAAATTTCTTTCTTGGCGGTGTTTAGAGAACAGCTTGATTCCAAATAAAACCCTGTTCCCAGCTTTATGAATGCCAAGAAAGCCATTTAAAAACGTTGTCCCCAGATTAACTTTCAGAAGAAAGTAACTGTGCTTCCCCAATATAAAGTTTCAGGAGGAAAAATCGTGTAAGTGTTCCAGGGATCTTTGGGATCCTTGTCTGTCTCCAGTTCCTCCATTCTCTTAGGACAAATGAAATTCTGAGATGGTAACAGAGGAACTGACTGCAAATATTGAGAAGAGCTTACAATCAGCAAGAAGATAAAAAACAATCTACCCTTCAAACCTTTCATTAGAAGGAACTGTAACAACTTCAAATAGTAGTTAAAATCTGGACTTAGGAGGCAGAAGGCATGAACAAAAATTCTAGCTTCACTAGTTACCAGATGCATACAGTTAAACTACTTTTGTTCTTTCACTTTCTGAGAGTCCTTATCAATAAAATAAAGATAACATTCTAACTAGTAAGTTTGCTAGTTGATTAATTAGTACTCATAAAGTGCTTAGAAAATAACCTGAAATACTGTAAATGTTCGGGACTTGTTACCTAACTGATCTGTAATAGGCAAAACCCTGAAATTTCATTTTTTTTTTTTTGGAATTGGTGCTTCTGATTATCAGGCAGCTGTACTCACAGAGCCATGGTGTTCTTCCTTATTGAGACTCAGCTATCTTCAACTTTTGTTTCTAAGATTTCTATGCTTATCTCTGCTAAGCTTGTTAAAGAAAAACAGCATGAAGGATTGCATGCAGGATGCTGTGAAGTGGCATGTGTCACCTTTACTCTCACTCAGTTTGCTTGAACTCAGACATGTCTGTTCACCCAACTGAGAGGGAGGGTAAGAAATATAGTCTAACCCCGTGTACAGGAAGAAAAGAGAAATGGAGTTTGAGAACACCTGGCTAGTTTCTGCCTTAGTCTCTCTTTTGTTTCACCCATCCTGCCCTACAAGTAATTATTGTTCTTTACAAACTCACCTATGAATAAGTGTATACGGTCAAAAATAAGCATCATATACTGCATGAAGCAAAATTATGCCCCCTCGATGAGGCGAAATGACAGAAGGTAAAATGTGCATTGGTGTACGCCAGAGTTAGAGCAATAAGAAATTTATTTCTTATCTTTTACACTTGGAAATCAGTAACAAATATGTAAAAATGAAAAATTAAGACATGTTTATATAAATGTGTCACTTGGAATGAAGGTGAAAACCAAGAAAACAGCTACAAAGAGTTGAAAGTAATTGTTTCAGTTAGTAAGAATCTACAGTAGGGAAGTATGGCACAGGATCCTGCTTTTACATTATAAAGTTATTAATTCTACTTGACTTTTTGACTGTGTCCCTGTGCTGTTTTGACTAAACAAAAAATAAATAGAATATATAGAGCCAATAAAATTAGGAAACCATGAGAGGCATTCGAATTGACATGTCAGTCAGCAGGAAACTTGGAGACACATAAATAATAAAGTTTAAATTTCTAAGACTATAAGAGAGAGAAAAGAAATTAATAGATTGTGAGAGGTGTTCAGATAGAGAACAATGACCAAGGTCATAGGGAGAAATTGTTGTGCCTTTAGGGTATGCCCTGATTGTGCGAGATGGAACACTTTGTGGAGATGGTACGCGACTGTCATTTCTCCTGGTGCTGTGGTTACACAGTGTGAAGGTTGATTTTAGGTAGCTACTTGCCTGGATTAAAGAATACCTAAAGAGCTGGTAAAGCATTATTTCTGGGTGTGTCTATGAGGGTGTTTCCAGAGGAGACTCATGTGTGAGTCTGTTCAGCTGGTGGAGAAGATTTGGTCTCTCCCAGCAGTTGGCTGGGAGCCTGGATCGAACAAAAAGGCAGAGCAAAGGCAAATTCTCTCTCTCTCTTCTGAAGCTGGGACCCCCTTCTTCTCCTGCACTCAAACGTCAGCACTCCATGTTTATTTATACTCCATTGGTTCTGTCTCTCTGGAGAACCCGGACTGATTCACACAGAATAGATAAAGTTTCAGAACCCAAGTTGCTTCACCTGTCCTGCCCAGTTGAAATTCTATATTGGAACATTATGGTGCTTACTCTTCTGCCGATTTCTATGAATTCCTTTAGGTTGCAGCATTTGTAGTTGTTTTGACTACACTCATTCATCCTTTTTTTTTTTTTTAAACAAAGTATCCCTTTGTTGCCAGGCTGGAGTGCAGTGGCATGCTCTCTGCTCACTGCAACCTTTGCCTCTGAGGTTGAAGCGATTCTTCTGCCTCAGGCTACCGAGTAGCTAGGACGATAGGCATGCCCCACCACACCCAGCTAGTTTTGGTATTTTTAGTAGAGATGGGGTTTTCCCATCTTGGCCAGGCTAGTCTCAAACTCCTGACCTCTTGATCCTTCCTCCTTGGCCTCCCAGAGTGCTGGATTACAGGTGTGAGCTACGGCACCTGGCTGACTATACTTCTTAACTTTGGCTGCTTTGAAAACATTTACCTCACCAACGGGGAAAATAGAGAAAGTCAATATTTTCCAAATGAACTGCTTTAATAATTAGGGGAAACACCTATTACATGAACAGTTGCTTGGAAAGATTTTGTGTTTAATATGATCATCAAAGAAAATTGAAAAATATCTAGAATTCTTTAAGAAAACCAAACTTGGTTCTTAGAGAAATAAAACAGTTTTGCCAAATCATCATCTCCAGGCCAGTGGCTTCCTAGAACCATTTAGTGAAGTCAGACATTACAGCAATTACAGAGGGTCACATAATTAAGAGACTCATCAGATGCCAAAGAGCATGCACATACAAAGCTTTAGTAAAGACAAATAATTCAATTTAGAAAGAAAGAGAAAACATCAGGCAGATCTGAGGAACCCAGGCACAACTTCCAGGGTCCTGTCTCAGTCACACGGGGTAAGCACCATTTCTGGATCACAAACCATCAAGACAAGTGTGATTGCCTCTGTCTCAGGGATACGCTCAGGCTCTTGTTTACTAAGAGTCATTGATGCAGATACCACACTAACAATTTGGTCAAACCAGGCTGTGTAACCAGATACACCAGGTTTAGACCATCAATCTATATATTTACTGTAATCAATTTTGACCAGCTGGTGCAAGATACTGCCAGGAGAGTTTTGATCTTAGCACATTACCAATCATGAGCTAGCATATTTCATTCCTATGTTGTCCAAGAGTCAACACCGCAATTCCAGACATTTTTTGTGGATAAGAGCAGCACTACCACAGTTGATTTACACATAGAAAAATCAGAAACTTCGATTTAACAAGTGTATGTGTGTGTGTTTCCTTTTTTTCTGTATGATTTAGAATGTTGCAATACTAAATTAACAGAACATAAAAATTTGCAAAATGCAGTCAAAGATGGACACAAAGAAGGAAATGAAGTAATGCTACACATAAAAACCTTTCTTTAACCTTAAATAGAATATACTATATTAGTTCAAAAAATGTCTTGTCATGTTTTATTTATATACAAATATATTCTAAAGAAAGTATACAGGAAATGGTTGCTGAAGGAAAAAAAAAAGCAAGAGTCTATGTTCTTACAGAAATGCAGTGGCAGTTCTAAATTCTAAAATGTGACAGTGTAAAAGAAAAATGTTCAAATAATTTTCAGACCATACTATCTCTGGACAAAAAGGAGAAAACAGCCTTAGGAATTTGAGGAACAGAATGATTGCTATGATTTTCACCTATGGAGTTTCAAATGAGAAATATTCAAAAAGCTGCATTTATTTCATAATTTGAGTTGAATAATTATTTAATAATTGCAAATGTTAAATAATGAGTGATACTAACAAAATTTTCACCTAGTTTGAAACTTAAATGAATGTGATGACCTGAAACATGAACTGGAATTTACAAGTTTCAAAGTCAGTCGTTAGAGATGGATGGCTTTCCTGTACTGAGAAAGAACATTTAGAACACTAAGCATTAAATGTTCATTGGTTTTTGTTTTCTTCAAATTTTGTTTTAGTTGTATAATAATTTTTGTTACAGTTACCTTGTGGTTTTCTAATGACAATATTTTATATCATCTGAAAATCTTAATTTGAGCATTAATTTGGAGAGATGGACACTGTGTTACCTCACCCAAGTCAAATAATTCATGAGTTCTTTGTTCCTGTGAATCTGGCGACTCAGAAGAGCACTCCCAATCACTGGAAAGGCAAAACATATGTGAGTACTTATTTTAAATGAAAATATATGAATAACAGTACTTGATCAAGAAACAAAAATACATAAATAATTATTTGATCAAGAAGAGGTCAAAAATTAAAACACTTTAAGTAACCATATCAATTTTTTAAAAATAACTATATTGGTTTTCTATTACTGTTAGGACAAATCAATGCCAATTTGGCTTAAAACAATACAGTTTTTTTTGTTTGTTTGTTTTTGAGAGAGTCTTGCTCCATCACCAGGCACCAGGCTGGAGTGCAGTGGCGTGATCTCAGCTCACTGCAACCTTTGCCACCGGGTTCAAGCAATGCTCCTGCCTCAGCCTCCCGAGTAGCTGGGACTACAGGCACACACCACCATGCCCAGCTAATTTTTGTATTTTTGGTAGAGACGGGTTTCACCATGTTGGCCAGGATAGTCTCGATCTCTTGACCTCGTGATCCACCCACCTTGGCCTCCCAAAGTGCTGGGATTACAGGGGTGAACCACTGCACAATTTTTTTTTATAGCTCTGTAGGTCAGAAGTCTGACCTGGGTCTCACTGTTCAGCTTCCAGAAGCTGCCTGTACTCCATGGCTCACAGCCTCTCCTCTGTCTTCACATCCAGCGACAGTGGGTTGAGTTCTCGGGGCATATCATTCTGACCTTCTGTTCTGCTTCCCTATCTCACTTCTAAGATCCCTGTGATTACACTGGGCAACCCCTAAGTCTCTTTTTCTTAAGGTTTGATGATTAGCAACCTTAGTCTTATTTGCAACCTTAGTTTCCCTTTTGCCATGTAAGGTAACAGAATCACAAATTTTAGGAATTTTGACATCAAAATTTTTATGGGGCCATTATTCTGCCTTCTACAATAACTAATGTCATATCATTGCTATGTTTTTAATGTGTAAAGAACTGCAGGGATTTTTAAAATGTTTATTTTTCTCATCTATAATTAATTTATACCTTATTCTAGTTCAACACTATGCAACAAGAAGATACACTTGCTAGCAAAGGATTATATCTTCATGTTAATTAAGTATTTATTGTTTGTTTACTATTTTTTTTTTGAGTCGGAGTTTCACTGTTGTTATCCAGGCTGGAGTGCAGTGGCATGATCTCGGCTCACTGCAACCTCCGCCTCCTGGGTTCAAGCAATTCTCCTGCCTCAGCCTCCCGAGTAGCTGGGACTACAGGTGCGCACCACCATGCCCAGCTAATTTTTGTATTTTTAGTAGAGAAGGGGTTTCACCTTGTTGACCAGGATGGTCTCGATCTCTTGACCTTGTGATCCACCCGCCTCAGCCTCCCAAAGTGCTGGGATTATAGGCGTGAGCCACCGTGCCCAGCCTGTTTGTTTACTATTAAGCAGACCCGCTCTAGGTGATAAGGACATAGCAGTAAAAAGAAAATATAAATTTTTACCATGGAGTTTGCATTTTAATGGGAGAGATAACAACATAAGTAATTAAAATAATTATATATTACATGTACGTTAATAGAGTACAGTATTATGTGTATATGGATAATGGGATGGGGATAAAAAGGGAGCATTTACTGGTCTTCCACATTAAGTGCCAGGGATCCCTGACAGGGTTTTCTCAGTTGTTGATAGTGGTATGCATCTCACTTTGGTTAAAATGACAACTGGATACAATATTGCTGAATTGGGTCCCTCATCAGTGTAGCAAAGGCAGATGAAAGTTGTAATTCTAAAACAGGTGATTCATGATACAGCAGAAACCAGTGTCAGGCAGTGCAACCTTTACACAATACCTAATCAATAAGCCTAGATATTGCCAGCAATCAGTGGCACTTTGAAATGTGGATCTTCTAAAATGACACAGAGATCTTTGTAGCTCAGAAAGGGCTATGCCATGTTTACTGCTCCAAGTTTTATCCCCCATGTAGGATTACTTTTCTACTATGAAATGTAAAACTTCCAGTCAGCATACAGATTCGGTCTCTTAGTTTTCATTTTCTCTTAACCTATACAGAGGCTAATGAGAAAGTGACGTTTTAGTTGAAAACTTAATCATGAAGAGTGATGTTAGCAAGATTGTGAAACAGGAAGTTACTACTCACATCTCCCCACGTGACAAGAAATCTGTGCCCATCCATGGCAAAAGTCTCTTTGTGAGAGCCATTGGTCTTAATTCCATTTCTGCATTGCTATAAAGTAATATCCTAAGCTGGGTAATTTATAAAGAAAAAAGGTTTCTCTGACTCACAGTTCTTCAGACTGTACAAGAACCATGGTTCCAGTTTGGCTTCTGGTGAGAACCTCATGCTTCTTTTACTCAAGGTGGAAGGCAAAGGGGAGCCAGCATGCAAAGATCACATGGTAAGATTGGAAACAAGAGGGGATAGGAGCAGTAACAGACTTTTAAACAACCAGCTTTTACAGGAGCAAATACAGTGAGAACTCACTCATTATCACAAGAATGGCATCAAGCCACTCACAACGGATTTATCCCCACAACACAAACATTTCCCATCAGGCCCCATCTCCAACTTTGGGGATCAAATTTCAACACGAGATTTGGTGAGGCCAAACAAAGCATATCCAAACTACAGCAGTAGTGGAGCCAAAATTTGCCAGTAACTCAATTCCATACCCCTCAGCTGTTGTCCCAGCTATGTACTGCCCCAACAAGGAACTAGAGGGAGACTTACCCATCTGAGACACCAAGACAGGCTTTTTCGTTTCATTCCCTTAGTAGATCTTAAAGAGACCCTGTCTCAGTTCTAGCCCTTCTTTGCCATAAATCCCAAGAAGTATCGCACACATGTGAACTGCTTGGGGACTTATCCATCTGAGGCTCAACTACTCTTTGCCACAGCCAGGGAAATATATCACCTGTGCAGGAAACAGCTGGGAGATGCACCTGTCAGAGAGTCTGCCCAGGTTTGCCCACCCCATTCCATAGCAGATCATAAAGAGCTTAGTATCAGCTCTGGCCCCTTTGTTGAGGTCAGGGAATCTATATAGGGAACTGCTAGGAAACATGTCCACTGGCTGAGCCACTAGGACAGACATGTCTGTCTCTGTTGCACAGCAGGTCTTAAAGGGGCCCAGTGTCAGCTCCAGCGCCTGTTATCATAGTCAGGGAACTATCCCAAAACACAGGAATATGCTGGATGGCTCTCCTATATGAGCCACTGAAACAGATTTACCAGTCTTCATTACACAGCTGATCCTGAAGAAGCCCTGCCTTGCCTTCCAGCCTTTCTTTGTTGCACCTTGGAGTAATCTCATCTGTGTAAAGAACTTCTGTGAGACTAGCTAGTGTGAACCCCAAGGACAGGATTGCCAGCCTCTGCCACAGCAGAACTGACCAAATTTGATAAGCATCAGTTTGGCACACCAGGGAGTTTAATTAGCAATTCCTCTGGCCTCAAAACACATCCCCATACCTGACCTAGAAAAAAAAGGCAAATCTCAACCATGCATTTCTATTAAGCATAGCAGTTGCTCCATCCATACTGATCCACTTAATCTTATGGACCCTCCTGCAACACTGTCCAACTGTTGAATACATATATGGTCCCTTCTGGTCATGAAATACATGCTGCAGCCCAAGTAGATCAGATGTGATTGCAGTGCCTATCCAGGAGCTCAGCCTAATTGCAGACCTTAGCCAGTTGTCTCACTGGGTAGCAGAACTTAGCCAGTTGCTCCACATGAATGCAGAGCAAAGGTAGCAGCTAAGCCATATAGGGAACCTGAAAGCAAGCTTAGCTTGCCCAGAATTATCATTACCAGCTGTCACAACAAGAATCAATCATAGGCTAGAGTGAAGAGTGAAGATCTATCACTGCCAAGAAACATCCGTAAAAGCCAGAAAATATGGTTGTCTCTGCAAATGCACAAACACCACTGAATGAACACAAGGATTACAAAGACTCAGAGAGTCATGGCACCTCCAATATAATCTAACAAAGTTCAAACAATGGACCAAAAGAAAGACCTACAAAATGACAGAAAAATAATTTAGAATAATCCTCTTTAAAAAGTTCAGAGAACTCCATTAATATACAGATTAAAATAATTTAAAAAATTTGAAAAACCATATGTAAATAAAATGAGAAATTTGATAAAGAAATAGAAATTATAAAAACAAACAAACCAGAAATCTTAGAGCTGAAGGATGCAATTACTAAATTGAAGAAAAGAATAAATAATTTTAATAGCTAGCTCAACCAAGTTGAAAAACCAAGTTGAGGGATGCCAGCAGGGTTGCTGATTAGAGGTGCTTAACACCTATGCCCCCCACAACAAAAGGACCAAAACATGGAATAAACAACCATATTTCGACTACAGTATTTACAGGAATGTGCTGGTGTCCAGTGAGAGAGTGGTAGAGACCCTGTAAATCAGGGAAATCAGGATTGCTACATAAAAAGAAAGAACAAAAAACCCTGTCTTTGCAACCCTGTCTCCCCAATTAGCATCAACTTGGAACCAGGACTGACTTCCTTTGAGAGAAAAAGGTAGGCAGGAAACCCCAGAAGCCATCATTAAAAATGCAGATACACAATCTTTGCTGCTAGGGAACTATAAGGTACTCAAAGGCTCTGAGCCCAGGTTAGGGAACTGCTTGAAGTTCACATGGCTCCATTACTCACAAAAACCCCACACTGTGTATTCCCATGATCCAAGTAGCTAGCTTAAGGTAAAATATTAAGACCAGAGCCACTGCTCCAGGGGCCAATAGCCATTGCATGCCATCATCCCTGAGGCTCCACTGCCACTATACTGCACACCTACATAATAGCACATCATTCTGCACCTAAGCAGCTACAGCTCCTTACTCCCAGTAATCATCTCCTAGGAGGCACTTGATTTTTCTCATCTCAGTGGCTGCAGTGCTCAGATTTGGCTACAGAAAGCTTAGGCCATGTGAAACAGCCATAATCCTGGTACCAGACCCTAAGTGGCTCCCTATCACCCAAAAGAACAGGGAAATCTTGCCCAGTAGGGAGACTGCACCTGACCCAATTGGAGTAATCCCTGTATACCTGTGGTAACTGGAACAGCCCAGTACCCTGGCCCCAGTGGAAAGCCATGCTATATCCCAAAAAGTAGCCACCATGAACACAAGACACATGAAACAACATGGTACACCCACCCCCCAGAAGAGAGGTGCACCTGCCCTATTGGAGCAGCTGCACCAACTTCTACAGTCTAAGCCAATGAGACATTCACAGGCATCACTGACATTGATTACAGCTGAAGAAACTTCATTGACTACACTACTGCACCTACTTAGAACCAAATCTAATGCTAATTAAATCCAACTAACACCTTAGGACACATTTGCAGGTAAAATATTTCCCTATAAAAACCATTTTCTAATATTGGAGGAGGTAATTGTTAAACCAAATGCACAGGTAACAAGACACAGATTCACAAAATATGAAAAAGCAAGGAAACATGATGCCACCAAGGGAGCACAATTATGTTCAGGTAATTAGTCATAAAGAAGGGAAAATTTACAAATTGCCTGGAAATGACTTCAAGATAATAATCTTGTGGAAATTCAATGAGATGCAAGAAAATACAAGTAAACAATTCAACAAATAGAGATCATTTAAAAAGTTAAGCAAAAATCTTAAAATTGAAGACTTCGATGAATGAAATAAAAAATACTACCAAGAGCTTCAGCAACAGATAAGATCAAGCAGAAGACAGAAATTCTGAACTTAAAGACAGGTCTTTTAAAATAACCCAATCAAAGGGGAAAAAAGAATTTTAAAAAGTAAAATAAAAGCCTATAAGGTGTGTGCAGCACCATCAACAAATTTTTAAATTGTGGGAATTCCAGAGGGAGAAGAAATAAAGAAAAGTACAGAAAGCTTACTTAATGAAATAATTGATGAAAACTTCACAAGTCTTGGGAGATATAAGTACATTCATCCAAGAAATTCAAAGGCCCTCAAGTAGATTCAACCAAAAGATGTCCTCTTCAAGTCACATTCTAATCAAACTGTGAAAAGGTAAAGAATTCTGAAAGCATCAAAAGTGACTGGTTACATATAAGAAACTATATACTAAATATAAACTATCAGCAGATATTAAGCTGTCAGCACATATTAAACTATCAGCAAGATATTTTAGCAGAAACCTTGAAGGTCAGAAAATAATGGGCTGATATATTCAAAATGCTGTAAAATAAATAAATGTATAAATAATCCACCAAGAATATATACCCACCAAATCTATCCTTCAAAAATGAAGGAGTAATAAAATTTTTCCCAGTCGAGTAAAACCTGAGGAAATTTATCATCACAAGACCAGCCTCATAAACAATGTTAATGGAGTGCTTCAGCTGGAAGTAAAGGATTAATATTAACTACTACCATAAAACCATATATAGTATAAAACTCACTGGTACAGGTGAGTTTTATACTCATAATCAAATTCTGAATACCACATTCTTCTAATGGTGGTAGATAATCTTTCAAATCTGTAGTGTGAAAGTTAAAATTCAGAGTGGTTGGCTGGGCACAGAGGCTCATGACTATAATCCCAGGACATTGGGAGGCTCAGGTGGGCAGATCACAAGGTCAGGAGATTGAGACTATCCTGGCCAACATGGTGAAACCCCATCTCTACAAAAAAATAGAAAAATTAGCTGAGCATAATGGTGCTTGCCTGTAGTCCCAGTGGTGGGGAGGCTGAGGCATGAGAATTGCATGAACCCGGGAGGCAGAGGTTGCAGTGAGCTGAGATTGTGCCACTGCACTCCAGCCTGGCAACAGAGTGAGGCTCTATCTCAAAAACAAACAAAAAGAAAATGAAAAAATCGAAGTGGCCAATACTAATAATAATTACAATATGTTGTTAAGGAATATATAACATAAAATATCTAAATTAATGCAAAAATTTAAATTGTATGGGGGCTAGTGCAGAAGGCTAGAATGTTTGTCAGTGACCAGAGTTATCAAATTATATACATTTTTATAGCTATGATATTTAATATAAGCCCCAGAAAAACCACACACATACATACATACACAAGAAAAATTATGGCAGGTACACAAATGAGAATAAAAAAGTAATCAAACATCATTATTACAGAAAACCATCAAGCTACAAAGGTAAACAGGACAAGTGAAAGAAAAAAAGATATACAAAATAATCAGAAAACAATTTACAGAATGGCAGTAGTAAGTAGTTACCTATAAATAATAACGTTGACCATAAAAGGATTAAATCCTCTAATGAAAAAATGTAGAGTGATTGTATGAATAGAAAACACCCAACTATATGCTGCCTATAAGACACTCACTTCCTCTCTAAGGGCATAAAAGAGATTGAAAATAAAGGGCCAAAAAATGACATCCCATACTAATGGAAACCAAAAATAAGCAGGAGTAGTTCTATTTATATCAGACAACTAGACAGTAGGTCCAAAACTGTAAAAGGGGACAAAGATCATTATATAATTAAATAATGATAAAAGTTTTAATGAAGTGTTAATTCTATAATAAAAGTGTCAGTTAATCAAGGGACTATATCAATTATAAAGATATATGCACCTAATATGGAGCACCAAAATACATAAAGCACATATTAGTACATCTTAAAGGGAGAGACTGTGATACAATAATAGCAGGGGACTTCAACACCCACTTTCAACAATAGACAGGTCATCCAAGTGAAAAATCAACCAAAAAATTGAATGTAAACTGAACCCTGGTTCAAATGGACCTCACAGACATTTACAGACTATTTTACTCAACAGCTGCAGAATACACATTCTTCTAATCAGCAAGCACAAATAACTTTCTCCAAGATAGATCGTATATTAAGCTACAAAACAAGTCTCAACAAATTTTTAAAAATCAAAATCATATCAAGTATCTCTTTGACCACAATGGAATAAAACCAGAAATAAACAACAGAAACAACTTTAAAAACTATAAAAATATATGAAAAGAAAGGAACATACTTTTGAACAATGACTAGACCAAAGAAGAAATTTAAAGATAATTTGAGACAAATGGAAATGTAAATACAACATACCAAAATCTATGAGATACAGCAAAAGCAGTTCTACAAAGGAAGTTTGTAGAAATCAAAAGTAGGATCTTAAATAAATAACCTAATGTTTTACTCGAAGAAATTAAAAAAAACAACTAAGTTAAAAATATTACAGCAAAAGAAATAATTGAGACCATGGCAGAACAATATGAAATAGAGACTGAGAGAAACAAAAGATCTATGAAATACAAAATTGTTTTTTAAAAACCATAAACAAAATTGACAAACTTTTGGCAAGACTAGGAAGTAAAGAGAAAGTTTCAAATAAATAAAATCAAGATGGAGAAGGACACATTACAATTGACATAACAGAAATACAAAGGATCATAAAAGAAGATAATGAACAACTATACACCAATAAATTGTCAAACTTAAAAAAAAAGTGAATTCTTGACACATAATACCCACCAAAATTAAGTCGTAAACAAAAAATGTGAATGATCAATAATGAGTAACGAAATTTAATCAGTAATAAAAAGTCTCCTATCAAAGAAAAGTTCAGGACCTTAAGGCTTTTCTTCACCTCACTGCTAAATTTCACCAAACAATTAAAGAAAAATTTATAACAATACTTTGCTAATTATTCCAAAAAGAATTGAAGAGAAGGAAATTCTTCTAAACACTTTCTGCTAAGCCAACATCACCCTGATACCAAACCCAAACAAGGACACAACAAAAACAGAAAACCACAGACCTCAACAAACTATGAGCAAACCAAATTTAACATACAAAATACAAAAAAAAAAAAAAGATAATTTACCATGATTCAGCAGGATTTATCTCGGGGATACAAAAATAATTCAATTTTGCATGTGTAAATCAATAAACATAACATATCACATAAACAGAATCAAGGACAAAAACAGTGTGATCAGCAGATATAGAAAAAGGATTTTATAAAATTCATCATTCTTTTATGATAAAAACTCTCAACAAATTAAATATAAAAGGAACATACCTCAACACAATAAAGGCCATATATGGCAAAGCCACATATAATATCATACCAAATAAGGAGGAGTTGAAAACAATTCTGCTGAGATCTGGACAAGACAAGGATGCCCACTTTCCCCAACTCCCAAACCCCTATTCGTTACAGCACTGGAAGTTCTAGAGAAAGTAATCAGGCAAGAGAAAGAAAGAAAGGCATCCAAATTGGAAAGGAGGGAGTCAAATTATCCTTGTTTGCAGACAGCATGATATTATATTAATATGTAGAAAACTCAAAATATTCCACTAAAAAATCTGTTAGAACTAACAAATAAATTTAGCATAGTTTCAGGGTACAGAATCAACATAAAAATCAGTATTATTTCCCTACATTCAATAGCAACCTATCTGAAAAAGAAATCCAGAGAGCAATCCAATTTACAATACAACAACAAAAAAAATTAAAAACCTAAGATTAAATTTAACAGAGAAGGAGAAAGAAATTCTACAATAAAAATTATAAAACATTGATAAAATAAGTTGATAAATACACAAATAAAAGGATAATCTGTGTTCATGAATTGGAAGAATTAACATTGGTAAAATATATACTAAAGCAATTTATAGATTCAAGGTAACTCCTATCAAAGTACCAATAACAGTGTTCTCAAAAATAAAAAAATTAAAATCAATGTGTGGAATTACAAAAGACTCTAAAATATCCAAAGCAATCTTGAGCAAAAAGAGTAAAGCTGGGGCATCACACTGTCTGACTTCAAAACATTCTGCAAAGCTACAGCTAAAGCTATAGCTACCAAACAACATGGTATTGGCATAAAAATAGACACATAGACCAGTGGAACAGATAGACAACACAGAAATAAATCCACACGGTTACAGCCAACTGCTTTTGACAAATGCCCCAACAACATATGTTGAGGAAAGAACAGTCTCTTCAATAAATGATGGTAAGAAGCTTGATATCCACATGCACAAGAATAAAACTAGGTTTCTATCTCTCACTGTATTAAAAAATCAACTCAAAATGGATTAAAGACTTAAATGTAAGTTTTGAAACTATAAAACATAGAGTAAAAAATATGTAAGGCAAAAGATTCACTACATTGTTCTGGGCAAAGATGTTTTAGATAAGAACACAAAAGCAACTGAGGCAAAATAGACAGCGGAATTATATCAAACTCAATAGCTTTTGCACAGCAAAGTAACAAATAGTGAAGAGACAACCTACAGAATGGGAGAAGATCTGAGCAAACTATGCGTCTGACAAGCAGTTCAAGTCCAGAATATATGAGAGATTCAAACAACTTACTAGGACAAAACCAAATAATCCAATTAAAACATGAGTAAAAGTCCTGAATGGGCATTTCTCAACAGGAAACGTTCAAATGGCAAACAGGTATATGAAATAAAGTCTCAACATTGCTAATCATCACAGAAATGAAAATCAAAACTGCAATGAGATATTACCTCACCCCAATTACAATTGCTACCATCAAAAAGAAAAAAAAAGTTGATATGCATTTACAGATATTGGAACCTTTATACATTGTTGGTGAGAATGTAAATTAATACCAGCATTATAAAAAAGGTATAAAAATTTCTCAAAGAAAAAAAAAAAAAAGGAACTACCAAGTGATCTAGCAATCTCACTAGCGGGTATTTATACAAAAGTAAGAAAATCAGTATGTTGAAGTGCTATCTGGACTCCCATGTTTGTGGCAGCACTATTCACAGTAGCCAAGATATGGGATCAGCGTATAGGTTCACCAATGAATAAATGAATAAAGAAAATATTCTATGCATATATAATAAAATGCTATTTAGCCATAAAAAATAAAATCCTGTTGATAGCAACAGGAGACAGACACATTCCTACACAGACCAGAAGGGTCCCTGGTGAAACTCCACCTTCAGGCCAAGGACAGTCTAAAGCAGAAAACCAAGCTACCGGTTCTGGATAGAATACAAGACTAGAGTGAGAACTTCCATCCCCATCTCACCCACTCTCTCTCTATTGGTTCCTTGTGAATTATGCCTTTTAGCCAATTGAATGGTGCCTTTTCTAAGCCCACCATGGACCAATCAGAACACATTCACCTATTCTAATCCATGAAAACCCTGGACTCAGCCTCACAGATGGCAACCCAATTTCAGGTCCCCTCTTGCTGCTGAGAGCTTTCTCTATGTCTTTCAATAAAATTCTGCTCTGCCTTATTCACTCTCCAGTGTCCAAGTACCTTATTCCTCTTGGTTGCAGGACAAGAACCTAGAACTTGCCAAACTGTGGGAGTGAAGAGCTGTAACACCATCACTTGCCAAGCTGTGGGTGGTGAGAGAGCTGTAACATGCTCTCCTGCTCACTGAGCTGCCAGAATGAAGAAGCTGCTGGGCACCGCTCCCTCCACGTGCCAAGTTATGAGAACGAAAAAGCTGCAACAATTGTTATTTGTGGCAACATGGATAAACCTGGAAGACATTACCTTAAGTGGAATAAGCCTGAATATCCAAAGATATCTTTGTTGTCTTTTGCCAACAAAGACAAAAACTGCATGATTCTGCTCATTTGTGGAATCTAAAAAAAGGTGATCTCCTAGAAGTACAGAGTAGAATGGTGGTTACCAGCCGCTGGAGGTTGTATGGGTAGGGGTGGATGAAAAGAGATCAATGAACACAAAATTACAGTTATATAGGAGGAAGAAGTTCTGTTGTTCTGTTGCTCAGAACAGTGACTAGATTTAACAATATTGTATTATATATTTCAGGATAACTAGAAGAATGGGTTTTGAATGTTCTCACCACAAGGAAATGATAAATATTTGAGGTAATGTTATACTAAATATCCTCGTTTAATATTTATACAATGTGTACATGTATCAAGACATCACAGTGTTCTCTCTATATATGTACAATTATTATTTGTTAATTAAAAACAAACTAGAACATAGAAGAAATAATAAGCTTGAAGACAGAACATTTGAAATCACCCAGTCAGAGCAACAAAAAGAAAATAGAATTAAAAAACATGAGGGAGGCCTGTGGAAATTATGGGACACCATCAAGACACCAAACCTACCCTTAACAGGAGTTAAAGAAGGAAAAAAAGTTCTAAGAGGATATTTAAAGAAACAATTGATGCAAGCTTTCCCAATCTGAGGAAGTAAGTCAATGTCCAGGTACAGAAACTGCAGACATCTTCAACCAAATTCACCCTAAGGAGGCTCACCACACATAATGATCAAACTCTTAAAAAGCAAAGATGAAGAGAAATTCTCAGAACAAAGAGAAAAGAAAAACATCACACACAAAGGAGACCAATACCACTGTCAATGGACTTCTCAGCAAAAACCCTGTAATTCAGGAAATGGTGGAATGATATATTCAAAATGCTGTAGGCAAAACACTTCCAGCCATTAGAACAAATGGAACTAACAGACATATATAGAGCATCCTATCCGAAAGCATGCATGTTATTCTCAAGTGCACATGACATAATTCTCAGGATAGATTACATTTATTAAGCCGTGAGACAAATCTTAGCAAAGTTAAGAAGATGCAAATTATATCAAATACCTTTTTAAACTACAGTGGTATAAAACTAGAAATCAATAAAACTAGAAACTTCAGAAAATTTAAAAGTACATGGAAATTAAACAACAGAATGGCTAACAGATCCATGAAATAATGCTTAACATCACTAATCCTTAGGGAGATGCAAATTAAAACAACAATGAAATACCACCTCACATCTATTATGATGTCTATACTCAAAAAGGTGAATGACAGTGGGTGTTGGCAAAGACATAGTGAAAAGGCAGCCCTTACTGTTGGTGGGAATGTAAGTTACTAAAGTTATTATGGAATACCGTTCAAAATGCTGAGCATAGAATTACCATATCATCCACCAATCCCCTTCTGAACATTTATCCCAAGGGTTGAAATCACCATGTTGAAGGGATATTTGCACTCCCATGTTCATTGCAGTGCTACTTACACCAGCCAAGTTATGAAATCAAACTAAATTTACATAAAGAGATGAATTAATAAAGAAAATGTGGTATACATACACCACAGAATACTATTTACCCTTTAAAAAGGAGAAATTCTGTCATTTATACAATATGGTTGAAATTCAAAAACATTACACTAAGTGAAATGAGAAAAACACAGAAAGACAAATAATGCATGTTATCATTTACATGTAAAAGCAGAGAATAGAATGAAGATGTATTAATCTGCTCTCAGCTTCTAATAAAGACATACCTAAGACTGGACAATTTATAAAGCAAAGAGGCTTAATTGAGGTTTAATTATAAAGGAAAGAGGTTCCCCATGGCTGGGAGGCCCCACAATCATGGAAGAAGGCAATGAAGAGCAAAGGCATGTCTTACATGGTGCCAGGCAAAAAGCTAGTGTGGAGGAATTCCCTTTTATAAAGCCATCAGATCTTATGAAACTTATTCACTGTCATGACAACAGCAAGGGAAAGACCCACTGCCATGATTCAATTACTTCCCACCAGGTCCCTCCATGACCTCTGGGAATTATGGGAGCTGTAATTCAAGATGAGATTTGTATGGGGACACAGCCAAACTATACCAGGTGGTTACCAGAGGTTTAGGGGTGGAGGGAATGGAGAAATGATCATCAAAGAGTACAAAGCCTCTTTTAGAAAGGAGGAATAAGTAATTTTCTTTTTAGATCTATAGCATAGCATGCTGAATATGGCTAATAATTGAGTATGGTGCATTTTAATATCACTAAGACACTAAATTTCGAATGTTCTCATCACAAAAGAGCTAGAATTTGATGTGATAGATGTTAATCACTTTAATTATCTCAAATTTTATTCAAAAATTACAACAATTTGTACTCCATAACATGTACAACTATAATTTGTCAATATATAATTAAAATTAACAATAAAAAATTAAAAGTTAATTATGAGAGAAAAAAAGGATCCAAAATGACCCTAAGTTTGTCATTTAAGCAGCTAGAAGAAAAAAAAAGTGCTGTTTATTGATTTAGGAAACAATTTGAGCAGAGCAAATTTGGGCAGAATTTCAGAAGCTCATCTCGACCTTGTGTTTGCTAGCTGTCAGAGAAAGGGAGGCAGGATAAGATATATGGCTATAGGCATCCAACTAAAAAGTCTTCAAGGATGCAAAATATTTTTGTCAGAAGTAGCACAGTCGTCACATCTGGGATCGATTTTTTCTTCAGCAAATACCTGGTCGCTCTGTGAACCTTTTCTGACTCTATAAGCAGATAGAATACTTTGTTTTATCATTTTGGAAAAAAAACTAGGTATGGTTGGCTTCATTTTGTTTCCTTGGGTGAATGTGGGAGTAGGATTTGGAAATCTTTTGCTTTTTCAAGAAAAGCCAAATTCTGGATGACTTTAATGTGAAACATACTAGTTTTTAAATTAGCTAATTATAATTTTAAAATATATGCTGTTTCAGCCAAAAATAGAAAGGCTGCATTCCGTTTTCAGCCCATTCACTGTTCGGTGTGACTTTTATCCTGCATCTTAACTTGGGCCTAACTGAACATGTTAGTGCTTACACAGCAAGTGGTGTGTTAAGCCAAACAAATTTAGCTACCAATAAGTCAGCAGTATTTTTGAGATTGTATTCATTAGGTGGGAAAAAAATACTTGCAGCATTTTACAAAAAATATTACTTATTTTGGCTCATTAAAATGCCAATTAAATCTCTGCAGTTGGTGTTGCTGTTAATCACATATAAATTGTAGAAAAACCATATTGAATCTCTAGAGACAGGAAATTGTGTATCTGTTTATATACCATACTCAACTAATCCATCTAAATGAAATGTAATGGAGGTAGATATTTATTTCCTCTGAGGTTTATTTCTCATATTTATGTTCGTGTAATGTTTCATTATATCAAAACTATGCAAAAATTGCAGAGGTGGTATGTTTTGTAAAAATGCCTGCTATAGTCCCTTTTAAATTATTCCTTTTCACCGCATTATTGTTTATAAAACTGAATTAATAAAATAGAACTATCACTATAATCCCTGTATTTAATAGCAGTTTGTCAACTCTTATTTCTCATATAAAATTAGCAAGTAAATTATACCTTATAAACATGAAGAAAGAGTAAGTGGCAAATAATTTTTAATTGTTGATATGCTAATAAACATCCATTATCATCCATTACCATGAATGGCTTTTACATATTAAGACACAGATTTCTTGCTTGTAGTTAAGCTACACAAGCATTGCGGTGTCAAGCAAGTCTGTAAATGTGCTGATATTAATGGGTGCATTAATGGGTAGTAAGCAAACCTAAGGCAGCCCTCCCTGGAAGCTATGGCTTGAACAGATTCTGAGTACTAGGTTATCTTAATTTGCTCTGGCAGTTACACCTTGTCTTTTCAGTTTATCATTGTTTAATTAAAAGTGGTGTGAGGACATACAAAAATTAACCAGGCATTGTGGCCAGTGCCTGTAGTCCCAACTACTCAGAAAGCTAAGGTGGGAGGATCACTCAATCCTGGGAGTTCGATTCTGCAGCGAGCCATGTGCATGCAACTGCACTCCCGCCTGGGCAACAGAGAGTTAACTTATGAAAGCACAAGTACAAACTAAAAATAGAAAATCCAAACCAAATGAAAGGAAAGACTGAGAATTAAGCACTACATCATAAGTGGTTTCAATACAACAACAGAAAAGCAGTTCTGTTATTTTTTAGCTCTTTAATAACAAGAAAAGTCTGTGATGATTTGGATAAATCAATTTTTCCAAAGGTTATATGATATTTCCTGGCTTCTGATCAGCATTACTAGTGGCATAGTTTCCTCTCTGGAGGAGTTTAAGGTCTCTACTTATTGGAACTTTTGTATGGGTCAAGAATGTACAAATTGGAAATACCAAAACTGAGTCTCAGTTATCGAATGTGAAGTTTTTATTAGGGACAGTATAAATGGACAAAGATGGAAGCAAATGCTTTCTTCTGTGTTTGCCTTTCCATGGATCTTTGTGTTAAAAGACAGTGAAATTCTGGGTCTAGGATCAGCATGTGGACTCAGAAGACAGGGGCAAAGGAATCTATGTGTTCAGCATTGAGTATATGTTACTGCTTTGCAAGCTTGGCTCTAACTTGACCTGGAGTTTGGCATCAGACTTCTGAAGAAGTCACCCAAGTGATTCTGCTAGAGGCCAGGAAAGATAGCCACTGATTTACTCTACGTGGGGTCCATATGAATAAAGAACAGCTTAACTGTTTGAATTCTGTGTCACTGTACAGAGATTTAAAGCCCAAATACTAGCCAATAACATACAGTAATTGCCCGGATCCTTTGTGGCGAGGCAAAAAGAACATAGCTTTCAGGTAATCAAGCTTTTTACTTAATTAACCAGCACAATATGAAATGGCCTCAAAGAAAATTATATGTATGCAAATTTACATTATTATGTAAATTTAAAATGAGAAACAGATAATGAGATCTGTTTCTAAATTAAGAGTGCAAGGTTGTGGACTGGGAAAGAGAACGCATTCCCTCAGAAACATTTCTTATGTTAAATTTTTTCTAATAATAATAGGATCAATAAAAGAGAAAGGCTGTTTAAGGTGTAAAATTTTATAAATAATATTAGTCCCTTGTATTTTAAGACTTCTTTGAATATGTATTAAAATAAAGTATAATTATGTTATATTTTAGGGAACTTGCTTTTGTCAGTTACTGGTCTACAGAATGAGATAGATTTAACTTTTTAAATAGATTTGAAATGACTGCTAAGAAGGTCAATGTATGGATGTATCATAATTTATAAAATCAAATCAGTTTTTTTTTTTTGAGACGGAGTTTCGCCTCCTGGGTTCAGGCAATTCTCCTGCCTCAGCCTCCTGAGTAGCAGGGATTACAGGCACACACCACCATGCCCAGCTAATTTTTTGTATTTTTAGTAGAGACAGGGTTTCACTATGTTGACCAGGATGGTCTTGATCTCTTGACCTCGTGATCCACCTGCCTAGGCCTCCCAAAGTGCTGGGATTACAGGTGTGAGCCACTGTGCCTGGCCCAAAATTAATTTTTTTAAGAAAATTTGGGTTGTTTCCAGTTTGGTTATGTTTTAGTTATTTTTCTCTTCTAAACAGCATTGTAAGAAATACATATTTTAGCATAGTTCATTGAGTATATTCTTATATTAAATTGCTAGAATCAAAATTTCTGGAACAAAGTTTACATATTTTTAATTTTTGTAGATATGAAATGCCCAAATATACTCCTACCAAGGAGGTGAAAGTGACTCTTTTTCCTCAAATATATCAATGCTAATGACCTGCTAATACAAATATTTTAATGAGGTCTAACACAAACCTGGTATATCTCTTTTGGTAGGCACTTGCTAGCGAAATGTTTCCTTTGAACTGGGTACACCTCACAGGGTCAGGTAACACTTCGACGAGTTTGGGGAGACCTTATAGAGATTTCGCTTTACTGCTACTTTGGGTAATTAGGTCTTGCAGGTAATTAAAATAAATATATTAATAAAACATATGAATCAAATGTGATTTCATTTATAGTTAACATAGTAAGAATCTGAGAATGAATGTTACTGCTGTCTTTGTGTTATAGTAGCTTAGCCAATATCCTAAGTAAGATAGGTTTTTTTTTTTTTTTTTTCAAATCTCTCATGTAATAGTGAGAATGGCAGAATGGCACGTGAACCAGGAATGATAAAGTGTTGAAGCAGCTCCGTCATTGTTACCATCAGGCTCCCCTAGGTTGTTCTGATTGTCACCATTTCTAGCCAGAGGCAACAGAGCAGAGAAAATCCAAGGCAGGTATCTTTAAGTGGATGACTGGGAAATAATATGCTTCTGTTAGTGTTCTTGGCCATATCTTCCTTCATGAGAGGATAAAAAGTGTAGCTGGGAGGACATATTCTCATCTAACACTTAGCATGTTCTATACTTAAAAAGAAGAAACAATAGACAGCAAGGGATAGTCTTTAGTCTTTATGACCAACAGAAGTAGATAAAGGGAGAAAGAGGAACTGGACCATGAAAAGGATCATGCATTTCAGTGACAGAAAACTTATTCTGGTACTTCAAACTCATAATGAAATGGACTTACTCACTTTGCTGTCTGAGGTGGTGAATGTAGGGATTTAGAAATGCTGGAAAGAAAGGGCACAGTTGTATGTTGGCAAGTCTGGGGTTGTAGAATGAAGTAGAGGTTTTGTTGAATTTCCAAGTAGCATCATATGCACTTGTTTTGATTTAAGAATTTTGCTATCTCAAAGCCTCAAATAACTAGAACTAAATCAAATCTGATGAGAATGATTATTTCTCAATCATCTTGCATTGAGAAATGCAAGTTGATTACTAAGTTGTCACTTATAACAAGTGAGTAATAACTTAGCCAGGACTGCTTTCTCTCCACTTCTACCTGAGGAACTTCACATCATGAAGGATTTGCAACCTGGGGCGGTCTGGCTACTACTTAATAAACTGGTGTGGACCATGGCCTTCACTTTTTACCCCTTTCACACCTCTTCGTCCTTCACTAGGTCTTTCCCTTCTGTTCATATAACTTTCATTATTTCTTGTTGCCATCTCATTATAAAATTAGTATTTATTTTTCAGATATGGAGAAATTGTTTTACACTTAACCATTTCTTAAAATTGTGCTAATTTATCATTCTACAGTATCCATATATTTCTGTGTGTCTACATGAACTAAGCAGTTCCTCCTAACCTTAGTGCAGACCCCTTTTACTTAAATTCCTCTACCTTACAATTCCTTAAATTTCTGTATATATAAAAAAGATAATATTGGGCCGGGCGCGGTGGCTCAAGCCTGTAATCCCAGCACTTTGGGAGGCCGAGGCGGGTGGATCACAAGGTCAAGAGATTGAGACCATCCTGGTCCACATGGTGAAACCCCGTCTCTACTAAAAAAAAAAATACAAAAATTAGCTGGGCATGGTGGCGCGTGCCTGTAATCCCAGCTACTCAGGAGGCTGAGGCAGGAGAATTGCCTGAACCCAGGAGGTGGAGGTTGCGGTGAGCCGAGATCGCGCCATTGCACTCCAGCCTGGGTAACAAGAGCGAAACTCCGTCTCAAAAAAAAAAAAAAAAAAACAAAGATAATATTGATATTTATTTCCATACATACATATTCAATAGAATATGGAAAACATGTTTATGTGTCTATAACTTTTATGTCACATTATTAAAATTCAAAATAGATTTAGAAATTTCTAGATCTTATGCACACACACAAAAAAATATTGGGGAAAAACCAGCACAACACAATGCCAATCATTTTAGGGTTTAAAGTTATAATTATCATAAATGTTATAAAAAATGACAACATGATGAAGTCTTCTGATTTTTAAGCTCTTACTCTGAGCTGTGCACTGGGAAAAGTATTTTTCATAATTTCATGGTATCTTTGTCTCACCTAAACATGAAATTAATATTCTTGTTGTAGATGGAGTAACATGAAGAATATCCTTCAAAGTAGTTGATAGATTGAGTGAATAAATCAAAGATAATAATATATTGTAGATATTATGTAATTCACAATTCCCAAGATTAAGAAAATGTTTCTCAGGAGAAATAAGACTGATGTTGAAGCTTGTAGGTACTTACACTAGAGATAAATTTCACATATTTGTCATTATGAAAAGGATAACATATTCCAATATCCAGGCAAAAATAAAATGGGTTTCCTAGAGCTGTTTTCTTATTTTTAAGAAAATTCTTATTGTAAAAATGAAAATGAACAGAAATATATAGAACGTGAACATTTTTCCTCCCTCTTTCTCCTTCCTCTTTCTCCCTTTCCCACAAAATCTACAGTTTAGATGCAATCACTTCCTTACTCTGCATGCTTGGCAGAGTATCCAACTAAATGTGACTTTATATCATTGAACAATTTGATCTTTTCCCAAGCTATACAGTAAAATAGTTTCTGTCAATTTAATCTAAGTCTGAAGCTTTTTGATATAGGCTACCTTAACACAAAGATAAATTCTGTTAAACTACAGCTAAAATGACTTAATTTCTCATCCCTTAGATAATTCTCTATAAATATTTCATCCATCAGTCAGATGTTTATAGAATACATATTAGATGTGACATACTGTGGCCACTAGGTCCAATTTATTTTGCATTGCTTAACTTGAAATATTCATGGATTAATTTAGACAGCATTTAAATAAAAATAGCACTGGCCAGGATTGATAAGTGCAAAGGAAGAACAGCGGATAAATGCCAAAGAGTTCACAGGAGAGAGACATTTCTTTGAGTTGATGGGGTCAGGGATTAATGGAGAATGTGGCTAAATAAGAACTGAGTTGCAGTCATTTGGAGGAGAATGTACTGTTGAGAAAAAGAAAAAGACAAATCTAAGGAATATGAGATGAAGGGAGTAAATGAAAAAGGGAAGAGAAAGACTAGTGAGGATTCATAAAGAATTGTTAATAAGACCTTTAGATACTTCTTACACTCTTCCTGGACTATATTCTAAATTATTTTTAATAGAAGTCAGTATCTGGAGGTGCCTCTGAAGCCTGAGAAGGAGATAGTATAGCAAGTGGACAGGGCTTTGAGCCACATCAGGGTCTCAATCAGAGCAGGTACATTTTATTCTTTTGTTTTACTATTTATGTGGAGGGGAGCTCTCTGGTTAAAAATGAGAGAAAACCTACTTCAATCTGAGAGGTAAAAATATAATTTATCAGCAGAAAAGAAAAAACCTCTAGTGAGGGCAGGATTGCAGCTGGGCTTTAGGGAATTCAACTGAGGATTTAAACATTTCTAGAAAATATTGATTTCTTTGGCTTAATAACATTGCCTATGATATATGACGTGTAGCTGCTTCATGTTTCTCAACATGGTTCCCATCAGATAGACATCATTGCCTGAAACTCTTGTATCTTCCATCTTACAGAATCATCATTAGAGAGTATAGTTCTTACGAGGACTTGTTTGAAAAATAATAGAATAAAAACTCTGTTTCTGGCCCAGGTGTGTGTCCTCGGGCCAATTAAATGGAGCCAGATAAGAGATCAGTATGAAAAAAGTTGCATCATCTATTTCTGTTCTTATCCTCACTCAGTCCACTCTGCTTATACTGACCTTTCTGTTCCTTAAGCTTGCAAGGTCTGGTTTTACCTTAGGGCTGGCATTAACTGTTCTCTCTGCCTACCACATTAGATACTCCATGATAACACTCCGTGCGTTTTAGCCACATGTCTGAAGCCTAGGTTGTGATTTAGAGAAATTATGATTGTTGAAATCTACTAAAAATAGTAATATCATATTTTGTTCTCTTGTTTAGCATTCTTCTGGTTGCTAACCTGGCAGAATATCTATTTGGGACTTTGACCTATTAAATTCTGCATTGGACCTGCCATATATACATATAATTTTTAAATGCCTTTTAATTGGTACACTAGCTTTGTGATATTTCTTCAAACATCTCATGAAAATGTGAGCCTGATACATGCCAGGCATCGTTCTAGTTCTTAGTGACTAAGAGGGGAATATTAATCCCTTTGGGAATCAAGAGCTTGCCTTCTACAGAGCCTCATAATATTAATCCTCATTGGATGGGGAGGGAGAAACCATATATATAAACTAAATAGATAAATAAAAAATACTCAATAGTGATAAGAACCATGGAAATAGAGTGATGAGGCAGCAGGCGAATGGTACTGCTCTCAGACTGTGTTATTGGGAAAGACTGTTTTGATAATAAAGGATCAGAAAGAGCTCCTGTATGACTGCCTCAGTCAATTCAAGCTGCCCTAGCAGGATACCTTATACTTAGTCACTTAGCTAAAAAGACAGACATTTACTCCTCACAGCTTGATATCAGGGTTCCCACAGGGCTGGGTTCTGGTGAGAGCCCTCTTCTGGCTGGGTTGCAGTCAACTTTCATTGTACCCTCATATAGTGGAAAGAGGGCAAGAGACTCTCTGGGGTCCCCTTTATAAGGGCACTAATCCCATTCATGAGGATTCCATCCTCATAACTAATTACCTCCCGGAGATTCCCACCTCCTAACATCATCACATTGAGGGCTGGGATTTCAACATAAGCCTTTTGGTATAACACATTCAGTCCATAATAGTGACAATGAGGAAGGAACATTCCAAAAGGAATAGTTAATGAAGAGGTCCTACAGAGGAGAAGACATTCATTCATTTATGGGTCCATCTTATAAATCTTATTGACTTTTATTATATGCTAGTCCTGTGTTAGGCTTTAAAGATTCAACAGTGAATAACGCAAAGCTCTCTGACTTCATGACACCTACATTCCAGAGTAGAATTGGACCATAAATCATAAGCATAGGAAATACGTTATATTTCACTTTAGAGATTAATAACTGCTATAAAAATAGTACACAGTAAGGAGAAATTAAAGAGCAAGTCGTAGGGTGTGTGGAGAGGGCCAAGACATCATAATACTAGGTTACATTATAGTACTAGGTTAAGTATTATAGTATTACATATAATACTAGCTTACATCTTCATTGAGAAGATGTTTGAACAAGAACTTAAAAATAGTAAAGATGTTGTATATCTCATGGAATCTATGAGGAAACTGAGGCAGGAGATCTATGAGAACAGAGGCAGGAACCTAACAATGCAAGATATCAGAGACAGTCATAGCATAAGGACAGCTGGGTAGGAAGGCAACTGATAGCAATTGATAGCAACTGATAGCAAGGCCACCGTTGCTGAGTTTTGCCACTGCCACTATGCTTGTGCGCTTGCATCTGAGAATGATTTCTCAACCATCTGAGAATGATTTCTCAACTCTTTCTGTTTTCCTATCACTCCTATCAGATTTGATATTCCAGGGAGGAGGAAAAAGTCCTTTAAGCCAGTTTTTTTTTTATTGCATTTTAGGTTTGGGGGTACATGTGAAGAACATGCAAGACTGTTGCATAGGTACACACATGGCGGTGTGGTTTGCTGCCTTCCTCCCCATCACCTATATCTGGCATTTCTTCCCATGTTATCCCTCCCCAACTCCCCACCCCCTGCTGTCCCTCCTCTATTTCTCCCCCACAGACCGCAGGGTGAGATGTTCCCCTCCCTGTGTCCATGTGTTCTCATTGTTCAACACCAAGTTAGTTCTTAAGCCTTTTTCCCATCTTAGATGGGACAAGAGAGACACACTTGGATTCTCTGGCTTTACTAGTGAGAATCAAGAGCTTGCTTTCTACAGAGCCTCTTCAAATGAGAAATTTCCCCAAAAGGAATAATCTTTAGACTCCGTACAGCAGATAAAATAGCAGATATCAGCAGAAACCTTTATTGTCCTAGTTTATCAACTCCTTAAATAGTAAGAGGAGAAAAAAAGCACAACTCAATTAAAATTGAGTTAAAATCTGATTTAGGTTGTAAAATGTATCCTAATACTTTCAGTGCTTTGATTCATTTGATTTTGACATTCAGTAACAGTTAAATTATAGTTACATTTAGCCATTACCTGTTTAACATTCTGTTTTCATAAAATATTGTAAGAGCTTCTCTATTTTAATAAAATCTACTGGATTTTAGTTTTCAGCTTTAAGTCCCCTCTGAAATATCTTACCTCCAAAAGCAAAATACAAGAAAAGTAACGCGCAAAACATACTGTTTTTATTTTTCCCGTGTTGGACTATCAGATTTCCCTTGGTCTTGAGAGATTTGTTAACTTCTCCAAATTCATATTGTTAATGCTTTCCATGGAGATTATCAGATTACAGTAATCACAGCTCATTGCCACAACCCTTTTCTGATAACTTCCTGGAAAATATCTGAAAACCCATTAATATGCAATACATCGAGCTGCTTCAGGGTTTGCAACTGTATTGGAGAAAGAGAGAACAACTTATTCAATTTCTCTGGGGTATGTATAAATCTCTTCAACCCTGATGTGAATGCTGTATTAATAACCAAAACTATGCAGGATGGAGCAATTGTATAAGGAATAGAATATTAAGCTGCTTCTTTTTAAAACATCTCTGCTACTGACACATCTCCAAATTTTTATTTTACAGTAAATACATTACCTTTTTGCTTGATACTTCACAAATTTGGATGCTTCTTTTTTTTTCTTAGAGCTCTGTCTTCTGAATTGTTTAACAATTCCACATTTTGAATGGTACCCTCCTTCCTTTAGCGATATTTGTGAATGTACATCATCTCCTGTATTTATTGTGCTCTCTATGCATCAAAACACCAAGAAGCAAATGCCTCATCTGCCTCTAAGATGCCTCAGGGCAACACACAGATGGCTGTGGACCAGGACCTTAATATTTCTTGTTCCTTGTCCTTGGTTCCTTCTTCTCTTTTCCAATTCTGGACCCTATTTAAATTGTAGTTTTTTTTGTGACTCTCCTGTTTAACTTGCACGTTAAATTTGTCTTTCAAATGTCATTGCTTCTTTGATAATAAACAGAAGGTTTTTCACTAAGCTAAGAGTTTTCCATTCTGCTCCCAGGTAGAACTACCCAGACATCGTGCTGACTTGAAGTGAAATCAGTAGTGTTAGTCCCAAGTGACTGCCCTGTTTATTCCCCCTTAAAAATGTGTGTAGTGTCTACTTCTCGTACTCAATGGCAAACCGTGGTGTTATAAAGCAACATAATGGAAGAATGGAAGTGAATTTCATTGTTCATTTGTATTATAGTTGCGTATTTATGAGAGTTGACTGTTACAGTGTCATGATCAATATTTACAATGAGTTCATCAACTTCTAAAGATTTTGAGGTTTATTTTGTCCTTTTACTCTTTAGCAAAAAAATATGCAAAATTTTAAAATGATTCAATAAAATATATTTAAGAAAATATGTTTCTGAAACTCAGAGTGTAGAGCATAGAGAATGATGTTTTTCTAACGACTACCACATCCTCAATAAAGCAGAAGTGAATGAAGCCAACTCCAGATTTACCCGGTACCTTCCTTCCTTACAGCTCAAATGTACTCTCTTCATTTAATACAATTTTTAAAATTTAACCACAGAAATTTCTCCAACTGAGTAACATGATTTATTCTTTCCTAATTTTACCAAATTTTATATAGTTAAAATTATTCTTTAAAAATTTTTTTTAGTTTTTAATTTTTATTTTTAATAATTGACACATAGGTCGGGCACAGTGGCTCATGCTTGTAATCCCAGCACTTGGGAGGCCGAGGCAGCTGGATCACTTGAGGTCAGGAGTTTGAGACCAGACTGGCCAATATGATGAAACCCTGTCTCCACCAAAAATACAAAAATCAGTCAGGTGTGGTGGTGGATGCCTGTAATCCCAGCTTCTCAGGAGGCCGACGGAGGAGAATTGCTTGAACCTGGGAGGTAGATGTTGCAGTGAACTGAGATTGTTCCACTGCACTCCAGCCTGGGCAACAGAGTGAGATGTCATCTCAAAAGAATAATAAATAAAGAAATAAATAAAAATAGTCATATAATAATTGTACATATTTGGGGTGTATGATGTGATATTTTGACACATGTATATAAGATATGTTGATCGATTCAGGGTCAGCAGATCTATCATTTCATTTATCATTTCTTTGTGTTGGGAACATTCAAGTTCTTCCCCTTCAGCTGTTTGAAAATATGTAATAAGCTGTTTAGTCACCCTCCAAAGCGACAGAACACTAGAACTTATTCCTCCTCTCTGGTTGTAGTTTTGTGTCCACTCACCATCCTCTCCTGTCTCCTCCTGCTTCCCAGCTTCTGGTAAATAGTCTACTCTACTTCTATGAGGACAGCACCACAGCATTTTAAGTTTCCACAGTGAGTGAGAACATGTGGTATAAAATGAGTTGTTCTTATTTTTGCTATTCACATATTTATTTCATGTCTAGAGCTTCTAATGTCAGATGATAACCTGATATTTCATGAATAGATGACACATCTGAAGAAAATGAAAAACACATCCTATTTTGAAAATTTAACCGATTTCAGGAAAACTTACTATGTAACAGTCACACACAATTCAGCGGCTTAAAATAGCAACTACTTATCATTTTTCACAAGCATGAAGATCAGCTGAGGATCATAAGCCTGAGGATAGGCTGATCAAGGCTGGGTTACATTTGGTGACTCTCTGGTTTCAACTTTGTTCGCTTACACATCCTGACACAGCTAAAAGGTCAGCTGATCTAGACAGGCATGACAGGGTTTAGCTCAGTTCCACATGTCTCTCATCCCTTTCTTGTGATCTGTCTGTGGCTGGGGCATGTCCTTCTCATGGTAACACCAGAAATGCATGCCTCTTCTTGTAACATGTCTACTAAAATTCCATTAACAAAGCAAGCATATGTTCAATTCAGGAATCTGGGGGTGAGAAAAAATCTCCACTTACAATAAAAACCACCACAAATTTACTTGACAAAGGGAGTCAATACAGGGAGAGGTAAAGAACTGGGGCCATTAGTACAATCTTTTACACCATTTATGATGGTGAAAGAAAGGGGGAATACCTACCTACCTGGCTATCAATTTATTAACTGTTTTTATTACTTTTTTAATGGCAAAATTCACAATTAGTTTTGCACCAACCTAATACATCAACTAAGTATATAACAATTTACTCATTAATATATCAACTGTTAGCTATTTAAATATGTCTTTAATATATTGAAAAATTATCTGTATTGGTTTTTATGAAAGTGAGATGAACTATGGGTCATAGAAATTATTTCTACTTAATAATTAAGGTAAATCTAAAGGGGAAAAGCACCTTCTAAACTTCTCATCAAATGATTCCACATACCAGTCTGTTTGAAATATAACTAAATGCAAGTCTTTAGAGAGGTGACCTGGAGGCAGACAAGAATTGCCAAGCAGAGCAAATAGGTAAACAGCAATAATCAAAGGGACCTTTCAGTGGTGTTCTAATGATACTCTTACATAGCTAATGTATTTATTTACACAACCTGCTAATGTGACTGCAGTTTTAAAATGTCTAACTCTTTCTGCTCCCATTTTTCTTATCTGTCAGATAAGCGTGCAAAGCTAAATCATGTAGAAAATTAACTTTTGTGAGAATTGTTGTTATATCTTGTGCACTGCTATGTGTCAGGGTATTTTCCAAGTCATTTTACACTGTCTTCAATCCTTTTGCAAAACTTCAGTGTAGGTATTTCTATTGGTATTTTACAGAGATGATATTAAGGTATGATCATTTAGGTAACCTGCCCACGGTACTAACTAGCAAATAATGAGAATTCAAACTTAAGATAGTTGAATTCAAATGTTTAGGTACTGTGGGTGTTATTTTTAACATAACGAATGTATCCATTGTCAACCCAAGAGTAATGAGGCTCATAAATTTTGAAAGGAGAGCTTTATTTTTCATAAAGGGTTGCAGCCTGCCGGGTGGCCATTTTGACAGACTGGAAAGCATAGCCTCTGGCCAGAAGCCAGAAACAGACACTTAAAGGGAAGAACAAAGGGAAGAGGAATTGATGCTGAGCAGGGTGGCGGAATATACATACTTAATAAAGTAGATGGAGTCATGAAGATCTTTGAAAGGAGAAACATGCAAATGTGCAAGGGAACTTCATGCCCCTTCCTGAGTTGCATAATGATTCCTGGGCCAGAACTGTGCCGTGGGTGGCCTCTTATCAGGAAGAAATGTTGATCAATTGTATGGAAACTGCAGAATAGCAGCCATGGGGTCTTTTAAAGGGCTGCTTTCTCTTTAGCCGTTAGGAATGAAAGCCTAATGGCAGTTAGGGAGGGAGGTGATATAACAGCATATGTCTGACCTACTCATCAGAGGCAAAAACTCAGTTTTCAAGGTAGCCCCAGAGTGCCATTGGCCGAGAGGAGGTCCATTCAGTTAGCTGAGGAGTTTCAAATTTCATTTCTATGTCTCACCATATTGACCCATTTCGTGGAAATAAAATGAGGCCCAGGGCTGCTGCTGCATAAAGAGGAAAGGAAAATGTGTTGTCAGGATAATCTATTTGGGTGTTTTTGGAACTCCCTTGCCCAGTTTTAATGATAACTGGGCAATTTCTGGCAGCACACTGACCTGAGAGGCCACAGTGACCAGGAACTCAGAGACACAGGTCATGCTGCTAGGTACTAGAGGAGGTACTAGATGATATTATGGGGAGTCTAAAATGGATAGTGGAGAGGAGAGATGACAAACATCTGTTGGCAGGGGCAAAGGCTGTTTTTGTCCCATTGACCTCCTTTGCTAAATTTTCCTCCAGATGGTAGGTGTGCCAGGATGTGTATGCAGAGGTGAATCTGAGTTATGTAAGAGAAAACTCTTACCTGTGGTGAAAACTCAGATGTATCCTTCAGTGTTGGCCATCTTAGCCCAACTTGAGACAATTCTGAAGGATCCACACCTCACCATGAGTTAAGTTGCAGTGGCGGAAGCAAATTGACTTCTTTTTCTTCAGTTTTCTTTCCTTCTTTCCCTCCTGTGTTGACTCCAAAGGCACTCCATAGTTAACATCCTAAACCCCGAACTCCATCTCAGAGACTGTTTGCTGTGAATCCAATCTGCACCAAATACAAAAACTTTGTAATAACATTTCCCAGCAATTTATGACATTACTGTCTCTAAGTTTATATGGAGTCAAGAAACGTCTTACTCAAGGAAGCAACAAGGGCTCTTTGCACTTGACTCTTTAACGATATATACTAAATTACAATGCAAAAAGACTTTTTCAGTCTTATACTTTGTTTTTTGGGTTGCTTTCTATTTTTGCCTCTGGAATAATGAATGCAAATCCAAAAGGTCATTATGATGGCTTTTCATGAAAAGAAGTTGTCTTCTTCCAAGATGAATTTAATTCACTTCCATGAATAAGAATTAACTGTTCAATGTTAATTTTGAAAGTTTAATGTTGAACAATGAGAACACATGTACACAGGGAGGGGAACATCACACACTGGGTCCTGCGGGAGGTGGGGTCCTGGGGGGTAGCAGGGGGTAGGGGATGGGGAGGGGTAGCATTAGGAGAAATTCCTAATGCAGATGATGGGGTGATGGATGTAGCAAACCACCATAGCCTGTGCATACCTGTGTAACAAACCTGCACGTTCTGCACATGTACCCCAGAACTTAAAGTATAATAATAAAAAAATTGAATATGGAATTTTAATTTTATGCCTTTAGTAATTATTATTATTATTTTTTTGAATTTAGGATTTGGGCATTGGACTAGCTGAGAAAATCTAAATCTCAAGACGGAAGAAGTATTTGTTAAGCCTAACAAGAACATTAAATAGCCACCATCTGTCCTATGTAATAAAATTAATGAGTTTTTCTTCCACCCTCTCTATTAATAAAGTCTTTGGGAAAAAGGTGTGGAACTAAGCACCTGGGAATGAACTTCATGGGCTTTGATGGGGTCACAATTTCCTGAAATGCTTTCCCTCCCTTTTTTTTAGTATTACTCTTTGCAAATTTTCAGGCTGTCACCGTTTAATGCATAGGAAAGGAATTTTTATTTCTGCATTTTCCCACCTGTTACCACCTTGGTAAGTGAGTGGATAACAATGAATCTGTGGAACTCAACCCTAGTGGTCTCAGTGGAAACAGAAAAACAGACCTCCAGGAAGAAAGGAAGAGACATCTTAAGAGAAATTGAAATTTCATACATAGAAGCATCTAAATACTGTAAGATGTGATAAAAATGTCAGGTGCTATTAATGTTGAGATATCATCAAAATATATGGCCTTCATTAAAACTGAATATTAATAGGAATTTCTACCATCAAGTTATCACATTATTAACGTTTTATAGTAGTTGATTGTATCATACATTTGTTTAAGAGCTTATTTTAATAAAACAAATTTTGTCCAACAGTATACGTTCATAAAATCTTTAAAAAGAGAAAAAAAATGAGGAAAAGATTATCTTAGTGTAATCCTGCTACCACGCCAGCAACCTGAAGGCTTATTTATCCTGATGTCCATCAAAATGTCACTTCTTCATATCACCTCCTCACAAAGAAGAAATCTGTTGGCCATTGCGGGTTTGACTGAAAAGACTATCCATAATTTTGAGCAAAGTCAAACCATTTATTTTATTCAATCTATTTATATTGAACACAAAGAAAGGGATTCCTTCAATAAAATGAAATGTCTTCAGGGGGGCATGAAGCACATTCAAATCACTATGAAAATTACCATTAGAATGAAGATTGAATCCAGATTTGGAAATTCATTACTGTCTTATATTATGGACATGAACATTTAGTTTATGTTCACAATTATATTTATATATCAGATTGGAATTTATTTATAATTCTACTTTAGCTAAGAAAAATTAGATTAAAAAAGGAGTAGGCATGCACATCACATGTAAGAATAGAACTGAGAGAGAACAGAGGCCAGGCAATAGCTGTGACCAGAGGATTTTGCTCTATGGCATCTGAAACAGCCGTGGGAAATGGAATGCATTCTTCATTGCTTCTAGCAAGAATCAATCTGGTATATAAGTTTGAAGAGTGTTAGCTGGTTAATGCGTAATTATTTCTCCCTCTCCTGCCTGGATTTAGTTTTTTTTAATTACTAGAGAATATCAGTCTTTCATATATTCACTTTTCCTCAAAAATGTAAACACAATACTCTATAAATAGGAAATTGAACATTTCTTCAAATATACTATTTACAATTAGCTGAATTAGATGCAGAATATCTTTAGGATATTCAAATTGATTTCAGTAAAAAATAAAATTTCGTAAGTGATTTGAATTGAGTTGGTGAGTGTTTTTGAAGTTATGGTTTTGTCTGAGCACTTTAATATCATTTAAAGTTGTTTTCAATTTGAGAAAGAAAGGATCATTAATTTGGAATTGTTCTCACTTCAGAAAACTCAAAATGTTCAAAACTTTACTGTTGAATAGCAAATCTGAAAATGAATCTCCCAAACCTAGATCACAACGTTCACCATTAGCTTATTAGAAATGTAGTAAAAAGGTCGGTAGGACACTAAAGCCAAATAGAAATTATCTTGAAATTGAGAAGAATGAGATGTAAAGGATGTCTGAAAACAGAAAGAGGATATGAGAGGCCTAACTGTGAAGGTCAGGTTGGTGCTTATGACTCTTTTGTTTCTATGATCTTGTCATGTCTTTCTCTAAGCTGTACAATGTCTTCATTAAGTTTTCTAAAAAATGCATCATATTTTAGAAGTTTAGAAATTTCATCCTTTTTGGCAGAAATTTACTTTTGAATGTTCACTTTGTAAAATTTGCTTTTCTTTTCCTCTCTAGTTCTGAGATCAGTTCAGCGAGAATCAGTCATTTGTCTTTTAGTTAGGTGAGTTCTTCACTGATAAGCTGATGTTTTGGACTTTGGTGTGGAGAAATAACTGGGATAATTGACAGGCCATCAGGAATATTCCTTGTGATACAGAATTGCATGTCAGTGAGCTCCCTTACCCCTCATTGAGAAAGTATTACAGAATAGCTTTGTGTTGTGTAACCTGGAGAACTAAAAAATAAATGGGGAGGCCGAGGCGGGTGGACCATGAGGTCAGGAGATCAAGACCATCCTGGTCAACATGGTGAAACCTCATCTCTACTAAAAATACAAAAATTAGCTGTGGTGCGCACTGGTAGTCCCAGCTACTCGGGAGACTGAGGCAGGAGAATTGCTTGAACCCAAGAGGTGGAGGTTGCGGTGAGCTGATATCATGCCACTGCATTCCATCCCGGGTAACAAGAGCGAAACTCCATCTCAAAAAACTAAATAAATAAAATAACTGACAGTCTACACAATGTCCCAAGAGAATTGCATCTGGATCAGTGGTTTCAGAGCCTAGCATATGTATTTTCACAACTTTCTGAAGTGATCCAGAAGTTGAGTGGGAGCTGGGAATCAGTATTTACTTTTTGTTTCTCACTAAGTACCTGAGTTTGTCAGACAAAGAGCTGACACACTGACAAAGAGCTGACAAAGACTGACAAACCCAGTCTTCTTATTGCCTTCTGTGCAAAATTCTGACTGTAAGTATGAGTCAGCTCCACTACTTCTGGTTGGAAATAAATTGAGCACACTGAAGCTCTTAGAATCAAACCTAACTCCTTTTATATTGTGTGGTTTCAAGTTTCAAACAAATAGTACTTTCACCAAAGATGGAAAAAGAAAAATTTTGTGCTTATTGACTTTGGATAGTTTTTAACAGGAAAAAAACTAAAAACCTTTTTCCTACTTTGGTAAATCCAGTAATCTTTATAAATATTTTATATTAAATCTCTTTTTAACATTAACAGACTTTCTTTCTCTCCTTTTTATTTATTTATTTATTTTTTTGAGATGGAGTCTCACTCTGTTGCTCAGGCTGCAGTGCAGTGTCATGATCTCGCCTCACTTCAACCTCAGCCTCCTGGGTTGAAGCATTTCTCCTGCCTCAGCCTCCTGAGTAGCTGGTATTACCGGTGCCCACCATCACGCCTGGCTAATTTTTGTATTTTTAGTAGAGATGGGGTTTTGTCATGTTGGCCAGGCTTGTCTTGAACTTGTAACCTCAAGCGATTCACCCACCTCGGCCTCCCAAAATGCTGGGATTATAGGCATGGGCCAGAATTAGAATTTCAGAATTTGTCTTTATATGCTGCTATCACCTTTTGTCAGGAAACAATGAGTAAAATCCCATGATCATTTCTCAGAAAAATATTTTGGAAAGACTGATATTTAGATGTTGAGCTAATGATCAGCCAGGTGCATATTTTTTTCTTTCTCAAAACTTTCTCATGCTTTTGTGAGGCTGCTATCACAAACATTGCCATCATTTCCATAAATACAACTAGGTTTATTCAGAAAAGATATTAAACTCTTTAAAAGCTTTTAAAAACTAGTCTTTAATATCATCCCAGAAGGAACTGATCATAATGATATTATGTCCAAGATAACACTTTCCCAGAGTTTTGCCTTTCCTTATTTCAATGAGACTTGATTTCTTTAAGGGTGGCCTAAAGTCACCTAGTGTTTCATTGATAGAGAGAATCTCTTTTTTTAATGTTGTAACGGGGAAAAAGCCCTGAGTTTATTCTTAGAGATTAATTCTACTACACTGTGGACATGTCCATATTTGTCAGTGAGGTGGAGCTGTCTGTTATTGATAGTCTCCATTGGAGTACATGTTCTGTTAAGAAAATACATCTGTGTCAAGAAATACGAGCTGCAAGATTGAATCAACTTCCTTTTGTGGAGTTATTGGACTAGTCAATTATAGTTCATAGTTTTAGACCGACACAGGTTAATAATAAATATAAACAAATTATTGCTTGACTTTAAATGTAGAATAGTATATCAAATAGTGCTGGAAACAGAAATATTTATTTCATATTTTAATTTTGGCATAAACAGTAATAAAAACCATATCAAACTGCATAAAACATAAAAATTCTGATGGCATTTAAGAGGGTTTAGGAAATAGAGCACTTAGCTTAAAATAATGATGTTCTTAAAACTTGTGCTGTATTTCAACTTAATAATGGAAACTATGTTGCTATTGAATACAAAGTTAAATGAAATATGGTATATATTAATGTAGATTTTAGCCATAATTCACTGTAAGTTATAGCAATGTGTACTATAATGTGGATGAGGTTCTATTGTGGGCTCTTTCATTCTTCGAGGCACACAAGCATTCACAGAAACATAATGATATAATTCACAGTAAATTTTTGAGGTGTTAGTTATGTACTCAGTTCCAGACTGACATAATAAATTATCTGAAACATTATGATAATTTTTTAATACGTGAAGTCTGAAATGTTAAAATCTGCATGCTTTTCATCAGAAGTTTGTAACAGTGTCTAATTGTCAGCTAAAATAGATACTCAGAAGCATAAATTAATAACAGTTTAAGGAAATATTTATGACTTTAAAAAACTGATGTTGTCTTAGATTTCAATTGCATTGCACATTGGTGTACTCATACATGGGCACGTGCCTTTGGAGACTAATTCACAAATAATCTGGGAACTACGGTTCAAGCACTGATACTTTGTTAAGCTCCCACAAATAACTAATGTGTGTCTAGGCCTACCATATGCTACTTCTTCATAGGTAACTTGAATAAAGGTTTTTCTTGATGAAATATTGCTTTTCTATGCTACATAAATGGAATTTAGTTCAGATGTAGATGAGGCTGGTTTAAGGGGGAGGGCCTCTTCTCTTAATAGCCACAAAATTTAAGTGGTGATTTTTCTGTGCCTCCCATTCTTAGTCTTTGAAATAAGGAAGTTTTTCTGGGTAAAATGCAAGATTCCCTCAGCTTTGAATTTCTAGGTTTTTTTAGGTAATGAAAGAAAGAAGCTATTCTGTCATTGCATGAACTAATTATGCAATGAATTGCCAGTAAACTGGCTGTAAACACAAGTATTTATGGTGGAATTATTAAATAATTCTATGTAATGTTTGAGTCTTCTGCTATTTTTTATGTTAAAAATGTAAATAGAAGACTAAAGTAGAAATAAATTTTTATCTAGAAAATTTAGATCAAAATGATTTATTTTCCATGATGGTGGGCGCCTGTAGTCCTAGCTACTCGGGGGTCTGAGGCAGGAGAATCACTTGAACCTGGGAGGTTGCAGTGAGCTGAGATAGCGCCACTGCATTCCAGCCTGGGCAACAGAGTGACTCTGTGTCAAAAATAAAATAAAATAAAATTAAATTAAAAAAAAAAGAAAGACAAAAAGCATGCAAAAATCAAACATTTTCTAACACATCTATAATCCCTTAAAGATATTGACTTTCTCAATTTGCCACGTATGTGAAGCTTTACAATGCAAAGTAGAATCTTTATGGCAAAATTTCACAATGTACATTTTCTCTTTGTATAATGAGTTGTGGTGTATTCAAATTTTAAACTTTGAGTTTGACCCTGCCAGCACTGTATATCTCTAACAGCAGACCTCCAATACATCTTCAAAACTGCATTCTTGGAATTATTTATTTATTCAGTTAACAAATATCTGTGTTGGAACTCTGCTTGGCACTGAGGATGGAGACAATTGCCACTTCTTAAGGAATGCAGGGCACAGAAATATATATATATATATATATATATGCAATAAATATATGTACTTATGTAATATATATGTATGTATGTAATATATATGTAATATATTACATATGTATATTTCATTAGAGAAAGCAACAATGTAATTTGGGACTAGAATAGATGTAGCAAGTAACAAAAGGTAGAGGAGAAGTAATTCATTAGGAGAAAAGGGGAAAATAGACATTGCAGTTGGAAGGAAGTAGATGTATAAAAAATGAACATTTCAACGGATTTAAACAAGCCTGTTAAGTTTAGATAATTAGAATTTAGTTTGCAAGGTTATTTGGTGCTTGTAGAAAAGGAGATAATTCTTTAAAAGAAGGTTACATTGTTACAGGAATGTTAATCATAACTTAAGATAATATACTTGACATTTTTAGAAGATAAAATGGTCACATAAACATTAACTTTGCATTTTGAACATACAGTTTCCCATATCCAAAATTCTTGATATCAGAAATGTTTCAGATCTTGAATTTTTTTTTGGATGTGCATATACTTAATGAGGTATTTTAGGGAAGGGACCCAATTCTACACATAAAATTCATTTGTTTCATATATACCTTATACAAATAATCTAAAGGTACTTTTATACAATTTTTAAACAAATATTTTATTGGTAAAATATACACATATTTTCAATAATTTTGTTCATGAAACAATTTTTACTGCATTTTAAGTGTGATGCATCATGAGATCAGCTGAGAAATTTTTCACTTGTGGCATTGTGTTGGTACTTAAAAAAATATTGGATTTTGGAGCACTCTAGATTGCAGATTTTCAGGTTAGGGATATCTATTATTGAAAAATAAACATTTATTGTCCAATACCCTTCATTTGAAGACTCTTTATCCTAAGACCTTAGTACTAGAAAATAATGTATCTTTCTCAACTATAAAATATTGCTTTTTTTCCAAGATTGAGACAAAGCATTTCACTTTTTTTGCCTATTTAACACTGAAGTAGAAAACTTAATGGTGAGTTATCAAGTAGTGGAGGTAACCAATGTTCTGATTTTTTCCCCCAACATATGTTAGCTTTGCCTCTTTTAGAACTTCATACAAATAACATCATATAATATGTATTCTTTTTGTATTTGGTTTCCGTTTCTCAGCATCATGGTCCTGATATGTGTTCATATAATTCCATACAAGAGTTTCCCTTTCATTGCTACATTGTACTGCATGAATGAATGTGTATAAATATGCTAGGGATTTTTGGTCATTTATATTCTCTTGGATACCTAGCACAACTAGATAGTTTCCATGTTTGGGCCACTATGATAAAGAAATAAATTTGTTTGTGGATTAATCTACTATGAACATGTGTGTGCTTTTTAAAATGATTTAATTTATTTAGGCTATTACTTGGGAGTAGATTATGTTTAAAATTGTAAGAAACTACCAGCTATTTGCCAACTAGGTGTATTATTTTATGTTCTCACCAATAACATAGGAGAGACCTAATAGTCCACCACCATGAGAACATTTGCTGTAAAATTTGATGAGTTTTCACAAATGTATATAATTATGAAATCTTTTCATTACCCTACCAAGTTTCTTCCAGTGAATTTTTATGCTATTCTGTATCTTTTATATAAATTTTTAATATCTTTTGATGAGCAGAAATTTTTAATTTTGATGAAATCTGTTTTTTTATTACTATATTTTATACTTTAGGTTCTGAGGTACATGTGCAGATCATTCAGGATTGTTGCATAGGTGCTGCCTCCATCCCCCTGTCACCTATATCTGGCATTTCTCCCCATGTTATTCCTCCCCCACCTCCCCACTGCCTGCTTTCCCTCCTCTTGCCACCCCTAACAGATCCCAGTGTGTGAGGCTCCCCTTCCTGTGTCCATGTGTTCTCACTGTTCAACACCTGCTTATGAGTGAGAATATGTGGAGTTTGATTTTCTATCTTTGTGTCAGTTTGCTGAGAATGATGGTTTCCAGATTCAACAAAGTCCCTACAAAGGACAGAAACTCATCGTTTTTTATGACTGCATAGTATTCCATGGTGTATAGTTGCCACATTTTCCTTGTCCAGTCTATTATTGATGGTCATTTGGGTTAGTTCCAGGTCTTTGTTATTGTAAACAGTGCTGCAATGAACATACATATGCATGCGTCTTTGTAACAGAACAACTTATAGTCCTTTGGGTATATACCCAGTAATGGGATTGCTGGGTATACGGATCAAATGGTATTTCTATTTCTAGGTCCGTGAGGAATCGTCACACTGTCTTCCACAATGGTTGAACTAATTTACATTCCCACCAATAGTGTAAAAGTGTTCCTATTTATCCACATCCTCTCCAGCATCTGTTCTCTCCAGATTTTTTAATGATCATAATTCTAATTGGCATGAGACGGTATCTCAATGTGGTTTTGATTTGCATTTCTCTAATGGCCAGTGATGATGAGCATTTTTTCATATATTTCTTGGCCTATATGTGTCTTCTTTTGAAAAGTGTCTGTTCATATCCTCCACCCACTTTTGAATAGGTTTGTTTGTTTCTTTTCTTGTAAATATGTTTTAGTTCTTTGCAGATTCTGAATATTAGCCCTTTTGTCAGATTGATAGATTGTGAAATTTTTTTCCCATTCTGTTGGTAGCTGGCTCACTCTAATAATTGTTTCTTTTGGTGCACAGAAGCTCTGGAGTTTAATTAGATCCCATTTGTCTATTTTGGCTTTTGTTGCCAATGCTTTTGTTGTTTTAATCATGAAGTCCTTGCCTATGCCTATGTCCTGAGTGGTTTTGCCTAGGTTTTCTTCTAGGGTTTTTATTGTGTTAGGTCTTATGTTTAAGTCGTTAATCCATCTGGAGTTAATTTTAATGTAAGGTGTCAGGAAGAGGTCCAATCTCTGCTTTTTGCACATGGCTAGCCTATTTTCCTAACACCATTTATTGAACAAGAAATCCTTTCCCCATTGCTTGTTTTTGTCAAGTTTGTCAAAGATCAGATGGTTGTAGATGTGTGGCATTGTTTCCAAGGCCTCTGTTCTGTTCCATTGGTCTATATCTCTGTTTTGGTACCAGTGCCTTGCTGTTTTGATTTCTGTAGTATAGTTTGAAGTCAGGTAGTGTGATGCCTCCAGCTTTGTTCCTTTTGCTTAGGATTTTCTTGACTATGCAGGCTTTCTTTTGGTTCCATATGAAGTTTAAGGTAGTTTTTTTCCAGTTCTGTGAAGAGGGTCATTGGTAGCTTGATGGGGATAGCATTGAATCCATAAATTACTTTGGGCAGTATGACCATTGTCATGATATTGATTCTTTGTAACCATGAGCGTGGAATGTTTTTACAAATGTTTGTGTCCTCTCTTATTTCCTTGATCAGTGTTTTGCAGTTCTCCTTGAAGAGGTCCTTTATATTCTTTACAAGTTGTATTCCTAGGTATTTTACTCTATTTGTAGCAATTGTGAATGGCAGTTCTTTCTTGATTTGGCTGTTTGTTATGGGTGCCTAGGAATGCTTGTAATTTCTGCACATTGATTTTGTATCCTGAGACTTTGCTGAGGTTGCTTATCAGTTTATGGTGATTTTGGGCTGAGACGATGGGGTCTTCTAAATACACAATCATGTCATCTGCAAATAGAGACAATTTGACTTCCTCCTTTCCTAACTGAATACCCTTTATTTCTTTTTCTTGCCTGATTGCTCTGGCCAGAACTTTCAATACTATACTGAATAGGAGTGGTGAGAGAGGGCATCCTTGTCTTGTGCCAGATTTCAAAGTGAATGCGTCCAGTTTTTGCCCATTCAGTATGCTATTGGCTGTTGGTTTGTCATAATTCGCTTTTATTATTTTGAGATATGTTCCATTGATAACTAGTTTATTGAGAGTTTTTAGCATAAAGAGCTGTTGAATTTTGTCAAAGGCCTTCTCTGCATCTGTTGAGATAATCATGTGGTTTTTGTCTTTGATTTTGTTTATATGGTGGAATACATTTATAGACTGTGTATGTTGAACCACCCTTACATCCCCAGGGTTAAGCCTACTTGATTGTGATGGATAAGCTTTTTGATGTGCTGTTGAAATCAGTTTGCCAGTATTTTATTGAAGATTTTTGCATCTATGTTCATCATGGATATTGGCCTGAAATTTTCTTTTTTCTTGTTGAGTCTCTGCTGGGTTTTGGTATCAGCATGATGCTGGTCTCATAAAATGATTTGGGAAGGATTCCCTCTTTTTAGATTATTTGGAATAGTTTCAGAAGGAGTGGTACCAGCTCCTCTTTGTACGTCTGGTAGAATTCAGCTGTGAACCCATCTGGACCTGGGCCTTTTTTGTTTGGTAAGCTACTAATTGCTGCCTCAGCTTCAGCCCTTGTTATTCTTCTATTCAGGGTTTCAACTTCTTCCTGGTTTAGGCTTGGGAGGGTGTAAGTGTCCAGAAATTTATCCATTTCTTCCAGGTTTACTGGTGTATGTGCATAGAGTTGTTTGTAGTAATCTCCAATGGTAATTTGTATTTCTGTGGAATCGGTGGTGATATTCCCTTCGTCGTTTTTTTATTGCATCTATTTGATTCTTCTCTCTTTTCTTTTTTATTAATCTGGCTAACAGTCTGTCTATTTTGTTGATCTTTTAAAAAAATAACTGGATTTATTGATTTTTTTGAAGGGTTTTTTGTGTCTCTATCTACTTCAGTTCTGCTCTGATCTTAGTTATTTCTTGTTTTCTGCTAAGCTTTGAGTTATATTTTTTTTTATCTTGCTCCTCTAGCTCTTCCAATTTTGATGATAGGGTGTCGATTTTAGATCTTCCCTTGCTTCTCATGTGGGCATTTATTGCTGCTATAGATTTTCCTCTAGACACTGCTTTAAATGTGTCCCAAAGATTCTGGCATGTTGTGTCTTCATTCTCCTTGGTTTTGAAGAACATCTTTATTTCTACCTTCATTTCACTGTTTATTCAGTCGACATTCAGGAGCCAGTTGTTCAGTTTCCATGAAGTTGTGTGGTTCTGAGTTAGTTTCTTAATCCTGAGTTCTAATTTGATTGCACTGTGGTCTGAGAGACTGTTTATTAAGTTTTCTGCTCTTTTGCATTTGCTGAGGAGTGATTTACTTCCAACTATGTGGTCAGTTTTAGAGTAGGTGCTATGTGGTGCTGAGAAGAACGTATATTCTGTGGATTTGGGGTGGAGAGTTCTGTAGATGTCTATTAGGTCCACTTGGTCTAGATCTGAGTTCAAGTCCTGGATAGTCTTGTTAATTTTCTGTCTTGCTGAACTGTCTAATGTTGACAGTGAAGTGTTAGTCTCCCACTATCATTGTGTGGGAGTTGCAGTCTCTTTGTAGGTTATTAAGAATTTGCTTTATGTATGGGGGTGCTCCTGTATTGGGTGTGTATATATTTAGGATTCTTAGCTCCCCTTGTTCCATTGATCCTTTTACCATTATGTAATGCCCTTCTTTGTCTCTTTTGATCTTTGTTGGTTTAAAGTCCATTTTATCAGAGAGTAGGATTGTAACTCCTGCTTTTTTTTTGCTCTCCATTTGCTTGGTAAGTCTTCCCCCAAACCTTTATTTTCAGCCTATGTGTGTCCTTGCACATGAGATGGGTTTTCTGAATACAGCACACTGACGGATCTTAATTTTTATCCAATTTGCCATCAGTGTCTTTTGATTGGGACATTTAAGGTTAATATTGTTATGTGTGAATTTGATCCTGCCATTTTGATGCTGGCTGGTTGTTTTGCCCATTGGTTGATGTAGTTTCTTCATTGTGTCAATGGTCTTTACCATTTGGTATGTTTTTGGAGTGGCTGGTACTGATTGTTCCTTTCCATGTTAAGTGCTTCTTTCAGGAGCTCTCGTAAGGGGTGAGATTTAATTTAAAAACAATTTTAGGGTTATTGCTTTTTGTCCGGATTAAGAAGTGTTTGTTTACCTAGTTGATGAATATACTATTTAGTGAGTTTTTAAAAAAGTATTATGGTGGCTTTTACATTTATATTAATTATCCATGTGAAATTTTTTCTAATGAAATGCATAAGTTCAAATTTTCCTTCGATGTAAATATTGAGTTGTCCTGGCACCTCTTTTTAAAAAGTCTTTTTTCCTTTGGCTTGTTTTGGAATCTTTGTCAACAATCTAACCATATAAATGTATAGATCAGTATCTTGATAGGCACTCTATTCTCTTACATTGATCATTTTATCCTTTGTTGGTACCGCAGTGTCCTTAATATAAAATTAGTTCTGTTGAATACAGGTACTCTGAGTGTCTAAAATTGTTATTCTTCTTCAATATCACTTGCGATATTCTGCATGCTTTGCAACTTTATATTTGAAAGGGATTTCTTATAGAGCATATGTAGTTGATTATTGCTTTTTTGTACAGCTTGATAATCTCTGTCTTTTTATCAAAATGTTTTAGACAAGTGATAAATTTTTTCAAATGTTGAAATGACAGCAGTAGACTGATTTAAAAACATAAAAAGAAACAGGCAATTGATAGTAGTTATATATTTTATTTAACTAAGTGTGTCCAACATATTATCATTTCAGTAAGTAATCAGTATAAATATTTTCATGAGATTTTTACATTATTTTTCATACTAAATATTTGAAATCCAGTTTATGTTTTACACTCATAGCATATTTCAAGTTAGACATAAAATTTTTATTGCAATTATCTTGTCTTTATAAAATTTACAGTTCAAAATGTTGATTCACATACACATGTGATTCCAAAAATAGTTAAAAGTCTCATAATAACTTTGTTTTCCAATTTAAACTTTAATGAATTAAATAATTAGTTAAGTTAAAAGTTTATTTCTTGACGTAAGCTAAATTCTAAATAGCCACCTGTAGCTAGTGGCTGCCATATTAAGTAGTATATATTTAAAGTAATTCAGTTCAAATAAAGTGTAGATCAATGCATGTTAAACATAATTATTTGTATAGTTGGGTTTAACTACAATCTTGCTATTTTTACATATTGTTTCCATAATTTCTTTTTTCATTTTTTGAATTATTTTTGTTAATATTTTATTTTATCTTCATTATTGGTTTATTTGCAATACGTCTTTGTTTTACTTTTTAAAGGCTAGTGTATGGTTTTAAAAATGAATCTTTAAATTATTAAAATTTACATTCATTCAAATAACATTTTGTTTCTTTATGTATAACTGAGCATTACACAGTATAATTACCATAGCGTGCTCCTTGTGTTTTTCACTGTCGATGTCAGGCATTTCCCCTTCTACATATGTTGTGAAGTTTACAGTACATTGTTATTCTCATTTTAAGTATTTATTTTTCAAAAACATTTCTTTAAAGGGACAGAAAACTATTGTATATTTGCTCACATAATGACCGTTTCTGGAACTATTCTTTTCTTTTCATAAATCCAGGTTTTCATCTGGCATTGTTTTCCTTTAGCCTGAAGACATTTTTTATACTGTATGTCTGCAGATAGCAAATGGTCTCAGCTTTTGTCTGTCTGAAAGAAAAATCTTCATTCACTTTCAGTTGCAAAAGATATTTTTTGCTTGATATAGATTTTTTTTCTCCTCTTTTAGCACTTTAAAAATAATGTTCCATTGCCTTCTGGCTTGTAAACTTCCTGTTGAGAAGCCTGGAGTCATTCATATCTCTGTTCCTGTATCTATAATGTACATTCTTGTCTGGATGATTTTATAATTTTCCTAACTATTTTTGTGTCGTTGGATTATATGCCTTCATGTATTTTTGTTTGGCTTGTTGGTTTTTTTTTTAATCCTGCTTGTTGTCTTTTGATTTTTCCTGAATTTACTTGTTCATGATTTTTATCAACATTTGAAAAATTTTGTATTCATCATTTTTCCCATTTTTTCCCCATTCTAAGAAAATTCGAATGCCCATGTATTCAATTATTTGATACTGTCCCATTTTATACTGCTCATTTCCTTAGGTTTTTATTTTCCTTTACTTTAGTTATGAACATTTCTATTAATATAGAGTCATAGTCACTGATCTGTTCTTCTGCAGTTTCTCATCTGCTGTTAATCACATCTAGTTTTTTTCTTAAGCTGTTGTATTTTTTAGTTCTATAAGTTCCACATTGTTATTTTTATATCTTACATTTCTCTTCTCTTGCTGTTTTTGTTTTCCTTTGAGCATTTTGGGATATTTACATTAGCTATTTTAAAGTTCTTGTCTGATCATTCCATCATTTCCTTTCTATGTTCATTTATATCGAGTAGCTTTTCCTGGATATGCATTTCAGTTTCCTGCACTTGGTCAGATGCTAAGCTCTGCAAATACTTTACCACTGAGTGGTTGAATATTGTTGTATTCCTTTAATTTTGTTGGCTTTTGTTCTGCTAAGCAACAGATTAACTTGAATCTTTGAGGCATGTTTTGAAAAGTAGTCCTCAATTAGTCTTTAATCTAGAGGTGAGGTAGCTATGTATTACTATCAGATCCATCTTTGGTTCTCAACAGACTGCTTGAGTAGTCAACAAGGTCTTGATCTGAATTGTCAGGGTTTAAATGTCTGCCTGGAATGTTTCACACTTTAGAAATTGTTCACTATTTAGCTCACAAGTTGTTAAAGTTTTATCATGCCTAAGTATAACTTAAAGTTCATGTTCAGCAAGGCTCAAGAGAATCCTTATGAAGATGTTTGGAGCTCTCTTTTTTGCAATATAATCTCCAGCTCACTGAAACCCTGTCTCACCACTTCTAACTCTCTCAACGTTCCTGAGCTCTGATCTCTGGCTCTTCAGTTCAGTAAGGCAGCCTCACTTTTCTCGACATTCTATTCCCAGCCCTGCTAGAATGAGAGCCTGGGAAACCAGCCTCCACCGTTATGTTTACCTTACTCTTAGGTGTCATAGTTCTGTGCTTGCTTCTGTACAATGTCTGAAAAGTCACTTCATACATTTTGTTCTGTTTTCAAATGTTTACACCATGAGGATGTATCCAATTTCTGTTTAACATGTTCAGATGTGAAAATCTGCTTTTGTTTACATGATTTTAATTAAACTCTGGCTTTCTTTTCTAAACCACATTCAATACTTTCTAGAAGAAAAACAGGAAAGGATAATTGTAAAAACTATTTAGCAATGGTACTATCCCTTTGTATTCGTAACTCACACATGGTCAAATGTACACTTAGAGTAATAACTTATCAGATGAGAAAATGTTTATATTCTTTGTTCAAAAGAATGGGAAGAATCATGAGTTAAGTATAATAAGCATAAAATATCTCTTACATAAAACGTATCAAGGATTAATACTAAAACATAAATAAGGCGAATATATAGAATCAGATACATCTTTTTCTGACAGAGTTTCACGTTTGTCATCCAGGCTGGAGTGCAATGGCATGATTTCCGCTCACTGCAACCTCCACCTCCTGGGTTCAAGCAATTCTCCTGCCTCAGCCTCCTGAGTAGCTGGAATTACAGGCACCCGCCACCACATGCAGTGAATTTTTTGTATTTCTAGTAGAGATGGATGGGATTTCACATGTTTGCCAGGCTGGTCTCAAACTCCTGAGCTCAGGCAGTCTGCCCACCTTGGTCTCCCAAAGTTCTGGGATTCCAGGTATGAGGCACCACTCCTGGCCAGAATTAGATCATCTTCAATGGCTATCCATCTTAGAAGCAGGCCAAGGAAATTTACTGAGCTGCAAAAAGACAAGTTTATCTAATAAATTCAAACAGAATAGTTTTTTTTTTTTTGAGACCGAGTTTCGCTCTTGTTACCCAGGCTGGAGTGCAATGGCGCGATCTCGGCTCACCACAACCTCCGCCTCCTGGGTTCAGGCAATTCTCCTGCCTCAGCCTCCTGAGTAGCTGGGATTACAGGCACACATCACCATGCCCAGCTAATTTTTTGTATTTTTAGTAGAGACGGGGTTTCACTATGTTGACCAGGATGGTCTCGATCTCTTGACCTCGTGATCCACCCGCCTCAGCCTCCCAAAGTGCTGGGATTACAGGATTGAGCCACCGCCTGGCCTAGAATAGTTGTTAATAATTGCCTCAGTTCATTCAGATGGCTTTACTGTAAACTGGGCGGCTTACAAACAGCAGGAATTTGTTTCTCACCATTTTGAGGGCTGGGAATTCCGGGATGAAGGCTCTGAAAGATTATAAAACTGGTGAAGGCACACAAACATTTGGGTCATAGTAACAATAGTCAAGAATACTTATATTGAGAAATTATATCTAAACTTGCATATTATTTACAGGTTGCAAAAGTTTCCACAATTTATCCAGACAAGTTATCAGGAAGGCAAGACAAAATTATCTCCAAAGTCAGAAATGAATTTTAGATAATTGATGTGAGAGACATTAGCATACGGGAGAAAAACTGTACACCTGGTTGTCAGACAGAACTGATTTCTTTTCCTTACTTTTTAAGTTCAATATAGTATTTATTTATTTTCTTCTCTATACCAGTCACTGAATGGCACGAAATCTTATGCAATTAACGTCAGCCTTGAGCAACAGCTTTCTTTTCCTGGTCTCCTGTAACAGTCTAAAATATACAACAGAACACTATATTTCATTAAATATCCTTGTTAAGTTTCTACTGTTAACACATATTTTCCCCAGAGGTAAGCTATAAATTCCACGAGGACAGGAGCTTTGTCTTTTGTTACTTTGCACTTTTCACAGTGCTTGGCCTAGTAGAAGCATATTAAATATTTGTTGATATATTGATTTAATTTCTAAGGTTTTTTGTTTTGTTTTGTTTTGTTTTTTGATACACTTTAAGTTCTGGGGTACATGTGCAGAAGGTGCAGGTTTGTTACATAGGTACACACATGCCATGGTGGTTTGCTGCACCCATCAACCTCATCTCCATTAGGTATTTCTCCTAATGCTATCCCTTCCCTTGCCCCCCACCCCCCAATAGGCCCCATTTTGTGATTTTCCCCTCTTCCTGTCCATGTGTTCTCAATGTTCAATTCCCACTTATGAGTGAGAACATGCGTTGTTTGGTTTTCTGTCCTTGTGTTAGTTTGCTGAGAATGATGGTTTTCAGCCTCATCCATGTCCCTGCAAAGGACATGAACTCATCCTTTTTTATGGCTGCACAGTATTTCATGGTGTATAATGTACCACATTTTCTTTATCCAGTCTATCGTTGATGGGCATTTGGGTTGTTTCTAAGTCTTTGCTATTGTGAACAGTGCTGCAATAAACATACATGTACATATGTCTTCATAGTACAATGTTTTATAATTCTTTTTTTTTTGGGGGGGGAGGAAGGCAGGAAGGAAGGGAAGAAGGACGGTAGGGAGGAAGGAAGGGATGAAGGAAAGAAGGAAGGAAGGGAGGAAGCGGGGAGGGAGGGAAGGGAAGAAAGGAAATCAAGCAATGAAAGAGACATTGCTGACCTGGATCTAGAGGTTTACAAGTTGATTTCTTTTTTTTTGAGAGAAGGAAAGAAAAAAAAATAAGTAAAGGAGAGGAAGAAAGAGGAAGAGAAAGAGGGGAATAAATGGAAATATTGCTTTATTTTGAAAAAAATTGGGTATTAATAATGGCCAATCAATGTTTCATTTAAACTAATGGGTAGGTGTGATGTAGTATTGACAAGAATGTATATTTTGTGTATTTGAAGTGGAGAGCTCTATAAATATTTATTAAGTTTACTTGTTCTGGATCTGAGTTCGAGTCCTTGATATCCTTATTAATTTTCTGTCTCATTGAATCTAAGTCTCCTATCTGGGTGTTAGGATCGTTAGCTTTTGTTGTTGCATTGATCCTTTTACCACTATATCTTTGTTGCTTTAAAATCTATTTTATCCGATACAAGAATTGCAACTCCTGCTTTTTATTTATTTATTATTTATTTTTGCTCTCCATTTGGTTGGTAAATCTTTCTCCATCCCTTTGTTTTGAGTCTTTGTGTATCCTTGCATGTGAAACAGATCTGGATGTAACATGCTGTTGGGTTTTGGCTGTGTCTTTTGATTGGGAATTTAGTCAATTTAAATTTAGGGTTACTGCCATTTGATGTTGACTGGCTGTTTTATCCATTTGTTGGTGTAAATTCTTCTTTATGTTGGTTCTCTTTACTTTTTGGTGTATTTTTAGAAAGGCTAATACTGGTTGTTTCTTTCTGTGTTTAATGCTTCTTTCAGAAGCTCTTGTAAAGCAGGCCTGGTGGTAATAAAATCTCTGAGTTCTTGCTTGTTCATAAAAGATTTTATTTTTCCTTCAGTTGTGAAGCTTAGTTTGGCTGGATATGAAATTCTGGGCTGAAGGTTCTGTTCTTTGAGGATGTTGAATATTGGCCCCCACTCTCTTCTGGCCTGTAGAGTTTCTGCTGAGAGATCTGCTGTAAGTCTGATAGGCTTGCCTTTGTGGGTTATCCGACCTTTCTCTCTGGCTGCCCTTAGTATCCTCTCCTTCGTTTCAACCCTGATGAATCTAACGATTATGTGCCTTGGGGTTGCTCTTCTTGAGGAATATCTTTGTGGTGTTCTCTGTATTACCTGGGGTTGAATGTTGACCTGCTTTGCTAGTTTAGGAAAATTATCCTGAATAATATCCTGAAGGGTATTTTCCAGCTTGGATTCATTCTCTCCGTCACATTCAGGTACACCTATCAAACGTAAATTTGGTCTTTTCACATAGTCCCACATTTCTTGGAGACTTTGCTCATTCCTTTTTATCCTTTTTTCTCTAATCTTTTCTTCACATTTTATTTCATTAAGTTGGACTTTGACCTCTGATATCCCTTCTTCTGCTTGGACAATTCGAGTGTTTAAACCTGTGCATACTTCTCGGAGTTCCTGTATTGTATTCTTCAGTTCCATTAATTCACTCATACTCCTCTCTAAGTTGTCTATTCTTTCAATAGGATTTCATCAAACCTTTTTTCAAAGTTCCTAGTTTCTTTACGTTGGGCTACAACGGGTTCTTTTAACTCACCGAAGTTTGTTATTATCCATTCCTTGAAGAGTGATTCTGTCATCAGGAGGCGCTCGTTCTCCATCAAGCCTTGTTCCATTGTTGATGTGGAACTGTGATCATCTTTAGAGGGAGAGGCGTTCTGACTTTGAGTATTCTCAGCTTTTTTATGCTGGTTTCTTCCCGTCATTGTAAATTTATCCTCCTGTCGTCTTTGAATTTACCAACTTTCAGATTAGGTCTCTTGAGTGGACGTCCAGGTTGTTAGTTCCCAGGGCCAGAGCAGCGGCGTTAAAACTAATGGTGCTTTTCTGCCCAGGATTCTCCTGTCGGGCTTCCTTCTTGTTTCCGTAGTAGGCGACTCTGCCTTCCCGGGGCTCCAAACCTCGGTCAGAAGGGAATCGGTCCCGTTTACTCTGCGCTGAGTGCTGCCACGCCGAGGTGCCGGCGGAACTGCTGCGCCTGCCACGAGAGTCGTGCTGGCGACTCGTGTGTTTCCACCACTGGGGGATCTTCTGCTCCGTGAGCGACCAGACTTTGTCTGAAAGTGTGGCGTCCTCTGGTTCTCCGCGCCTTCCCTGAGAGCTGCAATCCCGGTATGTTAGCGATCGGCCATCTTGGATCGTTCTTCCCAATGTTTTATAATTCTTTGGGTCTAAATGGAATTGCTGGGTCAAATAGTATTTATGGTTCTAGATCTTTGAGGAATCTTCACCCTGTCTTCTACAATGGCAAAGTAATTTACACTCCCACCAACAGTGTAAAAGTGTTTCTATTTCTCCACATCCTCTCCACCATCTGTTGTTCCCTTACTTTTTAATGATCACCATTCTAACTGGTGTGAGATGGTATCTCATTGTTGTTTTGATTTGCACTTCTTCAATGACCAGTGATGATAAACTTTTTTCATGTTTGTTGTATTCTTAAGTGTATTCTTTTGAGAAGTATCTGTTTATATCATTTGCCCATTTTTTGATGGGATTGTTTGTCTTTTTCTTGTAAATTTGTTTAAGTTCCTTGTAGATTCTGGATATTAGACCTTTGTCAGATGGATAGATTGCAAACATTTTCTCCCATTCTGTTGGTTGCCTGTTCACTCTGATGATAGTTGCTTTTGCTGTGCAGAAGCTCTTTAGTTTAATTAGATCCCATTAGTCAATTTTTGTTTTTGTTGCCATTGCTTTTGGTGTTTTAGTCGTGAAGTCTTTGCTCATCCCTGGGCCCTGGATGGTATTGCCTAGGTTTTTTTCTAGGGTTTTTATGGTTTTAGTTCTTACATTTAAGCCTTTAATCCTCTTGAGTTAATTTTTATATAAGGTGTAAGAAAGGGGTTCTTTTTAAGTTTTCTGCATATGGCTAGCCAGTTTCCCCAGCATCATTTATTAAATAGAGAATCCTTTCCACATTACTTGTTTTTTTTAGGTATGTCAAAGATCAGATGATTATAGATGTGTGGTGTTACTTTTGAGGCCTCTGTTCTGTTCCATTGGTCTATATCTCTGTTTTGTTACCAGTAGTGTGCTGTTTTTGTTACTGTAGCTTTGTAGTTTGAAGTCAGGTAGTGTGACTTCAAACAGCTTTGTTCTTTTGGCTTAGGATTGTCTTGTCTTTGTTGCCATATAAAATTTAAAGTTGTTTTTTCTAATTCTGTAAAGAAAGTTAATGGTAGTCTGATGGGTATAGCATTGAATCTATAAATTACTTTGGGCAGTATGGCTATTTTCACAACATTGATTCTTTTATCCATGAGCATGGAATGTTTTTCCATTTGTTTGTGTCCTCTCTTATTTCCTTGAGCAGTGTGGTTTGTAGTTCTCCTTGAAGAGGTCCTTCACATTCCTTGTGAGTTGTATTCCTAGGTATTTTATTCTCTTTGTAGAGATTGTGAATCACTCATAATTTGGCTCTCTATTTGTCTGTCACTGGTGTCTAGAAATGCTTGATTTTTACACATTGATTTTGTATCCTGAGACTTTGATGAAGTTGCATATCAGCTTAAGGAGATTTTGGGCTGAGATGACATGGTTTTCTAAATATACAATCAGCTCCTTCGCAAACATAGACAATTTGACTTCCTCTCTTCCTATTGGAATACCCTTTATTTCTTTCTCTTGCCTGATTGCCCTGGCCAGAATTTCCAATACTGTGTTGAATAGGAGTAGTAAGAGAGGGCATCCTTGTCTTGTACCAGTTTTCAAAGGGAATGCTCCCAGTTTTTGCTGATTCCGTATGAATTTGGTTGTGAGTTTGTCATAAATTGCTCTTACTATTTTGAGACACGTTTCATCGATACCTAGTTTATTGAGAGTTTTCAGCATGAAGTGGTGTTGAATTTTATGGAAGTCTTTTCTGCATCTATTGAGATAATCATGTGGTGTTTGTCTTTAGTTCTGTTAATGTGATGGAGTACATTTATTGATTTGCGTATGTTGAACCAGCCTTGCATCCCAGGGATGAAGCTAACCTGATCATGCTGGATAAGTTTTTGATGTGCTGATAGACTCAGATTACCAGTATTTTACTGATATTTTTGCTTCAATGTTCATCAGGGATATTGGCCTAAAATTGTGTGTGTGTGTGTGTGTGTGTGTGTGTGTGTTTCTGCCAGGATTTGGTATCAGGATGATGCTGGCCTCATAAAATGAGTTAGGGAAGCATCCCTCTTTTTCTACTGTTTTGAATCATTTCAGAAGGAATGGTACCAGCTCCTCTTTGTATCTTTAGTAGAATTCAGCTGTTAATCCTCTGGTCCTGGACTTTTTTTTGGTTGGCAGGCTAATAACTACTGACTCAATTTCAGAACTTTTTATTGGTCTATTCATGGACTCCACTTATTTTTGGTTTAGACTTGGGAGAGGTATGTGTCTAGGAATGTATCCATTTCTTCTAAATTTTTATACTTTATTTCCATAAGGGTTTTTGTAGCATTCTCTGATAGTAGTTTTTAGTTCTCTGGGTTCAGTGGTGATATACCCTTTATCATTTTCTATTGAATCTATTTGATTCTTCTCTCTTTTATTCTTTATTAGTCTGGCTAACAGTCTATTTATATTGTTTATCTTTTTTAAAAAGTTCTTGGATTCATTGATTTTTTTGAAAGGATTTTTGTGTCTTTATCTCCTTCAGTTCTGCTCTGATCTTAGTTATTTCTTGTCTTCTGCTAGCTTTTGAATTTGTTTGCACTTGCTTCTCTAGTTCTTTTAGCTGTGATGTTAGTGTGTCAATTTTATATCTTTCCTGCTTTCTTTTGTGGGCATTTAGTGCTATAAATTTTCCTCTAAATATTGCTTTAGCTGTGTACCAGAGATTCTGGCACATCGTGTCTTTGTTGTCACTGGTTTCAAAGATCTTATTTACTTCTCCCTTAATTTTGTTATTTATCCAGTAGTCATTCAGGAGCAGACTGTTCAGTTTCCCTGTAGTTGTGTGGTTTCAGTGAATTTCTTAATCCTGAGTTCTAATTTGATTGCACTGTGGTCTAAGAGACTGTTATGACTTTCATTCTTTTACATTTGCTGAGGAGTGTTCTACTTCCAATTATGTGGTCAGTTTTAGAATAAGTGCCATGTAGTGCTGAGAAGTATGCATATTCTGTGGATTTGTGGTGGAGAGTTCTGTAGACGTCTTTTAGGTCCAGTTGGTCCAGAGCTGAGTTTAAGTCCTGAATATCCTTGTTAATTTTCTGTTTCATTGATCTGTCTAATATAGACAGTGAGGTGTTAAAGTCTCCTGGTAGGTCTCTAATAACTTGCTTTATGAATCTGGGTGCTCCTGTATTGGATGCATATATATTTAGGATAGTTAGCTCTTCTCATTGCATTGACTCTTTTACCATTAAATAATGCCCTTCTTTGTCTTTTTTGATCTTTTTTGGTTAAAAGACTATTTTATCAAAGACTAGGATTGCAACATCTGCTTTTTTTCCCTCTGTCTCTCTATTTGCTTGGTAAATATTCCTTCATCTTTTTATTTTGAGCCTATGTGTGTCTTTGCACATGAGATCAGTCTCCTGAATACAGCACACCAATGGGTCTTGACTCTTTACCAAATTTGCCAGTCTGTGTCTTTTAATTGGGGCGTTTACTTGTTTACATTTAAGGTTAGTATTGTTATGTGTGAATTTGATCCTGTCATTATGATGCCAACTGGTTATTTTGTTTGTTAGTTGATGCAGTTTCTTCATAGCATTGTTGGTCTTTTCAATTTGGTATGTTTTGCAGTGCTTGGTACTGGTCATTCCTTTCCATGTTTAGTGCTTCCTTCAGGAGCTCTCGTAAGGCAGGCGTGGTGATAAAATCTCTCAGCATTTTTCTTGTCTATAAAATATTCTTTTTTCTCCTTTACTTATGAAGCTTATTTTGACTGAATATAAAATTCTGGGTTGAAAATTCCTTTCTTTAATAATGTTGAATATTGGCCCCCACTCTTCTGGCTTGTAGGGTTTCCACAGAGAGGTCTGCTCTTAGTCTGATGGGCGTCCTTTTGTGGGTAGCCAGACCTTTCTTTCTGGCTGATTTTAACATTTTTTCATTCATCTCAACCTTGGTGAATCTGATGATTATGTGTCTTGGGGTTGTGCTTCTTGAGGAGTATCTTTGTGGTGTTCTCTGTATTTCCTGAATTTGAATGTTGGCCAGACAGACCTGTTTTTAAATGTATGCCATGGCAGTTACTGTGTGAGCCTCAATTTCACTGTCTGAACAAAAACTGGAATACAATAGCTATAAAGCAAGAAGTTTGTGTCCAACTATTTTAAGTCTGATGACAATTCTAGTGAATATGAGTATAATTTATTGAAAATGCAAAACAAAATAAAGAAAATATGTCTTATTGGCATAACAGAAACCTAACAAAATTGATCTGGGTAAAATTAGATTTCATAGAACAAATAAACACAAAACAGAACAGGAGTTTAAATGCAGAAGGCAATAAAAATTTATTGAAAAATTCTATTTTCTTCATAAAATTAGACCAGCAAAATCTGACTTGAGAAAAAAGTAGACACGAGAGGAATTGTAGTAATGAATAAACTCACAACAGAAGTTGTTGTAGGTAAAATTAACAGTTACCAAAATTTGGGATAAGGATGGGAATTAAAACCCAACTCCAAACAATTCCCGAAGGACTTTTCTTGCTACAGAGCTCCCAGTGTGGTCATTGTTTTGCTGGCCTTGCAGCCTGATAGCTCCCTGTGCCCAACCTGCCTTCTTTCCTCCCTTTCACAAGTATTGACCCCAAAGGCTCTCCCTTCATAAGCATCCAGTGTGCTAACTCCCATCTCAGAGCTTGCTTCCAGAACCCAACCTGAGATGTGACCACTAATACTGAAAAAGTAGTCTGTCCCTCACCACTTTACCAGAATTTCTGCCACCTGCTTTCTCTCCTGTTTTCCTCAAATGGTATCAGAAACTTGCCTTCTTTTACCCCAAATCTGCTTTATTTCATAAGCAATTTTTGTTTTAGTTCAAACTGTCTCTCTCTGTTGTCCAGTCTCTGTCTTTTTGTTGAGTATTTCAGTAGCCATGAAGTCCCAGGTCACTCCTCACGTTCAGTCCTTCCCAGAGAATCATGTACTCACCTACCAGTTTTGATTGCTGTTCTCAGATCCACCAGTCAACTTCTTTGATTCCAGTGGGGAGACTTTGTTTGGAGCGGTGAGGAGTTAGGATTACTCAGAGAAAGCCCCCTTCCTTTTCCTCCCTTTGTTCTCACACCACTGCTGTCCTGGTGGTTTGCCCCAGTCTCCTTGATGAATATTCATCAGATCTTATTCAAAACATTATTTCCATAATCATTTTATTCTTCTATCCTCATCCAGTTTTTTTTTGAGATGCAGTTTCTCTTTTGTTACCTAGGCTGCAGTGCAATGGCGCAATCTCGGCTCACTGCAACCTCTGCCTCCTGGGTTCAGGCAATTCTCCTGCCTCAGCCTCCTGAGTAGCTGGGATTACAGGCACGCGCCACCATGCCCAGCTAATTTTTTGTATTTTTAGTAGAGACGGGGTTTCACCATGTTGACCAGGATGGTCTCAATCTCTTGACCTCGGGATCCACCCACCTCGGCCTCCCAAAGTGCTGGGACTACAGGCATGAGCCACCGCGCCCAGCCTGTCCTCATCCAGTTTTTTGGAGGATTTGTGAAGCTCCACAGATATGCTGCTGCTGTCTTCTTAGCATTTATCAGAAGGTGATATTTCCTGATACATTTTAAATCTGGACACCTCTTGGGGCGTTTCCCTGCATTCTTCTCTTCATCTCCTTAGTGATCTTCTGCATTCACTCTTACTCCTGCTCACGTTTCCCATTCTATGTGGAACCTTCTCTTCAGGGTTCTGCCACTGCCAGTCTATCACTTGTTTTCTCATTCTGTCCTGCTTGTCTCAGTTTTTGTTTTGTTCTTTTTGGTGTTTCTTGGCTATGTAAACATATAATTTAGATGGGTTTTCCCTGTTCATATTGTTTTCTTAATTTTTTTGAGAAAAAGTGTGATCATTATTTTTGATAACACAGGTTCCTAAAATGTGGAGTCAGCTTCCAACTCTTATTTGATGTAATTGTTGTACCTTTTTCTTTTATTATAGGTAGCTAGCAATTGTGTAATTTTTCACTTCACTTTCCAGTGTTGAGAATTTCTTTCACCGCATTTACATAAAAGTTCAAATTTTCAGTGGATAAGTAGTTACTGATATGAAACAAACCACTGGTGGCCAAAGCCCTTGAAGGGAAAGACTGAAGTGGGTTTAATTTGAAGCAGCCCAATTATCTCCTTTAACCGTCTAGGTCTTCCTGTCAATAACTAGGCTAGGTTTTCAATTTAGTCTCTTGAAGTGAGATAAATGTCTCATCAAATGATTTATATGAACATTCAGAAGCATTTACCTATGTGAGTGCTGCATGTAAAGACTGTTTATGGTTTTATAACAGATGAGAGCTGTCTGAAATAAGCTTTCAGCCTGTATCATAGACATATATCATTCCATTTTTAGAACTTTTGAAATATCTTTTGTGTATGTGTATTCAACACATACACACACATAATGTATATGTGTATTGTGTACTTTTATAAGTAAAATAAAACATTTTCCTATGTACTCATCTTATTGCTGAAGAAAAACAAAATTAACTGTAGTCCTGAAACCCATTGTGCATGCTACACAATCACATGTACTACTCCCTTTTTACAGAGATAGCTATTATTCTAAATATTTTTTAAAAAAATAAATTCTTCCACGTTTTTTATTTGCAAATGAACTTTCTTGTTCATGTTTCCTGATGAACATGTACAAGTATATTCTGGATTTTAAAGTATGCTATTGTTATATTTAAATAATGCCAGATACTCTTTCAAAGTGCTTTTAAGAATCCGCTGTCAGAAGGAACGTGTAGGGGTCAATTTCTACAAATCCTTGCTTGTGCTTGGTACTGCCACATTAAATTCCTTTAGAACAAATTAACGTTCTATTGATTACTGATATTTAAAGATCTTTTCTTATTATTGTTGGCCTTTGTTTTGGCAAGCCAGGCAAACTTCGCTTCGACGAGAAAATCATAAGCTTCAAAGCAATAGAGATGGATAACACTGGGGGGCTCTATGAAGGGTCCTACAGTGAGCGAGGCAACCTGCTCACACAAATGCTGTCTTACCCCTGAAGACTGCCACATACTGTACATGGTAATTTATTAATGACACCTTTCATTAATAAAATGAAAGTGTCATGTTCAAAATTATGATTATTAGATAAAATCTTAACAGAGAAGTTTCTTGGCCTTTTCTTCTCTCTTTATTCTGACACCTTTCTTTTTAGTGTGATTGACATTTCTGACCTAAGAATTATCTGGTGTTCTTCATAGTAGGGATGGTTTTGATCAGTGCCCCATAACAAGCTAGCACTGTTCTTTCAAATGGGCTATAATGAGTATTTGTATGAGGGACATTTGTATATCAAAACCTGAGAGTAGCCTTTTGCAGAGTTTCTGCCAAAAACTCCAGTCTAGGTATATTTTATTAGTAGTTTCTGCAGAGTAGCCTCTTTGATTTCTGCCAAAAACTCGAGTCTGGGTGTATTTTACTTTCCAACATGTCCAGATCATCTGAGCAATCAAGTATAATAATAAGGGCCAGGTTGGATTGTCTGTGCTATTACCCATAGGACTATTTTAAGGCATATTTTCTAAACTGCCATCCTCTCATCCAAATTCATGTGTTTCTGCTGATTTTGATAATTGGAAAAACAAGATTTCTGGGTGAGAAATATAGTTTCACCCAAACCCTAAATTCTTAGCTGTCTCTGAGATTTCCAACGTGACTTGGTCTGTGAGAAATAACAGTTCATTTCTCACAGTTAAGAAATGATTCTAAATTTTAGAGCTCATGCAATGCTCTAGAACTTCACAAAGTTTGCTAAGCACTGAATTTTAGTTGGTTGCATCAGCTACAGGTGGTGACTGCAGTCGTTAACCTCTCCTGGGTATCTTCCTCTCTGAACCAGCTATCAAGCTATCACCGTTGAAGTGCCTAACTTGCTCTTAATTTTTTGTCAGTGTAAATCCTGACTCTCTAGGTGATGGCAAAGCAAACAGAGCCCTTAAATCTTAATAGCAATAACATAATCCTAAAGAGGAACACAATATTTGAATGCACACTACACCAAAGACGTTGTACTACTTAAATAAGTAAATTAAGATATGCTCAACATTGTTTGCTTGTTTTTGACAGGAATGTAAATTAAAATTATAATGAAGTGCAACTACATGCCTACTGGAAAAGATAAAAATAAGTCTGACCATTTCAAGTGTTAGTGAGAAAATGGAACAAGTAGAATTCTCGTACACTGATGGTGGGAATGTATAATGATGCAACCACTTTTGAAATAAGTTTGTCATTTTCTTAAATTATGTGTACTCTACTATAGAACTCAGTCATTCCACTCCTCTATACTTATTAGAGAAAAATGAAGTATGAGTGCACACACAGGAATGATGTGTATCATCATAGTAGCTTTTTGTATAGCAGCCAAACACTAAAAACAAGAAAAATGTCCATTGAGAGGTGAAGGAAGGAATGGTTTAGTCACACAATAAAATACTACTCAGGAATGAAAAGAAAACACTTTTGATAAATGCAAATACATGTATCAGTTTCAAAATAATTATGCTTAAAGTAGCCAGGTACCAAAATAATAGATGTTGTATGATTCTTTTGTATTAAAGTCTAGAAAATCTAAATTAATTTATAATGACAGAAAGCAGATCAATGGTTGCCTAGATAGATGCAGACTGGAAGCAATGGGAGAGATGAATTGCAAATGAGGAAACTTCAGGAAGTAATGGTTATTTTCACCATTTAGTTTATGGTGATCATTTTTTCACTTGTATGCATATGTCAAACTTATTAAAGTGTACACTTTAAATGTGAAGTTTATTGTATTTCAATTATATTTCAATAAAGCAGTTTTTACAATATATCAAATCAACCACTTATTTTATTTTTTTATCTTTTAGCTTTTTTTAAATTGCATTTTAGGTTTTGGGGTACATGTGCAGAACATGCAAGACAGTTGCATAGGTACACACGTGGCAGTGTGCTTTGCTGCCTTCCTCCCCTTCACCCACATTTGGCATTTCTCCCCAGGCTATCCCTCCCCAGCTCCCCCCCAGCTTTCCCTCCCCTATTCCCCCCAATACACCCCAGTGTTTAGTACTCCCTTCCCTGTGTCCATGTGTTCTCATTTTTCATCACCCGCCTATGAGTGAGAATATGCAGTATTTCATTTTCTGTTCTTGTGTCAGTTTGCTGAGAATGATGTTCTCCAGATTCATCCATGTCCCTACAAAGGACGCGAACTCATCATTTTTGATTGCTGCATAATATTCCATGGTGTATATGTGCCACATTTTCCCAATACATACCAGCATCAATGGGCATTTGGATTGGTTCCAGGTCTTTGCTATTGTAAACAGTGCTGTAATGAACATTTGTGTGCATGTCTCCTTATAGTAGTATGATTTATGGTCCTTTGGATATATACCCAGTAATGGGATTGCTGGGTCAAATGGAATTTCTATTTCTAAGGCCTGGAGGAATCGCCACACTGTCTTCCACAATGTGGAACCATTCCAAAGTGGTTGAACTTATTTACACTCCCACCAACAGTGTAAAAGTGTTCCTTTTTCTCCACATCCTCTCCAGCATCTGTTGTCTCCAGATTTTTTAATGATCGTCATTCTAACTGGCGTGAGATGGTATCTCAGTGTGGTTTTGATTTGCATCTCTCTAATGACCAGTGATGATGAGCATTTTTTCATATGTTTGTTGGCCTCATGTATGTCTTCTTTTGTAAAGTGTCTGTTCATATGCTTTGCCCATTTTTTAATGGGCTTGTTTGTTTTTTTTCTGTAAATCTGTTTGAGTTCTTTGTAAATACTGGATATCAGCCCTTTGTCAGATGGGTAAAATGCAAAAATTTTTTCTCATTCTGTTGGTTGCCGATTCACTCTAGTGACTGTTTCTTTTGCTGTGCAGAAGCTGTGGAGTTTGATTAGGTCCCATTTGTCTATTTTGGCTTTTGTTGCCAGTGCTTTTAGTGTTTTGGTCATGAAGTTCTTGCCTACTCCTATGTCCTGAATGGTTTGGCCTAGATTTTCTTCTAGGGTTTTTATGGTGCTAGGTCTTATGTTTAAGTCTTTAATCCATCTGGAGTTAATTTTAGTGTAAGGTGTCAGGAAGGGGTCCAGTTTCTGCTTTCTGCACATGGCTAGCCAGTTTTCCCAACACCATTTATTAAACAGGGAATCCTTTCCCCATTGCTTGTTTTTCTCAGGTTTATCAAAGGTTGTATGGTTGTAGATGTGTTGTGTTGCCTCTGCTGCCTCTGTTTTGTTCCATTGGTCTATATCTCTGTTTTGGTACCAGTACCATGCTGTTTTGATTACTGTAGCCTTGTAGTATAGTTTGAAACCCGGTAGTGTGATGTCCCCCATTGTGTTCTTTTTGCTTAGAATTGATTTGGCTATGCAGGCTCTCTGTTGGTTCCATATGAAGTTCAAGGTGGTTTTTTCCAGTTCTGTGAAGAAAGTCAATGGTTGCTTGATGGGGATAGCGTTGATTCTGTCAATTACTTTGGGCAGTATAGCCATTTTCACAATATTAATTCTTCCTAACCATGAACATGGAATGTTTCTCCATCTGTTTGTGTCCTCTCTTATTTCATTGAGCAGTGGTTTGTAGTTTTCCTTGAAGAGGTCCGTGACGTTCCTTGTGAGTTGTATTCCTAGGTATTTTATTCTTTTTGTAGCAATTGTGAATGGCAGTTCATTCTTGATTTGGCTTTCTTTAAGTCTGTTGTTGTAGAGGAAGGCTTGTGATTTTTGCACATTGATTTTATATCCTGAGACTTTGCTGAAGTTGCTTGTCAGTTTCAGGAGTTTTAGGGCTGAGGCGATGGGGTCTTCTAGGTATACTATCATGTCGTCTGCAAATAGAGACAATTTGGCTTCCACCTTTCCTATTTGAATACCCTTTATTTCTTTTTCTTGCCTGATTACTCTGGCTAGAACTTCCAGTACTATATTGAATAGGAGTGGTGAAAGAGGGCATCCTTGTCTAGTGCCGGATTTCAAAGGGAATGCTTCCAGTTTTTGCCCATTCAGTAGGATATTGGCTGTTGGTTTGTCATAAATAGCTTTTATTACTTTGAGATACATTCCATCGATACTGAGTTTATTGAGGGTTTTTAGCATAAAGGGCTGTTGAATTTTGTCAAATGCCTTCTCTGTGTCAATTGAGATAATCATGTGGTTTTTGTTTTTGGTTCTGTTTATGTGGTGTATTACATTTATAGACTTGCGGATGTTGAACCAGCCTTGCATCCCTGGGATGAATCCTACTTGATCATGATGGATAAGTTTTTTCATGTGCTGTTGCAATCGGCTTGCCAGTATTTTACTGAAGATTTTTGTGTCCATGTCCATCATGGATATTGGCCTGAAGTTTTCTTTTCTTGTTGGGTCTCTGCCAGGTTTTGGTAACAGGATGATGTTGGTCTCATAAAATGACTTGGGAAGTATTCCCTGTTTTTGGATTATTTGGAATAGTTTCAGAATGAATGGTACCAGCTCCCGTTTGTGTGTCTGGTAGAATTTGGCTGTGAACTCATCTAACCTGGGCTTTTTTTGTGTGGTAGGCTCTTATTTCCTGCCTCAACTTCAGACCTTGTTATTGGTCTATTCATAGTTTTGGCTTCCTCCTGGTTTAGGCTTGGGAGGACACAGGTGTTGAGGAATTTATCCATTTCTTCCAGGTTTACTAGTTTATGTGTATAGAGTTGTTTGTAATATTCTCTGATGATGGTTTGAATTTCTGTGGAATCTGTGGTGATTTCCCCTTTATCATTTTTTATTGCATCTATTTGGTTGTTCTCTCTTTTATTTTTTATCAGTCTGGCTAGTGGTCTGTCTATTTTGTTGATCTTTTCAAAAAACCACCTCTTGGATTTATTGATTTTTTGAAGGGGTTTTCGTGTCTCTATCTCCTTCAGTTCTGCTCTGATCTTAGTTATTTCTTGTCTTTTGCTAGGTTTTGAGTTTTTCTGATCTTGCTCCTCTAGCTCTTTCAATTGTGATGATAGGGTGTCGATTTTGGATCTCTCCATTCTCCTCATATGGGCACTTATTGCTATATATTTTCCTCTAGAGACTGCTTTAAATGTGTCCCAGAGATTCTGGTATGTTGCATCTTTGTTCTCTTTGGTTTCAAAGAACTTCTTTATTTCTGCTTTCATTTCATTGTTTATCCAGTCAACATTCAAGAGCCAGTTGTTCAGTTTCCATGAAGGTGTGTGGTTCTGGGTTGGTCTCTGAATTCTGAGTTCTAACTTGATTGCACTATGGTCTGAGAGACTGTTTGTTATCATTTCCGTTGTTTTGCATTTGCTGAGGAGTGCTTTACTTCCAATTATGTGGTCAGTTATAGAGTAGGTGTGATGTGGTGCTGAGAAGAATGTATATTCTGTGGAGGGGTAGAGAGTTCGGTAAATGTCTATCAGGTTTGCTTGTTCCAGGTCTGAGTTCAAGCCCTGGATATCCTTGTTAATTTTCTGTCTGGTTGATCTGTCTAATATTGACAGTGGAGTGTTAAAGTCTCCCACTATAATTGTGTGGGAGTCTAAGTCTCTTTGTAAGTCAGTAAGAACTTGCCTTTTATATCTGGGTGCTCCTGTATTGGGTCCATATATATTTAGGATCGTTAGCTCTTCTTGTTGTATCGATCCTTTTACCATTATGTAATGACCTTCCTTGTCTCTTTTGCTCTTTGTTGCTTTAAAGTCTATTTTATCAGAGACGAGAATTGCAACTCCTGCTTTTTTTTTTTTGCTCTCCATTTGCCTGGTAAATCTTTCTCCATCACTTTATTTTGAGCCTTTTTGTATCCTTGCATGTGAGATGGGTTTCCTGGATACAGCACACTCATCCATGATGGGTTTTGTTTTTTTATCCAAGTTGCCAGTCTGTGTCTTTTGATTGGTGCATTTAGCCCATTTACATTTAGGGTTAATATTGTTATGTGTGAATTTGATCCTGCCATTGTAATGCTAGCTGGCTGTATTGCCCGTTAGTTGTTGTAGATTCTTCATTTAGTTGATGCTCTTTAGCATTTAGTGTGTTTTTGGAGTGGCTGGTACTGGTTGTTCCTTTCTACGTGTAGTGCCTCTTTTAGGAGCTCTTGTAAAGCAGGCCTGGTGGTGACAAAATCTCTGAGTACTTGCTTGTTCGCAAAGGATTTTATTTTTCCTTCACTTATGAAGCTCAGTTTGGCTGGGTATGTAATTCTGTGTTGAAAGTTCTTTTCTTTAAGGATGTTGAATATTGGCCCCCACTTTCTTCTTGCTTGTAGAGTTTCTGTCAAGAGATCTGCTGTGAGTCTGATGGGCTTCCCTTTGTGGGTGACCCAACCTTTTTCTCTGGCTGCTCTTAGTATTTTCTCCTTCATTTCAACCCTGGTGAATCTGACGATTATGTGCCTTGGGGTTGCTCTTCTTGCGGAATATCTTTGTGGTGTTCTCTGTATTTCCTGGATTTGAGAGTTGGCCTGCCTTGGTAGGTGGGGGAAATTTTCCTGGATAATATCCTGAAGAGTATTTTCTAACTTGAATTTGTTCTCTTTGTCAACTTTGGTACACCTATCAAACGTAGGTTAGGTCTTTTCACGTAGTCCCACATTTTTTGGAGACTTTGTTCGCTCCTTTTTGCATTTTTATCTCTAATCTTGGTTTCTCTTTTTATTTCATTGAGTTGATCTTCGACTTCTGATATTCTTTCTTCTGCTTGGTCAATTCGGCTGTTGAAACTTGTGCATGCTTTGCGAAGTTCTCGTACTGTGTTTTTCAGCTCCTTTAATTCATTCATATTCCTCTCTAAGTTATCCATTGTTGTTATCATTTCCTCCAATCTTTTTTCAAATCTTTTTTGAAGGTTCTTAGTTTCTTTTCATTAATTTAGAACATGTTCTTTTAGCTTACAGAAGTTTCTCATTACCCACCTTCTGAAGTCTAATTCCGTCATTTCCTCACAGTCATTCTCCGTCCAGCTTTGTTCCCTTGCTGGTGAGGAGTTTTGGTCCTTTGTAGGAGGCAAGGTGTTTTGGTTTCTGGTGTTTTCCTCCTTTTTGTGCTGGTTTCTTCGTATCTTTGTGGATTTATCCACCTGTTGTCTGAGTAGTTGCTGACTTTTCGATTGGGTCTCTGATTGGAAACCCAGATTGGTGATGATGAGGTATTTCTGTTACTTGGTTTTCCTTGTATCAGTCTAGCCCCTCTGCTGTACGACTGCTGAGGTCCACTCCAGGCCTTGTTTGTCTGGGGTATACCTGTAGCAGCTGCGGAAAAGTGAGGGATGCTACCAGTTTCTTCTTCTGCTACCTTTGTCCCAGAATGATGCCCCCCAAATATCAGTCTGATCAGTCCTTTTTGAGGTGACTCTTTGGATATACAGGGGTCAGGGAGCTGCTTGAGGAGACGGTCTCAACCACTTCTTTTAATCACGACAGTAATCTCTAACTTCTCTCCTATTATTATATTTTTTCTCCTGTATAGCTTAACATAAGGTGCCAAAGAATGCTTGAGCATTTTCAAATGTTCCCATCTAGAATGGCGAATCCAAACTGGCTCAAAAGTCAATTTAAGCAACATAGCCATTGAAGATAGCAAGGGCAAAATGCTTCATTCACATATAATGTATATCAAAACATATCTTCAGACCATTGTTAGTAATTTAATCCGTACGTTAAGTCACATCTTCATGCCATCTCCTTATTGCCCAGTCTCACTTTGTGGACCTTCAGAATGGCATCCTTACCCTTACGGGATACACACTAATGGGTATACAATAAACACTGACCTAGCCACCCTGAAAGGTAATGCAACCACCCCTAAAACTGGAAGTTCTGAAATCTATTTTGAAACCAACATTATTTCCATTTTACATTTGTAGATAATTTTAGGTTTTATGTATGTTTTGATTTCTTTTTCCTAACATGGGAATATAATCTGCTAGTCTCTTTGTTGTTTGTGGACAGAGATCCTTTCCTCTATTTTGCTATCCATAGAGATTAATACTGTTTCTGAACCATGGTGGGAAGACTTTTCTTGAGTGATAAATAAAACAACTGTAGTAGGTACTTTCAACCTTTTAACTGTTATTTTTAGTTGTGGCAAAATATGCATAATTTAAAATTCATTATCGTAACTGTTTTGAAGTATACAATTTAGTAGTGTTAAATGCATTCATATTGTGTGTAGACAGTTTTGTAACTTTCATCTTGCAAAACTGAAACTGTATATTCATTGAATAGCAACTGAACATTCTCATTTTCCCCCCAGCCCCTAGCAACTACCATTCCGCTTTCTGTCTCTAAGTATTTGAGTACTCTATGTACCTCACATAGACTCATGTCAATCAAGGTGGATCTATGTTGTAGCATGTGTCAAATTTTCTTCCCTTTTAAGGCTATTGTTTGTATAAACGGCATGTTGTATATCCATTCATCCATTGATGGATACTAGGCTGTTTCTATTTTTGGCTTTTGGAAATGATGCTGCTATGGACATAGGTGTACAAATATCTCTGCAAGACTCTGCTTTCAATTCTTTTGGGTGTATAAGCAGGGGTGTTGTCACTGGATTATATGGTAATTCTATGTTTAATTTTTTGAAAAACCACCATTTATTTTCTACATCATTTTACATCCCCAGGAACAGTGAACAAGGGTTCAAATGTCTCCATATCAGCAATGTTTGCTATGTTCTGTTTTTTAAAATATCACAGTCATCCTAATTATGTAGGTGGTATTTCACTGTTCTTTTGATTGGCTCATTTTCTGATATTACAGAAACAGAAGGTCAGAAAACTGCAATTTATTCAAGATTATAAACTTCTTGCAATTTATTCAAGTTTATATATCTTTATGTGATAGAGGTGAGACATGAATCCAAATCTGACTCAGTCTAGTATTTTTCATCTATATAGTTAGTAAGCATATTATATATAAAACTGATTATGTCACTTTCCCATTTAAACGCTCCTTTTGATTCTCATTGCACAAATAAAACCACATTACAGTTAAGGCTTGCAAGATTCCGTAAGATCTAGATGGTGCTTCACTGGTTGAATTTTTCCAGTCTGTACTTCCCTTCTCTCACCATTTTTCAAAATTTGTCTTTTATTCATGTTTCTTGAACAGACACGACTCACCTACTTCTCAGGGCCTTGTCAAGAACTATGAAGGTTCTGACAGTTTACCTTGATTGCAATTGCAGAAGGTTAGCCTGCAAAAGTTTCATAGATGTTGGCACAAGATAAGAGATTTCTGGATTAGCTTAAAGGACCTTATGACTTCCAGGATTAAGTAACCAGACTGTCAGCATTTGTGCTGATTCTCCAAGTCAGGACACCCGGGGCTTATTGAAAAGAACTCTAGGTGATACTTGCAAGTACAGTTGTTTGCCCAGGGCTTATTGAAAAGAACTCTAGGTGATACTTGCAAGTACAGTTGTTTGCATTCCAGAAGAGAACCTCAAGCCTCTGGAACCCAAATCTTTATGGCAGATAGAACTTCCTGATCTTTTCCCCAGAGGATGACATTATCTATCTTATGCCAAATGGGAAAAAAAGACAATCTGGAGAGAGACACTATTTTTATCATCAGACTTTGTAAGCAAAGCTCCCTTTGCACTGGAGAAAGACATTATCTCTATCTTCTAATGCTGTTTTCTATGCACACATTCATGAAGAGGTGGTCCAAAATAAAGACAGTGAGTACCTCTGGCTCAAATGCCATGCAGAAATGCATACAATTTTAATTTCCTTTAATTATTCTTTTTTTTGTTCCCAAGACAGAGTTTCGCTGTTGTTACCCAGACTGGAGTGCAATGGCATGATCTCGGCTCACCTCCGCCTCCTGGGTTCAGGCAATTCTCCTGCCTCAGCCTCCCGAGTAGCTGGGACTACAGGCGTGCACCACCATGCCCAGCTAATTTTTTGTATTTTTAGTAGAGACAGGGTTTTACCTTGTTGACCAGGATAGTCTCGATCTCTTGACCTCGTGATCCACCCTCAGCCTCCCAAAGTGCTGGGATTATAGGTGTGAGCCACCACATAATTATTCTTAAAGTACTTGTTGTATATGAAATTTTTTTTTTGCATATTTTCCTGTCACAAATGTACCTTACCAATGCTCCAGTTTCCCTAAAACTATTAAATCTTCATGAAAGCATAAATAATCTGCAAAATTATGTGCATTATTCCTGGAGCCTCTACCATCTGATATATAGGTGCTTAGTAAACATTTCTTGAAGGAATGACTGATCCAGACATGGCCTCAATTAGGACAAGTTTTATTATAGGATTCTGGGATGGTCTATTCTCGGCTTTCAGAGGCTTTTTAGACGCTTTCGTTTTGGCTTTCATTTCTAGCCTTTTGTATGAGAAATGTGAGAATTTTATTCACTTATTTATTTATTAAGATTCAGGCATTCAATACATGTGTTGCACTTATGTTAACAAAGAAGCGAATGCAGCAGATACGTTATTGTGAAAATAGGCAAATAATTGCTCATCTAGGTATGTATGAGACCAGTTTAACATTGTAATGGGCTCCTCTGCTTGCAATACTGATTTTCAGGCACTGGTAGATGCAATTCAGTACTGAATTCTGCAACTCATCACATTCTCTAATAGCAGCAACATCTGAGTTAGTCACATTGATTGTGTGTTTTTCACATATAAAACTATGTGAGATCTTCATCTTTCAAAATAAGTGGAAAAATATCTGTAAAATAAAATACGGAACAAAATATAAAGTTAAATTTTCATTTGAAGTCTCGTTATCTAAATTGACTTTTTTTTTTCTTCTGGGTACATGGTAAAGACCTAGTTTAACAAAGAGCTCTGCCTTTTTTTCTATGCCCACTGTTCCTCATAACTCAGTACTGAAACACCACACATTGTTCTATTAGGTTATCTACAGAACATTTTCTCCTGAAAGAAACAGACTCTTCCCTTCAGAGACTATGAGCCAATCAAAACTTGTAAGTCCAAACAATAGAATGCTGTGAAAAGCTCTGTATCTTATCTCTTTCCAGAAAAGCAACTAATTTCTATTGAGCATTCACAAAGTGCAAGACACTATGCCATTTCATGTAATGTAATTTTTCAGGACCAAAATAATCCTATGAGCTAAATATATCCTTCATTACTATTAGTGCTTGTATTACCACTACTGCTTCTATTATTATTATTTAGATAACATTTTTAAATGTGAAAGCTAAAGCTTAGAAGAATTAAACATGCTGACCAAGGTCACAAAATTAGATGTGGAAAATTCAGGATTATGTTTTCAGTAAATCATTCAAATGAGGATTAGAAACCTTCATTCTCTGAACCTTAACTGGACTGTTTCTGATCATATATCTGAATGCTAGCAATATTTCACAGGCCGTACATGACAATCTTTTTAAACAGGCCAACAATTCTAAGAATTTGGTATGGAAAATCCTATATTAGGATATATTTTGCATAATTAGGGTCTGCTGTATCTACTGCATTTTAATTTACATTTCTCTCCATACAAAAATGATTTGGAACATTTTCTCCTGTTGTTAGATGTTCTTGCAGCCATAGCGGCTCTATGGTAGTACATCTCGGGAATGCATGAAGATTACTCAGCTGATATAGTTGCTTTCGATTTTGGTCTATTAGGCCTCATAATTACATATGTAAAAACATTGATTATTTTAAATTGTATAATATTTATAAAGTTTAAGGGTCTTGAAAGATAGTTTCAAAGTCAACTTCAGAAATTTCCTACCAGTATATCTTGCTGCAAATAATATTTAAGAATCTTGAGGGCTGGGCGCAGTAGCTCAAGCCTGTAATCCCAGCACTTTGGGAGGCCAAGGCGGTTGGATCATGAGGTCAAGAGATCGAGACCATCCTGGTCAACATGGTGAAATCCCATCTCTACTAAAAATACAAAAAATTAGCTGGGCATGGTGGTGCGTGCCTGTAATCCCAGCTACTCAGGAGGCTGAGGCAGGTGAATTGCCTGAACCCAGGAGGTGGAGGTTGCGGTGAGCCGAGATCACGCCATTGCACTCCAGCCTGGGTAACAAGAGCGAAACTCAGTCTCAAAAAAAAAAAAAAAGAATCTTGCTTCCGATTTTTTTCAGAAACTGGGTACTACCAACTAAAAAGAAAAAAATAACCAGTTTTCAAAAAGAAAATCTGGTTGCTGTGGCTACCTTTTTATTATTTCAGTGGTTAGAGTAGTAGAAATGTTCTTCATGTCAATTGTGGCCACCATAATATTTGTTAAAACTCATCAAATTATATATCTAAAATGGGTGAGTTTTACTGTATGTTAATTATTGCTCACTCAACTGACTTAAAGTTAATGAAGTTTTATATTTCACTCAGGCTGTATATCCATAATGGGTCAGCTGGGAGGTTTGCTTTAAATAGTCCTCATTTTAGGACGTAAATTTGGAGGAGAAGCTACCGTTTCATTTATTGCAGAGAGAAAGCGAGTACAGTGAAAACTATAAAGATTCATGATTAGGTTGCTCTTGCATTGCTATAAAGAAATACCTGAGACTGGATAATTTGTAAATAAAAGAGATTTAATTGACTTGTGCTTCTGCAGGCTGGGCAAGAAATATGGCACCAGCTTCTCTTTGGCTCTGGGGAGGCCTCAGGGACCTTTTCCTCATGGTAGAAGGCAAAGAGGGAGCAGACATGTCAGGTGGCAGAGCAAAAGCAGGAGAGAGATGGTTGGGGAGGGAGGTGTCATGCTCTCTTAAACAACCAGGTCTTTCAAGAAATTACTGTCACGAAGACAGCACCAAGCCATGAGGGCAACGCATCCATCATCCAAACACATCCCACCTCCAGCACTGAGGATCACAGCTCAACATGAGATTCTGGTGGGGACAAATATCCAAACTACATTAACCACATTCTGTGACGTGCTCCAATAGTGTACTAAACATATTTCTTCATCAGTGATCATAAACTGTGTTTACATTACCTAAAAGTTAAAAACACGTACTTGGTCATGGGATTTTACCTCACAGATAAACATATGATGTTCTAAAGATTAAAGATTGTCCATGCAGTTTTGGAAAATTAGTTTTACTAACAATCTTTAGTATTTTCCTGATACAACTGATAACCCAGACTCTAAAATAAGTTTATATGGCTATAGCCTCAATATTAAAACAAAACCTGACACATATTAATATTAGTCACCCCAAAAAATATTTGTTAAATGAATGGTCTGAGCAATTTTAGTGAGTAGAACTCTTTTTTTTTTTTTTTGAGACGGAGTTTCGCTCTTGTTACCTAGGCTGAAGTGCAAAGGCACGATCTCGGCTCACCACAACCTCCATCTTCTGGGTTCAGGCAATTCTCCTGCCTCAGCCTCCTGAGTAGCTGGGATTACAGGAGTAGAACTCTTTAAAGAGATAATTACTTCTTGTTTTAGACAAGAAAAATCACTACAATAGATTGTGTTATTACAATACAAATTGACCTAAGAACCAGAAGAAAAGGTCAAACATGCAGAATTAAGAGGCTGGTGCATCCAAGGCCTAAAAAATGAAGAACTGGAAAATTAAGAAAAATGTAAAATAGCTTAATTTTAATAAAGGTTTTTTTAATATTGTGCAATGGGTTGGGAAATGGTTAGTGGCCATTTGGAAATGGCTTTGTTTTTATACTTAGTTTTAGAGTGAATTGAAGGTGTGAGAGATGAGCTATCCATAGCGACAGACTTTATCACAGCAAAGATTGTGTATATTATAAACGTAGACAAATCTGGTTCTGGATGGGAGCATAAAGATAAACCCATGCATATACCTTACACATTTGGTATTCTTGTGTTTACCAGTAGAGGACTGAATAGCACATGTACTCACTCTTAGCTGACTTCAAAACAATGTTTTCCTATCTGTCATTACGACCCAATTAAATGTTTACATTTATTTTCTCTAAATAAGTTCCTCATAAGCAACAAAAGATGTGCTTAACGTACTTGTAAAGTGAGTTTTCTGAAGGATTTATTAGTTTATTTTTCATGTATGTCAGCCATCATATTTAAATATTTCTGATATCTCCATTTATTATTGCAGTATACTTGCATATACGATAAATATGGTCAGACTGTATTCTAGCAAAAGCATTATAATTCAAAGCCTGCAGAAAAGAATAATGCAAAGTTAAACATCAAAGGCAAGATCGTATGCCTTGAACAAACCATCCAGATAAAACCTAGGCTGTTTTATTCACGATCATAAATAACCCAATGCCTTCATTAACCTTTACGTTTTTTTATTAGCAGTCTAGGCACCATGGCTCTGAGCCGAGCCCAGCAGGCTGCCCATGAAGTGACATTTTAGAGATTGGCAAAGCAATGCACTTTGTGTCAGAGTACACTATCTTGAGTCTTTGTCCTTCACAGCAGGAAAAAGCCTCTCTGGATCCCTTTGTCCTTTTCAAAAGAGACTTGAGTGCGCATACACCTAATCACATGAGTGTAAGATTTTTCTTGCTAATATGAAAAATGATTGCTCACCTTTCTAATTTAAAATAGAAGACTAAGTATTTGAGTTGGTTGGAAAGTAACTTAAACCAAATTCAGCTGGAGCAAAAAACCTTAACAAACAGTATTGTTTGAGATTTCCTTTATGATGCATTTTATCTCACAAAGATGCACTGGGTATTTAAGTAGAACCATGTGTGGTTTTGTAAGTCTCTTTAAATATCTAAATATTTACAGAAAGTAGATAGGCAAGATATGGTAGTTATAAAAACAATAGCATACAGTATTTGGAAGTGACAAAGACGTGCACATAACAACACTCCTGGTCTTAATGACATAGAGATTAATGAAAATAAGTGAAAATTTTTCATGTGTAACAAAATATCACATAATTAATTTAAATACATCCATTCAAGATATTAATGCAGATGTTCTAGGAAGGCAAAGAAAACAGCCATAGACATTAAACACTTCCGAGTCATTGCCTTGGTTGAGAGTGTGAAATGAGAGTGCAGAGAGGGATAAAAGTGGGTGGGTAGGTGGGTGGGTAGATAGATAGATAGATAGAACAAGAGGACTTTGTATGAGCCAGGGATGATAATGTGCCATAATGCAAACATTATAATTAACTCGGATCTCTTCCTGTGAGATCAAAATAATTCCAGTGTGAATTGAACCTAAAAAACATTTGAGGCTGTCTTCCTTCTATTCTATGAAGAAATGGTGTATTGATCAATAAGGAAACCACTTTAAACAGAGAGACTTGCATGTAGGGGTAATATTAGGTAAAATTCCAGACAGAAAATATAACCTCTAAGGTCATCTTTTTGTGCTCTTTCTTCACTTCTATGCCTTTAGGGCCAAAACCAGGGATTTGACTCTCCTACAAAACATCATAATTCAGTAAATTCCTCAGTTTGTGATTACTGACTTATCATCTATAAGTTTTTCATGACTTATTGGAAAAGGAAAACAAGAGAAAAGAAAAATCACATCTACGTGACACATTCTATCAAAATACATACTATATGTTATATATTTTATGTATATTGATATATAATGAGTAAATATATGTAAACACATTATATATAAACATATAATGTTTAATTCATGCCATGTATATTTATTCTAGTTTTTTTTTCTGTACCAGGGAGATTTCTAAGCTCTAGGAAAATCAGTCAACAACACAAAGTCCATATCCTGTGGGAATTTATTTCTGCAGAGGGAGACTGACAATCCATAAGCAAATAAATCTACAGCATCAGGCCATAGTAACTGCTATGGGAAAAAAGTAAGCAGAGAAGTGATAGGTAGCGACAGGGAAGCTATGTTATATACAGAAACCACAGACTCTCTGAGAAGATGGCATTCGAGTACAGTCTGAATGACACAAGAATTCAACAATCCCCAATAACTTATGGAGTTGAGGTGGCAACATGGGTCTGTATTACAAAAACCACATAGTACAGTTGGTTTTCTATCCATAAACACAAATATACAAGTAATTGTTTTTCCCTAATTCAGTATCTACTCTGTTTTCTGCTGGCATTTCAAATGATGGCAATAAACAACTTAGTAAATTCTAAATGAATAGTGATTTCTGACTGGAATTTTGTCAATGGAAAACTGCAGTCGCCCTAATATCTTTTCCTTCTCCTTAGGACTTACCTAAGCAATGGTGGTGGTGATGTTTCTGTATGTCTTTGGGGTGGATGGGGGCACTTATGTGGCATTATGTTGCTAGTTCGTTAAATAAAGGCATATGGTCCACAGTTGTTCCATGCTGGCATCCAGTGGGGTGTAGAAACCTGGGCATTGCATTGACATCCCTCCACAATGGCATCCTCTGAGATGCCGATCCTCCTCCCTGGTCTCTGACCATATGGTCGAGAGTGCTTTCTACTGCCATGTGCCCTCGTCAAAGACGCAGAACTGTTTCAGAGTCTTTTTCTCTTTCGGTTGCATTTAATGACCTTCTCTAGGGCAGGGAATGTTCGATTTGGCTTCAAGACTGCCTTTCATGACTTGTTTAGGCCCTCAGCACCTGAATACCCATTTCGCTCCTAACGTTTCTCTACTGTGAGGTAAAGGGGATTCCCTCAGGTTTTCCTTTTGTCAGGATTTTCTGTGAGAACGGAGAATTATTTCTTCTAATCTTGTATCCTGATACATTTTAAGAAGTTTATTGGCCAGGCGCGGTGGCTCAAGCCTATAATCCCAGCACTTTGGGAGGACGAGGCGGGTGGATCACGAGGTCAGGAGATCGAGACCATCCTGCTCAACATGGTGAAAACCCCGTCTCTACTAAAAATACAAAAATTAGCTTGGCATGGTGGCACACGCCTGTAGACCCAGCTACTCGGGTGGCTGAAGTGGGAGAGTTGCTTGAACCCAGGAGGCTGAGGTTGTGGTGAGCTGAGATGGTGCCATTGCACTCTAGCCTGGGTACCAAGAGTGAAACTCCGTCTCAAAAAAAAAAGTTTATTTCATTATTTCCTTCCACTGAAGCGAATAGGGAAGGCAGGATGTAACTCTTATTGCATATCCAACCAATGTTTAAAATTGCTTCTCCCTTTACATTCCCTTCCTGAGTCTGGAGAATATTTAGTCTCAGGGAAGTGAGAGAAATGCCTCAGTAAATAATCTTTTATTATGATTATCTTTAACCTGGAAACAGATAACCTTGTGCCTGAATTCTTTTGTGATAAAGCTCCCTTGAAAGCAGAACCCTTCGGGATGAGGAAAGGAACTCATGAAACCACTGGAGAAACCCAACGATGAGTGGAAAGGAGATATGTAGTCAAATACATGTATACCTTGCAGATTCTGAGGGTTTGCTTCTGATGACCACAACAGAGTAAGTATCACAATAAAGCACAGTTTTTATTTTTTTTGGTTTCCCAGTGCATATTAAAGTTAGGTTTAAAACATGCTGTAATCTATTAAGTGTGAAGTAACCTTATGTCTAAAAGTAGTTTATTACTGAAAAAATACTAACAATCATCCCAGCCCTCAGTTAGTCCTAATCTTTCGGCTGATGGAGGGTATTGTTTTGATGTTGACTGATTAGGGTGATGGTTTCTGAAGGTTGGGGTGGCTGTGGCAGTTTCTTATAACAAGACAACAATAAAGTTTGTTGCATTGATTGGTTCTGCCTTTCGTGAAAGATTTCTCTGTAGCACACAATGCTGTTTGATTGCATTTTAGACACAGTAAAACTTATTTCAAAATTGGAGTCAATACTCTGAAACCCTGCTGCTGATAGATCATTTATCTTAGTAGATACATCATCTACTAAGGGTGTGTGATATTTAGGTCCTTTGCTATTATTATTTCAACGACATTCCCAGCATCTTCCCTAGGAGTAGATTCCATCACAAGAAACCACCTTCTTTGCTCAGCTCTAAGAAGCAACTCCTCATTCATTCAAGTTTTATAATGAGACTGTGGCAATTCAGTCACATCTTCAAAAGCTCCACTTTTAATTCAAGCTCTCTTGCTATTTCCACCACATCTGATATTACTTCTTTCACTGAAGTATTGAAAATCATCCATAAGGTTGGGAATCCACTTCATCCAAACTTCTGTCAATGTTGATATTTTGACCTCCTCTCGTGAGTCACAGATGTTCTTAAGAACGGTGAACCCTTTTCAGAATGCTTTCAGTTTTGCTCAGATTCATCATTGGAATCACTACCTTTGGCAGCTGTAGCCTCATGAAATGTATCTCTTAAATAATAAGAATTAAAAGCCAGTATTGCTCTTTGATGGGCTGCAGAATGAATATTGTGTTAGCAGGTATGAAAACAGCATGAAACTCTAGGTACATCTCCATCAGAGTTCTTAGGTGACCAGGAGCTCTGGTCAATGAGCAGTAGTATTTTGAAGGGAATCTTTTTTTCTGAGAAGTAGGTTTCAACAGTGGGTGTGAAATATTCAGTAAACCATGCTATAAACAGATACGCTCTCGTCCAGCTTTGTTGTTCAATTTATAAAGCAGAGAGTAGATTTAGCAGAATTCTAAAGGGCCCTAGCATTTTCAGAATGGTAAATGAGCACTGGCTGCCACATAGAGTCAGCAGCTTGCATTAGCCCCTAACAAGAGAGTCGGTCTGTCTTTTGAAGTTTTTTTTTTGCCAGGTATTGGCATCCATCTAGCTGTGGAAGTTCTAGATGATCTTCTTCCAGCGTTTGTCTACATTAAATATCTATTGTTTAGTGTGGCCGCCTTCATCAATTATCTCAGTTAGATCTTCTGGTTACTTGCAGCAGCTTCTCCATCAACACTTGCTGTTTCACTTTGCACTCTCTTGTTACAAAGATGCCTTCTTTTTTTAAACCTCACAAATCAACAAATCAACCTCTGCTAGCTTCCAGCTTTTCTTTCCTTTTCTTTTTTCTCTCTCTTTCTGTGTCTCTTTCTCTTTCTTTACGTCTCTTTTTCTTTCTCTCCTTTCTCTCTTCTTTTTCTTCCTTTCTTTCTTCTCTCTCTCTCTTTTTTGAGATGGAGTTTCACATTTTTACCCAGGCTGGAGTGCAGTGGTGCAACATCGGCTCACTGCACTGCAACTTCTGCATCCTGGATTCAAGTGGTTTTCCTGCCTCAGCCTCCCGAGTAGCTGGGATTATAGGCATGCCCCGCTATGCCCAGCTGATTTTGTATTTTTAGTAGAGACAGGATTTCACCATGTTGGCCAGGCTGGTCTCGAATCCCTGATTTCAGGCGATCTGCCCACCTCGGTCTCCCAGTGAGCCATCATAGCCGACTCCCAGCTTTTCCTCTCTAGATGTCTCACCTCTCTCAGTCTTCACAGAACTAGAGTTAGGGCCTTGCTCGGGCTTAGGCTTTAGCTTACATAATGCTGTGGATGATTGGATCTTCTATACAGACCACTCAGACCTTTCCGTATCAGCAAATAAGGCTGTTTTATCATTTGTGCTTTATCATTTGCATTATCACAAATGGTAAATGATATCCACTGGGGTAGCAATTTAATTTTTCTTTAATAATTTTTCCTCTGTATTCATAATTTGGCTTACTGTTTGGTGCCAGTGACCTGGTTTCAGCCTCTGTCAGCTTTTGGCATGCCTTTCTTACTGAGCTCAATCATTTCTAGGTTTTGATTTAAAGTGAAAGATTTGTGAGTCTTTGTTTCTTGGGAACACTTACAGGGTATTGTGGAATTACTAATTGGCCTAATTTTAATATTGTTGTGTCACAGGGAACCAGAAGGCTTGAGGAGAGGAAGACAGATGGGAAACGGCCTATTGGTGGAGCAGTCAGAACATACAACATTTATGGATTAAGTTTGTCATCTTTTGCATGGCACCCCAAAACACTTTTAATAGTGACATCAAATATTGGTGGACTAGATCACAATAATAGATAGAATAATGAGGAAAAAGTTAAAGTTTGAAATCTCACGAGAATTACCAAAATGTGACACAGAGACATGAAAGGAACACATGCTGTTTGAAAAATGGTATAGGTAGATTTTCTTAATGCAGGATTGCCAGAAACATGTAATTTGTGAAAAACCCAATATCTTTGAAATGTAACAAACCCAAAGCCATAAAATGAGGTATGTCTGTATTTTACAGATTTTGTTAAGGGCCGATTAAAGATCCTCCACTCCTCTGGCCACAGATGGAAAAAATTCTAGAGAAAATGCATGAAATATTCATCAAGGAAAGGCTGCTCCTGCAAAAAGACATTTCTGTAAGGCCAGGAAGACAGTGGGACCACATTAGAGACTGTGCCTCTTCCAGAAGGATTTTTGTAGCTAATGGAGAGGTGGAGACTGTTGACTGAAACTTAAGTCTATACTGAAAAGAGAGTCAGTTTAGAAACCCCCCACATAAAGCTGCAACTGAGAAAATGATGAGCTGGCACTACCCTATTAAGCTAAGAATAAAGGAAAATTGTCCAAATTCTGGCTCAGTTGGGGGTTAAAATGCAATAAATACAAATGCTTATATGTCTGTGGGCCTGAGTTACACTATGCATGTTTTCTAAAAGTCTGTACCTACAAAATTTTAAGGGTAATTACATCTGTAATTGCCTTGTGTATCTGGCCAGAGCAAATATAAACCTCTCTGAAAGGCATCCCCAAACAACACAGGAAGTTACGAAATGAAAAAATTTAAGAATGGTGATAAAAAAGAAGATATGGAAGAATCTAATATAATATTGACTACATAGCAAAAGTAATACCATGAATAATTTCTAAGTTGTAGATACTTGAAGATGTCACGATTAGAACATAGGATAATAATGGCATGTAAGCTCGGAGAAGTTGAAACAGTCCTTAAGCTGTCCAGGAGGAGGGCAAAAACTTTAGTAACTTAAACCATTAAGTTAGGAACATGCATTTTAATTTCAAGATTTGCCAAACGCAAATAGTCACTTTTTTTAACCGAAGGGATAAAGTAGAATTAGAAAAAAAAGAAATTATGTTAGCACAAAATAAGACGTAAAGCAGAGGGGAAAAAAGGAAAATACCAACAAATAGGAAGCAAGAATAAGGTGGTAGAAATAAATCTAAATATATCAACATGTAGTTAGACACTATGTAAAAAAGTCAATTACTTGCTTTGTAATACAATACACCTAAAATATAAAAACTGATGAAAGCAAAGAGTGAAAGTTTGGGAAAAGAAACTTAAGTAAACCCTAAACACAAGAAAGCTGGTGTAGCCATTTTGTTCTGGATACCCATTCTCATGGGGTTGGGGGATGGCAACTGTAGTGAGAGAGAGACGATGTTCTTAAGTCACTTTACAGTGACGGACAGCAGTGAGGGGCAGCAGATGGCAGGACACAATGGGGACTGTTTGTAAACTCATGTGAAGTACTTTGCGGAATTTCCAAGATTTCCTTGTCTCAGAGTGAGGAGAGTATTTTTTTCTGACATTAGAGTATGATGATATGTGTGTAATTTAAGCACAAAAAATGCCTCATTAACACATATATGCACATATAACACGAATAACACATATAATTTGAAATGTTTAACTTGAACCAGCAGGCAGCGAAGACCTGGAGAAATAATGGGTATGTGGACTATACCCATTGTTTTTGTTTACAACGTTCCGAAAGATTCTGAAGGCCATTGGTGAGCAGTTGATGTATCAATTGCATTGTCTCTGCAAATAAGTAGACTTAGCTAATACTAAATATTGGGTACAGATGTCTCATACATATAAAATTAATTGTATCTAAACTAGAATAAATTATAAAATATTCACTATGGGGGCCAAATAATGTCAGTTTTCACCTAATGGTCATGTGTTAAATCCATCTACTACTTCTGGTGGTTTTAGGGTATTCTTACTCAATCTTCAAATTGATTATATTAGCTCTGGTTTTGGCTAGGGAAATTATGTTTAATTGAATTAAGTACTTTGTGATAACATTGAAGAACTTAATATAAAAATTTTCTGAAAATTTAAACCCTGTTTTCTATTTTTTCACCTTAGTGAAAAAATATGTTATCACTATCTAACATATCACAGTATCTATTATATTTTAAAAAACAGAAAGACACTCCATGAGGATAAAAATTTCTGATTTTATTGTTCACTGCTCTTTTCCCAGAACCTAGAAGAATTCCTGCCATAGTAAGCAATCAAGTATTTTTAAAATAAATAAATGAATAAATAAATAAATAAATAATCTGTGATTAAAAATTTTATTCAGTGGCCATTGGTTCCCAGCTCTTTATTATGACGTAAGAGATGGTGTTTGCAGAATATTTCACCTACTGTGGAAGCCCTTTCTGAAAGAAAGGATTTGTTCTTCTTAATCATGAAGTAATAAATTGTAATATTATATAGACTGTTGAAAATAATTTAAAATGTTGAAAAAACATATTGCCAAAATGAAACAGAAAAATAATCCTTATCAAATGTAGAAATAGCACATGAGCTTAAGATCAGTGTAAATCATTGATACCATATTCAAAATGTAGAAGCTATGAAGAAAAATGAATATGCACATTTGCATATTTGCTCAAGGGATGTAATGGCATGTTTTATGATTTAAGACCCTTGATATTATCTTCGGCCACAAATCAAAGCCACTAGCTTTGTCCTAAAAGAAAATGAAATGATTTTCCTTAATAAAAATTGATTGTGTTCCAGTTTAATGTTTATTTTCATTGATAGGCAATATGATACATCTACTTCACCTCCTTCTCACAATATGATTTCTTAAACAGACATAAACAATGCTTATTTCTTCAGATGGGTATGAGCAATGATCTTGCCTCCAGCAATAATTAATTGGTGGCTTGCAAATTTGAAAAGCACAATTTTATTTATGTAAACAATCTGTTTCAGTTATTCTAGGTTATAGATGAATTGTGAGTAGGTTAGTTATAAGAAGAAACTAAGATGTATTTTAATTAGCACAGTCAGGTCTATCTATGCATGAAAAACAAGACAAAAAATGTAAAAGGCATTCTATGCTTTATATATATTTTGAATTTATTTTTAAAAAATGTTTTTGCAACTATGTCACGTTTTCAAAGATTTTCTTGTTATAAATTATTAATTCTAACAAAGTTTTATGCAGTCTTAAAATATAATGGCATCTCTTTCTTTATGAGCATGTATTTTACCTTTCCATGAGAAACGTGTTCTGTATTTTTTTTTTTCTTTTTCTTAAAAATTTTTTATTGGATTTTAGGTTTTGGGGTACATGAGCAGAGCATGCAAGACAGTTGTGTAGGTACACACATGGCAGTGTGTTTTGCTTCCTTTCTCCCCTTCACCCACATTTGGCATTTCTCCCCAGGCTATCCCTCCCCAACTCCCCCTCCCACTGGCCCTCCCCTTTTCCCCCCAGTAGACCCCAGTGTTTAGTACTCCCCTCCCTGTGTCCATGTGTTCTCATTTTTCATCACCCGCCTATAAGTGAGAATATGCAGTGTTTCATTTTCTGTTCTTGTGTCAGTTTGCTGAGGATGATGTTCTCCAGATTCATCCATGTCCCTACAAACGACACGAACTCATCATTTCTGATTGCTTCATAATATTCCATGGTGTATATGTGCCACATTTTTCCAATCCAGTCTATCATCAATGGGCATTTGGGTTGATTCCAGGTCTTTGCTATTGTAAACAGTGCTGCAATGAACATTCGTGTACATGTGTCCTTATAGTAGAACGATTTATAGTCTTTTGGATATATACCCAGTAATGGGATTGCTGGGTCAAATGGAATTTCTATTACTAGGTCCTTGAGGAATCGCCACACTGTCTTCCACAATGGTTGAACTAATTTACACTCCCACCAACAGTGTAAAAGTGTTCCTTTTTCTCCACATCCTCTCCAGCATCTGTTGTCTCCAGATTTTTTAATGATCGCCATTCTAACTGGCGTGAGATGGTATCTCAATGTGGTTTTGATTTGCATCTCTCTGATGACCAGTGACGATGAGCATTTTTTCATATGATTGTTGGCCTCATATATGTCTTCTTTCATAAAGTATCTGTTCATATCCTTTGCCCACTTTTGAATGGGCTTGTTTGTTTTTTTCCTGTAAATCTGTTTGAGTTCTTTATAAATTCTGGATATCAGCCCTTTGTCAGATGGGTAAACTGCAAAAATTTTTTCCCAATCTGTTGGTTGCCGATTCACTCTAGTGACTGTTTCTTTTGCCGTGCAGAAGCTGTGGAGTTTCATTAGGTCCCATTTGTCTATTTTGGCTTTATCAAGCACACATTTTCATCAAAAAAGATACTAATAGATATTGATAACAAATATAATATATTGAGTGCTTACTTTTTTTCTATGTACTTTACATGAAGTAATGTATTTAATCGTAAAGATAACTGTATGCAATATATATACCATTGTTGCTCACATTGAACAGAAGAAAACCGAAGATAAGTCTCATATAGTCAATGAGCCGTGGCTTCAGAATTCAAACATAAGCACTTCGGTTCAAGAGCTCAGGCTATAAACACCATAGAAATGTTAGTTATAATTAGAATTATAATAAAAACAGCATCTATCACTTATGTGACAAACACTGTGCTAGATGTTTTATATAAATTATCATCTCTCCATTAATTTATCATTCTTCTCTACTTAAGGTCACTTGAGTGCAGATATGTGTGTTTCTTTTTAAATTTTATTGTTTCTAATGATCAGCATGTCATTATTTATAGCTGTATCGTAATGCTTCCTGTTTTATGTAAGTATTGAAGTTAGGTAGTGTAAGTCCTCCCACATTTCCCCTTTTTTTCAAATTTGTTTTGAATACTCTAGATCCTTTGCATTTTCAGATAAATTATGAAATCAGATTTTTAGTTTCCACCACAAAATGTTTTGAGATTTGATAAGATTTGTAGTTGACAATCTACAGAGAAGGAACATCTTAAGAATATTTAATCTTCTGATTTATAAGCATAGTATAACTTAGTGTTTGGGGTAGTATTTATTAATTAATCTCAGCACCATTTTATGGTTTTCAATGCAGAGGTCTTGAAAATTTTGTTAATTTATTTCTAAATATTTTACATTTTATAGGCACATGTAAGTAATTTTCTGATTGTTTACTGATAATATTTATATATGAAATTGATTTTTGTATATTAAAAACATATTCTATAAACTTGCTCAACTCACCTATTGGATCTAGTAGAGTTTTTTTGGGAGTCACATTTTAGAATTTTAGAAATTAGGATTTTAGAAAGATAATTATTGCCATCGTGACTAAAAAAAGTCTTACTTCTTCATTCCTATAGTATGTATTTTATTTCTATTTATTGCCTTGTCACACAAACTAGTATTTTCATTACAAAATTAGATAGAAGAGGGAAGAATGAGTATTTTGACCTAATTCTGATTTTAGGAGACATATATTCTGTATTTACCATTGAAATATGACAGAAATTATAGTTTTTTATTACCCATAAATGTTTCCAGGCTGAGGATATTCACTTTTGGTCCTGGTTTTCCAAGATATATATTTTTAAAACACAAAAAGATATCAACTTACATCAAATGCTTTTATACATCTATATAAGTTGATCCTATGACTTTATAAATTTATTGTTAATATGGCAAGTTAGATTACTTTGAATGTTAAACCAACCTTGCATTTCATGAAAACTTTACTTGATTATAAAATATTTTAATATATTACTTCATTTAATTGCCTAAAATTTTGTTAAGAACATCTCGTCTGTGTACATGAGAAATATTATAGTTTGCTGTGCTTGTGTGGTTTTGACATGAGAGCAATTCTAGCCCCATAAAATGAATTGAGAAATGATCTGGAAAATTATGAAAGCTTTCATATAAAATTTGTAGCATTTACTCCTTAAATGTTTAGTAGACTACATAAATGGAGCAATGAGTCTTGTAGTTTTCTTTGTGGTAATATTATGATAGATATACAGTAAGATTGTGGTAATTTGGGTTTTTCAAGGAATTTTTTCCATTGTATCTAAATTATTAAATTTCTTAACGTAAGTTCTTTGTAATATTTCCTTATCATTGTAATACCTATAGGTTCTTTAATTATGTCTCATCTTTCATTCTTCATGTTGGTAATTTATTTGCACTCTGTTTTATCATTTAAACTATATGACTAGAAATTTATCAATTTTATTAATCTCTTCAAAGAAACACTTGATTTCATTCATTCTCTTCATTGTTTTCCTGTTAAGAATTCCATTGGTATTTGCCATTATCTTTTATTAATTGCTCCCCTCTTAGTTTTTATTGCTCTTCTTTCCAGGTTTTGTAATGGCAAAGCCTAGATATAAGTCTGAAAACCACAGTCCATGGTCATAACCTGTTTTTGTAAATAAATTTTTATTGGAATGCAGCCACATTCATTTGTTTAGATATTGTCTATGATTGTTTTCTCACGGCAGCACAGAATTGAATAATTGTGACAGAGAACATAAGGCCTAAAAGCCTGAAATGATACTCTCTGAGTTTTTAAGAAAAAGTTTTCTGAGATAACTCTTTTGAGATTTTTCTTCATTTCTAATATAAAAATTTAAAGCTATATATTTTCATTTAAGCACTATTTTCCTGCCTGTCTCAAACTTTCATGTGCTATGTTTTGATTTTTCACTTGATTCAAGATATTTTTAATTTTCTTTCTGATGTTTTCCTTAACTCATAAATTATTTAGAAATGTATGGTTTAATTTCCAAGTATTTAGAAATTCATCTTATTACTTTCATTAGTAATTTATGCCTTAATTTCATACTGGTTGGTTAGAAAACATATTTGGTATTAATGCAGACAGGAGATGGGGAAAAATACTGGTTAGAATAGGGCTGTCCCTGGCAAAGCCCCACCTTCAAGCCTGAACCCATGGCCCAAAGTGAAACATGCAATCCTGCTTTTCCACCTGAATGTTGCCTTTTCTAAAACCACTCTGGCCTGCCCTGCCCCCATTCCTTACCCATAAAAATCCCAGGCTCCACTGGCAATGGTGGAAGAGTGGCAGAGCAGCAGAGAAGAGAAAAGAAACAGCCAGACATCAGAAAAGAGCGGCTTGACTTCAGAGGGATGGCTTGATGCTTGATGGTGGGTCCTCAGAGAAGAATTTGGCCAGGGATGATCAAACTCTTCTCTGAGGTTCCGCTGTCAAGCTGTCCCGCTGAAGGGGGAAGATCACCTTACCACACCATCCTTTTTCCAGCTCCCATCCTGATGAGTACCATTTTCACCACTCAGTACAATCCCGCACATTCACTGTGCTTCAATTCATTTGTGCCACCCAATTCCTCTTGGATGCCAGACAAGGACCTGGGTGTGGGTGCAAGGGGCTGTCACACTGATCCTCCACTGAGCTGTCTAACACTTAAGCCATTAACAGACTGCAAAACTGAAAGAGCACACTGTAACACATGCCCTCTGGGGCTCTGGGGGTCATGGGCAGTCCCTAGGTGCTGTCACAGATTCGTGACGAGTTCTACTCCTGTTGGTTACCTAGACGTTATCATCCTGGCCCCTGCACCTGCTCACCTGCATGCTCCCCTCCTGTGAGGAGTTGAGAGCTGTGGGCTGAGTAAACAAGCCAACCCATTCGCAAGTCCTGTGAATGGGTCAAGGGAACTATCAGATTAAAATCAGTATGATTCTAGTTCATTTATTTAGTTTTATATTATGATACACTATATGTAATTATATATAATATTATATATAATCATATTATAATGATATATAATTATGTATTATACATAATATACATTATATATTATAATAATTATATATCATTATAATATGATTTATTTATCTATTATATATAATGTATTTAAATATAAATATATAATATAATTAGATATGATTATAATATTATTGTAAATAATTATAAATATATTATCATCTAACCTGTTAAATGTTCATGTACACATTGAAAAAGTAGTCAACTAATCACAGCCCAAGTCCTCATCTAGCTTACAATGTGTTATTTTTTGGCACATAGCCACTTTCATTCATTTTTTTATGGTCTATGACTGCTTCTATGTTAAAAAGACATAATTGGGTAGCCATGACACAGGGCATATGGCCTGCAAAGTCTAAATTATTTTATTTCTGGTTCTTTACAGAAAAAAGTTTGCCAACTACTAGTTTCAAAAAATGTGTTCTGCTCTTGTCTAGTGAAATGTTTTACAAATGTCAATTACAAAAAGGTTACACAAGTCTCTGATTTTCTATCTACTTGTTTTACCGACTGAAAGAAAGGTATTAAAATCTCCAACTATAATTGTGGATTTTTCTATTCCTCTTTAAAGTTTCTGCTTTGTGTAGTTCAAAGCTCTATTTTTAGGTACACAAAATTTAGGTTTGTCATGTCGATGAATTGTCCCCTTTATTCTTTTTTTTGTTAATGTCCTTTGCTTTTAAATATGCTTATATCTCTTTTTATCCTTTTGCTTTTTTTCCTCCTTTTAATTTGAGATAATTCTATAGAATTACATATTCACATGAAATTGTAAGAAATAATCCAAAGAAATATTACATAGCTTCACTCAGCTTTCCTAAAAATAACATCTTGTATACTTAAAATACAATATCATAGCCATGACATATACTTTGATAAAACTCATCTACCTTAATTAATTTTTTTCAGATTTGCATGCACTCACTTTTGTCTATGTAATTATATGCAACTGTTTTCCAGAGTGGCTATACCAATTTACTCTCCCACCAGCATTGTGTAAGTGACACAACTTCTCCACATCCTTCTCAGCTAGTGATTGCTTTAAGATTTGTGTATATGTTTTTAACATATCAAAGTCTATCTACCTTTAGGTGATATTCAGGTATCATGTGTAAGAACTTTATAGAAGTATGATTCCATTTATTTCTTCCCAGCCTTCGTACTACTGTTGTCATACATTTTATTTCTGTATAAGTGATAAGACTCATAAGACCTCATTTTTTTGCCATAAGAGTTGATTATACTATGTGGATGTAAAGAATTCTTTTTGTATACCCATAGAATATCCAGTTTTGATTGTCTCCTTTGTTTATAGCCAGATTTGTATCTTGTGTTATTTTCCTTGTGCTCAAAGATCTGTCTTTATAATTTCTTATATTGTATATCTGTTGGTGGTTAATTCTTTTAGATTTTGAATGTCTTCAATTTTTTTTTCTTTCAGGTTCTTAAAGGCTTTTTTTTTTTTGGAGAAACATGCCTTTATTTTAATTAATTAATTTATTTTTTTTGAGATGGAGTCTCACTCTGTCACCTGGTCTGGAGTAGAGTGGCCCAATCTTGGCCCACTGCAACCTCCACGTCCTGGGTTCAAGCAATTCTCCTGCCTCAGCCTTCTGAGGAGCTGACATTACAGGCGCCTGCCACTATGCCCAGCTAATTTTTGTATTTTTAGTAGGTACAGAGTTTTGCCGTGTTCACCAGGCTGGTCTCGAACTCCTGACATCATGATTCACCTGCTTAAGCCTCCCAAAGTGCTTGGATTACAGGCGTAAGCCACCACATCAGGCCATGCCTTTATTTTTAGTAGATTTTTTTTAATGGATAAAGAATTTTATGTTGATGGGATTGATGTTTTTCTTTTTTCTTTCTTTTTGGTTGTTATTGTTGTTGCTTTCAGTACTCAAATGATGCTTCTCTCTACTAACGTGCACTATTTCAAGAAGCGATCATTTGTGTGAAGTAGTTTACCCTCTTGCTGCTTTAAAAATTTTGTTTCACTGGTATAAAGGAATTTGATTACTGTATGCTTCGGTATAGTTTTCTTCATGTTTCTTGTGTTTGAGTTTTCTTGAGCTTCTTGGATTTGTGGGCTTATAGTTTTTAAGAAATTTGGAAAAGATATAGTCATTATATCTTTAGGTATTTTATCTGTTTCTCCATTCCTTCAGGGACTTCAGTTACATTCTATATTGTGCTACTTGAGCTGCATGCCAGTTCCCTGACATTCTGTTCATTTTCCCCATGTTTCTTTCACTTGTGTTTCACTTTTGTGTTTTGGTGTTTCATGTTTTCTATTGTTATGTCTTCAACTTGATTAATCCTTTTTCATACCATGTCTAATCAGAAGTTATTCACTACCGGAATATTTTTCATTGCAGACATTGTATCTTTCATTTTTAGAATTTCAACTTGAGTCTTCATTCTGTGTTTTAATTGTTAAATGTTTTCTCCAATTTATTGAGTATATGCCATATCATTTTAATCGCTGATTTAATGTTGTTTTCTGCTAATTTAGTTATTTGTGTCATTTTGGATATTTCAGTTAACTAAGATTTTTCTCATTGTCACATTTTTCTGCGTCTTTGCATACCTGGCAATATTAGATCTAATTAATGACATTATAAATTTTATCTTTTGCATACTAGATTTTTAAATATTTACAAAAATATTTTTGAGCTTTTTTCTGGTATGTAGTTTAGTTAAATGAAAGCAGTTTGTTCCTGTCTTGTCTTGATTTATGTTTTGTATGTGAGACCAGAACAGTATTTAATCCAGACTTAATGTTTTTTAAATACCAAGGCAGGACCTTTCTTAGCCAAAACTAGCAGACTACAGCTTGAAGACTGGGGATTGTTTCGGTAAATAAAGTATACTAAAACAGTCATGGTTGTGTTTCTCCATTTTTTTTTATTTTCTCTGCTGCTTTTGTGCTACAATATCAGAGCGAAGTAGCTGTAACAAAGACTATGTGGTTCACAAAGCCTAGCCCTTTAAGGAAATGTTTGTCGGTTGCACCCCCAATGGATACCTGATGAGTTAATGAGGTTTCCACTCTGTCTTTTGAAAACAGCTAATATCTAGCCTTGTATTTTTCTTTCTCTGTCTCCAGATAGTTTGCATATATGTGATAATCAGTACTCAAATGAATATAGGAGGGGAACCCTCGGCAGCTCTCTGGAGTATTCTTTCTGCATAACTCCTGCAAGAGACTGTTGTCATGCCAATTCTAGCCACCTTGGTTAGTCTGAACTCCCAGTTATTTCTACTCAACTCAGGAATGCCATTGAATTCTTTGATTTTTCCATCTCAGCACTGTGGCCCAGAATCATTCTCTAGACAGAAAACCTGTGCAAATAAAATTCTCCCTTTCTTTGTCCATATCTCTGGGATCACTGTCTTTTCTTGCCTGATGCTCAATTTTCTAGAATCACCATTTTTCACATTTTGTCTTTTATTCTAAGTGTTTCAAGTGAAGGGGATAGTCCAGTTTCTGTTATCTAATCTTGTCCAGAAGTGGAAGTCCAAGAATTAACTTGTTCTAGGATGAATAAACAAAAACATCTGGGACTTAATATTTAATTTATCTTAGGTAAAGTGTCTGGACATAACCCATTATAAAATGAGAAGCTCACAATTAATAATTTCTAAAGTTCTTCCCACTTTTTATATTTCTGTGAGTAAGAATTTTTGCAATATGTAAGTCACAGAAAGACACTGAATAATTTGGAAAAACAAGAGGGTGTTTACATGTAGGTAATCTTGGAGGAGTTTAATTATATGTAAGAAAACTCAAAATATTAGCATTGATTATGTAATATAAGCAAGATGTTTTAATCTTATTCCAATAAAGAACTACCTTTAAAACAGTCCATCATAGATTATCTTTTTAAAAAATAAAAAAATAAGTGATTTCTTTTTATTGTCATTACCCTTTAACCAAAGAACACTGGGAAAGTATACTGTAGTTGAATACAATGGTTTTATTGTTCTTTGAAAGAAGGGAGAAAATGCATAATAAGAAAAGCATCTCAGTAAGAGGTTGTTAGAAAATATTTATAGGATTTGAGCTTGTGTTAGGAAAGATTCACAGAAGCATAGATTTGCTCCATTTTGGATGTTGTCAGGAAGCAGGAACAATTCTATGACTGGATTCATAATAAATATTATCTTTAAGGCAGGAGGAAAAAATTGAGGCTAAAGATGTAATTGGTAAAGAAGCAGCAGTCGAGCATATTAGTCAGAATTGAGATGTTCGGTCTTTTTTATGGCCGGGACAATTACATTATTTGTATTGAGCCATGATTATGGAATAATCTTGTTTTTGTCTTAATTCTCATTGATAACACAGCATGGCCTTTTCTGATGTTGATATTTCTATGAAATTGTTTATGTTCAATAGATGAAAATCAAAGCCTCGCTATGAGTGCCAGGCGAGTTCCCAAATGCCAGAGGCGGCTTTTCTTTCTCATCATCAGACATGAGGACAAGATAGAGTAGCAAAAACCATGCACTGGTAGTTAGGAGAACTGAATTCCCATCATTCTTTTTCCATTGTCTGTGTATCATTGAATAAGTAAACACAAATATCTGGGTCACAATGTTTAATTTATCTCAGGTAAAATTTCTGGGTCTAACACTCTATATAATTAGAGAGTTAGATTTAACAATTTCTAAAGATGTTCCTATTTCTTATATTCTATAAATAAGAATTTTTTAAGCTAAAAGATTTTCATTCTGAAATAGAGTAAAATAAACTATTAGAGAGTTAGAATTAATGATTTCTAAAGATGTTCCTATTTCTTACATTCTATATAAGTAAGATTTTTTTTTAACTAAAAGGATTTCATTCTGAAATACTGAGTAATATAAGCCATTAGGGAGTTATATTTATTATTTCCTTAGATATAATATTTATAGTAGGGATAAAACATAATTATGCCCTGCTTCTTACTTTCTGAATCTCTGGGAATAAGTCTGTGAACAATGCTGTCTCTTATTTCGTCTTTCCTAACAATGCTGATGATAATATTCCATTTCATTCCATGGCTTTGAAAAAATACAATTCTACTTTAATTTCCTTTTAAGGGAAAGATGATGTATTACAAATATTCTTTCCCTTCCCTTTTCCAACAACTTCACATCTGTATGTTTTATGGGAAAATTTTTTATTTAGGATATTTTAGGCTCAATTTATAAATAAAACAGAAAAAGTTTAGCATTTTAGAAATATATTCGTCCTTATGGTTCACTTACTTACTTTTTTGTCTGTTAACTACTCATTTTAGGTAGTGCCTCACATTTTAGCAATGAGTCCTTTTTTTTTTTTTTTTTTTTTGAGACGGAGTTTCGCTCTTGTTACCCAGGCTGGAGTGCAATGGCGCAATCTCGGCTCACCGCAACCTCCGCCCCCTGGGTTCAGGCAATTCTCCTGCCTCAGCCTCCTGAGTAGCTGGGATTACAGGCACGCACCACCGTGCCCAGCTAATTTTTTGTAATTTTTAGTAGAGACGGGGTTTCACCATGTTGACAAGGATGGTCTCGATCTGTTGACCTCGTGATCCACCCGCCTCGGCCTCCCAAAGTGCTGGGATTACAGGCGTGAGCCACCGCGCCCGGCCCAGCAATGAGTCCTTTTAAAGTATTTTACAACTACATAATCTAGAAAGAGAGGAGGCGTTGTTTGTTTTCACCGTGGCGTTCTATGAAGGTTCTGCTCCTCATTGAAAGTTCACAGGGTATCTCTTATCTTTTTGCTAGCCAATACTTGGATATGTTTTGCCATGAAATGTTTTTGACAGCCAGTATGTCTTTATGTGTGTCACAGACTTCTTTGCATGATCCTTTAAATACACAGCCTGAACTGCTAAGTCAGATTATGTTTCTTTACCATGTGTAAATCTCCTGTAAATGGCCCAATCAGCGACTAGAGCAAAACACTACCTGTCTCTGGTGTGGGATCTTTTCCAAGTTCACAGATGGCCCTGCTTCATCTCTTTGCTCCCAGGACAGTTCGTGGAAGAATCATAGGCTGGATGTACTCAGAAAAATTAAGGGTTTATCCTGTAAAGCAACCGGTGAGAATCTACTTAGAATTATCTTTTTCCTATTAACTTTGAAAAACTATCAAAAAAGGGACAGAAGATTTACGTAAAGTTCTTTGGTGAAAGAAATACGTGGCCTTGTGAGAAATTGGTAACAAACATATTGGGGAAAATTATGATGTTTAACGTGATTCTATTAAGTACAAATATTTTTACCAATTTTTCAGTACCTCCGGGTTAGCTGGCTTCTTTTCCTGAGCAGGTTAGCAGTAAAACATAGATCAGTAAACTGTGTCGTTGCTTTATCCTTTGGAAGTTATGATCTGCTTAGACCTTTTTCCATTGTGTTTAGTCTCAAGTACACTGTCAGCTCAGCAATGACTTTGGCATTACAGGGAAACAAAGATGCATATGATAATACTTTTACAGAGCTAACAAGGTAGTTGGAAAGGTAATATGCCAAATATGAACAAATTATAAAAACTAAGAATTTCTAAAAGAGCATGATCACAGTGGGTGATGCTTTCACAGAAATATATATGTTTTTTGAAATAATCCCCACTTTGTGAGACTTTTTTTATTTTCATAAAGGAGACATATTTTATATATATATGGCTCAATATCTATGTCTTTGCAACACATTCCATAAAAACTAGGGGTAAAAATCTGAACATGTGTTTGGTTTCTCCATCTTAGAACTTGTTTGCGCATACTCACACATGCAGAAAACCATAGTTATAAACCTACTAGGATATAAATGACCTTGTAGAGAAAGCAAAATTTGAAACACATTTTAAGTGATCAAGATGATAAAGCAAAAAATAGAGAAAGTCAGACTTTTTTTTTAAGAACAAAAACTGGATGAATGAATTCACAGAGCTGGAAAACCTTTGAGTATGGAGGATGGGGAAAAGACTAGTCTAGAAAGAGCAAGAGTAGCAGGAGAAAAACAAGAAATAAAGTTAGAGAGGTGAAACAGTGTTAGTATTTAGAAGACCTTCAAAGCTGAGTTTCAGTTTCACAAGGTAAATATTATATGATCATTGCTAGTCCATGATCGAAATATTTTTACCATGAGACTCATCTTCCAGAGATCGTACAAATTCAGATACTATACAGGTTAGGAGCCAGAAGGGCAAAGTAGACATAGGACAAAAATGTGTATTTGAATTTAGTTGAAGTTGTCATGAGAAATGTACTTAATCCCTCTAAGTCTCGATGTTTACTTCTGTGAAATCTGGGCAGTCATATAATGCCACCTTTGTATGGTATAATACTCGAATAAAGGGATATGATAAAATATTTCATAAAATTATAACTACGTATTTTGCATGTTACTTTTCTATTAAAACACTACAACAATAGATATAATGTGATAAAGGTCTGGACAGTGGAGATCACATGCAATAGAAATGTTTGGATCAAAAAACATATCTTTTTTTTTACTTTCTCATGTTGTGTAACTTGTAGATTTTTCCTCTTCTTTCAGGGTTTTGCTCAAGTAGAGCTTCTCCAAGGAGCACATGGGCTTAGTAATCTGTAGCTTGAAAACCCATCAGTCGAAAGTGATGCTACTCCCTTTAACTGTAGTCCAGAGAAGCATTAGATGTAATGATACTATTTGGTAACCTAAGGGCATTAGGAGGAAGGAAAGCATCAGAACTAGCTCTTTTCATATTTAGAATTCTGGAATAATACTGTTATTGAAAAAAATGTGTTGTAGAAGAGGGAATCAGATTTTGAGGTAAAAATCAGAAGGTTCAATTCTGAATAAGATGTGCTCCAGTTTAAACATATTGAAAGTTAGTTACTAGCAAGCCATCTAAGTGAAGATAATTTGTAGTTCATGTGAACAGAATTTGAACTAAGAGAAAGAAGAATACTTTGAAGAAAAAAAAAGATATTGAGAATGGCAAAAATAAAACCAAAACAAGAAATGCAATATTAAGGAGAAAGAAATGTTTTAAATAGTCGGTAGAGTCAGGTAACAGAAGTCAAGGAAAATGAGAACTGAGTATCTATTGCTTTTAGTTGGTTAGAAATATTTCATTTTAAAAAAGAAGTTTCATTGCAGAAGAGGATTAGTGATTGAAGACTCACCAAAAAATCCAGGGAATACTGGATGAATAACACTAGAATGGGTCAAAGTAAAGAAAAACTGGTGTAGGAATCTGAGAAAGGAAAATCTGCTTGCAGAGGGGGAGTTTATTTAATTAAACAGTGTGTCCTGTGTATGGTATAGGGAGGTTAAAAACAACTGGAGCTCTCAGTACAAGCAATAACTAGGTGGATACTTGATAGAATATTTGGAAGGAAAACCAGGTAAGGACAAGGATCTCAGAAACGCATCCGGATCAGGATGCATGTGATTCTTGACAGAGAGAGGACTCTTTCTACTTAAGGAAGCACATTAGTATCTCAGGAGCATTTCTCCCTGCTCCCCACAGGTCTCAGAGGATTTATAGAGTGTTCCTAAAAATGGTGTGCACTCCAAATGAAAAGCTATTTTATATGCTTTTTAAAAAATGTTAATGGGAAAATGTGGTTCATATGAAGAATATAAAGGCATAAAAGGTTTTGAGAACTACTAGAAAGAGTGTAAGTCTAGGCCAGGCGTGGTGGCTCACGCCTGTAATCCCAGCATTTCGGGAGACCGAGGCGGGCGGATAACAAAGTCAAGAGATCGAGACCATTCTGGCCAACATGGTGAAAACCCATCTCTACTAAAAATACAAAAATTAGCTGGGCGTGGTGGAGTGAGCCTGTAGTTCCAGCTACTCAGGAGGCTGAGTCAGGAGAATTTATTGAACCCGGGAGGTGGAGGTTGCAGTGAGCCGAGATGCCACCATGGTGCTCCAGCCTGGCGCCTGGCGACAGAGCAAAACTCTGTCTCAAAAAAAAAAAAAAAAGTCAGTAAGTCTAAAAATCTATGAGATAAAGTTAATAAACAGACATCAAGATGAAATTGTCTCAAAAAGGCAATATGACATAGAGAAGAATTCTGGGATTAGAATGACTTGGGTTTAATTCTGGCTCTGCCATTTGGGAAAACATTCCACATTCATTTATTTCTTCAGCCCTTGAAGGAGTTATTGATATCTGCCGTTTTATTACGAGTTTTCTGAGGATTTAGTAAGATGATACATGTTAAAATGTTTTATGAATACTGAAGCACTGCACGAATCAAAAGTGTTAGATTGTTTTTATTATTACTGTGGTTATTGTTATCTAAATGATGGTAGATGATCGACTTGAGTCAAATATGAAGACCTTGGAATTTTTAAAAATTAAATTATCAAAAAAAGACATGAATGGAAAAAATTAGAATTAAAATGAAGAAATCTGAGGATGGTGTAACTGTTGGTCAGAAAGTTGTATTTGGGAGCAAGCAGCAGGCATATCTTTTCTGCCAGTGGGTAGAAAAATGGGATCAGACATTCATTTGACAAGACATCATGGTCTATGAGATCTTCAGGAAAAAGCCTAATTTAATACTATGGATTAATATTATTATTATTCCCATTTTACACATGAGAAAACTGAGAGGTAATAATATTAAATGATGTACCTCAATTTTTCACCCCAAGCAATATGTGGTAGTTCCCTAATTCCAGTCTAGTTTGATGCTATTGTTTACATTTCTTTTAAGCCATTTCCTTTCCAATACTCCTCTGGAGTTTTAGATTGAAGAGAAGGTTTGGTTCATGGGGTTTTCACAGGGTAGAGATGAGGTTCAAAATATCTGTCTTTTGTTGTTGTTGTTGTTGTTTTGTTTTGTTTTTGTTTTTGTTTTAAGTTCTTAACCTTCAGGTTTTTTAATTTTTTTGAGACGGAGTTTTGCTCTTGTTACCCAGGCTGGAGTGCAATGGCGAGATCTCGTCTCACCTCAACCTCCGCCTCCTGGGTTCAGGCAATTCTCCTGCCTCAGCCTCCTGAGTAGCTGGGACCACAGGCACACGCCACCATGCCAAGCTAATTTTTGTATTTTTGGTAGAGACAGGGTTTCACCATGGTGAGCAGGATGGTCTCGATCTCTTAACCTCGTGATCCACCCGCCTGGGCTTCCCAAAGTGCTGGGATTATAGGCGTAAGCCACCGCGTGCCAGCCTCAGGTTTGTTTTTGATTTAATTCTGAATTGATCTCATGACATGAGACTTTCCTGTGTTTAGGGTATTCAGCTAATTTGTTGCAGATGGTCAGCATACAGCTCTCTCTCGTTCTTAAATGGTTTTTGATTACGTAGACAGAATATGCCATTGAGTCCTCCTGTGGGGCTATGGAAGTAGGCGTTGGGGAAGTGGGAGTAGCAGCAGGGTTTCTCTTTAGATCTGTATATTGGACAATAATGTTTTAAAATATGTATATGACAAGACTAATTTGAGATTTCTAATCAAACTATCCCTAAGCTAAGAAAAAAACAGTCATTTAAACTTGGAGAAATTTTTAACATCTGTAAAAGGATCTAAGGAGAAAAATGCAGGTAATTCTCCCTTCAACATCGTTGTAGACCAAAATAAGAAAGTTGAATGAAGCACATTCTGGGATAATAGCACAATATACACTAAGATGTATTATTTTAGTGACCGAGTGAGTCACATAGACAAGACAGATTTGGTAAGTCCTTATTCAAATCAATTAAATGTGGGCTTCTACATATTATTTAAATCATTTCATAGTTATTATCAAAAATTGTTTTCCTGTGGATATCACACACATATAGAAAACTGTTTTTGAATACCTAGGTAATGGCTAAGTAACCAAGTATAATGACAATATATAGTTTTATAGGAAGGCCAAAATGTTTTTTAAGTCCATGAGGCATAAAATCTCTCTCATATTTTCCCTCCTAAATCCATATTCAAAAGGGCATACATTTCTAAAATACAGAGAAAACAATAATTTTATTACTGTAGATGTCTCTAGCAAGTTAGCCTTCAAAATATTAACTGACCCACCTACTGAGTATTGGTTAGTTCATAGTTCAGGATATAAACCTAATAAGAAACTGTAAAGGCTGAAGGAATTAAGGATGCTTTCAAATGCTACTACTCTTAAATTCTACTAATTCATTTGTGTTTACCAATGGGCCTTGATAATAATAATGAAAAATTAAGATAAAAGACGTCACTTTTCATTGAATTGACTCATTTTGGTAGAGAGATATACATATGTATATGTAATTTATATATACATATATATCTCTCTACCAAAATGAGTCAATTATTATATATAACATATATATTATATATAACGTATATATTATATATATAACATATAATAATCATTATATATTATATTTATATTATTAATAGTACACTACATTCTTTGAAAAATAATAGCAGTTCAGATGACTGAGGTCACTGACTCTTTATTACTGTCATGGCTGTTTTTACAATTTGCGCTAAAATCTGTAATGAAAGAAGTAGGGCCCAGCCACTTAAAGAAAAGGGATGTGGAGCAGGCAGTTAGGAGTTCTCTTTTTATGTAGGGTGATCTACAGAAACGATATATTTTTCTCTTGCATCCAACTACTGCTCATAGTAAATGTGAGCTTTAATTTCTCTTCTTTCTCTTCCGCTATTGCCCTTTTCAAATGTAGGTAAAATTGAAATGGGGGCGGGTACAAGTGCCTCTCTTTCTCACTTATGACAAATAGCCATTTTCCTGACATACCCACATATGCACAAAGACATATTACTTGCCAGAATCTCAGAAGGGAGAGAAGCAATATAAAACAAAATATACTTGTAACTCTCAGAAATATAATAAAACACATTTTTATAATACACGAGAAAAGACTACCATATAAAATTTGAAATATGGCACATTGTCTTTATTCTTCTGCAGTATCAAAACTGAATTTTATAGTTGTTCAGATAGAAATGATAAAAGTAATAATTTACCCTGGCAGATTGTGTGTTTCCACCTCCCCGCTATCTAAGTACCTCTGTGTTCCACCTTCACCTGTATTTTACATCATGCCACAGCATTGTAATAATGCCCTCAGCCTTATTACCCCTCTACTCCTCTGAGTAGACAGGCCGCCTTTTAACTTGTGGAAATGGTGCCCAGTTCCCCAATAGAAGTTGCCTGTCTGCTGTATCTTTTTCATGTTGCATATAACTTCACAGAACTGCCTACTACATACCCAAAGAGAAAATGTGGAGTAATTTCATTATGGGGTATCACCAGGTTCACAGTTAGTTCTTGAAGATGGGGAAGGGAGGCAAGGTTTATTTACATTTGTGCTGCTATTATATGGCATAGAATCTGTAACTCCTGTTCTTATTTAATATCTCTTCTCTCAACATATTAAAAATGTACCTCTAAAATGTTTTAAATGTACCTCTCCATGTTTTAAAAAGATATAATTACAAATAAAATTTAATTTTGAAATTTTATAATTGTACTGGAATATTTATTGATAATACAGGGTTAACTAGTTATTACTAAATGAACAAACAACAAAAAGCCAATTAAATAATGAACAAATAAATTAATAAACAAAAATACAGATCTTTAGTGCAATACTCTTCCATCTTATAGTTTCATTTACCAGTGTAAACTGCTATAGATCAAACACAGACTTAGTATCTGCCTGATACCATATCTTCATGCAAAATAGAATACAGTTGGCTTTTCATATCCATAGGTTCCACATCTGTGGATTCAACGAACTGCATATAGAAAATGTTTGGGAAAAAATTAATAACAATGAATCAATAAAAATTATACAGTTTTTTTTTAAATGAGGTGGGTTTTCACCGGGATGCCCAGGCTGACCTCAAACTCATGACCTCAGGTAACCCTCCCATCTCAGCCTCCCAAAGTGCTGGGATTGCTGGCGTGAGTCACAGCACCTGGCCTGGTCTCTGTGATTTCCTTTTTTTCTCTTTCTTTTTTTTTTAAGAAAGAAAGAAAGAGAAAGAGAAAAGGGGGAGCGAGAACAGGAGTCTTGCTCTATTGCCCAGGCTGGAATGCAATCTAGAAATAGGTATTAAAAACCTCTTTTATGCTGATGATTGTGCTTAACAGCAGAGACTGGAAGGAATAAGGAAAGAAAATAACAAACAGCAGCCAACCAATGTTTCATTTAAATCTGTGAAATGCTGTGCAAGTGCTGAAGAGTGATTTGCTTCCATTTGTGTGGTCACTTTCAAAATAGGTGTAATGTGATACTAAATAAAAATGTATGTTCTGTGGACCTGGGGTGAAGAATTCTATAAATATTCACTGAGTTTACTTGTTCCAGGTCTGAGTTCAAATCATAAATGTCTCTGTTAATTTTCTATCTCTTGATCCATCGAATATTAACAATGTGGTGTCAAAGTCTCCCACTATTAGTGTGGGAGTCCAAGTCTCTTTATAAGTCATTGAAAACTTGTCTTATATATCTGGGTGCCCCTATATTGGGTACATATATATTTATGATCATTGACTCCTATTGTTGCATTGATCTTTTTATCATTATGTAATGTCCTTCTTTGTTTCTTTTAGTCTTGGTTACTATTGTAGTCTATTTTGTCAGAGACGAAAGTTACGACTCCTATTTTTTTTGTTTGCTTGTTTTGTTTTTCTTTCCTCTCCATTTGATTGGCGAGTCTTCCTCCAACCTTTTATTTTGAGTCTTTGTTGTCCTTGCTTATGAGATGGATCTGGATACAGAGTGCCAATGTGTTTTGACTTTTTAATTCCGTTTGCGTGTCGGTGTCTTTGATGGGGGCGTTTAATCCATTTAAATTCAGAATTAATACTGATATTTGTGAGTTTAATATTGTCATTTAATGCTGACTGGCTATTTTGCCCATTAGTTGATATAAATACTTCATGATGGAGATACTCTTTATCTTTTGGTAAGTTTTTGGGATGACTGATACTGGTTGTTCCTTTCTGTGTGTAGTGCTTCTTTCAGAAGCTCTTGTAAAGCAGGCCTGGTGGTGATGAAAACTCTGAGTGCTTGCTTGTTCATGAAAAATTTTATTTTTCCTTCATTTATAAAGCTTAATTTGGCTGGATATGAGATTCTGGGTTGAAAATTCTTTTCTTTGAGGATATTGAATCTTAACCCCCATTCTCTTCTAGCTATTAGGGTTTCTGCTGAGAGATCTGCTGTAAGTCTGATAGGCTTCCCTTTATGGGTAACCTGACCTTTCTCTCTAGCTGCCCTTAGAATTTTCTCTTTTATTTCAACCCTGGTGAATCTAATAATTATGTGTCTTGGGGTTGCTCTACTTGAGGAATATCTTTGTGGTGTTCTCTGTATTACATGGAGATGAGTATTGTACCACCTTACTAGGTTAGGGAAGTTTTCCTGAATAATATCCTGAAGAATATTTTCCAACTTGTATTCATTCTCTTCATGACATTCAGGTACACCTGTCAAACGTAAATTAGGTCTTTTCACATAGTCCCATATTTCTTGGACACTTTGCTCATTTCTTTTTCCTTTTTCTTCTCTAATCTTGTCTTCTCGTTTCATTTCATTAAGTTGGTCTTCGACCTCTGATATCCTTTCTTCTTCTTGATCAATTTGAGTATTAAAACCTGTGCATACTTCACAGAGTTCTTGTATAGTATTCTTCTGTTCCATTAATTCACTTATATTCCTCTCTAAATTGTCTATTCTCATTAGGATTTTGTCAAATCTTTTTTCAAATTTCTTAGTTTCTTTACATTGGGCTAGAACATGTTCTTTTAACTCACAGAAATTTCTTATTATCCATCTTCTGAAGCCTAATTCTGTTATTGGAATGCACTCATTTTCCATCAGGCTTTGTTCCCCTGTTGATGAGGAACTGTGATCCTCTATAGAGGGAGAGGCATTCTGATTTTGAATATTCTCAGCCTTTTTATGCTGGTTTCTTCCCATCATTGTAAATTTATCCACCTGTCATCTTTGTAATTACCAACTTTCAAATTGGGTCTCTTAGTGGACGTCCAACTTGTTAATTCCCAGGGCTGAAATGTGAGCAACCCACTGTGCTCGCTAAAACAGTGGCATCAAGATTCTTGGTGCTTTTCTGTCTGGGAGTCTCCCTTCTGGCTTCCCTCCTGAATCCCTTCTTCAATCAGCTCCAAACGTCAGTCCCCTTTACTCTCCACCAAGAACCGCTGCGCCAGGGCACTGGCAAAACCACAGAGCCAGCTGCAAGAGTCGCGCTGGTGACCCGTGGGGCTCCTCCGCTGGGAATCTCCTGGTCCTTGTGCAAGAAAGATTCGTCTGAAAGTGTGGCGTCCTCTCATTCTCTGCACTTTCACTGGGAGCTACAAGCCTGAGCTGCTAGCGGTCAGCCATCTTGGATCTCTCTTTCTACAAATTTTTAAAGGCAGTATAGCAACTATTTACATAGCACATAGGTATTATAAGTAATCTAGAAATGACTTCAAACATATGAGAGGATGTGCATACTTTATTAATACAGGTAAATATTATGCCATTTTGTAAGATACTTGAGCATTCTTGGACTTTGATATCTGTGAGTGTTCCTGGAACCAATCCCCTGTGGATACCAAGGGACGACTGTGTTTACATTTGTCATATTTATTTAATATTTTATGTTAAGATTAATTACTAATTATATTTAATATTAAAGCCAATATTAATTTTGATCACTTTATAGCTTATTTTAATAACTATAAACAATCTAGTTATTTGAATAGAAAATATTTCTTTTAAATAATGCTTCTTAAAGGATATTTTAGGTTAATGAATAATAAAAAGGATTTATAGAAGACAGTTTCAATAAAGCATCAAAGCCTGGATGGAATTTAACATTGAAACTTTCTCTCTCCTGACTCATTACAACAAAAAAATATATAGCAGATTTTTCTTCCTTTTATTCATTATGAAAATAGAATGGGATATAATTCTTTACCTTAAATTCCAATTTTTCACTTGCACAGCTGCTATTGATTCTGCCCAACTCATTTAGTAAAAATAAGATTTTATTAAACATTATTGAGCTTAATTGACCCTACTCACTGCACACAGAATGCTAGAGGATTTAATTAGCACTAATACTATCGACTGCAGAATAAGGGAAGCAAGCTAATATACCCATTGATGTTTGCCAGGTGCTCATACCTGTTTTTCTAATCTCCTAAAACAACTTTGGGAAGTACTTGTTATTTACACATAAAACTAAAACATCTGAACTTTGAAAAGAGTATATGATTTGCCTAATTTCACAATCATGAAATAACTAATCTATTATCAAATCTATATCTGCCCAGCTTCTAACTCCTTGTATAACATGTCTTATTCCAAATGCAGTTAATTATGTACTTTCTTGAAATATTATTTAATTTTCTGGTACATGTTGGCCTCTCAATTTGTTTGTAGGATCCTCAATGATATGGAGCCTGGGCCTCTAAAAACATGAACTGCGAGGTATAGGATTTGAATTTCAATTCCATCCATTACAGCCAAATAGGAAATTACTCTGAACCTCATTTTACTGATACCTAAAATGGGGTTATAATATCACCCGGATGAATTTGGAAATATTAGTGAATATGAGTATGTAACTTTATATTTAATGTATATTTAGTGCCAATACAAGCCAATTTCTTTCTAATTTCTCACATACTTTTCATTTCATTTATTTTTATTTATTTATTTATTTATTATTTTGAGATAGTGTCTCTGTCTGTCATCCAGGCTGAAGTGCAGTGGTGCCACTTGGCTCACTGCAACCTTCCCCTCCAGGGTTCAAGTGATTCTTATGCCTTACTCTCCTGAATAACTGGGATTACAGGCATGTGCCACCATACCTGACTAATTTTTTAATTATATTTATTATTTATTTATTATATTTATAATTATTATTAGTAAAGAAGTGGTTTTTCCATGTGAGCAAGGCTGGTGTTAAACTCCTGGCCTTAAGTGATCCACTGGCCTTGGCCTGCCAAAGTACTGGGATTATAGGCATGAGCCATTGTGTCCAGCTTTTATTTTTATTTCTGTTTGTATCTATCATGGTTCTGTCAAGATAAACTAAAATTATTATGCATACATCATGTTCTAGGTACCTTGGTGAATATTAAATCCTCATTGCATCCTGTAAATGAGATTCCCCAAAGCAAATCCCCAGAGTTTATTCCTCTTCTCCTTTTGAGCTCTATGTTCTCCCTGGGTATTTGATCTTACCTATGGTCTCATAGCTTTAAATGCATTTCTAATTACTGTCTCTAATTACACTGCTGGTGGGAATGTAAGCTAGTATAGCCACTATGGACAACAGTGTGGAGACTCCTTAAAGAAATAACAGAACTACCAATGGATCTAGGAATCTCACTAGTTGGTGTTTACCTAGAGGAAAATAAGTCATTATTCAGAAAAGATACTTGCACACACATGTTTATAACAGCACAATTCACAATAGCGAAGTTGTGAAACCAACCCAAATGCTCATCGATCAATGAGTGGATAAACTGATATATAAATACATAATATATGTGTGTGTGTGTGTACACATATATATATAATTATATATAATATTATATAATATATATATAATATATAATATATAATATAATTCATTCCTTTTATGGCTGAGTAGTATTCCATTACATGTGTGTGTGCTCACGTGTGCACGTGTGTGTGTATAATGGAATACTACTCAACCATAAAAAGGAATGAATTATCAGCATTTGCAATGACCTGGATGAGATGAGAGACTATTATTATAATTGAAGTAACTCAGGAATGGAAAGCCAAACATTGTATGTTCTCACTGATATGTGGAAGCTAAGCTATGATGACACAAAGGCGTAAGAATGATAAAATGGACTTTGGGGTCTTAGGGTAAAGAGTGGGTGGGAGGCAAGGGATAAAAGACAACAAATATGGTGCAGTGTTTTCTGCTCAGGTGATGGGTGCACCAGGTTCTCACAGATCTCCACTAAAGAACTTACTCATGTAACCAAATGCCACCTGTACTCGAATAACTTATGGAAAAATAAAATTAAAAAAATAAAATAAATGATCTCATTCTTCAGGCTTTCCATTGCAAGAAGAAAAATCCAAACAATTGAATGTGCCCTATTAGGACTTGCAGGACATGGTTTCTGCCTAATTTTACCCTTACTATATTCCAGCCACAGAGTCTCAGAGGGAGTTATTTTTGCATTTCTAATTTGACACTTGCTACTCTCTTTTATTTGAACACTCTTCTAACTCCAGCTCTTCGCAAAACAGGCTTCTACTCACACTGTGGGTCTCAACTACATGTTATCTCTTTAGTGAGGCCTTCCTCCATGACTACATCAAATGTGAGGCTTACCTGAGGCCATTTCTGACAGCACCACATCAGTTTATTTTATTTATAACACTTAATGATACTGGGTTTTCACTTGTATATATTATTTAGGTATAAATACATTTTTTCACTTGAATGTATTATTTAGGTATAAATACTATGTCCTTCATAACAACAAAAACCTTTTATGTCTTATTTGTGGCCATATTGCTGAGTTCTTAGAACATTGCCTGGTGCGTGCCTGTGCTCAATGAATATTTGTTAAAGAATAGATACTAAAGAGATGTTATATAGATTCATGAGTAATATACAAAATCTAAACAGGTTTTGTTTTTTGGATTTGTTTTTAATTTTGTGGGTACACAGTAGATGTATATACTGATGGGGCACATGAGATATTTTGATACTGGCATGCAATGCATAATACAAATATCAGGGTAAATGGGGTATGCATCCTCTCAAGCATATTGTGTGTGTTACACACAATCCACTTATATTCTTTTCCTTATAGTAAAATGTAAAACTAAATTATTTTTTACTGTAGTCACCCCATTGTGCTAGCAAATACGAGGTGTTATTCAGTCTTTCCATTTTTCATACCCGTTAACCATCTCCACTTCTCACTTCACCCCAATACTGTTCCCAGCGTTGGATAACCATGCTTCTACTCTATTTACATGAGTTCAATTATTTTAACTTTTAAGCCTTCCTCAATTAGTGAGAACACATGAGCTTGTCTTTCTGTGCCTGGGTTATTTCATTTAACAAAATGACATCCAGTTCCATCCACGTTGTGGCAAGTGACAGTATCTCATTCTTTTTTATAGCTGACTAGTACTTTACAGTGTATATGAACCACATTTTCTGCATCCATTCATCTGCTGATGCACACTTAGGTTGCTTCCAAATCTTGGCTGTTGTGAACTGAGCTGCAATAACCAGGGAGTGAAGGTAACTCTTCAATACATTGATTTCCTTTCTTTTGATTATATACCTAGGATCAGAATTGCTGGATTGTGTGGCAGCTCTAGTTTTAGATTTCTGAGGAAACTGTAGACTGTTCTCCATAGTTGTTGTTGTAATTTACATTCCCATCAGCGTCATGTGAGGGTTCCCTTTTCTCTACATCCTCACCAGCATTTGTTATTGCCTGACTTTTGAGTAAAAGCCATTTTAACTGGGGTGCGATGATATTTCATTGTGATTTTGGTTTGCATTTCTCTAGTGATCAATGATATTGAGCACCTAGTCTTAAGCCTGTCTGCCATTCTATGTCTTGTTTGGGGAAATTATTCAAATCTTTTGCCTATTTTTTAATTGAATTATTAGATTTTTTCCCCTATAGTAAACACTTTTTATTATGCCTGCCAAGATTCTTTCTCAGCAATCACACTTATTAAAAGTTGTAAATAACAGTAATATTAATTTTTATGTTCTGTTTCATGCAAAGAGGAAATGGGAAAAATAAATCTATTATAATCTGTGTGAAAGCATACAGGCCAGATTCCAGGATTAAACTTAGGCAGATTTTCTAGGTTAAAGTGTTTCACTTCTTTGCGAAAAAGGCTTAAATGACAGAATGAGGCAGAATGAAAATCGGGTTAGTTTCTAAAGATGACTTTCATTTGGCCTGGTTATTCAGAAACTTCTATATTGCTTTAAGGAATTCTCAAACAAAGAGGTTTGTAGTATGACACAAATTCTGACCAGGGAGAAGAAAGAAAATAAATTACATATCCCCAATATTCCCCTTTATGACATATCCCCAATATTCCCCTTTATGACATATCCCCCTTTAAGCTTTGCTTTGCATCGCTATTCCTGAGTGGAATCAGACTCTGAATTCCACTGGCAATTAGTTTGTACCTTTCTGGAGTACAACTTGCCCCATTTCATAGTGTGGTAGAGTCGATCGTGCACAATTTATCTTCCATCTCACAGTAGCTCGCCAACTCCTCAAGGGAAGAATCTGAGCTTCACTTTTTTTTATTGCTCCTAGATGCTAGTAATAGACCCTACCATTTGGGATTCAAAGTTTGTTAATAACAGTAACTAAATTTGCTCTCTTTAAAGGTTCATGAGATATTATGAATATAAATTATCTGTTGGTAGGAAAAATAAAGAGAACAAGAAAGAAACGAGGTAAGGAAAGATAAAAGGAAATAAAAGGGGAAGAAATTACTCCTAGTTAATTTTGAGACAGGAAGGCTTTGATGTGAGGAGTTTAGCTAAGCACAGAGTTTTCTTCCTCATATTTTCATATCTTTAATTTATTTTAAGTCCACTGGAGGTACAAACGCCAAGTACTCAGACACCAAATAACAGCTTTCATCAACAAGGTAACAGCTTGTTCCTGATGTTTAGACAATTAAAAGATCTATCTGTGAGGTGCCGCTTTTGCCAACATGAAAGTCTTCTGCCTGGGTGACTCTGCTGCAGCATCCAACCCTCCAACATATGTCCTATTGATCTCCTAAGAGAGCAGCAATTAATTCCAGGCGTCTCTTTGGGCAAAGGCGTGTTGCTGACTCATTTGTGAAATTGCATGTTTTCTAACAAGTCTCCTTGTTTTTCCACATTCAAAGGCAGTGCATTGTCTTACTAATGCATCCAAGTGTTCTCTACCAAATATCTTCTGCAACTCTCCAATCTCATAGGGCTTACCTGAGTGACCTTGGAAAGTTTTTCATTCTCAATTTTCTCTCTTTTAAATATGAATAATACTTTGTTCCTTATTGCCTCACTAGGATACTAGTGAGGAGAAGGGGGATCTGAAATAAAATACTGCAAAAGACATAAAGATAGATGTAGGATCCTAGAAGAATGTACTGAAGACAGATAGGCTCCCCCAGGGATACTTTGTCACGTTAATGTCAAATCCTCAATACTGCACCATGTACAGAAACAGTTATTTTGACTAAATTATTTGAAATGAAGACAAGAATAAAGGACCTAGGAGACAAAAATAAATAAATAAATAAAGTAACATCATGCCTGTAATCCCAGCACTTTGGGAGGTCGAGGCGGGCAGATCACGAGGTCAAGAGATGGAGACCATCCTGGCCAACATGGCGAAACCCTGTTTCCACTAAAAATACAAAAAAATTACCCGGGCATGGTGGCACATGCCTGTAGTCCCAGCTACTCAGGAGAGAGAGGAAGGAGAATTGCTTAAACCCGGGAGGTGGAGGTTGCAATGTGCTGAGGTCGCGCCACTGCACTCCAGCCTGGCACCTGGTGACGGAGTGAGACTCTGTCTCAAAAAAAAGTAACAAAAAATTAATAAACAAAAATATTTTCCCTATTTTCCACCTCTCGAGATTAAAGAAAAAGCAAGAATTTTGCATATTTTTAATATGGGCTATAGCAAAGCACAAGGCTATAAGGAGAAACTCAGAAAAATAGAAAAATATTCCTAGGTTTATTCCAGGATTGCATTCTTCGTTTTCCTATCATAAACTTTATATAATACTTATTACCAAGCATAATTATTTGACTTTGAACCAAAAAGCAAAGGAAGAAAATATTCCTCAGTTGTGAAATCGCTTTGATGACAAGATGTACATTTCAAACTTATGTGCCTTCCCTGATAGACTTTCCACTGATCATCTGAAAATTCCCTAACAGCACTTTTTGCTCAATCTGAACCCAAAGAAATATTGCATCTTTAAGTGCTATTTTTTAAAAGTGATAAAATTCTCAAGGAATTTGAAACTATCTCAATGTATTGATAATTTTCACACATAGGATCAGAAAGACTTTGAGTCTCATTAAATGCTTGGGAAATTGCCTAAACCACTCGATTTACCTAAACCACTCAATTTAGCTATTCCTTGTGTAAGACTTACTGGTGTACAGATAGGAGAGCAACATAGTTTCAAAAAGAAGAAACACTTCTGGGCCTACACTTCTGGGCCTGCGGCGGTGGCTCGCACCTGTAATCCCAGCACTTTGGGAGGCCGAGGCGGGTTTATCACCAGATCAAGAGATCAAGACCATCCTGGCCAACTTGGTGAAACCCCGTCTCCACTAAAAATACAAAAATTAGCTGGGTGTGGTGGTGCACGCCTTAGTCCCAGCTACTCAGGGGGCTGAGGCAGGAAATGGCTTGAACCAGGGAGCGGGAGGTTGCAGTGAGCTGAGAGCACGCCAAGCCTGGCCACAGAGTGAGACTCTGTCTCAAACAAACAAAGAAAGAAAACAAAACCAAAAAAACACTTCTGAATTCTTGATTTCTAATGTATACATTATTTTACTATGAGTAGCTATTTAGCTATTTTATATTCATCTTCAAAAATTTGCTTCATTTCACATTTTTTATTGTGGTGATTTTTTGGGGGAAAAATTAATGACAAAAATGTTTTGTAATTTTATCGCTGGGCTTAATGAGATTTCTTAGGGTGACTGTGATTTTTCTATTGGTGGCTTAGAGAAAAATTAGGTACCTTCAAAGGCAGCAATTTCTTCCCATATGTCAAGGTAAGTATCTGTATGGTGGTGCCAAAGCAGGGGGAAAAAAAAGATCTCCAATCGGAAAAAAAAAAGATCTCTCATAAAAAAAAAAAAAAAAAGACTATGTAATTGAAGATCAAGAGTTTTGAACAAAATTATTGTAATCAATTTAATAAGCAATGAACTAATGGTAAAGATGTTCAGAAAATATTTTTTGAAAGATGAGTCACACAGGCCAAAAATGAGAAACTCAAACTAAGGACATGGTTAGTCTTCATTCAACTATTTGAAGTATATTTACAGAGGAAAGATAAATTCATGTATTGTTAGACAAAGACACTGCGCCCTCGGGTTTCAAAACTTCATTCTTCTATGGCCAACTAAGTGATCTGTTTTCTGTACTCTCAGATATCAACATTTTGCTAAGGCCAAGAACTAAAATGCTGAAACTTCATCTCTTACTAACTTTCACATTTCAATGTATTCTTTAAAGGATAATGACATACCTTTTTTCATCTCAGGCTACATCAAAACTAATGACTTTCCATCTCTGGGTGGGGTGAGATCCGTCTTAGGGAGCAAGTGATACGAGAGAAGAAAAGGCAAGACCTCCAGCATGAATTTTAAGGCAGTCTCTGGTGTAGAGGATACTAATGGCATAAACATGTTGAAATGTCGCTGAATTTAAGTTGAGAAATAAGGTGACAAAAAGATGTTCTTAAAATCTACAGTCGTTTGAGTATCAGAAAATAGGATATTAATTTCTGTTATTGTATAGGGTTAAAATGGTATGTATTTTAATTAAAAAAAAAACTTTCCTGGGAATTAATGAGGAATGGGGAAGTCGAATAAATATGGGATTAATGAAGATAACTCTCATAGGTGTGTTATTATATGTTTTGTTCTTCATTCATTTAGCAATTATCTCTAAAGCGTTTAAGTATAATAATATCTAATATTAATTGTATGCTTACTATGGTCCAGGCATTGTAATAAAGGTATGTACAAGCTGACTCATTCATTCCTCTTAACAATCTGTGAGATGGGTACATTTTTAACACCATTTTTTCAGATGAGAACACTGAGGCAGATGGAAGTAATTGGTTTTAAATTACATATGTAGTGAATGGTGGAGCTTCAATTCTTACCCTGGCGGTCTGGCTCTGAAGTTTACAATGCTTTTTGGTTCAGGGATAGTGAAAGATGATATACTTAGTCTGCTTTCAAAGACTCTAAGCCCTAGGAAGGGATAAGTGGGGTTTAGAAAGTCTCTCAAGGCATACTGAAGGAGAGCAGAAAAACGAAATGTCAAAAAACAAAACAAAACAAAGTAAAACAACGTTGCCTTCCAAAAGCTCATATTCTCCCCAAGAGTAAGGAAAGACACATGGCCAAATACAGACACAAAAGTGTTTAAACCTGATAAAGTGTTAGGTAATGTGTTAGCATTCTGTAGCACTCAGTAGAAGCATAGGGGAGAATATAACCAGTGTAATCACAGATGTCAAGAAGAGTAGAAAAAGGTTGAAAGTAGGTGATCTCTAGGTGACTCAGAGAGTCAGCGCACATTAAACAAAGAGAAACATTTTTAAAAAGTGAGTACTAAGAAGAAATAAAAGTCTCATAGAACATGAGGTGGTTTGGTAGTCTGAGAGTGACATGAACAGCTTTCGGAGCATGGAGAGTGGGATGGACATTTGTTTCATGTGGAATTTCAACATAAGGAAAAAAGGATTGCTATGGTAAAGGAATATATTCGCACTATGGAGTCACTTCTGCCAATGCATAATTTATTCATTCATCCATTTAGTCCTTCCAGGCTACCAGAGTTCACTTATGATGTTCAAGGCAGTGGGCTAGGAACCTTAGATATGAAGTGAAAAATGAACAGTGTCTCCCCTCTGGAGACGTGAATTCTCAGGGGTACTGCGATGGCATGTCGGCCAGCATCCAATCTAATAGGTAGGTGCCCATACAGAACTGGTTATTAAATATTTTGAAGATGGGTCATGCTTACATATAAATTGGGTTATTCAGGAGTGTGCTGAAGCCTACTCTTACAATGTCATAGTGGATTTTCAAGATTTATGCGAATCATTAATTGTTACATACAACTGGTATTAAAAATTAAATACTATAAACTTACAATTAAATAAGTTATATAAATAAAGAAAATCACAACTAATTATTTTTTCTACATTTTCCATTATCCACACTCTTGATGTTATTGCTGATTGTGTCTGTATTATGGAAATGCTATATAATCATATGCCCCTTGCTATGTACCTTCTCCCACATTCATATTCAGTGATGTCAGTTTGATACCTTAAAATTACTGTAGTAAGAAGATATATGTCATGGAAATTGGAAAATCTTTATATTAAGTCTGATTATCAAGCATTTATCAGCATACCTTCACTTATTCATAAAATAGCAATGTGAAGTGTATTATCATGTGTCTTTCCCAGCCTCAATTGGAATTTATTGGTACCTCAACCCACCATCCCAAATTAGAAGCTCAAGCGCTAATCGATCTGTTGGTAATATAAGCAAGTCTAGGATAAACCCTGTCAGCCCACCATGTAGTCAGAGTTTTCTGGAACAATGATTCTCAACCTTGGATATATATTGGAATCACCTAAGGAGTTTAAAACAAACTAAAATTCCAAGACCTGCTTCTATACTCAATGATTTGAATCAGATCACCTGCTGGTGAAAACGGGGCATCTGTCTATCTATCTATCTATCTATCTATCTATCTATCTATCTATCTATCTATGTCTATCTATTTTGAGACAGAGTCTCACTCTGTCACCCAGGCTGGAGTGCAGTGGTGAAATCTCAGCTCACTGCAATCTCCGCCTCCCGGGTGCAAGCAATTCTTCTGCCTCAGTTTCCTGAGTAACTGGGGTTACAGACACCTGCCACCACACCTGGTTAATTTTTGTATTTTTGAGGAAACAGGCACCAAAACCAACTCTTTTAGTAGAGACTGCGTTTCACCATTTGGCCAGGCTGGTCTCAAACTACTGACTGCTGGTAATCCATCTGCCTCAGCCTCCTCCTACAGTGCTGGAGCCACCACACCAGGCCTTATATTTTAAAAATACGTATATTACCAAGATGATTGTAACTGTGCAACCAAGGCTGAGAAACTGCACAAGAACTTACAAGCAATCTGGGTGTTACTTGAATAAGTTATCTTCTGTTGCTAGGAAAAGATACAATTTTACCTCCCACAAAGTGAGCATGGAGCAAAGCAGGTGGCTGTTAGAAACTGGACCAGAGGTCACGCTTAAACAACAGCAGTACAACCAGGGTTTTCTGCTAACTATCCCATCACCCTTTTTTCCCTCAACCAGGAATAATGCCCTTTCACAGCAGTTCTTTGTTCAATACGTGCCCGCCGACACCTCCCTAGGCTGTAGACTAAGGAAGGGCAACCAGGTCAGAATTGGTTTTGGTACTGTTTCCTCAAAGACTTGTTATCATCATCTTTCTTTGCTTCCTTCCAGAGAATCTATTTCAAACCCTTGAAACATAAAAGAATCTAATTTTGTCCCATTCATCAGGACAATGGGTCCTCTACCCTGCTCCTTCTTTTTCTAAGGAAGGCTATCAGTCATTCCAAGGTACTGTTCTTTTCTTCTTTCCTAAGGGGACAGTGTTTTCAGTAAATCTCAGGAAGTTTATGGTCTTTTTTCTTCTTTGGAAGAAAAATAACACAAACTATTCTTTGTAGAGAAAGTTACTTCACAAGGTAGAAAATATGAAAGAGACAAATTTATCTGTATTTGTCTCTCTGAATCTTCAAACCACTATGGACAGTGCCACACTAGTTTCTTTCTTATGCGTGGGTGCTACATGCCACTGCTGAAAAAAAAAAACAAAAAACAAAAACTCCCTCTCTGTGGTGGACAAACTTTCAGGTGACCCTCGGGATCCCTCCTTCCTGGAGTTTACAATTTTGTAGAATTCCATCCTCTTGAGTGCAGGTGGGACTGTGACTTGCTTTTAACAAATAGAATATAGCAAAAGTGATGGGACATTCTTCCTGCATTTCCTGTATGTTATATATAACTCTGTCTTATTATCAGACTTGCTTCAGTCTTTCTCTTCTTGCAGACTTACAAAAAAAAAAAAAAAAAGAAAAAGAAACTGAATGCTGCCAAGCATCACCCAAGTGGGGAGGAAGATGTCTACCTAGTCAAGCCTCTGGATGAGGATCAAACCCTAGCTGACATGTCAGTTGCAGGCTTTTCAGTTCCTAAACAGAAGATCCAGCTAAATAATGCCGATATTTCTGACCTGTGAGATAGCAAAAAGAATTTTGCTTTAAGCTGCTAAGTTTGCAGTAAATCTCTATGCAGTATAGAAAATTAACACAGTCACCTTTCAAATAATTTTCCAATGCTTTATTGTGCCATTCAAAGCTCTTAATGGTTGTTTCTAAAATTCTTTTTCCTACTTTCCTCTCTTGCCAGTGCTGTGACCCAATCACCCACAAAACATCCTGGCTGCATTCACATTATCATTGTCTTGCTACTATTATGTTCTCTGTTTAGAATTCCTTCCTCCCTCCCCTCCCCTCCCCTCCCCTCCCCTCCCCTCCCCTCCCCTCCCCTCCCCTCCCCTCCCCTCCCCTCCCCTCCCCTCCCCTCCCCTCCCCTCCTTTCCCTTTCCTTTTCCCTTCCCTTCCCCTCCTTTCCCTTTCCTTTTCCCTTCTCCTTCCTTCCTTCCTTCCTTCCTTCCTTCCTTCCTTCCTTCCTTCCTTCCTTTTTTCCTTCCTTCCTTTTTTCCTTCCTTCCTTCCTTCCTTCCTTCCTTCCTTCCTTGTAACCATTTGCCCTTAGAAGTCAAATATAATAACCACCTCTAGGCTATATATAAAAGTACTTGCTACTCAATGCTCCCTTAAGTTCAACTTGATGGATTCTTTTTTTGTATGTTCTCATAATATTTCCTGTATAGCTCTCCTATAGTGCTTATCATGTTATCTCCAGGTTATTTTTTATAATTTTCCAGTTATTTTTTGGGTTCCCCAAGACTGGAAAATGTACATTATTTATCCGTGGATCCCCAGAACCTAGACTAGTGCTTTGGCATCCAATAAATGTTTGTTAAATTGAATCACACTGAATTGATATTCCTAAAGGTAGAGAGTTTTAGTGTTTGGCACATCATAGCCAAAATCACTTTTTAAATGAGTATTCTGTACATAATTAGCTATATTTTTAACAACATTATGTATTCTGGCAAGGAATCATTGAAGACCGTAGGCTGTTTTGATGAGATAGGGGCAATTTAGGCAACAAGAAATTATGTAATGGGTTTTGCTGATGACATTAAGGGCTAGCAATTCTACTTCATAATTATATGATGCTTAGAGGAGAGTTGAATAAATATATAGAATCATAACATTGAGATGCAGGAGAAAACAAGCCAACTAAGAATCTGATAGAAGAAAGTAGGTAATTATGTTTTTGAAAGAAAGTAATAGAGAATCAAAGAAGTGAAAAGCTCACTTCCAGTTAGTAGCACAATTCAGCATTCTGGGGTCTCGTAGACACTTCCAATGGCCTGGCAATATAATACTGTACGATAGATTCATTGCAGGAAGTGGAAGTAGAACCTATGGAGGAGGACGGAATCCCAGCAGCATATAAACATGTGAGATATAATTCTCAAAGTTATACAAAAGCTAAAGACTAACATATTTGAACTGTAGGTGCTGATGTTTTCTAGGTTCAAGAAGTCTTTCATTGAAAGTGAAATAAAACAATGTTGTGATCAATATGTGACTTGAATATCTGAGCCCATCCTAAATAAAGAATTGTAAATAATTTATAGCAAACAACGTGAGGTATGGCAAGAACCTCCCAGACTATTGCTGCTCTTCATTCTCTAAATTTTCAGACATGTATTTCCTCCGAATTTATTAGAAGACCAGTAGTTCAAATTAACCACCATAACATTTGCAGAAGTGTAAAACTAAAATATTTGCTATTTTCTGGAGGAGATTTTGTCTCTGTTTTAATTCCGGAATGAATACAGAAATTCCTACCATTGTGAGGCTTCAGTCTAAACATGCACTGTTGAGCCCTGTAACTTGCTACGTGTATCATTCTCAGCAAGTTTTAAAGTTCTCTAAACTTCAGCCTCCTCAGAAAAATGACAGTTTATTGTACTAGGCTACTTACAGACACCTAATATCTTATTTTGAATATTAAATAAGCCTAACACATTCTAGTATATAGTAAATGCTTCAGATATAGCTGTTCTTTCTCTCTTTTTTATATATTACGTTCTTGAGGGTAAATACATTAGGATTTGGATTTACCATTAAAAATTCAAGGTTTTTAAAGAGACTGGCCTCAAATGTTCATGGTGACTCTGCTCCCACATGTTTTATGAAGCCTAAGAGTTGAGCCATCTTCTCTTCTCTCTCTGCTCGTTTCTATCTTGTGGGACTGTTGCAATGAATCCTGGAAACACTCTTATTTTCCTAAATTATTTGACTGCTTTGATGACCTTTGTAAAACTTGTAACTGAGTTGCAATGTGGTCAGTTTGTGACTCTGATAACGAGAAGCTAAGTTGAAACAAGAAAATTCTCTAGATTATATTGTTCTTTCTTCTCAGTTCTGTTTCTCTCTCTTAAACTTGCGATGTTTTGTAGAAAACAGACTAGATCAAGAACAAAGAATCACCAAATGCTGCTCAATTGACACTGAGAGTAACAATTCTCATTTGAACTAGTGACCCAGAAATGACAGTTTTTTGTGTGTGCCAGGATCTCTTTGTTTAACATCAAAATATAACAAGCTAACACCAAAGGTGTGGGATCTTCTGCTTTTAAAAAACAAAACAAAACAAAAAAACGCTCCTCAAGGAAAGGAGATTCAGAAGATAAGTGCCAGTTTAGTTACAGTTCTTATTGAAACACACGCACACACCACACACACACACACACACACACACACACACACCACACACACACACAGAATGTTAAGTTGAATTATTTGCCTAAAGAATTATTTTGGAACAAGAAAATGATGATGACGTGTTTATTATTTCCTCATTCAAGATAACATTATAACATAATTCATGAATTTAAGTGTCACTGAATTGCTTTAGTTACGATATGAAATTCTGAAGACTTAAAAAATTCAACTACTTCAACTATACCATCAAGTTTAATCAGTTTTTTGGTTTGATAATATTTTACTTTAGACAAATTTCATATTAAAATTAATGAATGATACATTAATGAGAATTAATGACTCTTATACATGAGGTTTCTGGCACATTCCAGAGCAAAAAAAGAGAAAAGTATAAGATTTATCTCAGTCTTGGCAACATGAAAATTACAGAAAGAAAACTTAATTTAGATCAAGAAGACTTTTGTTCTTTCACCACCACCATTATTATCTGTGTGATTTTGGTCAAACCACTTACATTCTGTAAAATTAAGATGGTATTTTCAGCCCTCGAGTTACAAACCTAGCATGATTTTTTGTAAATATCACATATACAAAAACACTTTAAATTGCAATATGTATGACAATAAAAAGATTGTTTTTATGCTGGTTGCTAGATATAGGCTCAAATTTCCTTTGTTATAATGTATTCTAACAATTCAATTTTTATTTCATAAATTCAAATTCAAGTAGATATGTGCAGAGCACAATGGAAACTATACAAGTATGTAAGGCAATTGACTTAGTAACATATCGAGGGATCATTCCTGAAAACTACTCTTAGACCATTTCATGTAGCCACAGTCACAAATCTTGAACCACAGACATTGATCGAGCCAGAGAAGAGGTGGTGATAAGACTGGCATACCTAAGGGGCTGATGGAAAATCAATTTTGGAGCAACGATTTCCTGTCTAATAAGACAGGGAGAAACTTTATTTGAAGTGGTGCAGTCAAATGTTGTTTATCATGAATTTGGGTTACAGATTCATGTAAGAATTAACTTGTTATAAGTTGGTTGGACCTACCTCACACATTCTATTCAACACAAAAATTCAAGATTGGTGATATTTCTTTTAATTATCTGTATAGGGATACGGGGAACATACAATAGGATCCCAGTTTTACAAATGGTATAATTTGAAGTTATAAAGTAATGTCTGCTCTTGTCTTTTTGTTTTTATTTTTGTCTTCTTTCCTACAACTGTTGAGTTTATAAAAATGAAAACTCCAGTTCACTGAATCTCTCTTTAGCTAGAGATATTCTAGTCTGAAGCTTTGCAACTACCCTGAGTTTTTAAGTTATTTCCTTTTGCGTGTTAAAACTCCATTTGGTTAGTTATTTGTGCAACAAAACTTTATAGTTGTCCATTTTCTTCCTGTATTTTCAAGTTTGTCTTTTATTTCTCTAAAGAGTAGTAAGCATAGATTTTTATAAAATATGTATTTTTAGTGTCTGCTGTCTAATTCTGTTGCCTTTTTGGGGAGGTGATAGTGTCACTTGTGGTGAGTGATTCTCTTGGTGTTAAAAAATTTTAACTATAAGCTATTAAATTTTATTAGAAAATTATTTTGGGAAAATTATTTTTGGGCTAACATTATGGTGGGTTTACCTGGAAGGGATTAATTTTGCTTTAGCCAGATATTTCAGAACACATCTAACTAAACCTCTAAAACGTAGAGGTTTTCTGGAGCACATAGATAGTATAAATTTGAGTTAGAAACCCATGGGTAAGGGATGGGTTTCAGTGATAGGTCTTTTCCCCACTGTTCTCCTCAACAACAAAGCATTATATATCTCGATTTATTATTTACAATAATAAGTAAAAATGGCATGAGCAGGATTTAGGAACAAACAATTAACTCATGGTACATATTTAACTTGAATGATATGGGCATTAGTCTAATGGTTTTATGGAGAATGTTGCTTCATCTAGCAAGTCTGCTGAGTTTAGGTAACATAATTTTTTCTACATTTTAGTTTGGCTGGACTCCAGGGGAATTAAGGTGAAATTACACAACCTAAGAATAAATCGGTTGGTTGGAAAACAAATTACGACATACCTGAATCGTTGTTAGGATTTATGCATACTTCTGAGTTGGTTATGTAAAATAATTAACATTTGTGTAGTTTTTGCTTTAGAGTGAGATAAAACGAGAGCTCTTCCTAAACTAGTTCACCAGTAATGAATAGAAATGCTTTAATTTTAATTATTTATGGAAATCTGAAAATAAAATTATCAGAGTTCTATTACAGTAAGTTGGATGAGAAAGAAAGCTTTGCCAATAAGGTAGTGTGCCTGAGAATAAATAGGCTGCTATGGAAGCCATTGCAGAGTTACCATAAAAGGCACTTAGCGATTGATAGTATCTAAGAGAGAGAAGAGTTAGAGAGAAATATCTTCTATCATCAGTAACAAACTATGGCCTTAATCGTGGGGTGGGACACCATCCCAAGCACTGCATTACCAGCTCAAGATTAAAGGCAACTATAAGGAACTAAGTGATGACAGATTAACCATCTTTTAAAGGAAGGAATGAATTCTAAAAGTGGGACTGGAAAATATCAAGACAGAATCTGTTTTCTTGTTTTCCAATGTCAGATAGACAGATGATAGATAGAATGAGAGACAGACAGACGGAGAAAGATTTATTTCAGCATGAGACAGTTTTTCCTATTTGATGTTTATTTCTTTTACTTAATTAGTAATTTGTTAGAAACACTAAGTATATATCTACATTGTAAAGACATGGTAGGGGGCTATATGTTGAAAAGTCTCATTAAAAGTAAATAAACTTCCTTAACTGCATTTATACAATTTTGAATTATTATTATGACTATTTCCACTTCCACTCTACCTGGGAAGGTATGACTTCTTTCAAGTTAAAAAGGGAGAAAAAGAAAATCTTAAAAAAAACCCATAAAATTTCTCCCTACTTGGTAAAACAGCTGCTGCTCCTGTCTGCTTCAGTTTGTGGTTGAATAAAAATTAAATACATGATACCCTGAAGAAAATTTTTCAATTACATAAAATGAATAAACCATAATGACAGAATGAGCTACCACCAACTTATCGTATATTACAGTCACAAAATAATTTATATTATTTTATTTTCTTCAATCTTAATTTTAAGACAGAGCCTATAACTGTGCAATATAAGTGGAACATTTTTATATACTAATTATTAATTATGTGACAATCAACCCAGTCATTTAAATAGCAAGGCAAATTTATCCTTCATATCACTGGAAGTACAGATTGACTATACACCCTCTGTGCCTTTGTTTTCTCTTTTGAATTTAACTACCATATGGCTTGTGACAACCAGGAAAAGTGAAATGATTAACCTTACTAGGCTTAAAGAATTAGACATATTTGTGCATTATATGCTATCATATAGTTTGTTTAGGTCTTGCAACTGTAAGTATTCTTTTCGTGTTCTACAACTCCAGGCTAACTATGTCACATTCCTAAAATGGATACATGGGTTATTTTCTGGTTTAAAAAATTTATTTCAAATTTTGGGGAACAAGAGGTGTTTGGTTGCACAGAAAAGTTCATTAGTGGTGATCTGAGATTTTGGTGTACCCATCACCTGAGCAGTGTACACTCTACGCAATGTGTAGTCTTTCATCCCTCACCCCCTTAGCCCTTCCCCCAAAGTCTCCAAAGTCCATTCGATCATTGTTATGACTTTGCATTCTCATAGCTTAACTCCTGCTTATAAGTGAGAACATATGATATTTGGTTTGCCATTCCTGAATTACTTCACTTAGAATAATTGTCTCCAACTTCATCCAGGTTGCTGCAAATGACAGTATTTTGTTCTTTTTTATGGCTGAGTAGAATTCCATGGTGTATGTGTGTGTGTGTGTGTGTACACATATATATATACACACACAATAAATACATATAAATGTGGTATATATGTATACACACCAAATTTTTTCTATCCACTCATTAGTTGATGGGGCATTTAGGCTGATTTCTTATTTTTGCAACTGTGAATTGTGCTGCTATAAACATGCATGTGCAAATGTCTTCTTCATATAATGACTTCTTTTCCTCTAGGTAGATACCCAGTAGCGAGATTGATGAATCAAATGGTAGTTCTACTTTTAGTTCTATAAGGAATATTCATACTGTTTACCATAGTGGTGGTTGTACAAGTTTACACCCCCACCAGCAGTGTAAAAGTGCTCCCTTTTCACCACATCCATACCAACGTCTATTATTTTTGATTTTTTGATTATGATCCTTCTTGCAGGAGTAAGGTAGCATCACATTGTGTTTTGATTTGCATTTCCATGATCATTAGTGATGTTGCACAGTTTTGCATATGTTGGTTGGCCATTTGTATATCTTCCTTTGAGAATTGTCTGTTCATGCCCTTAGTGCAACTTTTGATGGGATTATTTGTTTTTACTTGCTGATTTGTTTGAGTTCCTTGTAGATTCTGGATATCAATCCTATGTCTAATGCATAGTTTACAAATATTTTCTTCTACTGTGTGGGTTGTCTGTTTACTTTGCTGATTATTTCTTTAGCTGTACAGAAGCTTTTTACTTTAGTTAAATCTCATCTATTTTCTTTGCTTTTGTCACATTTGCTCTTGGGTTCATTGTCATAAACTCTTTGCTTAAGCCAATGTCTAGAAGAGTTTTTCCAGTGTTATCTTCTCAAATTTTTATGGTTTCAGGTCTTAAATTTAAGTTTTGATCTATCTCAAGTTGATTTTTGTGTAAGGTGAGAGATGAGGATCCAGCTTCATTCTTCTACATGTGGCTTGCCAATTATTTAAGCAGCATTTGTTGAATAAGGTGTCCTTTCTCCACTTTATGTTTTTGAATGCTTTGTTAAAGATCAGTTTGCTATAAGTATTTGGCTTTATTTCTGGGTTCTCTATTCTGTTCCATCAGTTTACATCCCTATTTTTATGCCAGTACCATGCTGTTTTGGTAACTATAGACTTGTCATATAGTTCCAAGTGGGGTAACATGATGCCTCCATATTTGTTCTTTTTGCTTAGTCTTCCCTCGGCTATAGGGGCTCTTTTTTGTTCCACCTGAATTTAAGCCTTTTTTTCCTACTTTTGTGAATAATGGTGATGGTATTTTGATGGGAATTGCATTGAATCTGTAGATCGCTACTGGTAGTATGGTTATTTTCACACTATTGATTCTATCCATCCGTGAGCATGGGATGTATTTCCAATTGTTTGTGTCATTATAATTTCTTTCAGCAGTGTTTTGTAGTAGAGATCTTTCATCTCCTGGTTAGGTATACTCCTAAGTAATTTGTTTTATTTTTTTTTTTTGCAGCTGTTGTAAAAAGAGTTGAGTTTTTAATTTGATTCCCATCCTGATTGCTGTTGGTGTATATGAGTTCTACTGATTTGTGTACATTGATTTAATACTTTACTGAAATTTGTTTATCAGGTCTAGGAGCTTTTTGGATGAGTCTTTAGGGTTTTCCAAGTATACAGTCAATTAATGGTAATGGCAAAAGTTTGACTTTCTCTTTACAGATATGGATACTTTTTATTTTTTTTTCTTTTGTCTGATTGTTCTGGCTAGGACTTCAAATACTATCTTGAATAGAAATGGTGAAAGTGGACTTCCTTGTCTTATTCCATTTCTCAGGGGACTGCTTTCAACTTTTCCCCATTTAATATAATGTTGACCTTGGGTTTTTCACAGGTGACTTTTATTACCTTGAGGTATATCTCATCTATGCTGATTTTGTTGAGGGTTTTAATCATAAAGTGATGCTGAATTTTGTCAAATGCTTTTTCTGCAACTATTTGTATGATCATATAATTTTTATTTCTGTTTATATGGTATATCACATTTATTGACTTGCATATGTTAAACAATCTCTGCATCCCTTGATCACAGTGGATTATCTTTTTGATATGCTGTTGGATTCAGCTCACTAGTATTATGTTGAGGATTTTTGCATCTATGTTCATCAGGGATATTAGTCTGTAGTTTTATTGTTATGCCCTTTCCTGGTTTTGATATTACAGTGATAATGGCTTCATAGAATGACTTAGGATGAATTCTTTACTTCTCTATCTTTTGGAATAGTTTCAGTAAGATTGATACCAATTCATCTTTAAAGTCCTGATAGAATTCAGCAGTGAAGCCACTTGGTCTTGTTGGAAATTTTAAAATTTCTGTTTCGATCTCGATATTGGTTATTGGTGTATTCAAAGTTTCTATTTCTTCCTTATTTAATCTTGAAAGGGTTTTCTATGTCCAGCAATTTATCCATCTTCTCTGAATTTTCTGGTTTATGCATGTGAAGGTGTTCATAGCAGCCTTGAATGATCTTTTGTATTTCCATGGTATCGGTTGTAATATGTCCCATTTTGTTGCTAACTGAGCTATTTGGATCTTCTCTCTTCTTTCCTTGCTTAATCTTGCTAATGGTATATCAATTTTGTTTATCTTTTCAAAAAACCTGCTTTTTGTTTCATGTCTCTTTTGTATTGTTTTCCTTTTGTTTCAGTTTCATTTAGTTATGCTCTGATCTTTGTTGTGTGTCTTCTTCTGCTGGGTTTGGGTTTGGTTTTGGTTTGTTCTTGTGTCTCTAGTTTCTTGAGGTGTTACCTTAGATTGTCTATTTGTGCTCTTTTAGACTTTTTGATGTAGGCATTTAATTCTATGGACTTTATTCTTAGCACCTGTTTTGCTGTATCCCAGAGGTTTTGATAAGTTGTGTCACTATCGTCATTCAGTTCAAAGAATTTTTAAATTTTCATCTTGATTTCATTATTGACCCAAAGGTTATTCAGGAGCAGATTATTTTTCATGTTTTTTTTTTTTATAGTTTTGAGGGTTCTTTATGGAGTTAACTTTCTATTTTATTCCACTATGGACTGAGAGATTACTTGATATAACTTTGATTTTTTTTGTATTTATTGACACTTATTTTGTGGCCTATCAGGTGATCTATCTTGGAAAGTGTTCCCTGGGCTAATGAAAAGAATGTATATTCTGCAGTTTTAGGTAGAATGTTTTGTAAATATCATTTGTTGTAGGGTTTAGTTTAAGTACATCGTTGCTTCATTGGCATTCTGTCTTGATGACCTATCTAGTGCCATCAGTGGAGTACTGAAGACCCCGTTATTACTGTGATGCCATCTTTCTCATTGTTTAGGTCTTGCAGTAATTGTTTTATTAATTTGGGAGCTCCCATTTTAGGCCTATATATCTTTAGGATCCTGATATTTTCCTGTTGGACTTATGCTTTTATCATAGCATAATGTCCTTCTTTGTAAACTGTTGTTGTTTCAAAGTCTGTATTGTCTGATATAAGAATAGCTACTCCTGCTCACTGTTGGTTTCCATTTTGCATGGAATAGCTTTTCCATCCCTTTACCTCAAGTTTGAGCCCTGTGTGTTGGGTGAGTGCCTTGAAGACAGCAGATACTTGGTTGGCAAATTTTTATCCATTCTGCCATTCTGTATCTTTTAAGTGGGGCATTTAGGCCATTTACACTCAACATTAATATTGAGATATGAGGTACTCTTATTCATTGTGATAGTTGTTGCCTGAATACCTTGATTTTGTTTCATTGTGTCATTGTTCTATAGGTCCTGTGAGATTTATGTTTAAGGAGGCTTATCTTACAGTACTTTTGAAGTTTTGTTTCAAGATTTAACACTCTTTTTAGCGTTTCTTGTAGTGCTGACTAGGTACCAGTAAATTCTCTCAGCATTTGTTTGTCTGAAAAAGACTTTATCTCTTTCTCATTTATAAAGCTTAGTTTTGCTGGATATAATTTTTTTTCTGGCAAGTATTTTGTCTGAGGAGGCTAAAAATAGGACCCCAACCCCTTTTGGCTTGCCGGGTTTCTACTGAGAAATCTGCTGTTATTCTGATACATTTTCCTTTATAGGTTACCTGACGCTTTAGCCAAATAGCTCTTAAGATTCTGTCCTTCATCTTGACTTTAAATAACCTGATGACTATGTGCCTGGATTATGATCTTTTTGCTATGAATCTCCAAGATGTTCTTTGAGTTTCTTGTATCTGGATGCCTGGATCTCTAGTGACACCAGGGAAGTTTTCCTTGATTATGACTTCAACTAGATTTTCCAAACTTTTTGACTTCTTTTGTTCCTCAGGAATGTCAATTATTTTTAGGTTTATATGTTTAACACAATCCCAAATTTCTTGGATGCTTTGTTCTTTTTTTTTTTAAAAAAAGATTTTTTATTTGTCTCTGTTGGATTAGGTTAATTTGAAAGCCTTACCTTTGAGCTCTGCATTCTTTTTTTCACTCATTTGATTCTTTTGTTGAAACTTTCCAGTGCATTTTGTATTTCTCTAAGTGTGTCTTTCATTTCCAGAAGTTGTGATGGTTTTTCCCTTATGATGTCTACTTCTCTGGAGCATTTTTAATCCACATCTTCTATTGTTCTTAAAATTTCTTTAAGTTGGTTCTTACCTTTCTTTGGTATCTCCTTGAGTAACTTAATAATCAACCTTCTGAATTCTTTATCTGGCAATTCAGAGATTTCTTCTTGGTTTGGATCCACTGCTTTGGACCTAGTGTGATCTTTTGGGGGTGTTAGAGAACTTCGTTTTGTCATATTACCAGAATTACTTTTCTGGTTTCCAGTCATTTATGAATACTATTTGGGTGGAAAAACCTGGAACTCAAGGGCTGCTGTTCAGACTCTTCTGTTTCATGAGGTGGTCCCTTGATGTGGTGCACTCTCCCTTTCCCTAGGGATGAGGCTTCCTGTAAGCCAGACTGAAGTGGCTGTTGTTGCTCTTTGGGGTCTATCCACCCATCAAGGCAACTGGGCTCTGGGATGGTGCTGGGAAATGTCTGCAAAGAGTCCTGCGATGTAATCTGTCTTCAGGTCTCCCAGATGTGGATACCAGCACCTGCTCTGGCGGAGGCAGCAAGAGAGTGAAGTAGACTCTGTGAGAATCCTTGGTTATAGATATGTTTAGTGTACTGACCTTCTCGAATGCTGGTTATGCTAGCAGTGAAGTTGTCACGTGGACAGATTCAGGCCCATTTGTTAGCCAGGGTATTGCACGCAGTGGAATGAGCTGTCGGTTTCTTCTTCCTTGGAGCATGGTTATTCTGTCATGAGTTGCTACAATGTCTTGAGTTGGTTGGTCTCCTGCCAGAGGTGGTGCTTTCAAGAGAGCACTAGCTGCAATAGTAGAAGGGGAATATAAGTTTGCCCTAAGTTGGCCAGGTTAAGTATTTGGGTTTCTCAGGCAAGGGTAGTGTCATCAAGCTCCCATGAGTGTATGTCTTTTGTGAATGGCTTCTGGGGTGGGTAGAGAAATACCATTAGGTGGGGGGAGTGTTACATGGGACTGAGCTCAGACTCGCCTTTGGAGAGGCTTGCTGTAGCCATTGTGGGGGATGGGGCATGGTTCTGGGGCCAGTTGGGTTATGTTCCATAGGGTTTTGTGGATGTATTTGTTGCCAGGGAAGTGGGAGAAAGCCGATAGCGATAGGCCTCACCCAGATCCCACGCCGTTGGTGATGCCCAACTGGTTCTTGCAATGCCTGGAGTTTATCTGGACTCACACCTACCCCCAGGCCATATGTTTTCTCACGAAGAAAGCAAGCATGGCTTCCAGGCCATGCCCCTCCCTGTCGTCTGCCCACACTTGCAGGGACTCCTGCACTCCTTTCTGCAGTAGTTTCTGTTTGTCACTCTATTCTGCCCAAGAGTTAACACCCAGTCAGATTAATTACAAAGTGCAGTTGGAAGCTTCTTTCACTTGGCTATCCCTCCCAAATTCTGGTAGCTGTCTTCTCCAAGAGCCCCTCTGTGATAGTCAGGTCTGGCTTCGCTGAGCTCTAGCTGGAGACTGTGAGTGCCTAGAAGGTTCTTCCCAGGGCTGCTTCCACCTTTATATTTCACACTAAATTCAGTTCAGCTCTAGGTAGGGTTTTAAGTTAAATCTTTCTCTCGTAAGCTGCATTTTTGGGTTCCCCAGTAGGGATGTGTTTTCAGAGGCAGGTTATCCCCATTCACACTTTGGGAACTCACATTTTTTTGCCTGTCTCATGGAATTTGCAGTGGCCTGCTGCTTCTTTGAAAGGATCTGTGAATTCTCTCCATTTTCCTGAGATGCTCCTGGGGTGGCTCCTGAAGCAAGAGTCCATAGTGTGAGTCTCCAGAAGCTCTTCTGTCCAGCAAAGTGGGAACTGCATATCAGCCTTCTCTCCTATTTACCATCTCCCTTCTGCTACAAACGGATTATTTTACTGTCAGTAAATTCAGTCTAGTCATTGTATGCTGTAATTCTTTCAGTAAAAATCATCAATACTGTATAATTTGTAATCTCAGTCTCAGAATTTTCTCTTTAATGAGCATTTTCCTTTTGTCTCAACCCTGCCTCTTAGGAGTGTCTCTGCATTTTTGAGTGATAGCCAGTCTCAAGAGAGGAGAATTTGTGAAGCTAGTCATTTCTTGTTTATTTATTTATTATGTTTTTTCCTCCTGCTCTCAACCACTATTTATGTAAATATATTGTCTATTCCTGGTACTCGGTGCCACTGAAGTGAGAGACTTGTTTTCTTTCATTTGGTACAAAAAACGCAAGTGATAGTTGCCTATCTGGCCTTTGAAGTTGTCTTGGGCAACATCCAGTCTCACTTCATCAGTCTGTAAGGACCTGCACAGGGCGGATGCCCCTTCATTCCCTGCCGGTCTCCTCCTACATGCCACGCCACCTTCCCAGGTTCAGTGCCCACATGTGGCTAAGCGAACATCAGGGCAAATCAAAGTTCTTTCTTCAACTACCTCCGTGTCCCTTCTTGTAGTCAAAGGATCCAACTGTGTGTTCCTGAGTGCAAAGTAGCTTAGAGAATGCATCTCAAGCTATCAAGAAGAGTAACCTGTTTCACTGAGCATTCTGTGATACCATTCCATTACAAATAGGTTGGATACAACCCCATTTTCAAGTTCAATCAAATGCTGCTTGCATTGTCCTTTTTGGAAGTCTGCAACAATTAGATGGTAGAGAATGTGAAGAAAGAGAACCATTTTGGTAACTTTATTGAATATGTAGCACCATGTTATAAATGCTTAAGGAATCAGTGTATATCCAGCTGCATTCTTCATTCATGTAATCTATAATTACACTAAAATTATTCCCAATTTCTTTAATAGATCACTACATTTCTCTGGTATAAATCATCATTATAATTTTCACGAATCCGCACTTTACATTACTTGAAAAAATATAGCCATCAGTTTCCCAGCTTCCTAACTACATATATTTTAAAGTTCATTTTGGGTGTCTGCCAAGTTATTTTTGAGATTCTGATTATTAGTTTATACTTGAATTTATATTACCCTACAACCTGACCTTTGCCATAAGAAGTAGCTCTGATTTGAAGATGTGTAATTTACTAAATTTCATTTTTTCTTATTTAATATCTCAGAAAGATATTGCTTCCTACAAATTGGCAATCTTACTTTTGGAAAGAGATGCAAAGGATCCAAGGTCACCTTGGGGGCTTTAAAATAAGTTGTCTGATAATTTGCCATGGGCAATTTCAAATACCAATGCTAAGTACATGACCTTTGTTTCAGTTTTAGCTCTGTAATCATTTTGCTGAATTCCTCATATATAAATTATATATACTTATATGCCATGGTGGATACGCATTTGTGTGTGTGTGTGTGTGTGTGTGTGTGTCTAATTTATAGTAATATCCTTTCAATTCAGTAAATAAACAGAATTTTTAAATAATTTTATCATGTCAGAAAAGGAGATCTTTTAAACCTGATTTTCAATATAATTCATTATTTGAACCAATTTAAAAATTTTAAGATTTGTCTGTGAACATATATTTTCATCCTATATTTTAAAAATGGGCGGAAGTGGGATTAGCTATTTTTGTGTACTTGCCACAGAGGTGTTTTCTCACTTCTGCCAGTATTGAAGCCTGTGATTTTAGTGACTCCCTAACTGCAATTCCAGCATTAACCATCCTCAGCAAGCTGTACCTAATACCACCTGTATCCCATAACAAAATGAGAAGTTTGAATTGTAATGGCCCTTGATAGTCATAGAAACTCTTAGTTTAGGTGTTTCTATTACTGGCTGCAAATCAGAATCCTATGTAGAGTGTCTGAAAAATTATCTAAAACCAGTATGTAAGGTAAAAAATGGATGATACATCTTTTCAACATTATGATGTAAGGGCAAAGCCTACTGAAAATTATTTAGGGAAATAACCTAAATCAACCTAATATGCTTAGATTCATTCTCTATTACCTCTGATTAAATCCTCAGACATAGAAAAATCACAGGTTAGCTTGGAAACTTTTGTCTCATAGAGATGCAAATAGTTTGTCTTGTGAAACACATAACCCTGGAGATGGTATTTCATGGCTATGGTGGATATTAACTAATTGACCAACCTGCCCAGTGACCCTGTCCTCCTATACGTAGTCTAGCTTCTCAGATGCTCTTTGAATCAGTAATACTATCATTAATATATAATGTTAATGAAACCCTTATTACTAAGTTAAATACCATTTTGACATGTGTTTATTTTACTTGCCTGAGTGTCATGACTTCTAAGCCATTGGAAAATTATAGTTTAACAATCACTTTCAAATTACATGGATATCTGAGTCATGTCACAGGCTTTCACACTTGGAGGACATTATGCCAGAGTTCATAGATTTTCCAGAATAACATCAAGGAAAAACTAGTAAAATGATGAAGTCTGTGAATGTCATGTTCTGATTTCTTCTACTTATCCAGTTCATGTCTCAGTCTTGTTAAAAGCTCCATCTAGTATGCCTATTCTCATCTTCAGGACTCATTTAAATATTTAAATATAACCTGCTCTGAGTCTTGCTTTATTCCTAGCCACTTGTACTCCAGAAAAAGTTTATTTCCCTCTTATTGCAATCTGATAGTATTTTACATACTTTTCTATTGTATAGTAAATGTTCTTGTTTTGTTTTGTTTTGTTTTTAAGATGAAGTCTTGCTCTGTTGCCAGGCTGGAGTGCAGTGGCATGATCTCAGCTCACTGCAGCCTCCACCTCCTGGGTTCAAGTGATTCTCCTGCCTCATCCTCCGGAGTAGCTGGGATAACAGGTGTGTGCCACCATATCCAGCTAATTTTTGTATTTTTAGTAGAGACAGGATTTCATCATGTTGGCCATGATTGGCCAGGGCTGGTCTCAAACTCCTGACCTCAGATGACCCACCTGTCTTGGCCTCCCAAAGTGGTGGGATTACAGGCGTGAGCCACCAAGCCTGACCTCCTGTTTAGCACTCACATTAAACAAACATTTACTTAGGTAGAAATCCTGTCTTAGTCATTTCTGTTCAGCTGGCTCTTAACCCACTGGCAAGAGAATGGATACAAAATGCAAGTATGCCAACAAAGTAATTCAGTGTACAAATAATGAAGGTACAAGTTGACAATCGAAAGGATAAACTCACATTTAAACTAAGGCAAATAAGTCAATCTGATAAAAAGTGAAGAGTGAGTTGTATTGAAAGGAGTCAGGAAGGAAAAGATGGATGATGAATGGCCAAATCGGGAATTACCTCACATACAGTTTAGTAAAAATACTTTAATTAGAGGAGCTGACTTCAGTATCTTTACACCAGGTTCCAAATGCTTTGCTTTTGTGAAAGAATAAACATTTTATTTAAACGATTGTTTCAGTGGTCTAAAACTTCACCTACATCAACATAGTATACATAAAATTTTGCTAACATTGCTTACAAATATTAAAACATGTGCAATTAAACAGTAAATGTGCTCCTCACCACCTAGGGAGATTTAGGAAGAAAATAATTTTCAGTTACACTACAGTTTGAAGAGAAGGACGAATTATATTTCTAAGTTTAACTCCTAATATGGAATAAAACATGATTTTTTTTCATCTGTCTCTTGAGGGAATATTTTAGATTCACTGAAGAGCTATAAGATAAAAGAAACAGACAAACTTTTTTATAGAATTTTTCAAAGGAAAATTTATTTTTGAAAGTAGAAGTTTTTTTCCCAAGTTCATGTGAACTGCATTTTTTTCTGTGTCTGAGTCCCGACCTGCTCCTGTGTTGTGCCTTGCTTTATTTCCCAGCCTTTTCTGGTTTTCTTTCATCTGTCTCCTTGTTAAGTTGTATCTTCTGTGCAGAATTAGACCTGAAGGTTTTAGTGTTTTTTTCAGTTTTTCTTAAATTGAGTGTGGTTGCAATCAGGAAACTGTTTGGAGAGGTGAATAGCACCAAGATAGGGATAAAAGGAAGGCTGTGCTGGAAAGAAAGACCAAGGAGGAACAGAGTGGAGAAGGAAAAGCCCTGCTAGCAATTAATACAGGGCAGCCCTTTTTCATCAGGATTTGAAGAAATTTTTGATGAAATACAAGAAATGACTCATAAGCTACCTCTGAACTCTTTTATATAGAGAGACTGTATATATATGTATATATAGTTGCATGAGCACGTCTCAGTTAATGGAATAACTACATTTAGAGATTTGAGCTCTACTTTAGAAGCAATAATGACTTCACCGAAAACGTTTAGAAATAACTGGAAAAGAATGGATGGACTTCTGGAAAATTCTACAGTGAGTTCCAATTGTGAAATCTTCAAAATTCACTTGTCTACACTGTTACAATGAACAAATAATTCGATATTAGTGTTCTAGATTAAATGTGCATCTTCATTTCTTAGTTTTTCTTCTCTAACTTATACCCGGTAATCCTAACTCTTTTATTTAATCTAGTCCTCTTGATTGTTTGTTCATTTAATGAGAGAGGAAACGAATGCATCTTAGATTTGCTTTGTTTACAAAATTCAACTACTGACCATCCACCCTCCCCATTTTCTTAAATTCTGATTGATAGACCAGATTGCAATTCCTCCAGTTTTCCTCTTCAAAAGGTGGCAATTTAATTATTAATTAAAGATAGAGAATCTGATTCTTGTTTCACATTGATAATCAGAGGCACTCTGCGAGGTTTATTAGAATTAGTTTTCAGTGGGCTGATTAGGATAATATTGAGACAGGAAATTTTAAAATGAGTCAGGAGACAGAAGAAAATCTATTTCTATATTGAAAAAAACGAAAACAATTTTAATCAAGTCTCGTTTTTCCTGCTCCTCCTGAATAATAACTTGGGATTTTCACCAGCAGTTAAATACATTTAATTCTTTTTATATGTTTATGTTGGAAGCCCAACTCTGAAAAGCTAGGTGAAAACTACCATTATGCAAAGCAATTTAATACTAGAAAGCAAACACAAAAACAAGGAACTAGAAAGAAAACACAAAAACGAAGAAGAATCAGGATGGTCAGAAAGTTGGTATATTATATAGAATTTTATTTTTCTTCTTTCTCCCTGGAAAGAGCGTTACTACCCATTGTAAACGTGAACCGCCAAGATAGCAATTGCCTTTCAACTACCGCTGGTAGCTCTGTTCCTCATTATTATAGGTATAGTAGATCCTTAGATCAGGCTTTTTTTTTTTTTTTTTTTTTTTTTTTGAGACAGAGTTTCACTCTTGTTACCCAGGCTGGAGTGCAATGGCTCAATCCCGGCTCACCGCAACCTCCGCCTCCTGGGTTCAGGCAATTCTCTTGCCTCAGCCTCCCGAGTAGCTGGGACCACAGGCTCGCGCCACCTTGCCCAGCTAATTTTTTTTTGTATTTTTTTTTTTTAGTAGAGACGGGGTTTCACCAGGTTGACCAGGATGGTCTCGATCTCCTGACCTCATGATCCGCCCGCCTCAGCCTCCCAAAGTGCTGGGATTACAGGCTTGAGCCACCGCGCCTGGCCAGATCAGGCTTAATGAAACATTTGGATCCCCAAGATGCAGGCTGAACCGCCGTGACTCATGATAGTTTGTAACGGTCCTGGAACAAACTTCCTCTCACCCATTATGGGTTGATTTGTGAGAATAAGCCTGTGGTGAGTAATCCTAGCAGACTTTCTAGCATATGCAGCTCAGCATGACTCTTTCATTTTACTTGTTCTGTGTAGTAACATGTAGTGGTAAATTTTTGTGACTTTTTGTGAGAATATGGACCTTCCTAGAAAAGAAAACCAGCCACTTTTTCTGTGTTTAAAAGTGAAGAAATCTTAAGGGGAAAAAAAGGAGATTGTTTTTGTCTAGATGAGAGAAGTTTTAGGAATATAAAACGAATATTGAATTTACTGTTGCTCTAATATGGAAATGACAAATCTTTCATACCTTTTATATACTCACAAAAGTGAAAGAGAGAGAGAAAGAGAGACTGTGATTTGTAAGATGGCTTTTTATTTCAAAAATCACAATTCTTTCAGTTCAGTAAAAAACAAATAAATGAAATTAGAAAATAAGCAAAAATGCTTGCATGATATTTATAAATTATTTTAGTTCTATGTCTATGTAACATTTAATTGTCTAAAAGAATCACTTAAAATATTCAATCAAACTTTATGTCATAATATGATTTTTAACAATGGTTAAAAATTTGAGGCTATAATCAGAAATACATAGATTTGAGGCTATAATCAGAAATACAACCTTCATGCATGCCAAACATTTACTGCCTGTGTATGCATGAATGCCTGTGTTTTAACAGAAAGTAATTACATTAACTACAAATATTTGCCCTAAGATTTAAAAACATATATAGGTGACATTGCTCTGCTCAATCAGTTTCTGTTTTTGTTGTTGTTGGTTGTTGTTTGCTTGTTTTTGAGACAGGGTCTTACTCTGTCACCCAGGCTAGAGGGCAGTAGTGCCGTTATAGTTCATTGCAGCCTCCAACTCCTGGGCTCAGATGATCCTCCTGCCTCAGCTTGCCAGTAGCTAAGGCTGCAGGCACACACCTCAATACCCAGTTAATTTTTGTATTTTTTTGTAGGGATGAGGTTTCATATGCTGCCTAGACTGGTCTCAAACTCCTGGGTTCAAGTAATCCTCCTGCCTCGGCCTCCCAAAATGCTGAGATGATAGTTATGAGCCACGATGACCAGTCAATCCACTTTTTTAGAGTCTCTGATCTTCATGTATTTTACTGATTGTCTCAGCAGCTTTTTCTTTTATTGTATGAATGGTGTACTAACTAATAATAAACTACTGAAGTATTTCTTGTTTGAGATATATCCAAGGAAAACTCCACCATGAATTCATCAATTTTAAAATAAATTTGTATTTTTATCATGATAGTAGATACATCAGCAAACAGCAGCTTGTTGTTCAGCTGTATATTATCACAGAATAACATTAATCAGCTAACAAAGCCATAGGCTGCTTTCAATAGTTGTTTTCCTCTCTTAGACCTTCATTGTTTTAGAAAGCAAATAAATATACCAATATGTAACACAAATACTGTCATTTGATTAATATAATTGGTTAGAAATTTGATGTCATCCTTCATGTATTTTAGTGGGGGCAACTCTGCTTGCTGAACAGAAGTTATGATTTGGTATCAATATATATTAAAGAGCTAATGCCTATGGTACTGTGCTGTAACTGTTAAAAAGCTGGGAGAATAGCAGGCGAGAATAGCTGGTACAGCTGTGAGCCACATTCTAAAAGATATGCACAGTGGTCATGCCACTCACCAAGAAATTTTGCTGAATTGCTTTAATTATCTCGCAAAGACCTTTCTGCCCAGTCAGAAGTGGTTAACCTGTCAACCCTCAATATCTAGAGTGAACTCTTGCTTACCTTTCCTTCAGAATTTTTCTATTACAGTATTTTCCCCAAAGACCCTGCAGTACTTTTTCTGAGCAAATCAGTTTTTAGTTGCGTAAACATCCTAAGGTTTTCCTTGACAGGTTTATAAAGGATACTTATTTCGATTCATAAACAAAAAGGAAGCATTTTGAAGTCAATGTACATTTTGGTTCAAATGCAGTTATAAAATTGGAAGACCCCTAAAAACAACCTTGTAGGATACTATGAACACTCTATGATGCAAATTATTGTATTGCTAACCTATTAGTAATTCTGGTATTGCTGGTTATTACATTGCATTGCTAACACACATAGACTGCATGCCTGTGTGTATGCATTTATACATACTTATTTTTATATACCACAAATAATACTGAAGTAATTGCTAAAAAAATTTCACAATAAAATTGTGTACTTTCAAATAACTGAAAAAAATTTACAAGGACTTATTAGCGATTGGCCACCAGAATATTTGTGGTTCTTTGCTCTGTCATTGATTTTGGTAAGAGTCCAGACAAAATTTCATCAGTTCACTTGAAATTTACTTTAAAAAGCTCAAAATGAGTCAAGGATAAGAGTAAGAGTATTGATGAAACAAAAATGGTAAAATGTTAAAAATTTGTAGAAATGGCTGAGGATAAGAGATTCATATATTTTAATACATATTTTCTGCTAATTTTTATATCTCTGTTTATATTGGTTTATATTTATAAATTTTCATAATACAAAAGTATCATATTTCTCATTGACTAATTCTATACAATTTTAAGAGGTAATGTTTTTTGAGAGTTATAAAAGCAGCAGAGAAATTGTTTTCTTTCTTTTGTCTGGTGTTAGACAAGCCTAAGCTCTATAACAGGTTAGACACTCAAAAATACTTAAGCGTGAAAAATGAACCAAGTTAAAGTGGACTGGGAGGGTGCAATGGAGGTGTCAAAAGACTAAATAATGGATAAATCAGAAAATAGTTGAATAAAGTACAAACAACATATGTAAATATTCACATATCCTTTAATTGATTACTTGGATTACCTCTACGACAAGTATGTTTGACCAAAGCTGTTTTTTTCAGACACCGCTAAAATCTTAACTTCGTCTCTAATACAACTATTAAATATATCTGATTTCAAGTGTTGATTATAGTGCTCAAACAGAAGCTTATACATAGTTTAAAGCAGAACGAGAAAATACATCAAAATGAAAGTGGTTAAAAATTATTCTTGTATATTTCACAATTCTTGTATATTTCTTGTTTATTTCACAAAACATAAGGTCACAAAACATTATTTATATAAAATATACAGAGGAAACATGTTATGTAAAAACATTTATAAAAGGACAATTTTACTTTTTGGAAAAGGTATCTTGTTTTCTTTTAGAAAATTCACTCTAGACTCAAATAATAATGCTGATATGAAATAAATATTCATCAAGAGACAAATTATGAAAGTGGTTTATTGTACCAAATAATATTATTTACTTGTGAAACTGAATAAGGAACACACTTATGTTAATTGTGTCACTTGCGATTTTGTATCCCACTTCCTGTAGCTTAGACACAGTATTATTAACTTCCCAAAAAATTAACATGTATGTCTACTTTGTTTTTCTCCAAGATACTAAGAGAACAGTTATCAATTGTTTATAAATACCTTTGGAACATAGACTTGCTTGATAATTTTATAGTACACCGTAGACCAGCTATAGAGAATTTGGATGTAAATGAAGTGCTGTATTGCCATGGCCTAATCATACTGATTATAAGCAATTATGACATCTTTATTATGAACGTTGAGTATTACTTACTAGAGTAATTGCCAAATACAAAATGTGTTTATTTGGTAAACTGGGGCAGTAACAAGTACTACTTTATAATCTAAATCTAGAATGTAAAGATCACATTAAACAAGGCAGTCATAAAACTGAGATAAAGGATGCATTTAGATCTGGGAACATCTTGCCTTTATCATGTTTCTGGTAGGGAAAATTTTCTGCTTTTATTTATTTATTTAGTTAAATTTTATTTTTTAAAAAACAGGCCAGGCGCAGGTGGCTCATACCTGTAATCCCAACACTTTGGGAGGCCAAGGCAGGTGGATAACAAGGTTAAGAGTTTGAGACCAGCCTGACCAATATGGTGAAACCTCATCTCTACTAAAAATACAAAAATTAGCTGGGCATGGTGGCTCATGCCTGTAATCCCAGCTACTCAGGAGGCTGAGGCAGGAGAATTGCAAGAACCTGGGAGGCGGAAGTTGCAGTGAGCCAAGATCGCGCCACTGAATTCCAGCCTGGGTGACAGAGTGAGACTTAGTCTTAGAGAAAAAAAAAAAAAAAAAAGGAAAAGAAAAGAAAAGAAAAGAAAGAGTAGTACTTTTCCAAGTTTCAACAGTCAAAACAACCTAAAATAAACTTTGAAAAATCTGGTCCCACTCATGTCTCATTCATCATATTTCTCCTCCGACTATGGAAAATTACTTTCTTTCCCTGTATATCTTTGCAGTGTTTCTTTATCAAGAATGTAAGTAAAGTAAATACAAATATATATTCTTATTTCCCTCGGGTCCTTACACAAAAATTAGCATAGTATATGTACTCTATTGTGACCTCTTCTACTCAACAATTTCACGTGAAAACCTACTTATATCATTTTATAGAGAGCTTCATCACTTTTTAAAAATAATTTCTATTGTTGATGGACTTTTTCCCTTCACTTTAAGAAGAAACTGAATTCTTCAGCATGGTCCCTTCCTTATTTTATTATGTCCCCTCCCTATTTTTCTGATCTTATGCCAATCTCTTCTTCACCCACCTAAGTTCCAGCATAGCAGTGTTTTTTCCATTTTGGGGATATTTTAATACGTTATTTAAATCTTTATTTAACATTTAAATTGCCTATGGTACTTACAAAATATAAGTAGATACATGACTTATTTTGATGCCTTTAAATATACTAGTGGATGTGACGGAGTGAGACTGTGCCTCAAAAAAATATGTATATAACTAATGGATACATTATAGACCATAATGTTGAATATATAATGTTTAATGTTTATAATGTTGAATCCAACATGGTGATTTTTAATTTAAAAATTATATTTGATTTCTGTTGGTGCTGTAACAAATGGGCACACAACCAGTGGCTTAAAACAATAGAAAGGTTTTATTTCACAATTCTGTAAGCCAGAGGTCAGTCTGATATGAATCTCCTGGGTTGGAATCAAAGTGTCAGCAGGCTTTCGTTACTTTTTGGGGAAACAGCCCTATTTTTCCTTTTTGGGGAAACAGCAAAAACATTCCAACTTTATCATAAGAATAATGCGGGCCGGGCGCGGTGGCTCATGCCTGTAATCCCAGCACTTTGGGAGGCCGAGGTGGGTGGATCACGAGGTCAAGAGATCGAGACCATCCTGGTCAACATGGTGAAACCCCGTCTCTACTAAAAATACAAAAAATTAGCTGGGCATGCTGGCGCGTGCCTGTAATCCCAGCTACTCAGGAGGCTGAGGCAGAATTGTCTGAACCCAGGAGGCGGAGGTTGTGGTGAGCCGAGATGGTGCCATTGCACTCCAGCCCAGGTAACAAGAGCGAAACTCCATCTCAAAAAAAAAAAAAAAAAAAAAAGAATAATGCTCAGTGAATGAGTCCCTTTGTTCACATCTTTCTCCTTACTACCTTTGTCCCATTCACTTACCTCCTTAGCACACACTTTCACACTGCAAATGGGAATGGGATTATGAGCACCTCTCCTAGTTATTCAGTACCTTGGAAGCCAACGTTAGTAATTTTTTATTCCCATGAGTTAGGAAGTCCACCTATAATCATGCTTTATGCAAGCCTATGTATCACTGATTTTCACTATAAAGTGCAAATCCGTACATAGCAGGAATCAGATCACATGTAAAGGGAACTGAATCATACTCCATGAGAAGCCTCTCTTCTGATTCTGTCAATACTATTTCTTTCCATGTATTGCAAGAAGAATTACCAAATTATTTACCTGGAACAGTCATCCACAGAACATCCCAGAAGTACAGAGCAAAGTAATATAATTAGACACACACACACACACACACACACACATGTGCGCACACACACACACACAAACAGAACATGACTAAAAAATTAAACCTTTATTAAGATTTAATTCTCCTTACTTTGAAGTTTGGCCCCAGACTGAGGGTATTTCACTTAGAATAATGGACCCACAGGGCCAGAATCCTTTTGTATAAGAAAAATGTTCAGAATAAACCTGACAATAATAAATAATTAACCATCAATATCTTATTTTTGTTTGGTATGTAAATAGTGTTTGAATATGATGTAGTTTGCTCTGTTCAATTGTAATTAATTTTTCTGTTGACTCTCCAGGCTTCTTGTTCGAAAGGGAAAGGCACTTGCCTGCCAGCATATTTGCCCAGCTGTGCAGTAATTGTCTTAAATGTGAACTGATGGAAGATAAACAAACAATGAGAGACTTTGTCCTCAACCCCAGACACTGAAAACGAAACCATGCAAAGCAAAAATGACATTGAGAGGGAAAATATAACCCAACCCAACATAAATGAGTGTGCTGTTTGTTTTCAAAATGAGATAATCTATTACAAAAGTGTTGAGGCTTACTCTGGAGTCTCCAAGTTAAGGCTTGAAATAAAATTTACAGAGACTTTCAACTAATTATTCTTAAAAATGTAACTTCTTCTATGGTGTAAATTGCTTCAATATTTACTATTTTTAATTTTTGTTCTTTCGGTGAATAAATTTATAGACACAAAAATGACTACATAATTTACATTAAATATGGAATAAGGTAGCTGACCTTTTTTAAGGCATACATTCTCAAAAGGTGATATGGTTTAGCTGTGTCCTAAGCCAATCCCATAATCCCTGTGTATTATGGGAGGGACCTGGTGAAATGTAATTGAATCGTGAGGGTGTGTTTTTTTCTGTGCTGTTCTCATGATACTGAATATGTGTCATGAGCTCTGATGGTTTTATAAAGGGCAGTTTCCCTGCACATGCTCTCTGCTCTGTTGCCATCATGCGAGACATGCCTTTGTTCCTCCTTTGCCTTCTGCTGAGACTGTGAGGACGCCCCAGCCATGTGGAACTGTGAGTCCATTAAACCTCTTTTCCTTTATAAATTATCCAGTCTCAGGTACTTCTTCAAAGAGGCATGAAAATGGACTAATACAGAAGGTGTGCTTAGGTCACAAAACTCAATGACTGTTCATTCAGTACCTCTAAGATTCACTTTAAGTGCTGACTTTCTTCAGTGCAGCAGTTTTCAACCCTGACTGTGCATTAGAATTGACTTGGAGGTTAAAAACAAAACACACAAAGAAATGAAACCACCAGGGCTGTCTCTACCCCTAACAACAGTGATTTAGTAGATCTGCCATAGGGCCTAGGCATTGACATTTTAAAGTACCCTCCCTTCACCCCTAAGGTGGGTAGCATGTGTGAAGAGTCACTGCTAAAGAGGAGAGTCTCTTCCTAGGTTCATCCACATCTCAGCTGCTCTCCCTGTTGTTCTAAACTCCTGTGCTTCTGTTTATTTAGTTGCTGGTGGTTGTTTTAAATTTTAGAATTACCACTCCTAATTGCCATTGCTAAGTCTCCCTCAGCAGAATGGTGATACACAGAAAGACCAATTTCTCTTTTTTTTTAATCCCTCAAAATAAAGTGAGATTATTTGGAATATTTAAAATGAATGACACTGGCAAAGGAAAAAGGTAGGATCTGTTTCCAGATGAAAGAGAATGTGTAAAATAGTCTGAAAGACTATCTTTCTGGGCAAAGCTGAGTTTAAACCATTCTTTCATATGGTGACTCTATCCCCTTTCTGGACCAGAGACATAGCAGTTTCCAAATTTCTGGAGCATACATATCTGTTTCCTTTTTGAAATTTCAATCTTTGTAATCAGGTTGCTCCCAGGATTTTGAAGGGGTTTGCATCCTTTTGCCTCTCCTTAAACATTCCACAGGATGCAACATTCTGCAGATATATATCGCCCCTTACCTAAATAATTCCTGAATATGAACGTATGTGAATACAGTAGTTATGAATAATATTGGTTGAGAGTAACAGAGACCTGAAATGTAGGTAGTTAAATCATCTCATTGTGCATTTCTTTTACTGATAAGTATATGGATAAATGCAGCCCTGAAATGACATGATAGCTGTAAGATCTTTGGACCCAAACAGCTTCTAGCTTTCTGTTCTCCATCAATAGGGTATAGACTTCAATGCATGATCCATGACAAACTTCCAGTTATATCCAGAAAGATAATTCTGAATTCTCCCTGGTAGGACTTCCTACATCTGATTTTCATTAATTTGATCACATGACAACATCTATAGCAAGGTAAACTAGAAAATATAAAATAAACTAGAAAATCTAGAAGAAATGAATAAGTTCCTGGACACATACATCCTCTGGAGAATGAACCAGGAAGAAGTTGAATCCCTGAATAGACAGTAACAAGTTCTGAAATTGAAGCAGTAATTAGTAGCCTGCCAAACAAAAAAAATCCAAGAACAGACAGATTCACAGCCAAATTCTATCAGAAGTAGAAAGAGGAGCTGGTACCCTTCCTTATGAAACTATTCCAAACAATAGAAAAAGAGGGAATCTTCCATAACTCATTTTATCAGAATGGCATCATCCTGATGCCAAAACCTGGCAAGACACACCAAAAAATGAAAGTTTCAGGCCAATATCTCTGATGAAGATTGATGCGAAAATCCTCAATAAAATACCGGCAAACCAAATTCAGCAGCACATCACAAAGCTTATGCACAATGATCAAGATGGCTTCATCCCTGGGATGCAAGGCTCGCTCAACATCTGCAAATCAACAAATGTTATCCATGACATAATTAGAACCAATGGCAAAAACCACTCATTATCTCAATAGATGCAGAAAAGGCCTTTGACAAAATTCAACAGCCCTTCATGCTAAAAACTCTCAATAAACTAAATATTGATGGAACATAGCTCAACATAGTAAGAACTATTTATGACAAACCAACAGCTGATATCATACTGAATGGGCAAAAACTTGAAGCATTCCCTTTGAAAACCAGCACAAGATAAGGATGCCCTCTCTCACCTCTCCTATTCAACAAAGTATTGGAAGTTCTCACTAGGGCAATCAGGCAAGAGAAATGAATAAAGTGTATTCAGTTAGGAAAAGAGAAAGTCAAATCGTCTGTTTGCAGATGAAATTATTCTATATTTAGAAAACCCCATCAACTCAGCCCAAATTCTCCTTAAGATGATAAGCAACTTCACAAAGTCTCAGGATACAAAATCAATGTGCAAAAATCACAAGGATTCTTATACGCCAATAACAGACAAACAGAGAGCCAAACCGTGAGTGAACTCCCATTCACAAGTGCTACAAAGAGAATAAAATACCTAGGAATACAACTTATAAAAGACGTGAAGGACCTCACTCTCAGTTATTCCCCATGCCCATAGGGCAGCCAAAGTCTGAATTGTTCAATGCAGAGGGACAAAGACCTTCAACGTTGCTTTAATCCTGGACGACTCTGAAGCACTATCTCAACTCCTGAGCTGAGTTGACTGACCAAAGCTGTGGTTCCATCGCCATCTCAGTTCAGATTCTGCCTCTACGTAATCCTGATTTCCATACTTCTTTACAGGTCTTTTCCTCAAAAGCACTCATAAATACCTTGTACAGTCACAACTCTTTCACAGAGACTGTTTTCCTACAAACCAAACCAAGGAGAGTCGATAGCAGAAGTTGTCTTAAGATACACAGTTATGAATGGAATTGGAGTTGGATCATCTGCAGTCTGACTAGCAATGATCTCCTCATTCTTGAGAAGGTAGAAAATTACTAGCCTCTAGTGTGCTACAGTGCCACAATTGTTAAAACTTTCCTCTGTGTGAAACCAGGATAGGATACCCAAAGAAAGGAATGCACTAGTGTCTGCAGCATATCACACTTTTAGAAAGTCTGGGAAAAATAGAAATTATGAGGATTATGGAATCATGACTAACATTTCATGAGACAATGAAATGCTGAGGGAAACAACTCGCATATTTAAAGAGATGTTTCAAAATGAAAGGTTCTCATTAGCTGCATGTGAAAAGTTTTTTTTAGTCTCTTGCAAAGGGAGTACAGAAAATCTGAGAACGATGTGCAAAAATTCAATATCTAAGAGTAATGAAAATCCAAAGACATTTGAATTTTCAACTGTATCAAGTCTTTTATGCTGAGGGCTGGGCCCTGATAGGCTGTCTTGGAATGGAGATGCCTAGATAGGTAGACTCAAGAATCTTGTAATCCCACATATTTCAGATCTCTGGACCAGTGGAAATGACTCAGTGCTCTCTGCTAAAGACCAGTGCCCTCCCTGCATTGAAGACAATGCAAATGCATCCTTAGCTTTCTGTTTTCCATCCCTATGGCATAGGCACAAAACAATAACTGGGGTTCAATCACAACATAACTTGGAGGAGAAGTGTTGGTTATCCAAGGAAGTAAGTGAAATACATGTCAAATTTTCTAAATGTCTGAGAAAACATATATAGCAAGAGCCAGGAAGAAAGCATGTGCTGGATTATGAAAGTTCAGTTTTAAGGGATGTGTAGCATAAAATTGGATAGAAAAGAGAGATTGTTCAAATGAGGAGTGTCTCATGATACGAGAGTTAATATCTTTAGTGTCAAGGGAGATTGGAGAACGGTGATGGCCTGATACTAAGGATGGCTCTTGGAAGCTTGACAAAGGGTGTGGTCCAAATAAAGGAGAAATGCAGTATTGTTTAGAGAGATAGAGAAGAAGAGAATAAAAGGCTCAGGGAAGTATTCATCCTGGAGTAGATCTACAATTAAGGCTGGAAGACTCATCATGGTCTCTAATCTCATGAAGGACCCAAAGGACACTTTACTTACCAAGGAGACAAGAAATACACTGGTGATCAGGGCACTGCCATTGTTGAGACAGCTCTCTGCTGTAGAATAGAGTTGCTTGTGGGAGAGGCTGTTACTAAACTGACCCCCTGATAGCAGTAGGGATGATAGGTTCTAGAATTAACAGAGACCATGTTGTGCTGCTTATGAGAGGCAAGGCAACCTGTAATGGATGCCATAGTGACACTGGGAGGGCATGCTGATTTGCAGAAAGCTTTGGAGATCATTATTAATAGAGTATGATATTCTTAAGAACAACGTAAGTTGGGCAGTCCACAAGGGTGTGGGATAATCAACACTGAGAGGAGCCACTCTAATAGGAATCCACAATATCTTTTCCCACGTCTTGACCTGATATAATTTTGTACATCAGACACCTCTATCTGAATGAGAGGCAGAATCCCATTGAGAAAGAACCCTAAAATATCACAACAAGGTTATAGAGAAATAATCCCCCTAGACCTTCTGCAAAAGGATCTATGACCACTTATGCAGGTAACCAAATAGAAATCAAAACTAATGTATGCAGGAATTAAGTTGGCAATAACCTGGGGATTTGAGGTATCTTTATGACCCATCTCTTACCCCTACCATTTAAATAGGGGTGGTTGGGACACAGATGATAAATCAAGTGTTGACCATGCCTGGCTCTCAGTGAGTGTTCTGTATCTCTGAATGCATATACAGGTCATCTTTCTGGTCTTCACATGTATAACTCGGTGGAAATAACTGGTAGTTGAAAGAAATACCAAAAATACTTCACTAGTCTATTTGACCTCTCATAGTGTGTTGGGCCAACAGGCGGTCTCTGAAACTGTTCCTCCCCTGGGAAAGTTAGTACAAAAGCAATGTCAACTTCTAGAGGAAATAAAAGAGATTAGCTCTGTTCTAAATTTTCTATGGGATTCAGAGGTTTGGCCGCGCTTATATCCCTATTTAATTCAAAATCTAGCATCTACAAAAGAAGATGGAACCTGGCAGATGACAAAAGAATGTCACAAACCCGACCAAGTAGTAACCTTAGTTGTAGCTGCTCCACCAAATATAGTGTCTTTGTGAGAGCAACTTAACTCGGTCTCAGGCATGCATCCATGATCAGGTGAAAGCATTTCTATTTTCATTTATTTTAAGAGGAAAGATCAAAAGCAGTTCTCATTTATGTGGGACAAACGTAAGAATACATTCAACATTATGCTCCAAGGCTATGTTCTTCTGCCTCCTGCCTTAGAAAACTCAGAAGGGGCTTGAATCAGCTGGACATTTCACTGAAGATAAAATGGGTACACTATTTTGATGACATTAACTTAATTAGACCAGATGAGCAAGATGTGGCACATATATTAGAGGCTTCATAAGACACATATATTCCAGAACAGAGATACAAAACCTGTAAATTTTCAAGACCTTAAAATTTTTAGAATGGTCTGGACCATGTCAGGAATAACTATCAAAAATGAAGAACAGAATTTTTGTGTCTCATACTCTCAATCTCTAAGAAGGGTGTAAAACACTGGAAAGGCCTCAACAGGTGTTGGAGGCATCACACTTTACACGTGAGAACATAAGAATACTGCTCTGATTCATTTACTAAGTGACATGAAGAACTTCTAAGTTTAAGTTGATCTGATAACAGAAGAAGGCTCTGCAGCTTGTCCATGCAGCAGTGCAAATCATCCTGATGCTTGGGTAAAATGACCAATAGTCCTAAGGCACTGGAGCAGTGTGTCTCAACCTTGTCACTATTCACATTCAGATGAGACAATCCCTTTTGTAGGAACACTTCCCTACATTGTAAGATGTTTAGCAACATGCTTGATCGCTATCCACTAGATTCCAGGAGGATGCCCTGTGCCCGCTCCCCAACAGTCATGGCAATCAAACATGTCTCCAGACACAGCGAACTTTCTTCTGAGGGCAAGATCATCTCTGGTTTAGAACCATACCACTAGAGGAATCTGCACTGGGGAAAGACACTACGTGGGTTTAGTGCAAGCTCTGTAACCAAATCACAACACATACCAACTGGGTCTGGGGCAAAGATGTACCATTCGCAGCAGGGATACACATCATTCAAAAACAGGTACTAATATGGTACAAGCCCTGGTAAAGAAAGATAATCTAACCGTAAAACATTGAGTCACCATTAGCAAAGCTTCCCCTCATGAACTTGGTTCTATTGTAGCCACAAAGTCATTAGGTACGCATGAGATCGCATGCATGCAAAGTCAGAGGGCACAAGTATACCAATCTTCAGTTCACTTATGGCCAGAAAGGGAGTTTCTTGCCAGCTGAAGGAGGAGGAGAAAAAGCTGAACTTGGTTCAGTAAATGAATAAAAGCTGAAAATGAACAGTTGCTGCTTCATTTTCCTGTTAGGGGTGGAACTGAATAGGGCTGCAGTGGTTAAATTCATATTTCTATGAATTATGACATAGTTTCTAGGGCAATTTAATTGGAAAAAATTGTTTTTTCAGCCATTAGTATAAAAACAAACCTCAGACATTTTTTCACAGTGCACACAAAAATTAAACTTAATCATGAGCTTTCACATAAATGCCAAAACTATAAAATTTCTAAAAATATAGAATATAATCTTGGTAACCTTAAGCTTAAGTATAAATTTCTTAGGCAAAACATAAAAAAAAATCACAAATCATAAAGTATAATTAGATTCACTGACCATTATAAAAATTTAAAGTATCTACTCTTTAAAACACTGTTTTTTTGTTTTCTTTTTTTCAGATGGAGTTTTGCTCTTATTGCCCAGGCTGGAGTGACTGCTGTAGTGTGATCTTGGTTCACTGCAACCTCTGTCTCCTGGGTTCAAGAGATTCTCCTCCCTCAGCCTCCCAAATAGCTGGGATTACAAGCATGCACCACCATGTCCAGCAATATTTTTGTACTTTTAGTAGAGTCAGGTTTTCATCATGTTGGCCAGGCTGGTCTCAAACTCCTGACCTCAGGGGTTAAGCCCCTCTTGCCCTCCCAAAGTGCTGGAATTACAGGTGTGAGCCACAGCACCTGACCTAAAATACTTTTTAATAAAATGAAAAGATGAACCACAGACAGAAAGAAATATTTTCAATAGCATCAAAGAATGAGTATACCCAATTTGTAACAAACCTCTACAACTCTACTAGGAAGTAAACAATGCAATAAAAGATGGATACAAGACTTAAACAAATATTTCATGAAGGAAGATATAAAAATGTTCAAGGAGCATCTAAAATCTAGCATTATTTTTAATCAGAGAAGTGCAAATGAGAATAATTTAAATTAAATGAAAATAAAGCAACATGTTCATAAGCATGGCTAAATTGAAAGGCTGACAATGTGTTGGCAAGGTGGAGTAGCTGGAAGTCTTATGTAGTATTGAAGGGGATGTAAAGTGAGAGTAGTGCTTTGGTAAACATTCTGGCAGTTTTAAAATACACAGTTACAATATGAGGCACCAATTCTCTTCTGCTTATTTGAACAAGAGGAACAAAAAATGTATCATATAAATACTCATGCATGAGTATCTGTAGCATTTATATTTTCACAAGCCATAAAAAGGAAAAACTCAAATGTTTATTAAAAAGTGAACATATAAAAAACTGTAGCATATTGATGCAATTACATACTACCCAGCCTAACAACCAAATATTGATAAGTACAGCTTCATGGATGAGTCTCAAAATCATCTACACTTAGTAAAAAAGGCCAGAAACAAAAAGTAGCACATGGTATTATTTCATTTATATGAAATCTTGGAGCAAAGAAATCTGATTCACAGTGAAAGAAATCAGCCCAATGATTGCCTAGGAGCAGAAATGAAAGTTGGTTTATTGACTATAAATTTGCATGTGGGAACATTTTTGAGTGATAAAAATATTTTTTTATTTACTGTGGTTGTGGTTACATGGAAGTATGCATTTGTTAACACTTTACAAAGTCTGCAATTAAAATGAGTGCATTTAACTGTTTGTAAATTATACCTTAAGAAACTTATTTATTTATTTTGATTTTTCTACTAATATAATTTACCATCTAATCATTTTTAGCGTGCGTCTCAGTGGCATTATGTTTATTGACACTGCTGTGGAGCCATCACCACCACCCATTTTCAGAACTCATTCATGTTATCAAACTGAAACTCTATTCATTACAAAGTAACTCACAATTCTTTCCTCCCCCAACCTCTGGCAATCACTATTCTACTTTCTATCTGTATGAACTTGATTACTCTAGATATCGCATATAAGTTGTATAATCGAAACATTGTCCTTTTTGTGTCTGGCTTATTTCACTTAGCATAACATCATCAAGGTTATTACACATTAGAGCACGCATCAGAATTTCCTTCCGTTTTGAGGTTAAATAATATTCCATATATGTATGGAATATATATTACATTTTGTTTACCCATTCGTTTGTTGATGAACATTTGAGTTATTCCCACTTTTGGCTAGTATGCCTAGGGCTAATATGAACATTACTCTATCTGTTTGAGTCCCTGCTTTCAGTTTTTCTGTGTACATAACCAGAAGTATAATTGCTAATACACAAATTTTTGCTTTCATTTTGCTTTCCAAAGCAATCCTGCTTCATGGTTTTAAAAGTTAAACAGTTCTGTATGGTGTGTAACAAGGAATGGCAGTTACCTGTCCTGCCTTTCTTTACCCCAGTTCCCTCAATGTCAACTACTTTAAATGCTTCAGCTGTTTATTTGATTTACCACATTTATAAATTTTATTCTTATTTGCTGATCTTTCTACATTAGACTTTATATTTCTTTCCCACTGTAGAAGATAAAGACTTAATTCCTATATACTATAATGGTAGAGTATTTGAAAACGTGACTACAGTAAGTTCTCCCATCCCTCAACAAATTTTTTGTTTTTGTTTTTTCGACTGTCTTAAATTGCTTATTGGGT